>NC_140114.1:4703911-5288911 GCF_964237585.1 Gallinula chloropus | reverse complement strand
TCTGTCCTTCCCTCTGTTGAGTCTGTTTTGCCCATGTTGTTCGTTACAGGATGATCTCTCCCTGTCCTTGTCTTCACTCCTAAGTCTCTTGATATCTATTTTCTCCCCGTCCAAATAAAAAGGGGAGGGCTAGACCGACTTTGGTGGGTGTCTGGCCTCCAGCCAGGGCTAAACCACCACACCCACACAAGCCATATGCCTCTCTCAGCATCAAAGCTAATCCAGCACCAATGAAACCACAATGTCATGCACAAGTAAGGTGCACACTCCTGGCCTGTCCACCACTCAGGCAAAGGTGATCTCACAGCATCTACCACTGACATGTCCCCATTCCTGGCTTGTCAGGTATTTTGGCACCACTGACATCACAAGGACATTCCTAAGATATCTGTCAGTTCCTGGCCAATCATACATCCAGCCACCAGTAGCCTCAGAAGGACTTATACTGTCCATAAGCCTGGTCCTAGACTCAGGCTAGAGATATTTCCTCAGAACCCACACAGCCTGTTGGTCTTTTCCCAGCCTATCAACTATTCAGGGAGTAATGATACTCTCTACACCAGTTTTGGGCTTTGTCTGACCTATCAGCTACCTGGGAACCACTGACATCACAACACAGACCATCTGCCTTCTCTTGTCCTGTCAACAGTTCCGGAATCAGTGACCTCACAACAACCTCCACTGTCCGCAGCCTGCTCCAGATCTGTCAGTATGACCTCACAAGCACGTAATCCCCTATTGGCCAAGGACACATTGTTGAGATATTCAGTTTCCAATAACCTCACAAGCATCTACAAAATCTAAGAGGCTACTCTTCACATGCTTGAAGTACTCCAATCTCAGACCTCTCAGGGCTCGTTCTGCAGCCTAAGTGGGGGACCCGGATGGCTTTGTGTTTCTTTTCACCTTTAAACATTTATTCTTCATTAAATTAAACCTTATTAGCGCAGGTTTGATCCATTGCATACCTAAGTGTCCTGGTTTCAGCTAGGATGGAGTTAATTTCTTTTCTTATAGTGGATAGAATGCTGTGTTTAGGAATTAGGATGAGAGAAGTGCTGAGAGCACCCTGATGTTTCCAGTTGTTACCAAGTAATCAAGGACTTTTCAGTTGTTCGCATTTCCCTACTAATGGGAAAGGCTGGGATGCAGCCAGGACTGGTGACCCGAACTGGCCAAAGGGGGTATTCCATACCCATTCTGTCATGCTCAGCATAAAAGCAGGGGCTGGTCGGAGGAGGCAGCTCCAGGATGTGCAGTTTTAGGGACGGTCCAGTTTTTGGGATGGCTCTGGGCTGCACGTCTGTCGCAGATGGGATAGATCAGAGGGATACACTTCACTCTTAAGGGAGAGGCAATAAGATGTTTATGGATATAAAACAAAAGGGTGTAACGGTGTTTGGTAATAAACGCGAGAGTAATTAAGATTCGATGGTAAGGTAATCGTGATTAGTTAGTGCATAGAGAACAGGGTCAGATGAATCTATCAGGGAGACCCTCCCGTTGAGTCACGAGGTTCAGAAAGAATCCCCTTGCTTTCTAAACTCCTGCTCAGAGAGGAGCCCAGGTGCGGCTGGATTCAGTCTCAGTGCCAGACTTGGTCAACGGTTTATGTCTAAAGGATTATGTGTACAATCAATCCTTTCTATTTCTTAGCCAAGATCACAAATGTTAGTGCACTTATTCCCAGCTCACTTACCCAGGATCAGTTGTGGATCTGTCGCGGCAAGGATTCTCTTGACCTCGAGGAGTCACCTTGAGAGGCGTCCCTTTCAAGGGGAGATCCTGACGTGCAGCCCGCTGTTGTCTCAGGAGAGCTCAAAGGGCTCTTGGACTGCTCACTATTTATGGAGTAAGATGATTGGCTCATAGTCATATTTACATACCACCCGTGTATGCCAGTGGACACTGACCAGTGTTTGGTGCACACATGAGCATAGATAACCCTTGGCTCTTGTATTGTTATCTGTCTTCCTGAACTGTGAGACAGATGCAGGAATCACAATCAGCACCAATGGTTATTGACATGGAAGACTCACTTTGACCATGTTGGGTCACCTGTCCTGGCTGTGTTGCTTCCCAGCTCCCTGGGTGCCCCCCCGCCTTCTCATTAGCAGGGCAGCATGAAAAGCTGAAAAGTCCTTGACTTGTTGCACACAACGAAACCATCCCTGTGTTATCAGCACTGTTGTCACCTGAACTCCCAAACACAGCATTCCACCCACTGCTAGAAAGAAACCAGGCCACCTTTGTAGACAACAAGTGAAACACAATGTTGGGCTCACTCCTGCAGTCATACAGTATGGATGATCTCGCTGGTCAGTTATGGTCCGCTGGGCCTGTTCTGTTCCTTTCCATGTACTTGTGCACTCCGAGTTGACTCATTTCTGGATCAGAATTAGAAAAAAGAGGCCTTGATGCTGTGCAAGCCCTGCTCAGCAAGGAACTGACACATTAATATAGAGTTTTTTTGCTTATAAATCCAAACCACAGAACTATAGTGACACTGATATGAAAATTAATTCCATTCCAGCCAAAATAAGACCAGGAATAGAAGATCTGGCAGAAGAGCTGGCAGCTGTGCTTGCCAAACCCCTTTCCATCATCTATCAGCAATCCCACAGACTGGGGAAGTTCTACTCAACTGGGGGCTGGCACATGTTACACCCATAGACAAGAAGGGTCGAGGGGAGGATCCAGGGATCTACAGGCCTGTCAGTCTGACCTCAGTCCCAGGGAAGATCATGAAGAGGGTCATCTTGGGAGCTGTCATGCAGCTCATGCGTGATGGCCAGGGGATCAGGCCCAGTCAACATGGGTTTACAAAAGGTAGATCCTGTCAAAATAACCTGATCACCTTCTATGACAAGGTGATCCGCTGAATGGACAAGGGGAAGGCTGTGGATGTGTCTACCTGGACTTCAGTAAAGCCTTTGACAGGGTTTCTCACAGCATTCTGACTGAGAAACTGGCTGCCACTGGCCTGGACAGGTGGACCCTCAGCTGGGTTAAAGACTGGCTGGATGGCCGGGCCCAAAGGGTGAATGGAACCAAATCCAGCTGGAAGCCAGTCACGAGTGGCGTCCCCCAGGGCTCAGTCCTGGGTCCAGTCTTGTTCAACATCTTTATCAATGACCTGGATGAAAGGATTGAATGCTCCCTCAGTGAGTCTGCAGATGACACTAAGCTGGGAGGAAGTGTTGATCTGCCTGAGGGTCGGGAGGCTCTTCAGAGGGATCTGAACAGACTGGACCAATGGGCTGAGACCAGTGGGATGAAGTTTAACATGGCCAAGAGTAGAGGGCTGCACATGGGACAGAACAACCCCATGCAACGCTACAGGCTGTGGGAGACTGGCTGGAGAGCTGTCAGGAAGAGAGGGACCTGGGGGTGTTGGCTGACAGCAGGCTGAATATGAGCCAGCAGTGTGCCCGGGCAGCCAAGAAGGCCAGTGGCATCCTGGCTTGTATCAAAACCAGTGTGGCCAGTAGGTCTGGGGAGGTGATTGTGCCCCTGTGCTCGGCATTGGTGAGGCCACACCTTGAGTACTGTGTGCAGTTCTGGGCTCCACACCATACAAAGGACACTGAGGTCCTTGAGCAAGTGCAGAGAAGGGCAACCAGGCTGGGGAAGGGGCTGAAGGGCAAATCCTATGAGGAACAGCTGAGGGAGCTGGGGGTGTTCAGCCTGGAGAAGAGGAGGCTGAGGGGAGACCTTATCACCACCTATAACTACCTGAAGGGAGGTTGTAGAGAGGTGGGCGATGGTCTCTTCAGCCAGGTGACAGAACATAGAACAAGGGGAAATGGTATGAAGCTGTGCCAGGGCAGGGTCAGATTGGATATTGGAACAGGTTGCCCAGGGAGGGGGTGAGTCACCATCCCTGGATGTGTTCAAAAAAAGGTAGATGAGGTACTTAGGGATCTGGTTTATATTAGGATGAGAATGGTTGGACTTGATGATCTTCAAAGGTCTCTTCCAACCTTGTGATTCTGCGATTCTGTGATAGATGTGACGTTTTCCAAATCTCTGAAGCTCAAAGTATAAACCAGAGAGCTGAGCGGAGGTGGAAACCTGTTGAGAAAAGTGAAGTGCACACATCCAGCCAGCTTGCTCATAAGGTGTCCTTACGCATGGTCGTATCATCAGGAGAGGTGGAAACACCTGAGTGATGGGGAAGATGAAAGGGACAGGTTGGCAGTAATGCAGGTACAGGGGAAGGTATTTATTCTGCTATCATCTGTACCAATGCTAGAAATTCACATCCTGCCCTGGATGGAAAGCATGGCCATTCCAGTCATGTGCTAGTAAACTGTAGTCAACATGCAGTGTCAGGGTCACACAAGACTACAGCAGGAATGGGATGAACGTGGACACTGTGATTATAGCACAACCAAACTGGAACAAAAGCAACCACAACTAGAGAAGGTACGAAATAAAGACTGGTCATATGGTGAGTTATATGGTCAGTGATATGTAAAGGGTCACAGAAGACCTGGAGATACCAGTTCCTTAATAGAAACTGAGTCTGTTTTTTTTTTCTTTTCTTTTCCAGATGGAATCTGACACCTGCTTGAAGGAATAGATGAAGCTGTTAATTGGCTGTATAGTTTAGTTAATAACTGCTTTGTTAATATTTATAGGACGTTTAGCAGACTGTCACAAACATTATTTTGATTGACCATTCTCACCACCTTTAATATTTGGGGAAACATTTGTGCCCCCCGCTTCAGCCTGGGGTGGCCAAATGGATTTATAACTTTAGGCCAGCAGATGCCCAATGCTTTTAACCTGACAAATGGTTGGGGATGTGGGAGCCCTTCAGGATTTAAAGACTGGCCATGGACATTGAAACAATATCCCCAAAATGGCTCCTGAGTGATCTAAGTGACATAAACATTGGTAATGATTCATTCTATTGGAATGAGGAAACAAATCCATGGAAAACCCCAGATCCAGAAAAGGGGGAATATTGTCTGAATCGGAATGACAACAATGGAGGTTTTGTGGGTCGTAGTGTGTGTGATTGGACCTTCAGGTGTGGAAATCCTTGTATCTTCCCTGGGTGTCCACCCATTAATTGTGCAACTTATAATCACTCTTTTCCTGTCAAAGGTGACATATTATGGTGCATGTTGAGCAACACCACTGATGAGCAAAACTCATCCCTCCATGGCTAAATTGGGCATGGGTCAATGAAATTGGTCATAAGAAATGCTTTGATAGCTTTTGGTCTAATAGGAATCTTATGGGAGTTGAGATATTGAGGGAAACCAACCCTTTGGCTTGTGGCAAAACCCAGTTGGCATAACCAGCCAGGAATTCACCATTCAGTGTAACTATAGCAATTGGGTAGGAGCATGGAGATGCAATCTTTGGATTAATGGAATAAAATCAAATAATAGAATTAAGCATCCTTTGGGTTTAAAAAACACCATTTATTTTGAAACTCCCTGTAGTTCTGATTTAAGACTCAAAGGGAATGGACCATTTGTCTTTAAAAGGTCATTACTGGATTGGTGGCCACCATGCTTATTGAAAATGACCAAATAATTGGAGCAGAACATGTTATGTAGGTTATATACACCCCTTCTTTTTGTTGTTGTTGTGTCCAGACCAAAGTGGAAACAGTTTGGGAATTAAGGTCTATGACGACCTCAGTTGGTATCGAGGGTCCCTTGATGTTCCTATAGCAGGTCATTGCAAAGTGTCTGGGTCACACAGGACCAAGAGATGCTGCATTAGGAAAGGATGGAAGTGAACCATGTTATTACAGCCTAGACAAACTAAGAGGAAAAAAACAACAACTAAAAATGCTACTAAATACACACGGGTTCTCACGTGAGTTATATGGCCAGCTCTGTGCAGAAGAGGATGAGCAGTTTATTGCTGCTTAGAAATATCCAGTGCTCAGTTGACACATGGAATACTTGAGCTCCGTGTTCCTCATGCTGTACATGAAAGGGGTTGACAGCTGGTGGAAACACTGGGTACAGAAATGCCATTACCAGATGCAGAAGGTAGGCAAACACATCATTTTGAGGATAGTGCTGTGATGCAAGAAGTCACTGGGAGGACATGTGGATGAGCTGGTGGCTTTGTGTTTGTGGGAACAGCTGTCTAGGATGAAGAGACAGCAGTACAGGCAGGGTCATCGTGGGGTGGGAATGAGGTTGGAAAACGTGTTACATCCCCGCAGCCTACAAGGAAACATGCAGAGGTGTGAGGCAGTGTGGCATGGGCTGTGGTGCAGAAGGCTAAGGGTGCCAGCCAGGGTGAAAGGGCCTGATAGGTCTTTTCCCCCTTTGCTCTTGCTGATGTCCTGACACAGAAGCCTCAGGGAAGACACATTGTCCTTGTGGCCATGGAGCATGGTTGACTCCTTGCACTCACCCCAGGGGAGGCCACCATGTGTCACAGTCCTGACCTTCCACTTGTGTTACCTCCCCACATCCAAAGGAAGAGCCCTGAGAAACAGGTGAGGGTCAGGATCTCCCTGCCCAGGGGCTGGGGGTCAGCACTTGGCATTGCTGTTTCATCAGACCAAGCCAGGGTGTCCTCAGCATCAGAGCTGCCTGTGCTTTGCCTGGGTTTGTCCTCATGGCCTCCAGTTGTCTGCTCTAACGAGCCCATGGGGAGGCTTTGTCAGGAATGGCTCCCAGTGGGGCCTGTTAGTGCTTCAAGGTACTTTGGGCATTACTCCTGACTTAAGTTCTTGAGAGGTTTCATCATTCTCCTCTTCGTGTCTGAGGTCTCTGGACTCGGAAGAAAAGACACCATGGGGCTCATTAATATCCAGAAAGCACTTACAAGCATGGCTCTTCAAGTCATTTTCATTAAGGAGCTCACGACTTCTACTACTCAGATGTTTTTTAGGTCCTTAGTGATGAAGATGTCAAAGGAATTTCCCATGGAGGACGTTTCTCCAGTCACAGGTATTTTCTGTCATGGCTCAGTTGATAGAAGAAGTGACAGCAGCATTCTGTGATGGATATGGGTCTGCTAAGGAGATCTGGACAGGCAGGAAAAGCAGTCCCTTGAGATCCAACCCTGCATGCAGAACCTTGCTCTTCCCCAAGACCAGCAGTTCTCTTGCTGACCTCCTGGGACTCCCAACACTTTTCCTGGCATCATCTGTGCTCACAGGCACAGACAGATTTCTCTGACCACAAACAGCAGTTCAACATGATCCATTTTAATAACCATGAAATCTCTCTCCTCAGCTGCCTGCTACGGCCAAGCAGCGCGTGAAGGGGTCAGCTTTTAAAAGGGATTCTCTCCCAGAACACATAGAAAGGTCACTTATCAACACCCTGAAATTCTGACAGAACAGTTCATTAGACTTCTGATGGGATGTTTTCCAACTCTCAGAAGCTCAAAGAAGAAACCAGAGAGTTGAGCAGCAGCTGAATTTACAAAGAGGAAGCAGAGGTGGAAACCTGTGATCAAAGTGAAGTGCATACATCCAGCTAGTAATGGGGAAAAGTGTCCTTAGGCATGGCCATATCATCAGCGTAGGTGGAAACACCTGAATGATGAGGGAGATGAAGAGACAGCCTGGCGGTATGGCAGTTACAGGGGAAGTTGAGTATTTCTTCTGCTGCCATGGGTACAGTTCCAGAAAATTCCCCTTCTGTCATGGTTAGAAAGCATTGCCATTCTAGACAAGTAGCCAAGTGATAGAACACTTCTGGTATGTAATATTCAGACGGTGCAGTAACAGGTTTGTGGGTCAAGATACGGACAGGGAGAGATCAGGCACAGTTACTCTCACGGGCAAAACAGACTCAACAAAAATTTAATAGTAAAATCTAATTGATTACCCAAGCAAAAGAGAGTTGATATATGAGAAATAAAACCAGATTTTAAAAGACCTACCCCCACCTCTCCCTTTTTTCCCAGTGTTGACTTCACTCTCTAATTCTCTCCCTTCTCACCCTGAGCAACACAGGGACCAGGGAATGGCTCTCTCGGACCAAGAGGAAACTTCTGGCAGCTTCTTGCAGAAACCACCCCTGCACACAAATCAGTCACCAAGTCCTTGCCTCACAAACCCAGAACAGGATGTATCGCTGTACTGGGTCTGGATGAGATGGATTTAATTTTCCCCTTGGGAGCCCTCTGAGGGCTGTGTATTGGTAGCTGGTGAGGTGCTGGGGACACACCACTGTGTGGCTGTGACTGCGCAGTGCTGGCACACATCAAGGCTGTCACTCCAACACCTCCCCTCCCCTCAGTGGTAGGCTGGGGATGAGTGAGATCCTGGCAGGGGACACAGTCAGGAGAGCTGAGCTATTCCATACCACTGATAATTCCAGACTCTTCAGTATCTTTGTTGGGGACATGGACGGGGGATAGTGTGCACCCTCCTAGCTTTGCCGATGCACTGAGCAGTGTGGTGAGGTTGACACAGGATGGAAGGGATGCCATCATGAGGGACCTAGACAGGCTGAAGAGATGGCCCCATGTGAAATGAAGTTCAACAAGGCCAAGAGCAAGGTCCTGCACGTGCATTGGCACAACCCCATGCACAACTGCAGGCTGGGTGGAGAATGGATTGAGAGCAGCCCTGATGAGATGGACTTAGGGGAGTTGATGGATGACAAGCTCAACATGAGCCAGTAGTGTATGCCTGCAGCTTCGCAGGCCAACCATGTCCTGGGGTGCATCAAGAACAGCGTGGCCAGTACATCAAGGGAGGTGATATTGCACCTCTACTCTGCTCTTTTGAGACCCCCACCTGGATTATTCCGTCCAGCTCTGGGTTTCCCAGTACAAAAAAAATGTGGACTCGTTAGAACAAGTCCAGAGGAGAGCCATGAGGATGATCAGGGAGCTGGAGCTCCTCTCCTATGAAGACAGGCTGCAGGAGTTCGGCTTCTCCAGCCTGGAGAAGAGAATGCTCCATGGAGACCTATTGCAACCTTCCAAGGCCAAAAGGAGCTACAGGAAAGCTGGTGTCGCCGTTCACGGAGTGGCGACCTGGTTCAGGAACGGCAACGGCGCCACACTCTGGCCGCACGGTCCATTCAGCTCGCAGACACCAATGTGGTGGACGGCAAATGGCGTTTATTAGAGAGGGGCGCGGGGCTTTATACCCCAGGGATCGGATGTCACTTCCGTCCGCTTACCTCACCGGCTACCTACTATTGGTTACCTAAGGAGAGGGGGGGGGTCCTACCTTTCCGTACAGCCCGAAATCTTCCGACCGCCAGGCCCTGTCTACCGACATTTCCCCCCTCCCTGTGCTCACTAAAACTACTTATAGTGCAAAGTTCAAAAGTGATAGACAATACTGATATATAAAAAGGTGATAGCTTATAACAGTGTTGGACTACAGTAGTGACAATATATAATAGTGATAATATATAATAGTGATAATAATAGTGATAATATGTTAGTAATAATACATAATAGTGATAATATATAAGTGATAATATATAATAGTGATAATAGTGATAGCTTATAATGTTAGTAGCATAAGGCACATTGAGTGAATGATAAGTCAGAAGTAGCTTAGACAGTAGGTTATACTAGGGACAACTACAGAACAGTAGGGGTAGTGCTCAGTGGTTGCTTTCTCAAAGCATCTGTCTGTTTTCTACAAAGAGAATGTTAACCCTCTCTAGACGACTCTTGACGAATGCTGTGAGCTTGTTCAGTATACAGGGTCCGAAAATCAGTGCTATTATGATCATTACAACTGGTCCCAACAAGGTAGATATTAAGGTGGTTAGCCATGGCGAGTAACTAAACCATGATCCCAACCATCCCTGTTGGGCCTCTCTTTCCTTTTTTCTCTGAGCTAACCTTTCTCTCAGTTGAGCCATCGAATCCCTGACTAATCCTGTGTGGTCAGCATAAAAGCAGCATTCCTCTTTCAAGGCGGCACAAAGGCCTCCTTGTTGCATGAACAGGAGGTCTAGTCCTCGTCTGTTCTGCAAGACAACCTCTGAGAGTGAAGAGACAGATTTTTCTAGATGGGTCATAGATTCCTCGAGTCTTTGCAGATCCTCGTCGATGGCAGTTTGTAGTCGAGCCAGGTCTTGGTGATGGTTCAGCATAGCGGTCGCTCCTGTAGCTGTGCCAGCTATTCCCAGGCCGAGCAGTGTTGCTATTGTCAGTGCTGTCAGTATTGCTCTCTTTTGGATCCTGTTGTCTGCTTCTCCCCAGTAATAGCTCATTTCTTCATCCGTATGATATAGGACCCTGGGAATAATCAAAACTTGTACACGAAAGTCAGTTGATGAGTTAAAACGCTTAATGGACACACAGGGGGTTAGACCTGTCTGATGACAGATCCACATCCCTGATGCGGATGGAATTGCCCATTTATGGGTTCTATCGATCGCAACCGTTTTGCACAGACCGCGCTGTTCCAGCTCGCTAAGGTAGCATTACCAAAACATATGCCTTGGCCTTTAACCTGGTCCAAAGTGATTCCTCTCCGAGGTGTATCCCACTTGCACTGAGTCGGGTTATCTTTCGATGAGTAGCTAAAAGGAGTGTTGAGGGCAATACCCTCATAGTAAGGGGGATAAGCATCATAACATAGCCAACATTCCCATGCCCCTGTTATCAATTCATTAGGCTTCCACATGGCCAGCCTGTAATGCTTTGTTCTTTTGGGAGGCCCCTCATTTTTCCCCCTAATTTTGTGTTCCTCCTAATTTTTTATTCCACCTATTTCAATCTCAACAGATCTTTTACAACTGTCTTGTAACTCCAGCTGCTGAGTTGAGGCTTGTATTTCCTCTAATACCAATTCCTGTTATTTTCCATTTTCTTTGCTACGTAACCAGCCTTGCTCTCAGTTAGCTATCCATGAACGCTGCAAACCGACCCATCAGATAAGCGACATTGCAAGATGCGAGTTGCTACATTCCATTGGCTTCCCTCTACCCCCATAAATGAGGGCAGAGATAAACACAGCTGATAAGGCAGGCATCCTCACTGTGACTTCTTTCTTCCCCCCTGGAAAGAAAATAAACAAATTCGCTTCTCGGTGAGAAGAGGAAAAAACAGCAAGGTGGGGAAAAGGGGTGGGGAACAGTGAGCCCTTAATGTTAAAGGCAGCAACAAGGCAATTTCTTATGCAGATAGAATCTTCTGTTCTAAGTGTGGAGATAAACTGTAGTGTCTACCAAAAATGTTACAGGAATTAACTTAGGTTATACAAAACAAGTAATCAGTAAATCACGTCAGTGGTTTCCAGTGAGTTTTCTGATATATATATACACCCTTCGCCCCCCACTCACTTACAAGGGGACGAAGGAGCTAGCCTCCCAGCAGCTTGGGGGACACTGTTAAATGCAATAAAAGAGCACTAGGAACAGGATTTTTGACCTTGATTTGTGGATTTTTTGCTTGTCTTTGTACTAACTTTTCCAATTTATCTGTTGGCACCCCATCATGAGTTCTCGGGGAATGCCTTTTCGCCATCCCATGATCCACAGACGATCATGTTTGTTTTCTATACCTTCCGTAATTATTTCCCTTTTTCTTCTCTTTCTGATAACAAAATTCCATCTCCTACTGACAGGGACACTCTCAACACATAGTGTGACTCCTGTCCACACAAACAGCTTAAATTTGCCACTTGCTTTGTCTGTCTCCAGCTGCTCTCTTTGCAGAGACACAGAACCACCGATCAGAACTCACACTCGCTTCACAGTCAGACTGCATCTCAGTCAAACACTTAAATCATTCCAACAACACACGGTACTGGGCACAAAGATTTCTTGCATATGCAAAGCATAACAATGGTTACGAAAAGGTTTTTCTCTCTCTCGCAATTACGCTGCAGCTCAGTCACATACCACTCACACCAGAGTTAACTCATTTCACTCACACAAATAGTTCGTCAAATTTAAATCAATTTCCAAAACTCAGTTCCTTTTAGCAATATCTGAAGTCGATACCAATAAATCAATGTCACCAGAAAAGGACTCCCTGTTGGGGAATGGAACCCCGGTCTCCTGTGTGACAGGCAGGAGTTCTCTTGCTTAGCAGCAACTGTTTGTTTACTTCTACCGACTGCCATAGGAGCAGCCATTCTATACAACTCAAAGGGGCAATACATCCTGAGAGGGTCCAACTTAAATATCAAATTTCCCCTATTCGCTCTCAGGACCTCACACCTTTCTGTTCTCCGAGAATCCTGCCGACTACACTATTAAAATGTCACGATCCACACCCAGATAAACGGCTTTGGCAGAGGTTAAACCCCCTTGCATTCCAACCAACCTCAGATTGCTCTGGGTGGCTGGGGGCGGCTGGGCTTAACCCCTGAGTGATGTCCAATTAGGTGCTTTATCATGAGGAGGTCTTCACAATTCTCGGGAACAGAATTAAGACTCAAAACTGAGTCAAGGCTTAAGTTACTTTATTTAGCCTGCAACATGCGCACACTAATAATGATACTTATTCATTAGGTTACCTTATACCCCTGTACATATTCCTAACTCATCCCACTTCATATTAAAATGTGCCCCAAGAAGTGATTTCCATTAACTCCTCCCCATTGCGCCTGTGCACTGCTGTTTGGTGGTGGTCATTGAGGGTCGTGGGGATGAAGTCAGATGGCTCCTCTTCATCACCGCAAGTAACCTTCTGTCTTGCGCAGACTCAGTTACCCCTTGACTCTGATCCAAACTACAAGTTTTGATTTAGCAGGTTTTGTATACCTTCAAGGACAAAGGGGAGCTTGAGCTAGTTAAAGTGAAATGCTTTGCCTGCATTCGTGGCCAATTAGAGACAAGCAAGGAATTCATGAACAGATAAGGAGGAGGGGGTACTGGAACTCATCAAAGAAGTCATTTTATTTCCACAGAGCACATAGTCTTTGAGTGTGTAATTTACTTAAGATATGGTGTTAGACCCAAACTTACGTCCCTTTTGATGTTTCTTTTTATCAGTGAGGCAGAGGCCTTCAGGTGAGGCATTGTTTATGTGAGGTCACTGCTATGGCACTTCAAGCTATCCTGTTAGCAATCCTTCCTTAACCCTTTACAAGCATCTTAATGCAATATTTCAGCAATGATGAGACATAAGTCCTCTGGTACAGGCATTTGTTGAGGGATACAGTATGTCACACCACCCCGTGGCTCAACATTGCCATCTTATAGATGGTACTCCGTGATAGATAGAGGATAGAGATAAACTAAGGAGGAAGGAAAAGTGTGTGCACAATAGCTCAATAGCTACAATCAAAACATTCAAACAATTAACAATTTTCAAATTGCATTTGCAATAGTCAGTAAGAACTGTTAACATTAGATAGACATTAATTAACAATTTGAATTTGTCCAATTGCAAAAATCCAAATCACGTCCTATTGCTGTCCCTTGTAGTTCAGGGGCTGGAGGAAAACAAAACAATGATACTTTACACGAACTTTTACGAGGCATATCGCCCTCTCGATCTTTGGGCTCAGCAGGCTTATCACCGTCTGGGGGCTGCAAAGTTTGTGTGGCCTCCCCGATTCCCAATTTTTGGGATGACCGACAAACATTCTTTCGCCTCCCTCCAAGTGTCCTGCTCTTGTATCGCTTTTTGGAGTGCCTGCACGACTCTCCCCCATGATTTCAGATTTTTCCCACTGCCGGAGGACATAGTTTCCTCGGCTAAAACTTTAGTACATTTAACCCACACCCTAGGATGGAGAATATCAACCGGCTGGTCAATGACCCCGATTTTCAAAAGTCTCGCAACGGCGAGAATAAAATCTTTAACCTTACACTCAATATCCCACTGCACACTCAATACCAATACGACCTTCACAAGGGCTTCCATCCTCCTTGCGGGTCCGAGGGCGTCCCCTCCGCCGGGCTGGTCCCGCCGCCCGGCCGCCGTTCACCTGACGCAGGCGAGTCTCCCCGGTTTCCGGCACCAGATGTCACCGTTCACGGCGTGGCGACCTGGTTCAGGAATGGCAACGGCGCCACACTCTGGCAGCACAGTCCATTCAGCTCGCAGACACCAATGTGGTGGACGGCAAATGGCGTTTATTAGAGAGGGGCGCGGGGCTTTATACCCCAGGGATCGGATGTCACTTCCGTCCGCTTACCTCACCGGCTACCTACTATTGGTTACCTAAGGAGAGGGGGGGGTCCTACCTTTCCGTACAGCCCGAAATCTTCCGACCGCCAGGCCCTGTCTACCGACATGCTGGACTGGTTACAAGGGGGTGTGGATAGAGGACAGGGGGAATGCTTTTTACCTGAAAGAAGGTGCATTAAGATTAGATACATGGAAATGAGTCTTCACTGTGAGAATGGCGAGGCCCTGACCCAGGTTTCCCAGAGAAGCTGTGGCTGGCTCTGGGTCAAGGACAAGGGGTTTAGGCTGAAAGAGGGTAGGTTTAGATTACATGTTGAGAAGAAATTCTTTACTATGAGGGTGGTGAGGCACTGGCACAGGTTGCCCAGAGATGTTGTGGAAGCCCCATCCCTGGAAGTGTTTAAGGCCAGACCAGGTGTTCTGATTTAATCCCAGCTGGACGTTAAGCACCAAGCAGCCACTCATTGACACTCAACCCCCACGAGGATGAAAGGACAAAGTAAAAACCTCCAGGTTTGAGATACAAACTGATTATTACAATAAAGAATGTGATGGTGATGATGACAACAACAATATACAAGAGAAACAGCAAGACAAGAACAAGACTAAGAACATCCAAATAATAATATTCATCATAGTAATATTTACTTTATCCAAATTGATTGATTTCACATGTGATGGAATCTGCTAAGTGAACTCTCTGCCTTAATCTCCAATCCACGAGACTTTTTTTGCATTTCTCTCTGCCTGTCTAGATGTCGACTTCTCTCCTAGTCCTTTGGTGTCTTTCTGTGGAGGGACAAATAACCTCTCCAAGTGGAGAGAGAGGTCAGTGCTGGAAATGGTGGTCATTTCTGGCAGTTTGGTTATGATCACGTCTGGCTTAAGACTGACTTGTGGACCTGGATTCTTATTTATTGTCTCTTCTGCCTTCCTCCCCATCCCACACACACATACTCCCACCTTCTGTCAAGAGCGTGAGTGCAAAGATTGGCTGAGGTACTTAGGGGGGTGGTTTAGATAGTAATATAGGTGTAAGGGGGATGGTTGGATTGATGATCTTGGAGGTGTTTTCCAGCCTTAATGATTCCCTGACTCTGTGATCGCTCTGGGGCAGCTTCTCCTGGGTGCCCAGAGAAGACGGGAACAGACCAGACCCTGCTCTGCTGGTGTTTCGTGCCTCCTTCAAGAAGCCTGGCTGTGTGAGGACACTGCCATGTGCCTCCACACTGCACCCACTTTAGGTTTTCTCTCCAGAGCATTTTCCTGGGCACGTCCTTGAGAACAATGTTGCAAGCAGATCTAAGCCTTCAGGAAGTTCCAGAGAAGTGCTCAGAGAAAGAATCAAGTCACTTCTGGGTCCTGTATTTTGTTTCAAAACCAGCGAGTGCAGCTCGTATCCTATGCAGCATCTGGGTCACACAAGACATGGAGATACTGAATTAGGAATGGTGGGAATGTGAACCACATTATTGCCACATAGAAAAGCTAGAAGAAAAAACTGAACCAAATCAAACTAACTACTGTGAGTTCCACAGTCAGTGATATACAGAAAATGATGGGCAGTTTATTGGTGCCTAAAAAATTCTGTCATCAGTTTCCACATGGCATCCTGGAGCTCCTGGTTCCTCATGCTGTAGATGAGGGGGTTCACTGCTGGAGGAACCACTGAGTACAAAACTGCAACCCCCAGATCTAGGGATGGGGATGAGCTGGAGGGGGGCTTCAGGTAGGCAAACATGGCAGAGCTGAGGAACAGGGAAACCACAGCCAGGTGAGGGAGGCAGGTGGAAAAGGCTTTGTGCCGTCCCTGCTGCAAGGGGATCCTCAGCACAGCCCTGAAGATCTGCACATAGGACACCACAATGAACACAAAACAGCCAAAAGCCAAAGAGAAGCTAAAAGCAATAACTCTAATCTCCTTGTGGTAGGTCTGTGAGCAGGAGAGCTTGAGGATCTGGGGGATTTCACAGAAGAACTGGTCAAGGGCAGAGGGGAAGGGAAAATGTATTGGCTGTGTGCAGCACAGCACTAAGAAACCCACTGCCCCAGGCAGCTGCTGCCATGTGGACACAAGCTCTGCTGCCCAGGAGGGTCCCGTAGTGCAGGGGGTGGCAGATGGCAATGTAGCGGTCATAGGCCATGACAGTGAGAAGAAAAAGGTCTGCTGAAATGAGAAAGACAAACAGAAAGACTTGGGTAACACATCCTGAGTGAGAGATTGCCCTGGTGTCCCATAAGGAGTTGGCCATCGATTTGGGAACAGTGGTGGACATGGAGCCCAGGTCTATGATCGAGAGGTTGAGGAGGAGGAAGTACATGGGGGTGTGGAGGTGGTGGTCACAGGCTATGGTGATGATGATGAGGCCATTGCCCAGGAGAGCAGCCAGGTAGATGGCCAGGAAGAGGCAGAAGTGCAGGAGCTGCAGCTCCCGTGTGTTGGCAAAGGGCAGGAGGAGGAACTGGCTGATGGAGCTGCTGCTGTTGGACATCTGCTGCCATCCAGTGGAGAGACCTGTCCAAGGAGGAAAAGGCACAGTGAGAAGTTAGGGAACTCTTCTTTGAGGGAAACAGTTTCCAATTCACATTGACTCTCTGTATTCAGAAAGACTTTTGGCAGGTCCCTTTTTTGAGCTCTGCTTTGTGCTGGCTTGAGGGTGCCACTGCTGGGAGGAGGGTTGGCTGTGGGCTCTGGAGAACTCAGTCCTGCCTCGTTTAAGCAGAGATTTCTTAGAGGAAACCCACTCACCATTTCCCATAGTAATCCCCCTCCCTGAGATGAATGAGAAATGTCAGATAATTTCTCTCCCTTACCAACTGAATGACATCATGTCTCACAGCTTGTGGACCTAGTTCCCATGTAGATTCTTCCAGGGCAGGACATTCAGCGTTGGTTCCAGAGCAGAAGCTGATCCATACTGACACTCAAATATTAGACACCAAAAGCACCACGAAGGGCTGGGGGAACAGGAAAGAAAACTGCAATGCTCTAAAAAAAAATGAAGCAAGAAGGGCATGCTGTGCAGCCTTCTCCTTACCCTGCTGTGCAATCATCTCACAGACAGGGACACTGGAGGGCAGTCGCTTTTGTCTGCTTTGTTCTGTGTCTCTTGTAGGACACAGGCACTTCTCCTAGATTTGAGGTTCCCCTGCTGAGGCTGTGACTCTTGGCCAGATCCCATAGCCCTTGGGCAATAGGCTCTGCTGGGTGGGAGAGGAGACCTGGTTTGGCTCCGCAGAAGGCACCCTTTGATTGCAGGAAGGTGACCAACTTGTCCCTTCCATGGAGTTTGCAGTAGTTCATTCCCTGCCCAAGTCTGTCTCTGCTGCCAGGAGCTGTCCCTGCCAGGAACTGGGCCTCTGTCCCCATGTGTCCTCCATGGAATGGCTCACAGACCCCATCTCATCTCTGACATGCAGACCCCTCCTTGTTGCTGGGCACTGCCCAGCCCAATCCCTGCTCCTGAAGCAGCTAAGGAGAAGATCAGAGATGTAGTAACAAGAACTGGGGTCTCCATCCCTTCTCCACAAAGGAGAAAGAAATTCCCATTCCACACTACCCACCCAGCCTCCTTCTCTTTCAGGTCAATGCTGCCTTGATGCTTTTCCTCCAAAGGACCCTCAGCCAATGTCTTGGGCTTGATCTGGAGCTGGGAGCAGCCCTGGCTCATACATCACCCTCTGACAGCAGGATTCTGACACAAATTTCTCCTGCATGCCAGCTATAGGATGGGCCAGGTCTGGCAGATCCCTCCAGGATGTGCCCTGCGACCAAAGACTTACTGTGGACAGGATGTGGAGATTTCTCCTCCAGTGAACTCGGTGCCTTTTCCCACTCCTGGCTGTCGGTAACTTCTCTCTGCACTGCTTGTCTGCCCTTGCTGCCTGCAGGCAGAGCTCTCTGCCCTGCGGTGTTCTGACAGGAGCTGCTCCTGGGCAGAGATGTCTCTGTGCAACACAGCCTGTTTGCCATGAGCTCCCTCCATCCCAGGTGCCAGCTCAGTGCAGCAGCAGAGGACGAGCACAAGGCAGCCCTTTCTCTGCACCTGCCACTCCCTGGAGATGTCTCTGGCTCTCCAGGGCTGACAGATCTGGAAAGGCAGCAGGATCCTGCATGGGGAAAACAATCTGAAGCCTTCTGAAGTCACCCCTGAAAGTTCCTTCCTATGCACTGAGTGGGGTCTACGGGAGGTTTCAGTGCTCCCCCTCAGGAAGACAGGTGGGCAGTGACAGGCAGGGCATCATTTGATGGTTGTGGGGCAGGGATTCAGTGGAGTCAGCGCAGGCATCTTGGCTTCCAGCTATGACCCTGAAGCTGTAGGGGGATTGAGCTCCTGTGCCCCCCCAAACCCCACAGGAGGTGGGATTCCTCTTGCCTCAGCTCATCATGCACAAAATCATCTCAGAACATCTCAAGTTGGAAGAGACCCACAAGGATCATAGAGTCCAACTCCTGGCTCTCTTCAGGGCTACATAACACTAATTCATAGGTTTAAGAGCACTTTCCAGATGTTCCTTCAACTCTGACAGTCCAGGAGCTCTTCATCTCAGCTGCCAAGCTAGTGACTGGAGATGGAGGCCAGGAGCTGGTCCTTCAGGTGAAGCCCTTTGAGGTACACAAGTGGTCAAAGGCACATGCAGGTGACTGAGAACTGTAATGGAGCCATTGTGAGGGAGAGGGTTGTGTCTGGGGACCTTCAGGAGGGATCTCATGACCAGGAGTGCTGCTGGGAATCAGAGGCCACATCAGCTGGTCTCTGTGATGCCCATGCAGGGAGGTTTCCAGGTCTCAGCTCCAAAAAGTGTCACACCCCTGGGCACAGTGTAGGTGGTAGTTTCACTTTGGGCAGGAGGTCAGGCTGCAAATCCCCAGCAGTCCCCTTGCTACCCACACCTCCAGCAGCCTGTGCCCTGAAATGTGCCCTAGAAGAAGGGATCCAGCTGAAGGAGAAGGTATTTTGATTGTAGGCTTATGGGAAAAGCCAGAGAGGAAAGCAGCTCCAGAGAGCTCTAGTTTATCATGCACCTCAAAGCAAGGTCATATCTGAGGCCAGACCAGGTTGGCCAATAAAGGACAGTACTCACTCCAAGCAGGAGCCTGGCATCTACACCTCTGTAACAGAGACAAGGCATGTGACCAGCTCCCTGAAGACAAGCATTGGGAAGACATCACCATTTGTTCCAGCACTGGTTTCCACTGGGACAGTTCTTTCTGGTTCTCACTCTGCCCCACCAGTGAGACCTAAGGGTGAGCAAGAAGTAGGGAGGGGGACACAGACAAGACAGCTGACCCCAGCTGACTCAAGGGATATCCCACACCACACAACATCATGCTCATCGAAAAGATGGGAAAGAAGGAGAAAGAAGGAGAAAGTGAACTGCCCTGGAACAGGCCTGAGCATCTCACCAAGGTTCACCCAAGGTTCAGAGAAGCATGGCTCTTCTTCCCCTGTCCTGGCATGTTCTCCTGAGCCACCCAGGAGTTTTGTGTGCCAAGAGAATCAAAGCAAAGCCTTGGGACATGGGGGAATCCCAATTTCCCTGCTGAAAGGCAGCTTCTCAGTGCCAGATTCAAGCCTTCAGAGAGAGGATCCAAAATATAACATCCCCTTGCCTTTGGTCTCCACTCAAACCTGACCAAGTGATGGGAAGAAGAAGGAGAAAGCAGGTCAAGGCCACTTCTTCAGCCCCCATCCAGCTGAATTCCAGGGGTGTAAATGGAAATTAACTTGGTTTAATTGACATCTGATGGATTGACATCTGGAGCCACAACACAGGTAGGACATGGAGCTGTGGGAGCGAGTCCTGAGTAGGTCCACAAAGCTGATCTGAGGGCTGGAAAACCTCTCCTATGAGGACAGGCTGAGAGAGTAGGGCTTGTTCAGCCTGCAGAGACAAAGCTCTGGGGAAACTTATTGCAGCTTCCAGTACCTGGAAGAAGCTTGATACCCAGAGAAGGTTGCCCAGAGAAGGTTGCCCGGAGAACCTTGCCCAGAGAAGGTTGCCCAGAGAATGTGGTTGCCCAGAGAATGCGGTTGCCCAGAGAATGCGGTTGCCCAGAGATGGTTGCCCAGAGATGGTTGCCCAGAGAAGGTTGCTGCCCAGAGAAGGTTGCCCAGAGGAGGTTGTTGCCCAGTGATTCAGTGAAATGTAATAATGCTGAATAGATTGATGTAGATGTACCTTGAGATAATGAATATAACTTTAATTTGTGTATTTTAAGAATATATTTGGTTTGGATTTCAGTAGAATTTGGCTGTAACTGTGTGAGCTGTTTGGTGAAAGCAGCTACAAAACTGAGCCAGAACAGCGCAACAGCCTTGAAACTAGAGAAAGTGGAGATAGGGGAGTCATAAATAATGAGACCAACGACCAATTCAGAGACAGAGTATATCTTTTTTTCATCAAAAAGGGGTTCCTGACTAGTTGGTGCAGGAATGTGTTTTTGAGCTCAGGTAACCATGGAGAAACTGAAAGAGCATGTGCTGAGAGCGAGGAAGACTTCCAGCCTTCATCCCTGAAGACCACCAGAAGACCCCCTAAGTGTCCCTGAGCGTGCTCTACCTGGGAGGAGTGAATGTAAATCTGCATAACCCTGCCTTTTTGTGGAAATGATAATGAGTATGTGTAATTAATCTGTATCAAGATGAGAAATTTGGCTTTGAATGGCACACACACTCGGAGGATCGATCCCCTGTGTGCCCAGAGCTGCCATAAAGAACCCCTGCTGAACAGTCACCAAGGCTGGTGAGTTTGGCTTCTGGCTTTCCGAGGCATCAGGAGGTGCTGCTGTACGTTTAACAGGTTGAAAGGTGGACGCTGGTCGAGCTGGAACGTTTAGCACCATATTACACCCCTAAACCTCCATTCCCATATAACTTCCCCAAAGCCCTGACTTTTCCCCTCCAAATCCCACCATATTTCCCCTCAGGCACCACCACTACACCTCTCACACCCTCTTACTACAATAAGTGCCTCCCCTCCCTGTCCAACCCCTTCTTAACCCCCCAGAACATTTTATACCCTCCCAGCACCATATTACCCCCCAGATCCCACTCTAGTGGGGGGTTAATATGGTGCTGAGGGGGTCTGCAAGTAAGTGCTTGGCAGGAGAAAGGTCTCTTTCATGCCAGTGCTGAGACCAGGCATGTTCCATCTCGTATTGGCCACCTTGCTTTGCCTCCTTCTAATTCCACTGACTCGTTTTGCTCCTGGGAATGAGCCTGTTTATCTGCAGACAGTGAAGGGACTGGCATGGAGAGAAACAAAGCCTGTGTGTTTGGAATAGCAGCCACAGAGGGAAAGGGGATCAGGAGAAAATGGTTTTCTCCTTACCAATGAAAAGCCCAACACCAGCCCACCTTTGCAGCCTGTCAAGATCCCTCTGGATGGCTCCTTTCCTTCTGTTGTGTCACCCACACCACTCAGCTTGGTGTCATCCACAAACTTGCTGAGGGTGCACTCAATTCCATCATCCATGTCACTGATAAAGATGTTAAAGAGCACCGGTCCTAAGACAGACCCCTGGGGGACCCCGCTTGTCACCGGCCTCCACCTGGACAGACCCATTGACCACCACCCTTTGGCTACGGTCTGTCAACCAGTTTCTTATCCACTGGATGCTCCACCCATCAAATCCACTTCTCTCCAATTTAGAGATAAGGATGTGGTGGGGGACTGTGTCACAGGCCTTGCACAAGTCCAAGTAGATGACATCGGTCACCTTCCCTTTATCCCCCGATGCTGTCACTCCATCATAGAAGGCCACCAGATTGTTGAGGCACGACCTTCCCTTGGTGAAGCCGTGCTGGCTGTCCCGGATCACATGCTCTTCCCTCATGTGCTCCAACATGTCATCCAGGAGGATCTGTTCCATGATCTTCTCAGGCACAGAGGTGAGGCTCACCAGCCTGTAATTCCCTGGGTCTTCCTTGCTCCCTTTCTTATAAATGGGAGTGACATGACCCTTTCTCCAGTCCCCAGGGACCTCTCCTAATAGCCACGACTTTCAAATATGATGGAGAGCAGCTCAGCAACCACATCAGCAGCTCCTTCAGGCCCCTGGGATGCATGCCATCCAGCCCCAGAGACTTGCAGACATTCAGTCTCATGAGGTGGTCTCGGACTTGCTCTGCTCTTACAGTGAGGGGGGATTTAATCCCCTCAGTTCCCACCTAGAGGTGCAGGGATGCAAGGTTCTGGGACTTGAGAATGATGAGAATCCTGGCTGCCAGAGAAGACTGAGGCAAAGAACTCATTCAGTACTTCAGCCTTCTCCACATCAGTTGCAGCCAATTCTCCTTTCTCATTCACCAAAGGGGGTTACACTCTCTTTGGCCTGTCTCTTCTGGCCAATGTACCTGTCAAATCCCTTCTTGTTGTTGAACATCTCTCATCAAGTTCAGTTCCATCTGCGCCTTGGCTTTCCTAATCCCAGCTCTGCAATTGCCAACAGCATCCCTGGATTCTTCCCAGGCAACACACCCTTGTTTCCAGAGCTTGTATTTGCCTTTCTTTTCCCTCAGTTTTGGTCCTTGCTTAGCCATGCTGGCCTCCTTCGCCTCCTGCCGACTTTCTTATTCAGAGGGACAGAGAGCCCTTGAGCTCTCAGAAAGGCATCCTTAAAGAGTCGCCAGCTGTCCTCAACATTTCTGTCTCTAAGGACCACCTCCCAGGAGATCTTGGCCAACCAGTCCTTAAACAGCCTGAAGTTCGCTCTTCTGAAGTTCAGGGTCCGGATCCCACTCTTTGCCAGGCCCACATTCCTCTCTCCTCAGCTGCCTGCTACGGCCAAGCAGAGTGTGAAGGGGGTCGGCTTTCAGAGGAGATTCTCTCCCAGAAAAGTTTTAACCAGAGCTATAGAAAGTTTACTTATCAACACATAGACAATCTGACCGAACAGTTTATTAGACTTCTGAAAGATGGGAAGCTTTCCAACTCTCTGAAGCTGAAAGACAACACCAGAGAGCTGAGCACCATCTGAATGACCAAAGAGCAAGCAGAGGTGAGAAGCTGCGATCAAAGGGAAGTGCACACGTCCAGCCAGTCTGCTGAAAAGATGCCCTTAGGCATGGCCATGTTATCAGGAGAGGTGGAAACACCTGAATGACGAGGGAGATGAAAGAGACAGACTAATGGTAATGCAGGTACAGGGGAAGGTGAGTATTTCTTCTGCTGTCAACAGTGCACTTCCTGGAAGTCATGATGGGAAAGCATTGCCATTTCAGACGAGTAGTCACGTGATTCAGAAGATGAAAATGTGCTTGCAAAATTTTTATAAGTGTAAGCAAAATATTAAACCAAAGAATTTTTTTTCACCTTTTCTTTGGGAGCCTTTGCTGGACATTTAGCAGTTTCAAAGGTGGTTAAGGGAGTTAAATCCATCTGGTGATGGATTTAAAAAGGTGGTGTTACCCAGGGCTAAGTGCTAGGACCAATCCTCATTAATATCTTTATTAATGATCTCGATGATATGGTCAAGTGAACCCTCAGTAAATTGGCAGATGACACCAAATTGTGTGGGAGTGTTGATCTGCTGGAAGGCAGGAAGGCTCTGCAGAGCAACCTGGACAGGCTGAATCGATGGGCAGAAGGCAGATTTATGGGGTTGACAAGGCCAAGTGCCAGGTCCTTCACTTTGGTCACAATAACCCCTGGCAACCCCACAGGCCTGAGTTGCTGGAGAGCTGCCTGGAGGAAAAGGATTTGGGGGTGTTAATGCAGAGCTGGCTGAACATGAGCCAGAAGTGTGCCCAGGTGGCCAAGTAGGCAAGCAATATCCTTGCCTGTTTCAGGAATAGCGTGACTAGGAGGAGTAGGGAAGTGATTGTTCCATTATTCTCAGCTCTGGTAAGGCTGAACCTCGAGTACTGGGTGCAGTTTTGGGTGCCTCACTACAAGAAAGATGTGGCAACACTGGAGAGTGTCCAGAGAAGGGCATGTATTGGAAAAGGCTGCCCAGGGAAGTGGTACAGTCACCACGCCTGGACCTATTTAAAGGGCATGTAGACTTTGTGCTTGAGGACATGGGCTAAAGGTGGAAAAGGTGGGGTTAGTCTGTGCTTGGACTTGATGATCTTAAAGGTCTATTCCATCCTAAGTGATTCTATAGTACCCTTCCAGGAAATCCTTGTTCTGTCTTGGTGGGAAAGCATTGTCATTTCAGACAGGTAGTCGAGTGATTCAGCTGATAAAAAAGTGTTTGCAAATATTTTATAAAAGGCAGGAGAAAAATAAAGAAAATTTTGTGCACATTTCAAGGCAGACATCCCGGTCAACATTACACAGTGTCTGGATCACACAAGACCAGGAGATACTGCATTAGGAATGGGATGAACAGGGAACATGTTATTATGGCTTAGACAAAATAGAATGAACAAAAAAAATTCAAAACCAAACTGAACAAAAAACTACAGAACCTGGTAAATAAAGACTGCTCCTAATGTGAGCGAGATGGTCACCAACACACAGAATAAGATGGTCAGCTGGTTGCTGCTTATAAATATTGAGTCATCAGTTTCCACAGGGCATCCTTGAGCTCCTGGTTCCTCATGCTGTAGATGAGGGGGTTCACTGCTGGTGGAAACACTGAGTACAGAAATGACACTAACAGGTCCAAAAACAGGGAGGAGATGGAGGGGGGCTTCAGGTAGGCAAACATGGCAGTACTGAGAAACAGGGAGACCACGGCCAGGTGAGGGAGGCAGGTGGAAAAGGCTTTGTGCCGCCCTTGCTGTGAGGGGATCCTCAGCACAGCCCTGAAGATCTGCACATAGGACACCACAATGAACACAAAACACCCAAAAGCTAAACAGACACCGACCACAATGAGAGCAATTTCCCTGAGGTAGGCATCTGAGCAGGAGAGCTTGAGGATCTGGGGGATTTCACAGAAGAACTGGTCAAGGGCATTGCCATGGCAGAGGGGGAGTGAAAATGTACTGGCTGTGTGCAGCACAGCACAGAGACCCACTGCCCCAGGCAGCTGCTGCCATGTGGACACAAGCTCTGCTGCCCAGGAGGGTCCCGTAGTGCAGGGGGTGGCAGATGGCAACGTAGCGGTCATAGGCCATGACAGTGAGGAGATAGTACTCTGTTGAGAACAAAAATAAAAGGAAAAAGAGTTGAGCCACACATCCTGTGTAGGAAATGGCCCTGGTGTCCCACAAGGAATTGGCCATGGCTTTGGGAACAGTGGTGGAGATGCAGCTAAAGTCAAGAATAGAGAGGTTGAGGAGGAAGAAGTACATGGGGGTGTGGAGGTGGTGGTCACAGGCTATGGTGATGATGATGAGACCATTTCCAAGAAAAGCAGCCAGGTAGATGCCCAGGAAGAGGCAGAAGTGCAGGAGCTGCAGCTCCTGTGTGTCTGCAAAGGCCAGGAGGAGAAACTGGCTGATGGAGCTGCTGCTGTTGGACATCTGCTGCTCTCAAGTGGGGGGACCTGTCCAAGGAGGAAAAGGCACAGCGGGAATTTAGGGAACTCTCCTTTCAGGAAAAACACTTCCAATTCTTAGAGAATTTTTCTCAGATTGACTCTCTGTATTCAGGAAGATTTTGGCAGGTCCCTTTTGGGAGGTCTGCTTTGTGCTGGCTAGAACGTGCCACTGCTGGGAGGAGGGTTGGCTGTGGGCTCATGAGAACTCAGTCCTGCCTGGCAGCAGTCAGTAAATAGAAGGATGGGGTGATCTCAGACTAAATCCCCTGTGGATAGGAATGAGCTTTTCAGCACAGTCACTCTAATCTGACCTGATGGCAGAGCAGAGCTTTGGAGCTTTGGTTTTCTCCTGCCTGTACCTGAGGAGTGTTTCTCCTATCAGAACTGCCTGACATTGCTGCTGCAGTGCCAATGAAACCTTCCCCTGAGTGCAGAGTGGGGAGAGCTGCTCTGTCCATCAGCCCTGCTCTCAGCTGCCCTGTGCTGGACGCTCTGTGATCACACCCTGCTGTTCCCTGAAGAAGAAACTGGACCCCACAGAGAGCTGAGGAATCCAGTCTCACAGGGCAGAGCTCCAAAGCCCTCCTGCGGTCTCATCCCGCCCAAGGAGGATCTCAGCTCCCCACTCCCAGCCAGGGACACACAGGGCTCAGTGCAGCTGCCCACACACAGGTGATGAGTGGCATTGCCACGGCCTCTGTGCCAAGATGTCTCCTGCATGGGGCTCCTCTCTGGGGCACAAGAGTCCCTGGGAGAGCGGTGCCATTGTGGGAGGCAGCTGCAGCCCAGCAGGAGCCCCCTGGAAGTTCAAGTCCTACAGATGGGGGTCCTGAAGTGAGGGTCAGTACAGTGCCCAGAGCCCCAACAATGGAAATGCCCAAAGCCACAGTAATGGTGGGACAGAGACAGCAAGTACGGGAGGGGAAACAGTGAGAAATGGTCCAGGCAAGGCTGGAAGGACAGGGACAGACAGACAGACAGGCACTCAGGGGGTTTTAGTCACTGGGGGTTGGGTTGCCAATGAGAAAACTCAGCCTGTAACACTGGAACTCTGAGTGCAGAGTTTGTTCTGAATGGCAGAAACCAGGGGATCAGTTTGAGAAAGTGTAAGCACTGCTGGGGATGTCAGGGAGGTCCCAAATCCCCACTGCCAGGGCATTTCTGGGAGCAGCTCCTTCTCCCTCCCTGACAATGCCTCTGCTGCCTGGAGCTGTCCCTGCAGCTGCGTCTCTTTGCCCATGTCACCTCCTGCTCTGTGCTCTCAGAACTCATCCATCCTGCCCTTTGCTCAGCTCTGCTCTGCAGACCCCTCCTGGCATCAGGGCACTGCCCCAGGGAACCTCTGTGTGTGCAGGGCTTAGGAGATGCTCTGACAAGTCCTAATGACCAATGAGTTTGCACTGCCTGCTGCAAAGTTACCAAGAAAAGCTCAGCTCCCACTTCCCACCCAGCAAACAGGAGCCAAAAATTCAAAGTAAAGACTCTTTACCTGGAGTGGAAAATGCATCCTTGGTGTTCTTGAAAAGTCTCTGGGAAGTTCCCAGGGATCAGCTGGAGCTGGGAGCAAACCTGTTCTACGCAGCACACTGACAGCAGAAGGACCCTGCACTGTCCTTCCATGGGTCACTTGCCACTCTGGGGTGATGCTGCTGGAAGCCCAGCAGGCAGGCTGAGTGCTGACCCTGGCAGCAGCAGAGTCCCTGCCCCAGCACAAAGCTCCTGAGGTGCAGGGACCCTGTTCACAAGGACAGACCTGGCACCCCTGGGTGCACACACTGCTTCACACCTCTGCCTGCATGCCCAGGAGAAGACAGCTGTCCTGCCCTGTCCCTCTGATGGGGCACAAGGGCATCCCTTCCAGGCAGCACTTCCTGGACCTAGAGAGAACCTGTCCTCCTGACAGACCCCACACACTGTCCCATGTCCCAGCTTTAGGAGATCCCTCCAGGAACAGAACCTGCATTGCCCTGCACCCACAGGCATACCAGGGAGAGGCTGTGCAGATTTCTCCTCCAGTGAGCTCTCAGCATCTGTCAGCTCACTCAGCCTCACAGGTCTCCCCTTGGTGCCTACAGGCAGTGTCCCCAGCCCTGTGTGCTTGGCAGAGGAGCTGTTCCTGGGCAGAGCTGTCTCTCTGCAGCACTGCTGTGTTGCCATCAGCTCCCTCCATCCCAGGAGCCTGTCCCAGCTCAGCAGGAGAAGACCAGTTCTTCTAGGCTCCCTCTGGTGCCTCAGGCCTCATGTGTTCTCATCTCTGATGTTCCCTCCCTTGGCTGGGGAGAAATCCGTCTGTCCAGCAGATTCCTCTCTCCTGATCAAACCAGAGATGGACAGGAGAATCCCCTTTCCTTCTCTCCACATGAGACAGGACCCTCAGGCAGGGACAGGGAGGGGACTATTCCCCCTGTGAAAGGAAGGGGTTTAAGTGAGCATTTGGGCATTTCTTGGTGTTTCACAAGAACAAAATTAGGAAAAACAAATCTACAAAGCTCTGCTCTGCAGCTGGGGGAAGTGGAATCCACAATCCAGACAAGATCCTAGATATCAAAAAAGATAGGTCTTTGTGCCCCAAGTTCTCACTGCCTTGTTCTCCTTGCACAGGGCTTCCTGCAAAGAGGCAGAGAATGTCCCATGACAGCTTCATTCCCCACTTCCTCCTCCTGCCCTTGGCAGACACACGGGAGCTGCAGTGGGTTTCTCCATGCTGTGCTGCTCACAACCAAGACATGTTCCCTCCCCCTCTGCCATGGCAATGCTGGTGACCAGTTCTGCTGTGAAATCCCCCAGATCCTCAGCCTCACATGCTCTGATGCCTACCCCAGGGTGACTGGTTTTTTTTTGTATTTAGTACTTGTTTATATATGTGATGTTTTATGGAATAATGTGGGAGGTTTCAGCCCAGGAACCTCTTTAGACCCTTTCTCTTTTTGTTTGGGAGCTATTGCTGAACATTTAGCAGTTTCTAAGTTTGACCCTGGTAGAGTCGGAATTAGATGTCAGTCCAATTTAGGACTGTTCCTGTGGCTAGGAATGCCCTGATCCCAAGGGTAACCTGGTCTGCTGGTGGGCTACCCTGGGAGGTTTCAGGCCAATAACATCTTTCAGCCCTTACAAGGTTTGTTTGAAACTCTTGTGGGAGGTTTATCATTTTTGAAGCTGGATGCTGATATAACCTGAAAGTGACGTCAGGCACTGTTAGGACTGTTCCTGTGGAAAGGAAAAGCCTGAGCTTCAAGATTACTCATGCTGCTACTGCGCTACCTGAGGAGGTTTCAGGCCAGGAACATCTTTCAGATCTCACACCTTTTTTTTGGGAGCTATTGCTGGATGTTTAGCATTGTTGAAGTAGAACGCAGGTAGAGTCAGAAAGTGATGTCAGACACTGTAAAGACTGTTCCCTTAAAAGGAGTGCTCGGAGTCCCATAGTTACTGGGTGCTCGTGTGCTCCTATGGGAGGTATGAGGTCAGGAACGTTTTTCAGCCTTTGTACCTTTAGTTTGGGAGCTGTTGCTGGGTGTTTAGCACTTTTGACAGTTGGTACTGGTAGAGCTGGAAAATGACGTCAGGCACTGTTACGACTGTTCCCTTGGCTAGGAAAGCCCTGAGCCCCAAGGTTAGTGGTTCTCAGAGTGTGCAACCTGGGGAGGTTTCAGACCAGTAGGATCCTTCATCCCTCACAACTTTTGTTTGGGTGCTATTGCTGGATATTTAGCATTTTGAAACTTGATGCTGATAGAGCCAGAAAAAGATGTCTGGCAGCGTTAGGACCATTCCATTGGAATGGAAAGCCTTGAGCACCAAGGTTACTGGTTCTTCTAGTATGCATCCTGGGGAGGTTTAATGCCAAGAACCTGTTTTCAGCCCACACAGCTTTTGCTTGAGACCTATTGCTCTACATTTAACAGTTTTGAATGTGGAAGCTGGTAGAGCCTGAAAATTACTTCAGGCACATTTAAGGCCTCTTCCCTTGGCTATGAAAGCCCTGAGCCACAAGGTCAGTGGTCCTGTTTGTAGTCTACATGGGGAGGTTGCAGGCCAGGAACTTCTTTCATCCCTTGCACCTCTTGTTTTGGAGCTATTTGTGCAGTTTAGCAATTTAAAAAGTGGAGGACTGCAGAGCCATGCAATGATGTCAGGCACCAGTAGGGTCGTTGCCTTGGCTAGGAATGTGCTGAGCCTTAATGTTACTCTTGCTGCTAGTGGGTGACCTATGGAGGTTTCAGACCAGGATCATCTTTGGCCTTTGCCCCTTTTCATTTGGGAGCTAATGTTGGACGTTTAGAAGTTTCAAAGTTGGATGCTTGGAGAGCCCAAAAATAACATCAAGCATTGTTATGGCATTACCTTTGTAAGGAGAAATCTGAGCCCTAATATTACTGGGGCTGCTAGAGTGCTAACAAGGGAGATTTCAAGCCAGGAACCTCTTTCAGCCCTCACCCCTTTTCTTTAGGAACTATTGCTGGACATGTAGAAGTTTAAAATATGGACACTGGTGGAGCCTGAAAAAAAACATCAGGCACTGTTAGGACCATTCCTCCCACTAGGAATGCCCTGATCCTAAAGGTTGCTGGGGCTGCTTGTCCACTCCCTGAGCAGGTTTCAGGGCAGTAACATCTTTAAGCTCTCGCACTGTTGTTTGGGAGCTGTTGCTGGATGATTAGAGGTTTCGAAGATGGACACATGTAGAGCCTGAAAAGGATGTCAGGCACTGTTAGGATGTTACCCTTGACTCCGAAAGCCCTGAGCTGAAATGTTAACAGGGCTGCTAGTGTCCCATCTGGGTAGGTTTCAAGCCAGGAATGTTTTCAGCCCTCACACATTTGGTTTAGAGTTATTACTGGACATTTAATTTAATTGTAATTATGAATAAATTATAAATGATAAATTAACTAATAATAAATTAATTATAAATTACAGTTTCAAATTTGGATGCTTTTGGATCAGGAATATTATCTCTGGTACAGTTTGGAAGAAATGCCCTGAGCCCAATGGTATACAGGGGCTGCTAGTGGGATACCTGTGGAGGTTTCAAGCCAGGAATATCTTCAAGCCCTCACTTCTTTTGTTTGACACCTGTTGCTGGAGGTTTAGCAGTTTTAGAGGTTGTTGCTGGTAGATTGAAAGCTGATGTCAGGCACACTTAGGACCATTGTCTTGGCTAGGAATGCCCTGAGCCTCAAGGTTTGTTGCCCTGCTAGTCTACTACCTGGGGAGGTTTCAGGAAAGAAGCATCTTTCAGCCCTCACACCTTTTGTCTGGGGGCTCTAACTGGATGTTTGTCATTTTTGAAGTTGGACGCGGGTAGAGCCCGAAAATGACACCAGGCACTCTGCAGACCATTCGCTCAGCCACAGAAGCTCTGAGCCCCGAAATTACCGGGGCTGATCCCCCTGCCAGAGGAAGTTTAGGGCTCCCCAGTTATTTCAGTTCTCAAACCTTTTGTTTGGGAGCTATTGCTGGATCTTAACATTTTTTGAATGTGGACACTGGTAGAACCAGAAAATGATGTCTGGTATTATAGGACCATTCCCTTGGCTACGAATGCCCTTCCCCCCAAGGTTCCCAGGGCTGTGTGTGGACTACCTGGGGAGGTTTCTGGCCAGGAAGCTTTTTCAGCCTTTGCAAGTTTTGTTTGCAACCTACAATAAAGTTGGGAGATTCTCCCTGGCCCTCCTTTTGTTATTAATATATTTATAGAATTATAAATAAACGGAGGAACAGAGAGAATCTCCCACTTTTATTGGATCCGGGGGGAACAACTGTGACGGGTGATGAAGAAAAGGCTGATGTACTGAATGCCTTTTTTACCTCAATCTTTAATGGTAAGACCAGTTGTCTCTCCATTGTCAGACCCCAGAGTAGAACGATGGGGACAGGAAGTAGAGTGAAGCCCTGCTTAGATCTGCAAAGGTCAATGGATCTGGATGGGACACACCTGAAAGCACTGAGGGAGCTGGCAGAAGTGCTCGCCAAGCCACTTTCCCTTATTTACCAGCAGTCCTGGCTGACCAGGGTGGTTTTGCCTGATTGGCAGCTGGCACATGTGACACCCATCTACAAGAAGGGACAGAAGGAGGACCCAGGGAACTACAGGCCTGTCAGCCTGACGTCAGTGCTGGGGAAGGGGATGGAACTAATCATCTTGAGTACCATCATGCAACACATGCAGCACACTCAGGTGATCAGGCCCGGTTACCATGGGTTTAGTATGTGCTTGAGGAAGCTGGTCTCCTTCTATTAAAAGAATACCTGCTTAGTGGATGAGGGGAAGGCTGTGGATGTGATCTACCTGGACTTCAGAAAATCCTTCATCACTGTCTCCCAAGACATCCTGCTGGAGAAATTGGCCTCTAATGGGTTCGATGGGTATACTCTGTGCTGGGTTAGAAACTGGCTGAAGGCCGGGCCCAAAGAGTTGTGGTGAACAGAGTTGAGATGAGAGGAAATGGTTTCAAATTGCTCCAGGGGAGATTTATTTCTCATAGCAGGAAGAATTTCTTTCCTGAAAGGGTAGTCAAGTATTGGAACAGGCTGCCCAGGGAAGGGGTGCAGTCACCATCCCTGTTGGTATTTCAAAAGGCGTGGGCCTTGTTCGTTCTGGTTTGTCTAAGCTGTAGTAACATGGGCCACAGTCATCCCATTCCTCATGCAGTATCTCCAGGCCTTGTGTGACCCTGACACTAAGGAATAATGCGCTGTGCTCTCTTTGCATCATGTCTGTCTGCAAACAGCCAAAAGTTTTCCTTTTCTTTTTTTAATTTCTTTTTATAAACACTTTACAAGCATCTTCATCAGCTGAATCACTTGACTCCTTGAATCACTTCACAACTTGGGAATTTCCAGGAAGTGTCATACTCACCTTCCCCTGAACCTGCATTACCCCCAGTCTGTCTCTTCATCTCCCTCATCACTGAGGTGTTTCCACCTCTCCTGGTGATACGGCCATGCCCAAGGACACCTTCTCCAGACTACCCTGATGTGTGCACTTCACTTTGCTCAAAGGTTTCCACCTCCACTCACTCTTTGGTCATTCAGATGCTGATAAACTTTGAGCTTCAGAGAGTTGGAAAACATCTCATCTTTCAGCAGTCTAATGAACTGTTCTGTCAGTGGTTCAGTGTGTTGATAAGTGACGTTTCTATGTATCTGATTGAAACTGTTCTAGGAGAGAATCTCCTCTGAAAGCTGACCCCCTTCACACGCTGCTTGGCCGTAGCAGGCAGCTGAGGAGAGAGATTTCATGGTTATTAAACTGGATCATGTTGAACTGCTGTTTGTGGTCAGAGAAATCTGTCTGTGCCTGTGAGGTAAAGTCTTGGGAGTCCCAGGAGGCCAGTGAGGGAACTGCTGGTCTTGGGGAAGAGCAAGGTTCTCAAGACAGGGTTGGATCTCAAGGGACTGTTTTCCCATCCTGTCCAGAACCCTCTACAAGATCTCTGGACAAACATCCCTTGTAGAATGCTGCTACAACATCTTCCATGGACTGAGTAATGACAGACACTTTTTTTTTCTATGAAAAAATCCTCCATTGTGAAATGACTGTGACTGTTTCATCACCCAATTAAAACCTCTCCAATTACTTATACAAGTCTTAATTTTTGAAAGAAAATTACATGAAGAGCTATTCCTTTAAGGGCTTTCTGGATGATAATGAGCCCCATGGTATCTCTGGTGAGTCAACAGAACTCAGATACCAAGAGGACACTGAAGAAACTTCTCAAGAAGTTCAAGTCAGGAGTAATGCCCAAAGTACCTTGAAGCACTAACAGGCCCCACTGGGAGCCATTCCTGACAAAGCCTCCCTATGGGCTCATTAGAACAGACAACTGGAGGCCATGAGTACAAACCCAGGCAAAGCACAGGCAGCTCTGATGCTGAGGACACCCTGGCTTGGTCTGATGAAGCAGAAATGCCAAGTGCTGACCCCCAGCCCCTGGGCAGTGAGATCCTGACCCTCACCTGTGTCTGAGGGCTCTTCCTTGGGATGTGGGGAGTGTGACACCAAGGGAAGGACAGGGGTATGATACACGGTGGCCTCCCCTGGGGTGGGTGCAAGGAGTCAGCCATGCTCCATGGCCATGAGGACAATGTGTCTTCCCTGAGGCCTCTGTGGCAGGGACATCATCAATAGCCAAGGGGAAAAGACCTATCGGGTTCTTGTAACCTGAATGGCACCCTTGGCCATCTGCACCACAGCCCGTGCCACACTGCCTCACAGCTATGCATGTTTCCTTTAGGCTGCAGGGACGCAACACGCTTTCCAATCTCATTCCCACCCCACGATGTCCCTGCCTGTACTGCTGTCTCTCTGTCCTCATCAGCTGTTCCCACAAGCACAAAGCCACCAGTTCATCCACACTTCCTCCCAGTGACTTCTTGCAGCACACCACTATCCTCAAAATGATGTGTTTGCCTGCATTCTGCACCTGGTAATGGCATTTCTTTACCAGGTGTTTCCACCTGCTGTCAACTCCTTTCATCTACAGCATGAGGAACCAGGAGCTCAAGGATGCTGTGAGGACACGATATTTCTGAGCAGTAATATACTGCTCATCCTCAGAGCTGGCCATGTAACTCACATGAGGACTGGTGTGTGTTTAGTAGCTTTGTGAGTTGTTCTTTCTTTCCTCCTAGTTTGTCTAGGCTGTAATAACATGGTTCACTTCCATCCTTTCCTAATGCAGCATCTCTTGGTCCTGTGTGACCCAGACACTTTGCAATGACCTGCTATAGAAACACCAAGGGACCCTCGATACCAACTGAGGTCGTCATAGACCTTAATTCCCAAACTGTTTCCACTTTGGTCTGGACACAGCAACAACAAAAAGAAGGGGTGTATATAACCTACATAACATGTTCTGCTCCAATTATTTGGTCATTTTCGATGAGCATGGTGGCCACCAATCCAGTAATGACATTTAAAGCCAAATGGTCCATTCCCTTTGAGTCTTAAATCAGAACTACAGGGAGTTTCAAAATAAATGGTGCTTTTTAAGCCCAAAGGATGCTTAATTCTATTATTTGAAATTATTCCATTAATCCAAAGATTGCTTCTCCGTGCTCCTACCCAACTGTTAAAGTTACACTGAATGGTGACTTCCTGGTCGGTTATGCCAACCAGGTTCTGCCACAAGCCGAAAGGTTGGATTCCCTCAGTATCTCAACTCTCATAAGATTCGTATTAGACCAAAAGCTATCAAATCAGTTCTTATGACCAATTTCATTGACCCATGCAAAACATAGCCCTTGAGGGATGAATTTTGCTCATCAGTGGTGTTGCTCAATATACAGCATAACATGTCACCTCTGACAGGAAAAGAGTGATTATAAGTTGCACAATTAATGGGTGGACACCCAGGGAAGATACAAGGATTTCCACACCTGAAGGTCCAATCACACACACTGTGACCCACAAACCCTCCATTGTTGTCATTCCGATTCAGACATATTCCCCCTTTTCTGGAACTGGGATTTTCCATGGATTTGTTTCCTCATTCCAATAGAATGAATCATGACCAATGGTTATGTCACTTAGATCACTCAGGAGCCATTTTGGGGATATTGTTTCAACGTCCATGGCCAGTCTTTAAATCCTGAAGGGATCCCACATCCCCAACCATTTGTCAGGTTAAAAGCATTGGGCATCTGCTGGCCTAAAGTTATAAATCCATTTTGCCACCCCAGGCTGAAGAGGGGGGCAGAAACGTTTCCCCAGATATTGAAGTTGGTGAGAATGGTCAATCAAAACAATGTTTGTGATAGTCTGCTAAACGTCCTATAAATATTAACAAAGCAGTTATTAACTAAACTATACAGCCAATTAACAGCTTCATCTATTCCTTCAAGCAGGTGTCAGAGATTCCATCTGGAAAAGAAAAGAAAAAACCCCAGACTCAGTTTGTATTAAGGGACTGGTCGTAGATTGATATTAGAAGGATGGAATAATCCACCTTGTATTGACTTTGTGTTCCTTCCCATGGGCATCTTTTGCTTTCCAAGCGTATTTGTTGGGGGGCTCAGCCAGTACGAGGGGAATGGTCCCAATGGTCGGTATTTCTACCAAGACTGGCAGACCAGGAGAGAAAATGGCTTTTCTGGGGTGCTGGGAGTGTGGGGTTTGGGGATTAATGTTTGGGGTTTTGGGACAAAAGGCATTGAGTCGGGACATCCAATTATTCCCCAGCAATCATTATCTCAGGGAACTGCATCCCAGAGTTGTTCTGCCCAGTGTGGCTTGTGAGCTTTTAAAAACCCTTTCAAAAGCCCATCAGTTCCCCCCACTATCCCATTAGCTTGGGGGTAACACGGGGGGTGAAATCCCCTCCTGACTCCTCCTTCCTTGGCCCACTCCTGCCCCTTGGCAGCAGTGAAATGACTGCCCTGGGCTGACTGAGCAGACTGGGGGTTGGCAGAAAGCGAAACCAATTGGTCAGGGCCCACCCTGGATGTTCTCCTGCTGCTCCTGGAAATGCCTCGGCTGGGACTAGGCCAGAAATGATTTCCACTCCCACTAATACTATTGTTTCCCCTCCGCCTTCCCAAGGGCTCCAATGGAGTCGATTTGCCAGGCCTCCCAAAGGGTCTTTTTCTCTCTCAGCTGCAGGGGGGTCTCTTCCATGGGGTGCCGCTCTAGCCGCAGGCAGCATTGTTCACAGGCCCAGAGCCAGGTGGGGCAAGCTTCCCAGTGACAGGCCACCCCCTGGCATGTGCCTCCCTGTGGGAATCCTTGGATCCTGCCTGGCCACGTTTCACATGCAGCCATTCCAGGAGCCTGTCCCTGTTTCCTCTGAGCTGGGCCTCTTTCTGCAGAGGGGCAATGCTGGCCATTTCCTCTGAGCTGAGGGAGCTGGGCCTCGTTAGCTTGGAGAAGAGGAGACTGAGGGGTGGCCTTATTCAGGTCAATGGGTAAAAGCTGGAGCAGAGGAAGTTCCATGTGAATGGAAGGAGAAACTCTTTCACTGTGAGGGTGCCAGAGCCCTGGGACAGACTGCCCAGAGAGGTTGTGGAGTCTCCTCCTCTGGAGACATTCACACCCACCTGGATGTGTTCCTGTGTGGTTTAGTCCAGGTGATCCTGCTCTGGCAGGGGGGTTGGACTAGATGACCTTTTGAGGTACCTTCCAACTCCTAATGTTCTGTGATTCCTTGACCTTGGATCTCCCTGCACGTCTCTTGGAGCACCTCTGGCCCCTCAGGTTTCACTGGGTGTTGGTGTTTGAACACTTCCTTCTTGGCCTCCCCACCATTAATTCCCATGAGAGCTGGGACCAGCAGTTCCCAGGAAACAGGTGCCTCTTTTGTGCCTGCTGCAAATGGGGCAAGAGGAACCCCAGTTCCCTTGATTTGAGGCAGCCATGGGCCTGACCTGCATCCTCTTCCAGCCCCAGGGCTACAAAGCAAGGATGAGGTGCCTCTAGTCACTTGTCATACTCCTTACCCTCCCCAAGGGGAAAGAGTCCCCTTCCCGTCATCTTCTGGGGGTCCTACCTCATGTGGAAACAAGAAAAAGTGATTCTTCTGCCCAGCTCATGTTTGATCAGGAGAAAGGACTCTGCTGGACAGAAGGATTTCTCCCCAGCCTAGAGAGCAGATGGCAGGGAGGACTTCAGTGTCTTTCCAAGTTGGTTCCCTGGAGCTTCAGGAATACCTCAGAGGAGCCGAGGAGTACGTGACACCTTCACCTGCTCCTCTGCTGTAGCTGGGCTGGACTCCTGGGACAGCGGGAGCTGATGAAACATTACAGCACTGATGAGGGACAGCTCTGCCACAGAGCAGCTCCTCTGGCAAGCGCACAGGGCTGGGGACACTGCCTGTAGGCATCAAGGGGAGACCTGAGAGGGTGAGAGAGCTGCCAGATGCTGAGAGCTCACTGGAGGAGAAATATCCTCAGCACTCTACCTGTGAGTATGTCCGTGGTATGTCTGTGGGTGCAGAGCAATGCAGGTTCTGTTCCTGGAGGGATCTCCTAAAGCTGGGACATGGGGCAGTGTGTGGGGTATGTCAGGAGGACAGGTTCTCTATAGGACAAGAAAGTGCTGCCTGGAAGTGATGCCCTTGTGCCCCATGAGAGGGACAGGGCAGGACAGCTGTCTTCTCCTGGGCATGGCTGAGGGGTGCCCAGGGCTGTTCTTGCGAGCAGGGTCCTTGTGAACAGGAGTTTGTGTGCTGGGGCAGGGACTCTGCTGCTGCCAGGGTCAGCACTCAGCCTGCCTGCTGGACTTTCCACAGGGATATAGGCAGCACCTCTGGGTTGAAGCAGTGACCCAGGGAAGGGCAACGTAAGGTCCTTCTGCTGTAAGAAAGTGCTTTGCTCCCAGCCAGAGCTGATCCTTGAGAAATGCCAAAGAGAATATTTCTCCAAAGGCAGAGTCTTTGCTTTGACTTTTCCTCTCCTGTGGGCTGTGCAGAGTGTGGTAGATGAGAACTTATTTCTCCCCTTGAGAATATGCAGTGAAAACTTGATTCTCATGAAGATGTTGGAGCCTGGGCTGAGCCCTGCACACACAGAGGTTCCCTGGGGCAGCGCCCTGATGCCAGGAGGGGTCTGCAGAGCAGAGCTGAGCACAGGGCAGGTTGGATGAGGTCTGTGAGCACAGAGCAGGAGGTGAGATGGGCAAAAAGAAGGATCTGCAGGGACAGCTCCAGGCTGCAGAGACACTGTCAGGGAGGGAGAAGGACTTGCTCTGGGGATTTGGTACCTCCCTGTTATCCACCACAGTGCAGACGTTTTCCCACAGCCACCCCATGGTTTCTGCCACCCAGCACAGAGTCTGGACCCAGAGTTCCAGGGCTTCAGTCTGAGTCCTCTTCTTGGCAGCTGAACCCCCTTTGAGTAGAAACCCCTAAGTGCCTGTCTGTCTGTCCCTGTCCTTCCAGCATTGGCTGGAGAAATTCTTGTTCTTTCCCCTCCTGTCCTTTCTGCCTTTGTCCCACTGTTACCTTGGGCTGTGGGCATGTCCTTTGGTGTGGCTGGCACTGAGCTGACCCTCACTTCAGGACCCCCAGCTGTAGGACTTGGACTTCTTCCTCCCAGCAGTGGCACGCTCAAGTCAGCACAAAGCAGACCTCCCAAAAGGGACCTGCAAAAAGTCTTCCTGAATCCAGAGAGACAATGTGAATTGCTCAAAGGAGATTTCCCTAACTTCTCACTGTGCCTTTCCCTCCTTGGACAGGTCTGCACACTTCATGGCAGCAGATGACCAACAGCAGCAGCTCCATCAGCCAGTTCCTCCTCCTGCCCTTTGCCAACACACGGGAGCTGCAGCTCCTGCACTTCTGGCTCTTCATGGGCATCTACCTGGCTGCTCTCCTGGGCAATGGGCTCATCATCATCACCATAGCCTGTGACCACCACCTCCACACCCCCATGTACTTCTTCCTCCTCAACCTTTCACTGCTCGACATGGGATTCATGTCAACCACTCTTCCAAAATCCATGGCTAATTCCTTGAGGGACACCAGGGCAATCTCGTTCTGGGGATGTGCTGCGCAGGTCTTCCTGTTTTTCTTCTTGGCTAGTTCAGAGTTGTCTCTTCTCACAGTCATGGCCTATGACCGCTACGTTGCCATCTGCCACCCCCTGCACTACGGGACCCTCCTGGGCAGCAGAGCTTGTGTCCACATGGCAGCAGCTGCCTGGGGCAGTGGGTTTCTTAGTGCTGTGCTGCACACAGCCAATACATTTTCACTCCCCCTCTGCCATGGCAATGCTGTTGACCAGTTCTTCTGTGAAATCCCCCAGATCCTCAAGCTCTCCTGCTCAGATGCCTACCTCAGGGAAATTGGACTCACTGTGGTCAGTGCCTGTTTCAGTTTTGGGTGTTTTGTGTTCATTGTGGTGTCCTATGTGCAGATCTTCAGGGCTGTGCTGAGGATCCCCTCGCAGCAGGGACGGCACAAAGCCTTTTCCATGTGTCTTCCTCACCTGGCCGTGGTCTCCCTGTTTGTCAGCACTGGTGTGATTGCCAACCTGAAGCCCCCCTCCATCTCCTCTCTATATGGGGACCTTGTAGTAACATTTCTTTACTCAATGTTTCCACCAGCAGTTAACCCCTTCATCTACAGCATGAGGAACCAGGAACTGCAAGATGCACTGAAGAAAGTTCTACAATCAATATATTATCAGGATTGATAAGCTTCCTGTATCTTTTTTGTAATTTGCATTTTTAATTCATGGAATTTGCTTCTCCTAATTTAGCCGGTATTTTTTGCAATAGTCCTCTTTTCTTTGGAGGGTCTGCATCTACTGCACTTCTCCAATGTCCTGAACCCAGCCTTTTGAATACAAGTGATATATTTTAGGTATGTGTTTCACTACCCTAAGAATGACATTTCTTTATCCTCATATCCACTCTGACCTCCAAAGCTGTAGTTCTGCTGGATTTCCTTTCTTATGTTCTTTTGCTGTAGTGCAAGAGGGCTTCCCTCAGCCTCCCCTTCCCCAGGCTAAAGCAGCCAGCATGTCTCAGCCTCTCCACGCAAGACCCCTCACCGTATCTTCACACTTTCTCTGCCCAGGTGACATTTCCTCCCTATTCTTTCAGTCTGAGGAGCCCCACGCTGGGACTGACTGGCTGCTCCAGAGGTGGCCACATCAATGTTGACTCTGGATGGACCAGAAGGGCCCTTGTCTGTGCAGCCACACTCCTCCCAGTGCAGTCCAATGGGTTCATGGCCAGATCCCTGTTCAGCACCTCTGTCTGCTATGGCATCCCCTGCAATGCCCACATCCTTCTCCTTGCGGTCGGTTCTCCACCTGTCCTGTCTGAGCTGCCTTGATGTGTGGGTGTTGTACTGGAACCTTTTATTGTGGTTTCACCTCAGACAAGAGCTGAGAACCACAGAGCTGCTCTCAGTAAGAGGGTGTGGGTCGGGGATTGAAGTGGGGAAAAGGGAGGGAAAAGAATACCGCAAAAAATCCCCAAAACCTGATGCGTTGGTATAAGGACAGTTTACAGGGACATCAGAAAGAGAGAATAACAATAAAATGCCTTTATAGGAAAATATAAAATACTGGTGATGCCAATTCAGTTTCTCACTGAACAGCACAGCTCAGGCTACACAGCTCAGAGCTGTCCTGGAATGGGACCATCCCCAAAACCATGTGCCCTGGAGTCTTCATCTCCTTCCCTCCACCAGCCCCATTTTATGCTGAGCAAGAGTTTGTTGGTATGGAATAACCCTCTTTGGCCAGTTTGGGTCACCTGTCCTGGCTGTGTCGCCTCCCAAATCCCAGGGTGCCCCCACCTTCTCGTTAGCAGGAAAATATGAACAACTGAAAGGTGCTTGACAGCTTGGACACAGCTGAACCATCAGTGAGGTGCCAGCACGGCTCTCATCTGAACTCCCAAACATGACATTCCACCCACTGCTAGAAACAAAACCAGCTCTATCCTAGCACAAACTATGCCACCTTTGTGGACAACAAGTACAACACACTGGTGGGCTCACTCCTGTAGTCAGACAGTGTGGATAATCCCCTTAGTCAGTTATGGTCAGGTGGGCCTGCTCTGTCCCCTCCCAGGCACTTGTGCACTCCCAAGTGACTCATTTCTGGAGCAGAATTGGACAAAAGCCCTTGATGCTGTGCAAGCCCTGCTCAGCAAGGAACAAACACATTATTTAGACTTTTTTGCTTACAAATCCAAAGCACAGAACTATGGAGGCTGCTAACATGAAAATTAATTCCAGCCCAGCCAAAATAAGAGGTCAGGAGGAGAAGATCTCTTCTGGTTGGAAACCTTCTTGATGTTCCTGTTCCTCAAACCCCAGAGCTTCTCAAGGGCTGTTTGAAGGGCAGCTCCATTTTGTTATCAGTCCATGTGTGCACATGTCTCTCCAACTTGTGGTGCCTCTAACAAAATGACAGCAGTAGGTGTTAAAGAAGGTGAGGAATAAGAAACAAAAGCAAAGTGATCCTTTCTAAATGACATTGCAGTAGTCCACTGGAAGAAGACTCATGTTATCATAATCCAGCTCTACTTCTCTTGGAAGAGAACCACTGTTGTAGCTTCCTGAGGGTCAGTATAGGAGGCTTCAACCACTCCAGAAGGCTTCTAGATTAATAGATTAATAGAATCACACAGTCATGGATTACCAGGTTGGAAGGGAACTGAAAGGTCATTTGGTCCAACATTTTCTGCTGAATCTCAAGAAAAGCACCACACAGACCAGCTGGCCCTGCACTCTATCCCACTGAATCTTATAAACCTCTGATGTTGGGGAATCCATCACTTCCCATGGGAGATTATGCCAAAGGCTGCTTGTTCTCAGGGTAAAAGATTTTCCCTGTGTCCTGTGGGAATGTCTCCAGGAGGAACTTGCACCCATTATTGCTCAGCTATTTCTTGTGAGTCCTTCAAAATACAGGAGTCTCTCCCTCCTTTGTAGACAGCCTTTAAGTACTGGGACCTATTGATGAGGTGTCCTTGTTTTCTGAAGGCTGAAGAAAAGCAGCTCCCTCAGCCTTTCCTCAGATGGCAGGCTGCCCAGGCCTTGGGTCATCTTTGTGGCCCTTCTCTGGACCTTCTCCAGCCTGGCCATAACTTCACCCTGTACCCCAGGCGTGGCCTGACAAGTGCTGAGTAGAGTGGGACAGTGACTTCTTTATGTCTGCAGGTGATCCCCATGCTGATGCACCTGGGAGTCGTTTGCCTCAGCATTTCTCTGTTTATTCCTAGTGAGCTGCTTGTTCACAAGAACCCCCATGTACCTTTCCACAGAGCTCTTCTCCAGCCAGGTGGATCCCAGTTGGTGCTGCATTCCTGGATTATACTTTCCCAGCTCCTAGACCCCACACTTCACCTTACCCATTCTTTATTCCATGTCTTCCCACCAGATGGCAGCCCCTTCCCCAGTGTCTGTATCCCCACTGAGTTCAGTATAACCCACAAACTTCATCAGGGTTAACTTCATTTGGGTCAAACTTCACGAACCTTCTTCCAGTGCATGACAGCAGGGCAGGAATGTGATTGCCTCACAACTCTTTTGTATATTTGGAGTTGTTCTTGGTATTACTACTTGTGGGGAGAAGTTTACTGAGGTTTAACAAGGGCAAGTGTAGGGTCTGCCATCGGGGGAAGAACAACCCCAGGTACCAGTATAGGTTGGGGGCTGCCCTGTTGGAGAGCAGGGTAGGTGAGAGGGACCTGGGGGTCCTGGTGGACAACAGGGTGACCATGAGCCAGCAATGTCCCTCATGGCTAACAAGGCCAATGGCATCCTGGGGTGTGGTTAGTAGGTCAAAAGACATCCTTCTCCAGCTCTAGTCTGCCCTCACGACTCTTTGGTATCTGTGGAGTTGTTCTTGGCACTACTACTTGCAAGGAGAAGTAATAACAAGGGCAAGTGTAGGGTCTTGCATCTGGGGAAGAACACCCCCATCTACCAGTATAGGTTGGGGACTGGCCTGTTGAGGAGCAGCCGAGGTGAGAGGGACATGGGGGCAGCATGACCATGAGCCACCAAGGTGCCCTCCCGGCTACGAGGGCCAATGGCGTCCTGGGGTGCCACTATGAGGGACCAGCAAGTGTGTGATTTGTAGGTCAAGAGAGGTCCTTTACCCCCTCTCCTATGCCCTGGAGAGACTGTACCTGGAATGTTGTGTCCAGTTCTGGGCCCCTCAGTTCAAGAAGGACCGAGAACTCCTTGAAGGAGTCCAGCACAGGGCCAGCAAGATGGTTAAGGGAGTAGAACATCTTCCTTACAAGGAAAGTCTGAGGGAGCTGGGCCTCTTTAGCTTGGAGAAGAAGAGAGGGAGGGGTGACCTTATTCATGTTTAGAAATACGTAAAGGGCGAGAGTCAGGAGGACAGAGCCAGCCTCTTCTCAGTGATGGCCAGAGAAAGGACAAGGGGCAACGGGTGCAAGCTGGAGCAGGGGAAGTTCCACGTGAATGTAAGGAGAAACTTACTCACTGTGAGGGTGATGGAGCCCTGGGACAGACTGCCCAGAGAGGTTGTGGAGTCTCCTTCTCTGGAGACATTCAAACCTGCCTGGATATGTTCCTGTGTGATTTAATCTAGGTGATCCTGCTCTGGCAGGGGAGGTTGGACTAGATGATCTTTTGAGGTCCCTTCCAACTCCTAACGTTCTGTGACTCTGTGGTCCTGTGATTCTTACCCAAGGAAACGATCCCAAAAGCTCCTGTTATCATTTTAAGGCTCTACCAGCGTCCACCATGAAAACTGGTACAGCTCCAAACAAAAGCTTTGAGTGCTGACAGATGTTCCTGGCCTGAAACCTCCCCAAGAGGCCACTAGAGGCTGCAGTAACCTTTGAGCTCAGGGCTTTCCTGGCCAAGGGAATGGTCCTAACTATGCCTGATGTCCGTATTTAAAACAAATAAAGGTCCAGCAATAGCTCCTAAAGAAGTGGTTTGAGGGTAGAAAGTTATGTTCCTGTCCTGAAACCACCCCAGGTAGCCCACTAGAACCCTCAGGAACCTTGGGACTGATGACTGTCCTTATGAAGATAAGTCCTAAGAGTGGCTGTTGTAATTTTCAGGCTCTACCAGCGTCCAAGTTCTGAACTGCTAAACATCCAGCAATAGCTCCCAAACAAAAAGTGATAGAGCTGAAAAAAGTTCCTTGGAATGAAACCTCCCCGGGTAGCCAACTAGCTACCCTAGTAACCTTGGGAATCAGGGATTTGCTTGCTAGGAGAACAGTCCTAACAGTGCCTGATGTCATTTTCAGACTCTACCAGCATCCACATTTGACCCTGCTCAACATCCAGCAATAGCTCCCAAACAAGAGTTGTGAGGGCCTAGTAATCTTCCTGGCCTGAAACCTCCCCAGGTAGCCCACTAGCAGACCCAGTAGCCTTGGGGCTCATGTCTTTCAAAGAAAACAGAATGGTCCTAATAGTGCCTGACATCATTTTCTAACTCTAACAGCATCCACCTTCAAAACTGCTAAACCCCCAGCAATAAATATCCCATCCCCACCCCTCTCCCACCCCCCCCCCCCCGAAAAATTAGAGGGCTGAAAGATGTTCCTGCCCTCAAACCCCAGTAGGTAGCACGCCAGATTCTCCAGTAGCCTTGAGACTCAGGTCTATCCTTACCAAGGTAACAGTCCTGACATTGTCTGATGTTATTTTCAGGCTCTAACAGCCTCCTTCTTCAAAACTGCTAAATGTCCAGTAATGGCTTACAAATGAAAGGCTCAAAGGATGACTGATGTCCCTGACCTGAAACCTGCCTAGGTAGCCCACTAGGAGCCGCAGCACCCTTGGGGACCAGGGCTTTCCTTGCCTAAGTGAACGGTCGTAACAAGACCTGATGATATTTTCTGGCTCTAACAGCATCCACCTTCAGCAATGCTAAGCATCTAGCTATAGCTCCCAGTCAAAAGGTGCAAGGGCCTAAAGATCTTCTTCCTGGAAACCTCCTCAGGGAGCCCAAAAGATGCACCAGTAATGTTGGGGCTTAGGGCTTTTATAGACAATGGAATGGTGATAACAGTGCTAGACATCAGTTTTCAGCTCTACCAGTGTCTAGTTTTGAAACTGCTAAACATCCATCACTAGCTCCCAAACAAAAGTTATGGGGGACTAGTGATCTTCCTGGCCTGAAGCCTCCCAGGGTAGGCCACCAGCAGGCCCAGTAACCTTAGGACCCAGTAATCTTGCGTCTCAGGGCTGTCATAGACAATGAAATCATCCCAACAGTGCCTGATGTCATTTTCAGGCTGTACTATTGACCAACTTTGACCTTGATAAACATACAGCAACAGATCCCAAACAAAAGGTGCGAGGGATGAAAGATGTTCCTGCCCTGAACCCTTTCCCAAGTGCTGCACTAGGAGCACCAGTAGGCTTGGACCTCAGGGCATTCCTAGCCACAAGAACGGTCCTAAAAATACCTGATGTCATTTTTGGGCTCTACCTTCACTGACCCTCGAACATCCTGAACGTCCAGCAATAGAGTCCCAGGTTCTTTAACACCCAGTGCTGTCATTTTTTGTTGGAAGCACCAGCAGTTGGAGAGCCATCTCCAAGCACACATGAACTGTGAACAAAGTGGAGCTTCCCTGCAAACAGACCTTGAGAAACTCTGGGATTTGATGAACAGAAACATTTCCATGAGAAGAGATCTTCTCCTGACATTATTTTGGCTGGGGTGGAATTAATTTGCATGTTGGCGGTTCTGTGGTTTGGAACTGTAAGAAAAAATGTCTAGGTTTTGATTGACTTTTCTCTCTATTCACCCCCACCTCTCCCCCCAAGCATAAACAAACTCTTAGTCCGTTTCATTAAAAAACTCAAGACTTCTACAACTACTTGGATTTAAGTTAGGTCCTTATTGATGAAGATTTCAAAGGAATTTCCCATGGAGGACTTTTTTCCGGTCATGGGTATTGTCTGCCATGGCTCAGTTGATAGAAGAAGTGACAGCAGCATTCTGTGATGGATATGGGTCTGCTAAGGAGATCTGGACAGGCAGGAAAAGCAGTCCCTTGAGATCCAACCCTGCATGGAGAACCTTGCTCTTCCCCAAGCCCAGCAGTTCCCTCACTGGCCTCCTGGGACTCCCAACACTTTTCCTCCCATCATCTCTGCTCACAGGCACAGTCAGATTTCTCTGACAACAAACAGCAGTTCAGCAGGATCCATTTTAATAACCATGAAATCTCTCTCCTCAGCTGCCTGCTACGGCCAAGCAGCGTGTGAAGGGGGTCAGCTTTCAGAGGAGATTCTCTACCAGGACAGTTTTATTCAGATACATAGAAAAGTCACTTATCAACACCCTGATCATCTGATGGAACAATTCTTTGGACGTCTGAAAGACGAGATGTTTTCCAACTCTCTGGAGCTCAAAGTATAAACCAGAGAGCTGAGCAGCATCTGAATGACCAAAGAGCATGTGGAGGTGGAAACCTGTTGAGAACTGCTGAAATTCATCTGATCTGCAGAAAAGAAGTCCTTAGGAATGGCTGTATGATCAGGAGATGTTGAAAAACCTGAATGATGGAAATGAATGAGACAGACTGGCACTCATGCAGGTAGAGGGGAAGGTGAATATTTCTTCTACTCCCATGTCTGAATCAAACACCACCACGAGAACCTGCATTAGGAATGGGATGAACATGGGTGATGTTATTAAAGCTTAGACACACTGAGAGTAAAAAACCCCACTAGATACAGACTGATCCTAACATGAGTTACCATGGCCAGCAATGCACAGAAGACGAGCTGCTTAGAAACATCCAGTCCTCAGTTTCCACATGGCATCCTTGAGTTCCTGGTTCCTCATGCTGTAGATGAGGGGGTTCACTGCTGGTGGAACCACCGAGTAAAGAAATGCCGCTACCAGGTCCAAAAATAGGGAGGAGATGGAGGGAGGCTTCAGGTTGGCAAACACACCAGTGCTGACAAACAGGGAGACCACGGCCAGGTGAGGAAGACACATGGAAAAGGCTTTGTGCCGCCCCTGCTGCGAGGGGATCTTCAGCACAGCCCTGAAGATCTGCACATAGGACACCACAATGAACACAAAACACCCAAAACTGAAACAGGCACTGACCACAATGAGTCCAGTTTCCCTGAGGTAGGCATCTGAGCAGGAGAGCTTGAGGATCTGGGGGATTTCACAGAAGAACTGGTCAACAGCATTGCCATGGCAGAGGGGGAGTGAAAATGTACTGGCTGTGTGCAGCACAGCATTGAGAAATCCACTGCCCCAGGCAGCTGCTGCCATGTGGACACAAGCTCTGCTGCCCAGGAGGGTCCCGTAGTGCAGGGGGTGGCAGATGGCAACGTAGCGGTCATAGGCCATGACAGTGAGAAGCGACAACTCTGCACTAGCCAAGAAGAAAAACAGGAAGACCTGCGCAGCACATCCCCAGAACGAGATTGCCCTGGTGTCCCTCAAGGAATTAGCCATGGATTTTGGAAGAGTGGTTGACATGAATCCCATGTCGAGCAGTGAAAGGTTGAGGAGGAAAAAGTACATGGGGGTGTGGAGGTGGTGGTCACAGGCTATGGTGATGATGATGAGGCCATTGCCCAGGAGAGCAGCCAGGTAGATGCCCATGAAGAGCCAGAAGTGCAGGAGCTGCAGCTCCCGTGTGTCTGCAAAGGCCAGGAGGAGGAACTGGCTGATGGAGCTGCTGCTGTTGGACATCTGCTGCTGTCAAGTGTGGAGACCTGTCCAAGGAGGAAAAGGCAAAGTGAGAAATTAGGGAACTCTTCCTTGAGGAAAACCACTTAGGGAACACCCTCAGATTGACTGGGTGTATTCAGGAAGACATTTCTCAGGTACTTTTTGGGAGGTCTGATTTGTGCTGGCTTGAGTGTGTCACTGCTGGGAGGAGGGTTGGCTGTGGGCTCTAGAGAACCCAGTACTGCCTTACAGCAGTCAGTAAATAGAAGGATGGCCTGAACTCAGACTAAATCCCCTGTGGATAGGAAGGAGCTGAGGAGTGTTTCTTCTGTCAGAACTGCCTGACTTTGCTGCTGCAGTGCCAGTGAAACCTTCCCCTGAGTGCAGAGTGGGGAGAGCTGCTCTGTCCATCAGCCCGGCTCTCAGCTGCCCTGTGCTGGACGCTCTGTGATCACACCCTGCTGTTCCCCACAGAAGAAACTGGACCCCACAGAGAGCTGAGGAATCCAGTCTCACAGGGCAGAGCTCCAAAGCCCTCCTGCGGTCTCATCCTGCCCAAGGAGGATCTCAGCTCCCCGCTCCCAGCCAGGGACACACAGGGCTCAGTGCAGCTGCCCACACACAGGTGATGAGTGGCATTGCCACGGCCTCTGTGCCGAGATGTCTCCTGCATGGGGCTCCTCTCTGGGGCACAAGAGTCCCTGGGAGAGCGGTGCCATTGTGGGAGGCAGCTGCAGCCCAGCAGGAGCTGCCTGGAAAACCTCAGTCCTACAGATGGGGGTCCTGAAGTGAGGGTCAGCTCAGACCAGCCACACCAATGGACATGCTCAAAGCCCCATGTAATGGTGGGACAAAGGCAGCAAGGACAGGAGGGGATACAGCAGGAAATGCTGCAGCAAAAGCTTTAGGGTCAGGAACAGACAGACAGGCACTCAGGGATTTCTCCTAACTGCTGGTATGGCTGCCAAGGAGAAGACTCAGCCTGAAACCCTGGAACTCTGGGTGCAGAATCTGTGCTGGGTGGCAGAAACCCAGGAGTCGGTGTGGGAAAGTGTCAGGGAGGTCCCAAATCCGCACTGCCAGGGCATTTCTGGGAGCAGCTCCTCCCTCCCTGACAGTGTCTCTGCAGCCTGGAGCTGTCCCTGCAGCTGTTTCTCTGTGCCCATCTCACCTCCTGCTCTGTGCTCACAGACCTCATCCATCCTGCCCTGTGCTCTGCAGACCCCTCCTGGCATCAGGGCACTGACCCAGGGAACCTCTGTGTGTGCAGGGCTCAGCCCAGGCTCCAACATCTTCATGAGAATCAAGTTTTCACTGCATATTCTCAAGGGGAGAAATAAGTTCTCATCTACCACACTCAGCACAGCCCCCAGGAGAGGAAAAGTCAAAGCAAAGACTCTGCCTTTGGAGAAATATTCTCTTTAGCATTTCTCAAGGATCAGCTCTGGCTGGGAGCAAAGCTGACACATGCAGCACTTTCTTACAGCAGAAGGACCTTATGTTGCCCTTCCCTGGGTCACTGCTTCAACCCAGAGGTGCTGTCTATATCCCTGTGGAAAGCCCAGCAGGCAGGCTGAGTGCTGACCCTGGCAGCAGCAGAGTCCCTGCCCCAGCACACAAACTCCTGTTCACAAGGACCCTGCTCGCAAGGAGAGCCCTGGGCACCCCTCAGCCATGCCCAGGAGAAGACAGCTGTCCTGCCCTGTCCCTCTGATGGGGCAGAAGGGCATCCCTTCCAGGCAGCCCCTTCTTGTCCTATAGAGAACCTGTCATCCTGACAGACCCCACACACTGTCCCATGTTCCAGCTTTAGGAGATCCCTCCAGGAACAGAACCTGCATTGCCCTGCACCCACAGACATACCACGGACATACTCACAGGTAGAGTGCTGAGGATATTTCTCCTCCAGTGAGCTCTCAGCATCTGGCAGCTCTCTCACCCTCTCAGGTCTCCCCTTGATGCCTACAGGCAGTGTCCCCAGCCCTGTGTGCTTGGCAGAGGAGCTACTCTGTGGCAGAGCTGTCCCTCATCAGTGCTGTAATGTTTCATCAGCTCCCACTGTCCCAGGAGTCCAGCCCAGCAACAGCAGAGGAGCAGGTGAAGGCGTCACGTACTCCTCGGCTCCTCTGAGGTATTCCTGAAGCTCCAGGGAACCAACTTGGAAAGACACTGAAGTCCTCCCTGCCATCTGCTCTCTAGGCTGGGGAGAAATCCTTCTGTCCAGCAGAGTCCTTTCTCCTGATCAAACATGAGCTGGGCAGAAGAATCACTTTTTCTTGTTTCCACATGAGGTAGGACCCCCAGAAGATGACGGGAAGGGGACTCTTTCCCCTTGGGGAGGGTAAGGAGTATGACAAGTGACTAGAGGCACCTCATCCTTGCTTTGCAGCCCTGGGGCTGAAAGGGGATGCAGCTTGGGCACAGGGCTGCCCCAAACCAAGGGAACCTGGGATTCCTCTTGCCCCAGTTCCAGTGGGCACAAAAGAGGCACCTGCTTCCTGGGAGCTGCTGGTCCCAGCTCTCATGGGAATTAATGGGGGGGAGGCCAAGAAGGAGGTGTTCAAACACCAACACCCAGTGAAACCTGAGGGGCCAGAGGTGCTCCAGGAGACGTGCAGGGAGATCCAAGGTCAAGGAATCACAGAACATTAGGAGTTGGAAGGCACCTCAAAAGGTCATCTAGTCCAACCCCCCTGCCAGAGCAGGATCACCTGGACTAAACCACACAGGAACACATCCAGGTGGGTGTGAATGTCTCCAGAGGAGGAGACTCCACAACCTCTCTGGGCAGTCTGTCCCAGGGCTCTGGCACCCTCACAGTGAAAGAGTTTCTCCTTCCATTCACATGGAACTTCCTCTGCTCCAGCTTTTACCCATTGACCTGAATAAGGCCACCCCTCAGTCTCCTCTTCTCCAAGCTAACGAGGCCCAGCTCCCTCAGCTCAGAGGAAATGGCCAGCATTGCCCCTCTGCAGAAAGAGGCCCAGCTCAGAGGAAACAGGGACAGGCTCCTGGAATGGCTGCATGTGAAACGTGGCCAGGCAGGATCCAAGGATTCCCACAGGGAGGCACATGCCAGGGGGTGGCCTGTCACTGGGAAGCTTGCCCCACCTGGCTCTGGGCCTGTGAACAATGCTGCCTGCGGCTAGAGCGGCACCCCATGGAAGAGACCCCCCTGCAGCTGAGAGAGAAAAAGACCCTTTGGGAGGCCTGGCAAATCGACTCCATTGGAGCCCTTGGGAAGGCGGAGGGGAAACAATAGTATTAGTGGGAGTGGAAATCATTTCTGGCCTAGTCCCAGCCGAGGCATTTCCAGGAGCAGCAGGAGAACATCCAGGGTGGGCCCTGACCAATTGGTTTCGCTTTCTGCCAACCCCCAGTCTGTTCAGTCAGACCAGGGCAGTCATTTCACTGCTGCCAAGGGGCAGGATCATAGAATCATAGAATCATAGAATGGTCTGGGTTGGAAGGGACCCCAAGGATCTTAGAGCTCCAACCCCCCTGCCACAGGCAGGGACACCAACCTCCATGCCTGTATCTACACAAGGCTGCCCAGGGCCCCATCCAACCTGGCCTTGAACACCTCCAGGGACGGGGAATCCACTCTGGGCAGCCTGTTCCAGCACCTCACCACTCTTTCTTAAAAAATTTCCCCCTAATATCTAATCTAAACCTTCCCTCCTTTAGCTAGTCCATTAAGCCCCAGGAGTGGGGCAAGGAAGGAGGAGTCAGGTGGGGATTGCACACCCCGTGTTACCCCCAAGCTAATGGGATTGTGGGGGAACTAATGGGCTTTTGAAAGGGTTTTTAAAAGCTCACAAGCCACACTGGGCAGAACGTCTCTGGGATGCAGTACCCCGAGTCAGTGATTGCTGGGGAAGAAAGGGATGTCCCGACTCAGTGCCTTTTGTCCCAACCCCCAGCTTTAATCCCCAAACCCCACACTCCCAGCACCCCAGAAAAGTTATTTTCTCTCCTGGTCTGCCAGTCTTGGTAGAAATGCCGACCATTGGGACCGTTCCCCTCGTACTGGCTGAGCCCCTCAACAAATACACTTGGAAAGCAAAAGATGCCCATGGGAAGGAACACAAAGTCAATACAAGGTGGATTATTCCATCCTTCTAAGAAGAATCTACAACCTAAGTTCCTTAACACAATCTGTGTCTGGGTTTTCTCTCTTTGCTTTTCCAGATGGAATCTCTGACACCTGCTTGAAGGAATAGATGAAGCTGTTAATTGTCTGTATAGTTTAGTTAATAACTGCTTTGTTAATATTTATAGGACATTTAGCAGACTGTCACAAACATTGTTTTGGTCGACCATTCTCACCACCTTTAATATCTGGGGAAACGTTTCTGCCCCCCTCTTCAGCCTGGGGTGGCCAAATGGATTTATAACTTTAGGCCAGCAGGTGCCCAACGCTTTTAACCTGACAAATTGTTGGGGATGTGGGAGCCCTTCAGGATTTAAAGAGTGGCCATGGACATTGAAACAATATCCCCGAAATTGCTCCTGAATGATCTAAGTGGCATAACCATTGGTAATGATTCTTTCTATTGGAATGAGGAAGCAAAACCACAGAAAACCCCAGTTCCAGAAGAGGGGGAGTATTGTCTGAATCAGAATGACAACAATGGAGGTTTTGTGGGTTGTAGTGTGTGTGATTGGACCTTCAGGTGTGGAAATCGTTGTATCTTCCCTGGGTGTCCACCCATTAATTGTGTAACTCATAATCACTCTTTTCCTGTCGAAGGTGACATGTTATGGTATATGTTGAGCAACACCACTGATGAGCAAAACTCATCCCTCAACGGCTGAGTTGGGTATGGGTCAATGAAATTGGTCATAAGAACTGATTTGATAGCTTTGGGTCTAATACTAATCTTATGGGAGTTGAGATACTGAGGGAATCCAACCCTTTGGCTTGTGGCAGAACCTGGTTGGCATAACCGACCAGGAAGTCACCATTCAGTGTAACTATAGCAATTGGGTAGGAGCATGGAGATGCAATCTTTGGATTAATGGAATAAAATCAAATAATAGAATTAAGCATCCTTTGGGTTTAAAAAACAGCATTTATTTTGAAACTCCATGTAGTTCTGATTTAAGACACAAAGGGAAAGGACCATTTGTCTTTAAAAGGTCATTACTGGATTGGTGGCCACTATGCTTAATGAAAATGACCAAATATTTGGAGCAGAACATGTTATATAGGTTATATACACCCCTTCTTTTTGTTGTTGTTGTGTCCAGACCAAAGTGGAAACAGTTTGGGAATTAAGGTCTATGACGACCTCAGTTGATATCAAGGGTCCACTAATGTTTCTATAGCAGGTGGGAGTAGCCAGTCCTGGGGAAAAGACAGGTGGACCCTCCAATGTGTCGTACAATATTTTGATCCTGCAACCTAGAATCCTAACGAATGGATTAGGGCTGCTCGAGACCCAATCTGCCACAGATGGTGCAGGATCCTACAAGGGGAGGGCGGGTGCTTGACCTTGTTTTCACTAACAAGGACGGGCTCGTTAGGGAAGTGAAGGTCGGGGGCAGCTTAGGACAAAGCCACCATGAAACGGTTGAGTTCAGGATCCTGGGTGGAAGAAGCAAGCCAAAAAGTAGGATAGCTACCCTGAATTTTGGAAGAGCTAACTTTGATCTCCTCCGCTACTTAATAGGGGCTATCCCGTGGGAGAGTCCAGAGAAGGGCGACGAAGATGATGAAGGGCCTGGAGCATCTCCGCTATGAAGAAAGGCTGAGTAAGTTGGGATTGTTCAGCCTTGAGAATACTAAGGGGGAATCTAATTAAAGTTTATAATTATCTTAAGCAGGGGATGCAGGGGGAATCAGCCAGCCCCTTTTCAGTGCTCTGTGGGGATAGGACAAGGGTCAATGGCTGCAAGTTGGAGCACAGGGAGTTCTGCACCAACATGCGGAAAAAATTTTCCCAGTGAGGGTGAGGGAGCCCTGGGACAGGCTGCCCAGGGAGGTGGTGGAGTCTCCTTCACTGGAGATATTCAAGACACACCTGGACGCCTATCTGAGTGATATGTCCTAGAAAGCTGCTTTGGCAGGGGGGTTGGACCTGATGATCTCTCGAGGTCCCTTCCAACCCCTACGATTCTATGATTCTATGATTCTGTCCCTTGTAGTTCAGGGGCTGGAGCAAAACAAAACAATGATACTTTACATGAACATTTACAAGATGAATATGTGTGAGGATCACAAGGACACATGAAGCAAAAGTTAACAAAATTAAAAATGCATCATAAATTGGTACCATCAAAGTAATACATTCCCTTGTTTGTTGTGATTTTGGAAATGCAAAACCCATCAGCTTTGGAATATGCAATGCAGGAAGTCCACAGCTTTCCCACCCCTTCACCCATTGCTCAGCAAATTGAGCTTTAGGTGGGTCCCCAGGCCTGGTCAAAACTGGCTGGAGTCTTCTTTTTTGTCGTGTGCCATCATCATGGCAGAACTACTGGGTTCACTGGATTCCTTTTCTGGAACTTTCTGTGGGGAGGTGGGGAGGGAAAACTGCACATGCGCATCTCCAAAAGCACAGTCAGGTGAAGCAGCACTGGAGCAGCAGAAACTGGCTGGCGTTGGTGAGGATGAGACCCCAAATCCCTCCTTGGTATTTAAATACAACGCGCCAGTTATTCCTTTCAGAGGCTTTTTACTTCCTTCCCTCCCTCCCTTCCCTTCCGTATATCCCTCCCGTTTCTGGAGCTCTGGATGCCTCGATGTGCCGTCGCCTCCGCGTAACATCTTTTCTCCATGATTCTGAAGAGCAGCAGCTGAACCGGTGGAAGAGCTGCTGACCAAAGGGAAACTGAGGCAGGGAGCGGGAAGATTTTGGGGTTGTCTTTTATCATCCCCCCAGTTCAGGCACAGCGGGACTCGATACCAAGTGCAGCCTCATCCCCAAGTCGCGCTCTCAAGCAGGATTTTGGTGCTGGTGCTGCTGCTGTTGGTGCTGCTGGTGCTTCTGGTGCTGCTGGTGCTTGTGCTGCTGATGGTGCTGCTGCTTCTGCTGCTGGTGCTGCTGTTTGCAGCTGCTGCTGCTGGTGCTGCAGGTCCTGCTGCTGTTGCTGGTGCTGGTGCTGCTGGTGGTGCTGCTGGTGGTGCTGCTGGTGGTGCTGGTGCTGGTGGTGCTGGTGCTACTGGTGCTGGTGGTGCTGGTGCTACTGGTGCTGGTGCTGTTGCTGCTGCTGATGATGGTGCTGGTGCTGCTGGTGCTGGTGCTGCTGGTGCTGCTGCTGCTGCTGGTGCTGGTGCTGCTGCTGGTGTCTCTGGCACCCCTGGGAGCTGCCTGTGCCGTGCCAGGGAAGAGGGGGGATACGAGGAGGCTGCTGGGGCACAGAGGGACGCCCCTCAGGCCGGGTCGAGGTCTGTGCTGTGACACTGTTTCCGTTGGGAAGCTAAAATCCCCATCGCTGCCAGTTCGTGACCCAACTGTGCTGCTCCTTCAGCTGCTGTTTATCATTTCTAGAGAGAGGGGACAGGGGCAGCTTTACCCCCATCGCTCCCCAGCCCCAGTTCTTGTTCAATGACCGTGTAACAGCTGGAGGATCCCTCTCCAATCGCACGGGAGGCTGAGAGTTCACCGAAACCCCCTGGCATTTTTACCAACCACTTCCTTTCCTGTCATCCCCTCTCAGCCAGAGCTTTGCCCGAGTCCCTTCTTCTCATCCTGTCAGTAAGAACCTGAGGGGGATATCACCTACCAGGCTTTAATACCTCAGGGAACAGTCCTAACAGTGTCCTATGTCATTTCTCAGCTCTACCTTCCTTCACATTCAAACATGCCAAACGTCCAGCAGCAGCTCCCAAAACAAAAGAGTGAGGACACAGAGACATACCTGGCCTGAAACCTCCCCAGGGAGCGCACAAGCAGCCCCTCTGGCGCTGCGGCTCAGGGCTTTTATAGCCAAGAGAAATGCTTTATAAATGCATTTGGGAACTATAAAAGTTATTTGGTTTCCTGATCATCTCAAGCCAAGGGAACATAAATTTTGGGAACTGCAAGAAGTCTCCCAGAAAGAAGTTCTGCTGGGGAAACTCCTGTAGGTTACTTTGGAGTATTTTCATGTCACACAAACCAAACTTTCCTTAGCAGCAGCGCTGACATCTCATCAGGGCAGATTCCCTCCCTGCACTGTCTGTTCTGCTCCTGCCCACAGGCAGTGAAAGAGCCAAAGGGGCACGGTGAGAGCCCCGGACCTGCCGTGCCCTGAGCGAGACCCAGGTATGTGGTTCTGCTGCTCTCATGGATCTGTGCCCCCCCTGCAAGGGATGAGGGGAGTCCTTGTGGGGAGGGAATTTGTGGCTGCTCTGCAACATGCTCTCCTCCTGTCAAAAGTGGGTTTTTATGACCTAATTAATCCTCCTACTATCCCCCAGTGATGGGTGACCCAGCCTTGACGCTATGTGCAAGTTGGACTCAGTTGATGACAAAATGGGTTTCTCAGCAGTGCTGGAGAAGGTACCGGGGCTTCCCCAGCACCACCAGCTGTGCGTGGCACCTGGGGACAGCTGGCCCTGTCTGTGCCTGGGCGTACTGGAGCACAGGAGCCAGCAGCATCTGTGGGTGATGCTTTGTTCAGTGTGTATTGGGTAGAAACCAGTGGGTCAAAACCCTTTTGCGCAGTCAGACAGGCCTGCAGGGTTCTATATTTGGGGTGCTGACACTGTGGTGGTTTCCCCTTCAGCGGCTTTTGAGGCTCTCAGTGTGGCAGAGGTGATGCTGCCTTGCTGGGGCTGTGCTGGGTCCCCTGAGCTGCAAAACTCCCAGCTGAGATGGTTATTAATGTGGGTAGGGGTGAGCAATCCTGTCCTCTTAGTTCCTTTAGGGCTTTTGGATCAAAACTCCCTCGCTGCGTGTGCTGCTGTGGGTAGGTGCTGGGCTTTTCTGGCCAGAGGAGCCAAGAGGGAAGGTGTGTGTCACAGCGCAGGACAGGAGCAGAGCCTGTATTGGCAGGGACAGTGCCCGGGCTTCTGCAATTACGATGTCCCTCAGGAAAAAGGGACTCTAGACATTTTAATTCTTCATGGAGGATTTTCTGTACAAGTGAAGGAGCTTTGGACATCCAGTGCACATTTATTCTCTGTTATAAAACAGGACTCCTAAGAATGGCATGTATTAAGTGGGTTGTGTAAATACAGATTTGCTGCAATTTGATCATTCTGTGGCTTTCTGTATTTTCTGTCATATCCAAACAAAATAAGATAGAAATTGCAGCCAAGTGTTGGATGGTTTTACATGAGCCCAGACTGTTCACTATGATCCTGCTTCCTGCTTCTCTCCCTGTCAGAAAAGTGATGCTTGAACCTTGCCACCACAGTCTGTGTTTCCAGTGACTTGAAGTACAGTGTGATCTAAACCAGGACATGGGGAGAGCTGTGCACCTCTTCAAGGCTGGAAATAGTAATCACTGGCAATTGGCAGCCTTGAAGAGATGCAGAGCTTGTAACAGTGCCTGCGTGGCTGAAACCCTGCTGCCAGACAGCACCCCCACTGACATGGCTGCCAGGCAGAACCCACACTGATATGGCTGCCAGACAGCACCCCCACTGACAGGGCTGCCAGGCAGCACCCCCACTGACAGGGCTGCCACACCCCCTGTCTCGGGCTGTGCTGCTGCTCCTCGGGCTCTCACAGCTCCCCTCCCCCCAGCACAAGGTGTCTCCTTTCCCGGGCGGCTGTTCCATTCCCCACAGCAGGGGGGTGTTTCTCCCCCACCAGCCTCTCCCCACCCCCGGCACCCCCTCTCCCTGCAGCTCCGCTCCCCCGCCCAGCCGGGGCTTTTGGTATCTGCCACAGCCTGGGCAGCAAGTCCCTGCGGGAGCCATCTGGGCCTCGTGTGGAGTCGGCAGCCCCAGAGCTTCAGCCCCTCAGTCCCCGGTAAGTTCACCCCTCTTTTCCACCCCCTTTTCTTTGTGCTGGCAAATTCTTGTGCAGATTTGGCAGTGTGCCACCTGTCTGGAGGGTGTGAGCAGAGTATTTCCCTGCTCCCACCCGATGTGCAGTTTGTTTCCCTCCCCTGCAGCTCTGAGCTGAGCTCTGACAGAGCCTTAAAAAATGCTGAACATGACCCAGACTGTTCTGCCTGAGGCCAAGGACGTGCTGATGCCTACAGACACCTGCCAGAGCCAGCTCAACTTTGGGAACCAAGACAAGGTACAGCTCGGAGATTTCTTTCTCCAAGTACAGTTTCTGTGGCTACTTGAGTGTTCTCACTTCTTCCTCCTGTTCCTATTCCTCATATTCCGCCATCCGATATTGCTCCCCCTCGTATTCCTTCCTGTATTCCTTCTCCTATTCCATCTTGTATTCCTTCTCCTCTTCTTCCTCATCTTCCTTTTTGTATTTCTCCTACTATTTCTCCTTCAATTTCTCCTCCTCCTCCTCCAGCGCCTCATCCTCCTCATACTCCTTCTCCTGTACCTCCTCCTATTCCATCTTCTGTTGCCGCTTCTGTTCCTCCTCATATACCTCCAACTCCTCTTACTCTGTATTGCTTCTTGAATTCTTCTTCTTCCTCCTCATCTTCTTCTTCCTCCCCCTTTACCTCCTCATACTGTTCGTTCTCCATCCTGCACCTCCTCCTCCACCTCCAAGTATTCCTCCTCATATTCCTTCTCAGTTCCTCCTTGCATTCCTCCTCCTCGTATTACTTCTTGTGTTCCTTCTTATGTACCTCCTTGTATTCCTCCTCCTACTCTTCCTCATATTCCTCCCTGTATAACTCTCTGGATAATTCCTGCTTCTCGTCCTCTTCTTCCTCATTCCCAAACTCTTCTTCCTCTGTACTATTTTCATCATCATATCATTACTCCTCTTGGATTTAGTTCCTTATTCGTATTCATCCTCTTATTCTTCATAGTCTGTATTCCGTCTGCACTTCCTCCTCCTCCTCCTTGTATTCCTTCTTGGATTCTTCTTCCTCCTCTTCCTCTTCTTCCTCCATCTCCTCCTCATTCTCCTCCTCCACTTAGGTGTATTCTTACTTAGTATTCCTCCTCACAGTGTTCATTTTCTGTCTTCATCGTCCAAGACCTCCACCTGCTTCTCCTCCTCATATTCCTTCTTAGATTCTTCTTCCTCTTCTTTCTCTTCTTCCTCCATCTCATCCTCCTCCTCATCCTCCACCTCATCCTCCTCCACTTACCTCTATTCGTCCTTAGGATTCCTCCTAATTCTGTTCATTGTCTGTGCTCCTCCACCTCCTCTTCCTCCTCATAATATTTTTTCGTATTCCTTTCTGGAATCTTCTTTCTCCTCGTCCTCTTCTTCCTCTTTCTCAACCTCTTCTTTGTTTGTCTCATCCTCGAATTCTTCCTCCACTTACCTGTATTCTTCCTTAATATTCCTCCTCCTACTGTTCATTGTCAGTCTTTCTCCTTCTCCACCTTCTCCTTCACCTCCAGTTGCACCTCCTCCTCCTTTTCGTATTCCTTCTTGGATTCTTCTTCCTCCTTGATCTCATCTTCCTCCATCTCATCCTATTCCTCGTCGTCCTCTACTTACCTTTTTTCTTCCTTAGTATTCTACCTCATACTCTTCATTCTCTGTCGTCCACAACTTCCTCCTCATCCTCCTCCTCTTCTTCATGTTCCTCCCTGTGTTCATTCTTGGATTCTTCTTTGTCCTCGTCCTCTTCTTCCTCTGTCTCATCCTCCTCTTCATTCTCCTCCACTTACCTGTGTTCTTCCTTAGTATTGCTCCTCATACTGTTCATTGTCTGTGCTCCTCCACCTCCTCTTCCTCCTCATCCCCATATTCTTCACTGTATTCCGTTTTGGAATCTTCTTCGTCCTCGTCCTTTTCTTCCTGCTGCTCAACTTCTTCTTCCTCTGCTTCATACTCCTGCTCCTCCTCATATTTCTTCTTTCTCTTACCTGGGTTCCTCCTTAGTATTTCACCTCTTCTTTTTCATCGTCTGTCTTCCTTGTCCTCCACGTCCTCCTTCACCTCCTCCTCCTCCTCCTTGTATTCCTTCTTGGATTCTTCTTCCTCTTCTTTCTCTTCTTCCTCCATCTCATCCTCCTCCTGCTCTTCGTCGTCCTCCACTTACCTCTATTCGTCCTTATTATTCCTCCTAATACTGTTCGTTGTCTGTGCTCCTCCACCTCCTCTTCCTCCTCATAATATTTTATGTATTCCTTTCTGGAATCTTCTTTCTCCTCGTCCTCTTCTTCCTCTTTCTCAACCTCTTCTTCGTTTGTCTCATCCTCGAATTCTTCCTCCACTTACCTGTATTTTTCCTTAATATTCCACCTCATGCTGTTCATTGTCCGTCTTTTTCCTTCTCCACCTTCTCCTTCACCTCCAGTTGCACCTCCTCCTCCTTTTCGTATTCCTTCTTGGATTCTTCTTCCTCCTTGATCTCATCTTCCTCCATCTCATCCTCTTCCTCGTCGTCCTCTACTTACCTGTTTTCTTCCTTAGTATTCTTCCTCATACTCTTCATTCTCCGTCGTCCACAACTTCCTCCTCATCCTCCTCCTCTTCTTCACGTTCCTCCCTGTGTTCATTCTTGGATTCTTCTTTCTCCTCGTCGTCTTCTTTCTCTTTCTCAACCTCTTCTTCCTCTTTCTCATTCCGCTCTTTGGATTTTTCCTCCACTTACCTGTATTCTTCCATTTTATTCCTCCTCATAGTGTTCATTGTCTGTCTTCCTCCTCCTCCTCATCCTGTTCATTGTCGGTCCTCCTCCAAATCCACCTCCTAATCCTGCTCTTCCTCATATTCCTCCCTGTGATCATTCTTGGATTCTTCTTTGTCCTCGTCCTCTTCTTCCTCTGTCTCATCCTCCTCTTCATTCTCCTCCACTTACCTGTGTTCTTAGTATTGCTCCTCATGCTGTTCATTGTCTGTGCTCCTCCACCTCCTCTTCCTCCTCATCCTCATATTCTTCACTGTATTCCTTTTTGGAATCTTCTTCCTCCTCGTCCTTTTCTTCCTGCTGCTCCACTTCTTCTTCCTCTGCTTCATACTCCTCCTCCTCCTCATATTTCTTCTTTCTCTTACCTGGCTTCCTCCTTAGTATTTCACCTCTTCTTCTTCATCGTCTGTCTTCCTTGTCCTCCACCTCCTCCTCCACCTCCACCTCCTCCTCCTCCTTGTATTCCTTCTTTGATTCTTCTTCCTCCTTGATCTCATCTTCCTCCATCTCATCCTCTTCCTCGTCGTCCTCTACTTACCTGTTTTCTTCCTTGGTATTCTTCCTCATACTTCCTCAGGCCTTCTCCAGACCTGTGTGAGGGAGAGGGAGCGGTGACTGGCTGGGGAGACTCGCAAGGCCCCCACCAGCAAGCGGGTCCCGATGGCCAAAGGCCCCCAGCTCTTTCCTGAGCACGCTGGGAATTTGTGTCTTGGCTCTGGGTACCCACTGAGCTGCTGCGACAGCAGGACGGGCTTGAAAAGCAGGGAGGAGCCTTGTTTGTGTGAGGTGACCCGGGAGAGCTGGGCACAAGGAGCTGGGAAATGCTGTGGATTCCCTGGGCAGGCGTCAGCCAGGCGAGAGCCGGCACGCTGCCCGGGCTTGCTGAAGCCCTGTGCCAAAAGCGCCCTGGGGACAGGGGTGAAGGGGATTCTGGCAGCGCCCGGGGTGGGCGATGCGGAAGGTGCCTGGGGGCCAGAGCAGAGCGGGGTGCCATAGCTGCTGGTGGTGGCTGGGGGCCCTGGGGTGCCCCCCACTAAGGGTGCCTGGGCTGCAGGGAAGGGCTGCTGCTGCTGGGCAGGTGGTGGGCACAGGTTGGCTGAGCCTGAGAGAGAGACAGGAGCGCTGGGCGGTGGGCAGCTCTGCTTCAGCCCCCAGGAGCGCAGTGTCCCTGGGCTGAAGGCTCGGGCTGGGTCGTTCCCTGGGGGTAGACGCTGTGGGGAAGGACAGAAGTCTGCAGGGGCCGGGGGGCCCCTGGGCCGGGCTGTGGCAGCCCCATGGTCCCTGGTGATGGTTGGTTGCTAAGGACTCTCTGGAGTCTCCAGGAAGTGACGTAGGGGCTGCCTGTGCTCTGCCCCACCCCATCTGCCTCCCAGCCCCTCCCGGGCAGGGAAGGGGCTTGGGGGTGCCCTCAGCCCCCCGCAGCAGCTCTTGGGGGCTGTGAGGGGAAAGAAAGGTCCTGGCAAACAGGCGAGGTACCTGAAGATCAGACCAAAGCCCTTGTCACTCCAGCCTTTAAAAAGTGCAGGGACTGCTCAGATCGGCAGAAATGTCACGATGTACCGGTGTCCCTCACCAGGATCCCAAAAATCCCATCCCTGTGGCTTTTTGGCAGCCCCTTGAGCAGATCACTGGAGCTGTTGGGGAACTCTGGGGGTCTCTCAGTGTCCTCAAGCAGACTGCTCGAGGGGCAACCAAATACCCCCAGCACTGAGGTGTTCCAACTGCTTCCAGATTCTCCCCACGCACACACATACACCAGAATCCCTCCCTTCCACTCATTCCTTTTCATTTCTTTTTGGTGGTGTTTTCACTACTTTTCCCCACCCATGACCCCCCTGCCCCTGCATGAAACTTGATCGTGCTCTTTAGGTACTCTTTTGGCAGGGGGTTCCTTTGCTTCCTCCCTCCTGTGTCCTCTCTTTTATTTTTCTTTCTTTACCCCCTCCTCCACACCCTTCTTCACGCTCTTTCCTTCTTTGGTGGTGGTGGTTGTTGGGGGTGTTTCCATGTCGTACCCCCCCCCCCCACTTCCTGCTTTTTCTTCTGTTGTTGTTGGGACTTTTTCTCTTCCCGTCCCTGTCCCCACCTCCTGTCCTCTCCTTTTCCCTTTTTCTTGGTTTTGGGTTTTTTCTTCCCTCTTTCCTGCCCCTTCCACTTGCTGTTTCCTTTCTCTTGTTTTGCTTTTTATTCGATTCCCCCCGTGCCTTTTGCCCTTCCCTTTGTTTGTGCTTCCCGACCCCTCGCCCAGCCCTTTTCCCCGAATTTGTCCCTAATTGTCCCTGTGGTTTTCTATGGGTCTCTCTGTGTCTCCATGTGTCTCTTTGGGTCTCTATGGGTCGCTGTGGGCTCCTGTAGGTCTCTATGGTTCTCCATGGGTCTCTGTGGTTCTCTATGGGTCCCTATGTGTCTCTGTGGTTCTCTATGGGTCTCTATGGGGCTCTGTTGGTCTCTGTGGGGCTCTAAGGGTCTCTGTGGTTCCCTATGGGTCACCATGGTTCTCTCTGGGTCTCTATGGGTCCCTATGGGTCTCTGTGGATCTCTTTTGGTCTGTATGGTTTTCTGTGGGTCCTTATAGTTCTATATGGGTCCCTATGGGTCCCTATAGGACTGTATGGGTCTCTGTGTGCTCCTATGATTCTCTGTAGGTCCCTAGGGGTCCATGTGGGTCTTTATGCCTCTCTATGGGTCCCTATAAGTCTCTATGGGTATCTATGTGTCCCTATGTTTCTCTATGGGTGTCTACGGGTCCCTATAGATCTCTGTGGGTCTCTATGTTTCTCTATGGTCTCTATGATTCACAGTGGGTCTCTGTGGGTCCATATGGGTCCCTATGAGTCTCTTTCAATCTCTATGGGTTCCTTTAGGTTTCTATGGGTCTCTATGAGTCTCTATGAGTCCCTGGGACCCTGTATGGGTCCCACTGTGACTCTGTAGATCTCTGGATCCTTGTGGGTCCCTATGTGTCTCTATGAGTCTCTATGTGGCTCTGTGGGTCTCTGTGAGTCTCTATAGGATCATATAGGTCCCTATGGGTCTCTGTGGGTCCATGTGGGTCTCTCTGGGTTGCTATGGCTCTGTATGGCTCTCTATGGGTCCCTATATGTCTCTATGTATCTCTGTGGGTCCCTGTGAGTCTTTATGTTTCACTGTGGGTCTCTATAGGTCTCTGTGGGTCTCTATGAGGCTTTATTCTTCTCTATGGGCCCCTGTGGGTCGCAATAAGTATCTGTTGGTCTCTATGTGTCCCTACGGGTCTCTATGGGTCCCTATAGGTCTCTGTGGTCCCCTGTGGGTCGCTCTGAGTCGCTATGGGTCTCTATTAGTCCCCCTGGGTCTCTATGGGTCTCTAAGGGTCTCTATGAGTCCCTGCGTGTCTCTGATGGTCTCTATGGCTCCCTGTGTGTCCCTATTGTTCTCTGTGGGTCTCTATGGGTCCCTATGACTTTCTACGGGTCTCTATAGGTCTCTGGGACTCTTTGTATCCCTGTGGGTCTCTCTGTGTGTCTGAGGGTCTCTTTGTGTCCCTGTGGGTCTCTATAGGTCTCTATGGGTCCCCATGTGTGTCTGTGTGTTCCTATGGCTGTCTGTGGGTCTCTTTTGGGTCCCTGTGAGTCTCTGAGGGTCTCCATGGGTCCCTATGCGTCTCTATGGGTCTCTGTCGGTCCCTATGGGTCTCTATGGGCCTCTATGTATCTCTATGGGTCCCTAAGAGTCCCTATGGGTCTCTGTGGGTCCCTATGGGTCTTTATGTGTCTCTGTGTGTCTCTCTATGTCTCTCTGGGTCTCTCTGGGTCCCTAAGGGTCGCTCTGGCTCTCTATGGGTCTCTATGAATCTTTACGGATCGCTGTTATTCCCTGTGGGTCCCTATGGGTCTCTGTGTGTCTCTGTGGTTCTCTATCTGTTTCTATGGGTCCTTATGGGTCCCTATGGCACAAGCGGCGGCTGCTGTAGCTGCCGGTGGAGCCTGGGGGCCCTGGGGTGCCCCCCACTAAGGGTGCCTGGGCTGCAGGGAAGGGCTGCTGCTGCTGGGCAGGCGGTGGGCACAGGTTGGCTGAGCCTGAGAGAGAGACAGGAGCGCTGGGCAGTGGGCAGCTCTGCTTCAGCCCCCAGGAGCGCAGTGTCCCTGGGCTGAAGGCTCGGGCTGGGTCGTTCCCTGGGGGTAGACGCTGTGGGGAAGGACAGAAGTCTGCAGGGGCCGGGGGGCCCCTGGGCCGGGCTGTGGCAGCCCCATGGTCCCTGGTGATGGTTGGTTGCTAAGGACTCTCTGGAGTCTCCAGGAAGTGACGTAGGGGCTGCCTGTGCTCTGCCACGCCCCATCTGCCTCCCAGCCCCTCCCGGGCAGGGAAGGGGCTTGGGGGTGCCCTCAGCCCCCCGCAGCAGCTCTTGGGGGCTGTGAGGGGAAAGAAGGGTCCTGGCAAACAGGCGAGGTGCCTGAAGATCAGACCAAAGCCCTTGTCGCTCCAGCCTTTAAAAAGTGCAGGGGCTGCTCAGATGACACAGAAATGCCACGATGTACCGGTGTCCCTCACCAGGATCCCAAAAATCCCATCCCTGTGGCTTTTTGGGAGCCCCTTGAGCAGATCACTGGAGCAGTTGGGGAACTCTGGGGTCTCTCCAGGTCCTCGCGCAGACTGCTCGAGGGGCAACCAAATACCCCCAGCACTGAGGTGTTCAAACTGCTTCCAGCCTCTCCCCCCCACCCCAGAATGCCTCCCTTCCACTCACTCCTTTTCATTTCTCTTTGGTGGTTTTTTCCCTACTTCTCCCCCCCCCTCAAAACCCACCTGCCCCGGCATGAAACTGATTGTGCTCTTCATCTGCTCTTTTGGCAGGGGGTTCCTTTGCTTCCTCCCCCCTTTCTCCTCTTTTATTTTCCTTTCTTCACCCCCATCTCCAAACCCTTCTTCACGCTCTTTCCTTCTTTGGTGGTGGTGGTTGTTGGGGGTGTTTCCATGTCATCCCCCACCCGCTGCTTCCTGCTTTTTCTTCTGTTGTTGGTGGTTCTTTTTCTCTTCCCGTCCCTGTCCCCACCTCATGTCCTCTCCTTTTCTCTTTTTCTTGGTTTTGGGGTTTTTCCTTCCCTCTTTCCTGCCCCTTCCACTTTGTGTTTCCTTTCTCTTGTTTTGCTTTTTATTCGATTCGCCCCGTGCCTTTTGCCCTTCCCGACCCCTCGCCCAGCCCTTTTCCCCAAATTTGTCCCTATGTGTCCCTGTGGGTCTCTGTGGGTCTCTGTGGGTCCCTCGGTGTCCCTATGGGCTTCTGTAGGTCTCTATGAGTCTCTATGGGTGTCTATATGTCCCTGTTGGTCTCTATGGGTCTCTATGGATCCCTGTGTGTCCCTACGGTTCTCTATGGGTCCCTGTACATCTCTGTGGGTCCCTACGGGTCCCTCTGAGTCGCTGTGGGTCTCTATGAGTCCCCCTGGGTCTCTATGGATCTCTAAGGTTCTCTGTGAGTCCCTGTGGGGTCCTAGGGGTCTCTGTGGGTCTCTATGAGTCTCTATGTGTCTCTATGGTTCCCTGTGGGTCTTTATGCATCTCTATGTTTTCCTATATGTCTCTATGGGTTCCTATGGGTCTCTATGTGTCACTTTGGGTGTCTATGCATTTCTATGGGTCCCAGTGGGTCTCTATGGGTCCCTATGGGTTTCTATATTTATGCTTCTCTATGGGTCTCTATGGGTCCCTGTGTGTCCCTATGGGTCTCCATGGGTCTCTTTTGGTTTCTATGGGTCCTTGTGGGTCTCTATGGGTCTTTATGGGTCTCAAATTGTCCCTATGGGTCTCTATGGGTCTCGATGGGTCCCTTTAAGTAGCTGTTGTTCTCTGTGTGTCCGTACGGGTCTCTATTTGTCCCTATAGGTCTCTGTGGGTCCCTATGGGTCCCTCTGAGTTGCTGTGGGTCTCTATGAGTCCCCCTTGGATCTCTCTGGGTTTTTAAGGGTCTTTATGATTCCCTGTGGGTCTCTATTGGTCTCTGTGGGTCCCTGTGTGTCCCTGTTGTTTTCTGTGGGTCTGTATGTGTCCCTATGGGGCTCTGTGGTGCTCTATGAGTCTCTATGGTTCTCTGTGGGTCCATATGGGTCTCTTTCAGTCTCTATGGTCCCTATAGGTCTCTATGGGTCTCTGTGAGTCCCTGTGGCTCTCTGTGGGTCCCTCTGGGACTCTGTGGATCCCTGTGGGTCTCTGTGTGTCTCTATGGTTCCCTCTGGGTCTCTGTGGCTTACTATGTGTCTCTATAGGACCCTATGGGTCTCTGTGGGTCCCTATGGGTCTCTGTGGGTCTCTAAGGGGTCCCTGTGATTCTCTATAGGTCTCTATGAGTTTCTATATGTCTGTTTGGGTTCCTATGGCTGTCTATGGGTCTCTGTGGATCTCTATGGCTCCTTGTGGGTCTCTGTGTGTCTCTGTGGGTCCCTATGGGTCTCTATGTGTCACTATGAGTCTCTATGGTTTCCTGTGGGTGTCTGTGAGTCTGTCTGGGTCTCTGTGGTTCTCTATAGATCTCTGTGTGTCCGTGTGGGTCGTTATGGGTCTCTGTGGATCTCCATGGGTTTCAATGAATCTCTGTGGGTCTCTATGGGTGTCTATGGGTGTCTGCCGTTTCCTGTTTTCTCTATGTGTCCATATGGGTCTCTGTGGGTCCCTATGTGTCTCTATGGCTCTCTGTGGCTCCCTATGGGAATCTATGGGTTTCTATGGGTCTCCATATATCCCTGTTGGTCTCTATGGTTCCCTGTGGGTTCCTATGACTGTCTACGAGTATCTTATGAATCCCTATAGGTCCCTATGTGTCCCTAAGTGTTTCTATTGGTCTCTATGTGTCTCTGTGGGTCTCTCTGGGTCTCTCTTGGTCTCTATGGGTCCCTGTGGTTTTTTATGGGTGTCTATGGGTCCCTAACGGTCTCTGTTTGTCCCTGTGGGTCTCTATGGGTCTCTGTGGGTCTTTATGTGTCCCTTTGCGTCCCTATGTGTTTCTGTGTGTCTCTCCAGGTCTCTATGGGTGCCTATGGGTATCCATGGGTTTCTATGTGTCTCTGTGGGTCCCTGTGGGTCTCTGTGGGTCTCTGTAGGTCCCTGTGAGTCCCTGTGGATCTCTATGAGTCCCTGTGGGTCTCTATGGGTATCTATGGGTCCATATGTGTCTCTATGTGTCTTTAGGGGTCCCTATGAGGCTCTGTGTGTCCCTATGCGTCTCTATGGGTCAGTCAGTATCCCTGCGAATTTCTAGGTGTCTCTATGGGTCCCTGTGGGTCTCTATGTGTTTCTAGCTCTCCCTCTGTGTCTCTATGGGTCTCTAAAGGTCCATATGAATCTTTATGTGTCTCTATGTGTCCTTCTGTGTCTCTATGGGTCTCTAAAGGTCCCTAAGGGTCCCTCTGGCTCTCTATGGGTCTCTATGGGTTGCTGTTATTCTGTGTGGGTCCCTATGGGTCTCTATGTGTCTCTGTGGTTCTCTATCTGTTTCTGTCGGTCCTTATGGGTCCCTATGGCACAAACGGCGGCTGCTGTAGCTGCTGGTGGTGCCTGGGGGCCCTGGGGTGCCCCCCACTAAGGGTGCCTGGGCTGCAGGGAAGGGCTGCTGCTGCTGGGCAGGCGGTGGGCACAGGTTGGCTGAGCCTGAGAGAGAGACAGGAGTGCTGGGCGGTGGGCAGCTCTGCTTCAGCCCCCAGGAGCGCAGTGTCCCTGGGCTGAAGGCTCGGGCTGGGTCGTTCCCTGGGGGCAGACGCTGTGGGGAAGGACAGAAGTCTGCAGGGGCCGGGGGGCCCCTGGGCCGGGCTGTGGCAGCCCCATGGTCCCTGGTGATGGTTGGTTGCTAAGGACTCTCTGGAGTCTCCAGGAAGTGACGTAGGGGCTGCCTGTGCTCTGCCCCACCCCATCTGCCTCCCAGCCCCTCCCGGGCAGGGAAGGGGCTTGCGGATGCTCTCAGCCCCCACCAGCAGCTCTTGGGGGCTGTGAGGGGAAGGAAAGTTCCTGGCAAACAGGCGAGGTGCCTGAAGATCAGACCAAAGCCCTTGTCACTTCAGCCTTTAAAAAGTGCAGGGACTGCTCAGATGGCCCAGAAATGTCCGGACACATTACTGTCCCTCTCCAGGATCCCAAAAGTCCCATCCCTGTGGCTTTTTTGGAGCCCCTTGAGCAGATGGCCGGAGCTGTTGGGGAGCTCTGGGGTCTGTCCAGATGCGACCTTCAGTCATTTTCTTTGATGAGATAGACGGCCTTGCTCCTGTGCGGTCCGACAAACAAGACCAGATTCATAGGTAGTGCCTTTTTTGCAGCTACATAGAAGCTGCTTGGCCTCTGTGAAAAGAAGACCAGAACCTGTTTAACGCTGTGACACGGGAATTGATCCTGCAAACCAGTAATTGAATGCTGCTAAATTATAGAGTATTTTTGAAATCAATTCACTAAGCTTGATAGGAGCACAAGGCCTGTGTTAGCTTACTGGTTTCTTTATGTCTTCCAGTGAGTCTTTAGCTAACCAGCATCTCACTGACAAAAGCTTGTTCTTTTTGAGTCATCATTGGAGAAGACTGTGTAGAATATCAGAAAATGTTGTAAACCAGTGACTGGAAATTCTGTTTTTTCCCTTAGCTCTATCGTAACAACTCTTCTGGCCCTTATGGATGGCTTTGACAGCAGAGGAGAGGTGGTGGTAATCGGAGCCACCAACAGGCTGGATTCTGTAGATCCTGCTTTACGAAGACCTGGACGCTTTGATCGCGAGTTCTTCTTCAGCTTGCCAGATACAAAGGTCAGAATTGAAACTCAACCTTCATGTTGGTGTGACAAAGTCCTTCTTGAGAACAGAACCAGGGTCACAGTGCAGTATTGCAGAGCAGTTCAGGTGAAAATCAGTATTGACAACTTGGACAAAAGCCACGCTGCATTGGCAGTAAGGTCGGGTACTGGATCTCTGTGATTGTATGTGACTCTGGCAGTAAATGTCTCAAGTAACTATAAATTACTGCCTTCACATCTTGAAAAGGAAAGAAATGTTGTGCACACAAGCATTCCTCTTTTGCTAGGAAAAACTTTTACCAAGGCTGGTGCCGGAGTGAATGAACTTGTTTTCATTCCCAAAGACGTTCCTGTTTGTTTATGTACTGTATCCACCTAGACACTGTCCTCTATTTGTCTTCATGTGAGGATCTGGGGCATTTTGTGTTGGTTGGTTTGGTTGGGTTTTTTTAAGAGAAAACATAGGACAAACCACAACCATTTTCTTTCCAGGCTAGAAAGGAGATTTTTGAGATTCACACACAACATTGGAGGCCTCAGCCACCAGGCACGTTCCTGCAAGAGCTCGCTGACAGATGTGTTGGTAAGTTTGAAAACAAAGTGAGCTTCTGCATGTGGCTGAGTCCGAAGGAATCTGAGCTTCTACCAGGCAGTACCCAGGCTCTTGCACCTTGCTGCACAGCGTGGCAGTGAGGCACCTGGCACGGCGTGGGAGAAGTGAAGAGATTCTTTTCTTTTCGTGAATGTTCTTTTTGTGTCTCTGAGAACGTTGAATGGGTTTGGGGCATCTTCCTCAGGAGCAAAGTTCTGATGAGGAGACTGCTTCCTAAGTGTGGGAGACCAGGCTGCGAGCGACGTAACAAAACTTGTCTGCAGCGCGGTGCCTCTTGAAGTGCTCTGTTAACCTGTGAATTGTTGGCTGCGGGCAAAGTCTTTCAGCACTGCACTTCAGAAACCTGGGCTTTGACTGGTGTGCTGCCTGAGACTGATGTCCCATTTGGCTTTTGTCTTGTTTCTTAGGGTATTGCGGTGCTGACATTCGAGCCTTATGTGCTGAAGCTGCCCTCTGTGCTTTGCGCCGCCACTATCCTCAGATCTATGAAAGTGACGAGAAGCTGCCGATCGATGTTGCTTCTCTTGAAATAACAGCAGAGGATTTTCTTGTGGCTATGCAGATTACTCCAGCTTCACAGAGGGCTTTGGCTTCCCCTGGGCGAGCGCTATGTCCTGTTTCCAAACCGCTGCTTGAAAACTCCCTCGCAAGGATTTTACAGGCCTTGCAGGGAGTATTTCCCCACGCAGAGTCTGCGCTATGGAAGGACCACCAACAAGGTACAACAGTAGCATTCACTTCTTTAACATTCTGCCAAAGCAAAAGCTGCTCATTTGTGCCATCACCATCCACCAGCCTCTCCAGCGGAATGGCAGCAGCACTGTGTAACAGGCAGGGGCACACCTTCATTGCAGGAATACCACGCACAGTTTGTGTTCTGGATTCTAAACTGAAGTGCAGGATGGGAGCTGTGAATGACTCGCTATATGCAGTCGACAACAGCCTTCTCTACTTCAGCATCCTGTTTGTGACAGTAGCTAACATCCTATTTCTCAGTTGTAAATATGGATCTAAGATTGAATGTACAAGGTAGCTCTTTCAAAACATTTAACTAGGGGCAGAAGGGAAGGCTTCTAATGCCTGTCTGAGGAATGTCAGGCCCACAAGTCACGTATAAGTGGTTTAAGCTAAATACTGCTTGAGCTACCGTGATTTCTAACCCTAGGGCTTTAACCTGACTGACTGTGGATTGCAGTGCACACTTGTACATGAGATCAGAGTGGTTTAGCACTATATACGCTGGGGCTCGGCTTGCCCAGCAGATGTGAGGTCCTGCCTATGACAGCCTCAGGCCTGAGCTGGTTTAGTCTGTCCGTTGGTGAGAGTCTGTAAAGTGATAAACTTGCTCCACCCCAGACAAATGGAGGTTTGTTAACAGCTATTATGCTAATCTCTGGAAAATATCCTACCAGGATCACCATCAACCTTTGAAGAAATGCCACCGCATAAAAAGCCCAGAAGAGAAGAGAGGCAGTTCCTCCATCTTAGAGGGTAACTGTTTATGCTGATCTTCAGACATTTTAATGTGCAGCTTGTATAAGCTAACAGCTGAAAAGTTTTACTGTTGTCGCTACTTTTGGGTCAGTTTTTTTTCTCAATCTCTGTCGCTGTGCTGTCCAGAGAAACCTGACCTGCTGAGCTTGGTTATGTCTCTGGGATCTTGGACTTCAGCCAACAAAGGCACAACAGTGTAGCACACAACAAGGGCTTTTGACAAATGTATTTCGTGCTAGTGCAGAGTGATTACTAGGAAAGCCAAACACAATTCAAACAATGAGAAGGACTGAGAAAATCTTACACATACTTCGGGTACAGCTGTAATTTAACCAATCAATTGTGCACTTCAGATACGGGGAACGTGTTTCAGTGCCCACCTCAATTGTTTTTTTACTAATACTTCTGTCCCTCCCTCCCTCCCTCCCTCCCTCCCTCCCTCCCTCCCTCCCTCCCTCCCTCCCTCCCTCCCTCCCTCCCTCCCTCCCTCCCCTCCCTCCCTCCCTCCCTCCCTCCCTCCTTCCTTCCTTCCTTCCTTCCTTCCTTCCTTCCTTCCTTCCTTCGACACAACCCAACTAGTGCAGGTGATTCTTTCCTGTGTCTTACAGCACTTTGTATCACTGTTAAGCGAGCGTGAGTCCCGCCTGCGTGTGTGTGCGCTCTGGACATGGCACTAACCAGGGTGTTACTCTTCACTGCTTAGTTGCCTGTGTTAGAAGACTTTTCCATTTCACTCTGAGGCCACTTCTCCGTATTGCAAACCCCTTGTTGTACTTGGCAGAGTCGTTGGCAGTTTCTGCAGGGAACGGCTTGAACTGGAAGACAGTGGGTCCACCCCCACAGCCATCTCCAAGCAGTTAACCTCAGTCTGTCAGGAGTCCTTCCCCACAACCTTTGTCGTGAGCATCTTTATTTTGACAAGGGGGAGATTTCTGCCTCTGACGGTTTAATAGTCATATTCTCTGATCCCTTCCTCTAAGAGAGGACTTCTGACTTGTCAGAACTCAGCAGAAATTGTCCAGAGGCACCCATGGTGCCAGTCAGGCGTTCCCAGCCTTGAGTCCATTTAGATAGGTTGGATATTGAGTCTTTAGATACAAGATCCTTGAAACCATTTGTCTTCGAGCTGCTTGTGCCTGAGAAGAGAGCAAATTCCTTCTACTTCTCAGCCTGCCTTACAAAAGAGGAAGACCTGGTCTTTGGCCCTTGTCTTCCACATCTGACAAAGAGTTAGACGGGACGTTCTGTTCTGCCTGTGCAGCCCTGAGGGTGCTTTGGATTCAGGGATGCCATTCCTGACAAACAGGCCCATCTCTCATCCAGCATAGTGATGTGGCTTAGCATGGGAAGGGACGTGTTTCTGTTGCCTGGGGCTTGTGAGGTTTTGTGACTTCACTTGTAATGCTTAAATTAAGAGAGACTTGATTTCTTTGTTTCCTACTTTAGCTTTAACCAAAAAAACCCCAAGCCTCCTATTCAGAGTGATGCTGCAAGTCAGTCAGGAGCAAACTCTGTGTATGAAGAGAGAAGTCTTTAACAAGTAATGATTCAGGGTGCAGAAGGGAGCATTTCTTTTTTTTTATTTTTTTTTTTTTTTTTTTTTTTTTCTCTTAAGGTTGGAAAAGACCTAAAAGATCATCCAGTCCAACCATTCACCTATTACTACTAGCTCCCACTAAACCATGTCCCTCAATACAACGTCCAGTCTTTCCTTGAACACCCCCAGGGTCGGTGACTCCACCACCTCCCTGGGCAGTGCATTCCAGTGCCTGACTACCCTTTCAGAGAAGTAGTGCTTCCTAATGTTCAGCCTGAACCTCCCCTGCCGCAGCTTGATACCATTCCCTCTAGTTCTGTCGCTGTCTACACGGGAGAAGAGGCCGACCCCTAGCTCACTACAACCCCCTTTAAGGAAGCTATAGAGAGCCATAAGGTCTCCTCTGAGCCTCCTCTTCTCCAGGCTGAACAATCCCAGCTCCCTCAGCCGCTCCTCGTAAGGCCTGTGTTCCAGACCCTTCACCAGCTTAGTAGCCCTCCTCTGAACGCGTTCCAGGGCCTCAATGTCTTTCCTGTAGTGAGGGGCCCAAAACTGAACACAGTACTCGAGATGCGGCCTCACAAGTGCTGAGTACAGGGGGACAACCACCTCCCTGTTCCTACTAGTAACACTATTTTTGATGCAAGCCAGGATGCCGTTGGCCCTCTTGGCCACCCGCGCACACTGTCGGCTCATGTTCAGCCATGCATCAATCAGTACCCCCAGGTCCATTTCCTCCACACAGTCCTCCAGCCACTCCACCCCAAGCCTATAGCGCTGCCTGGGGTTGTTGTGGCCAATTTCCAGCATTTAGTTGGGGCTTTTCTGGAACTGTCTCCTCTTTCTACCTGTTGGAAGCACTGTTGATACAGAGCCATGGTCCCATGATACAGATCCACACTGTCTCTCTTGTCCGTGCTGACAGGATCCAAAGATACATGTGTTTAACATCCGTGGAAGTAAAGAAAGATGTGGTGGTGGTGGTAGCAGCACATGTATTTGCTAAATATTGCTAACAGTTGGCATGTATGGACAGATTCTTTACTCCTGTGATGAATAAATAAGCAGGGTCCTGAAGCTCTTGTTCATGCTGACTGCTGGTTTGTCTTCTTCCTAGGAAATGAAGAAAGAAATCGAAGCCTTCAGTCATGCCTTCCACCATGACTGACTTCAGCATTCTTCCACTCGGCTGTTCTCTTCTCGCTGCACGCTGTTCTTTGTGCATTATTCAATAAATGTTACTTCCATATCTATTAAACAAATATATTGTAAAATTGATTAGGAACGCTCGAAGTCCTTTAGCTGCTTTTGATGTTTTCATCATTATCTAGAAGGCCCATCCTAAATCTTTGCCTGATCTTTGTGCACTGAGACACTCCTGGTTTTCACAGGGAAATTAACCTCAAAGTCCAGGAACACCACTTAGTTAATCAATGGGAAAGACTGGCTTTTGATCACAGGAAACACTCTCCTACCAAAACACACAAGCGCTGTCTCAAGTCCCAGTCTGGGAAACCAGGAACAGATTTGCCTCCCAGAAGCTCAACTGCAGTTTATGACAAGCAGGACGGCTGCCATGCTGGGCAGCAGAGTGGCTGATCCTCACTGCAAGCCCAGCAGGCACCAATGCAGAACAGAGATCAAAGACTGACTGGGAAATATATTCCTACTGCTAGGAAAGGAAGGTCACTCCTAAGCAAAGTCCTACTAGGGGATGTGGGCCTCAGGATTGACTGGTGGGGATGAAAGTTACAGTGTCCAGAAACACAGGATTTAAAAGCATTTTAAAGTACTTCAATGCCAAATAATTTGTCAGTTGTCAGGTAACAGCATCTCTGGAGCCCTTTGCCATTCTGCTCTCCCTTTCATTACTTTTACACACCAACTGGTCCATAATTTTGTACATTTAAATCTAAAGTGGTGTCATTTACTAAAAAACACCTCATTGTAATAAGAAGAAAAAAAAAGGATTACTAATTCTGAAAATCAACAGAACCTTTCCTATATACAAAACCCATCTGTGAGTTCCCAGTCTGGGTAAAAAGTAGGTAGCAGGGGGAAAAATATCCTGCACAGTCCTCTATTTATTAATGGACTAAAGCTACTGAATCCCATCAGCAGGAGCTCATTTTGTCCTTGATATTAAATCTCTCTGTGTGCTCCATCTGCCCCAGTCTGCAACTCTGGCCTCACTGCTGGAGCTCTACATGCAAATGATTTTATGGGTATGAACTGTTGCCCTAAGCTCAGAAGGATTATTCACAGCTACAAAGTCAAGCATGCAGATACACACACACAGGTATTTTCAAACCAGATGGGAAGTTCCTGGACAGGATTCTCATTGCCCTGGTTGCTGGTATGGTTGGTACTTAACAGCAATCATGCCTAAGAACACAGCTGTATTCAATATCACCCTTTCTGGAACAATCAACAGTCTGAAGCCAAACACAACTGTTACATTGCCTACTTTATCCCCTTCTTCGAAACAGGAATATTCTTTTACTGAGATCAGCTGCTTTCATGTGAGTATAATATCCCATATACAAAAAAAATAAAAAAGCCAATCTAGCTCTAAAGACACTGGAAGTTGCAATAATCCTTCTTTTCCAAAGTAGTTTACTCTGATGCTTCAGTGTTTCTCATCTCACAGTCACTACAACAAACACACTCGGTTTTCATCTTAGAATCCTCACAACACACCCCCTCCTTTCTGAGCTTACAAGCAGCACAACACAAACAGACCTTTTCCTTTTATTTTTTTCCTCACTTCAAGTATAGGTTCTCTTCTGGTATTCCAAATCCATCAACCATATCTCTGTCTAATATCCAAATCACTTTGCAATGCCAAGAGCAAGCCCGCATATGCGCTCTCTGTCCATTTCTCATTTCTGGGACAAAACAACAGCACCTGAAATAGAGTAGGATATTTCAAGGTCCAATTTTCTGGCCATTTTCACCACTGACCAAGTGATACTGGGGACACCACACATTACAATACCATTTTAATCTATCCCTAGGCAGGGGCATCCCTCCAGATTTACTCCAGTTCTTTAAGATGCTTCCAAAGGGACAACAGAGAAAAACTTTCTTGCAAGAAGCGAAACCCATCTTGGTACCAAATAAGTATTTCCTAAACCAACGTTTCTTAGGCCAGAATTCCAAACTTTCAGATAGAAACCCAGGGATCTCTTCCCTGCGTTACCAATACAGCGTGTAGAAACAAAGCCATGCTGCTGCTGGATCTCTCTCTCATATGACTTATGCAGAGCTTAAGCAAAGAAGAACTCACACTGCCTCCTGAAAAGCCTTGCTTTCCCCCATTTCTGTCCCTGTTAAGTGGACGATTCTACTTTATAGATACCATGGCTTCCCCTGGGGCAAGCCTTGAGGTTTCTGGGATCACACAGCCATTTTCAATTCAGGTCACCAGCCCAAGTTTCCCAAAAGAGACAAGGCTCAGCTGGACAGGCTCATCTTGTGGATTTCCTTGAAACAGCAGAATTTTGAACGCTGTGGAATTTGGTAGCAGTTACCCCAGGCGTAACTTCCTCACTGTCCTTTATAGCCCAGGCTCAGGTGTTCCCTCCCAGGGGTGACGAGTAACATGATTTGGAGAGGTGAACACGATCGACATGTGCATGTGCCCCTTTCTTGGGATTACCACATTTAGGGGTGTCAGCTTTGACAGTCAAAAGAACTGGTTCACCTGGGCTGCTCTGCAGCCACCGTCACCACCTCTGTCCGGCGGGTCTCAGCGTTGCTCTGCAGTCGCTGTCACTCCCTGCAGCAGCTCTCCAGCACACAGGACGTTTCAAAGATCACACCAGAGCTCAGGAATTGGGGCAGTTGCCCATCAATGCTGGTTTTCATCTCCCCAACAGCGCTCTGTCCAGACCCTTGACCTCAGTTTGTGATTCCTCCCTCCCAGCCTGCAGCCCACCAGGAAATGTCTGTTTCCCTCTCTGTCTCTGCTGCCTGGTCTTCTTCTTTCAATCCTCCCCTCTCTGGCCCAGAGACACTGGCTGATGTTGTCTTTCCCTGACTGCCTGTCTGTCCCTCCCGGTCCCTCCCTGTCTGTCCTGCAGCCTGTTGCTCTGTTTCCCTCTCTCCACACATCTCTCTCCTGCTCCCTGCCCTTCTCTGTTTCCTGTCAATCCTTTCTCCTCCCCTCTGCCTCTTCTCTCTCCGTGTCCCCGCGTCCTGCTCTCTGGCGTGGCCTGTGTCACCCAGTCCCTCTGCCCTCCTCCCAGCCCTGCTGCTCCTCTGGGCTGCTGCTCAGCACCAGTTTTCTTCAGGCACCTGCCCTCCCCAGCCCCTCCATCTCCTTTCTGATCTCTGCCTCTGCTGCCATCATTCCCAGCTTTTCCCTCCTTCCTCCTCCCTACCTCAGCTTCCTACCCATCTTTCAACCCATCCCTCTGTCCATCTGCTGTCCCTCTTGTTCAGGGGCAGCCCTGGGGAGGCAGCCATGGGGCCTGCGGGGGCAGGGCTGGCCTGGTGGACGGTGTCTCTTAACGGTCCCACTGCAGGAAGCAGCGGCCCCGCTGCGTGATGGGAGCTGTGGGACACAGGCTGCTGGGCGGCCATAATAGTTCCTGGGCATGGTGGGAGTCAGAGAGCAGAGGCTGCTGGGCGGCCATGGTGGTTCCTGGGGCATTGTGGGAACTGTAGGCCTGGGTCATGAGGCTACTGGGCGGCCATGGGGGTCTGGCCAGGCCCAGTCTCTGCTCCAGCTGCGACCAAGCTGAGCTGAAGGCTGGGGTCCCCGTGAGGCAGCAAGGCCCTTGGCCAAGCGCAGGGGCTTCTCCTGCCTGCTGGAGCTCCCTGCATGGGCAGGATCCAGGCAGCTGGGATAGATTCCTGTCAGGAGCTGCCTGCCAGATCCAGGCTGCTGCCGGGCAGGGGCAGAGCTGAACACTCCTTCTGCAAGGGCTGGGCCAGGGCTTTCAGGCCCAGTCAGTCCAGCCAGGGCTGGCAGGCAGAAGCCAGCGCTTCACTGCAGGCCTTGCTCTGAGGGCCATGGACATCAGCATGGGAAGTGTTTCTGAGACAGGCATCAGCCTGGCTCCTTTGGCTCTGCTGCCTCTCAGCCCGAATGCAGCAAACCCCTGAGATGTGTGCTGTGTGCTCCGGGCAAAAGGGAGTTTTAAACAGTTCCAGTTCATTCCAGTCTCAGTGTCCTCACTCTTCAAATACTGCTTTCAGGTCACATCTGAATTTGCATGGCTTTAGTTTCCATTTTTGTTTCTGATGCTCTTTTATGTTTCATGGTTCACATACCTTGAGAGCAGCAATTTTACACCCCCTAAATAAAGCAGGTGGTGACAAGGGCTGAATCAAGCACTGCCACCTGTAAAAGGTTGGTAGGAAAATTGCCCTTCCACCATGATTCTTCACTGACAGACAATACTTGTGAAGATCTATCAGTCCGCTTGCGTGTATTTCAATTCCATGTGATGCACTACTATCCTACAGCACTGCTTCTAATGTGAGTTCCACAGAGAACCATACAGGATGTTCCAGAAAAGTCTCTGCTGCTCCCTTTACAAAATACACCTATCATTCCATCAAAAGAGTATCGCCCATCCAGCTTCAGCACCTTTCACTTCTGGAACACCCTCAGTCCCTGTAGTTCAGTGCACGGAGCTCATTCTGCCTGTGGTTCAGTTCTGGAACTCCGGGCTCTGTTGCCTTATGGGATCCAGAGACTCTGCCAAACAAGGACGTCAGCATTCCTCCTCTTCAGACCCTCCCAGGATGCCACAGCTCTTTAAGAACTTCCAGTTACAGGCTGTGTGCAAACCTCCAGGCTGGATGTTCAGGCAGCCAGACTGACAAAATAATCTATCCTGATTCCCCTGATGTTTATGATTTTCTATGAGCTACTCTCAAAAACGCTAGTCATGCAGTAAAAGTAGATCCAGCATTCTGCTGCTCCTTTAAATTGAATTATTTTAGGATAATACTAATCTGAGACTGCTTTTTTTAGAGGCAAAGCACCAAAAACACAGCTAACACTGAATAACAGCAGAAGTTCCTTGTGTCTCTTTCCTCCTGTACGCCTTTAGAAGAGCTAAAATGAAAAAGTAATATATAAAAAGCACCTTCTGGTTTCCACTATTTCCCAGTTCTGTGCATGAAAAATCAGCTGTCTGCCAGATGTCAGCCTGGTACTAACCCCAGTTAACTGTAACGTAACAAATGAAGAGGTTCTATCTACAAAGCGCATTTAATAAAGTGCAGTTTGGAGCTACACCTCAGCGTGCAAAGAAAAAACAACTGGTTCTATTAGCCTGAAGGCGATTTCCACTTTCTCTGAGTCAGAAAGTATTTGGTAAAAAAAACCCCAAACAACAAAAAGCCACCTGCTGCAAATCCAGACCTCTGTAGGGACAGAATAACCTCAAATCTATCTCACATTTTACCCCCCCAAAAACTGCAGTGCAGCTGCACTAGTCCTCAGGGAATGCCTCCAGGTGTGTATTAGTGTGGTGGTTTAGCCCTGGCTGGAGGCCAGACGCCCTCCAAAGTCAGTCTGTTACTCCCCTTCTTAGTTGGACAGGGGAGAAAATACATATTAAGAGGTTCAGGAGACAAAATAAGGACAGGGAGAGATCATTCTGTCAGCAATGACATGGGCAAAACAGACTCAACACAAAGTGAAGAAGAGAGAAACTACCTACTTTATTACACTACACTACAAAGAACAGTGAAGAAACCAGCGTTGGGAGCACGACCAGATCTTAAAACAAACGCAACCAGATCTTAAAACACTTTCCCCCCACCCCTCCATTCTTAGCAGACTTCACTCTAGTCATCATTTCACTCCCTTCTTCCCCCGATCGCAGCACAGGGGGGCAGGGACTGGGAGATGGGGGCTTCAGTCAGTCCCTTGCAAGTTGGTTTCCTTCTCAGCCAGGGGGGAGGGCATTCATTCCACACCCTCCCCCTGCTGCACCGTGGGGTCTCACCCACAGGAGATCGTCCTCCGTGAACTTCTCCAGCATGAATCCTTTCCCCAGGGCTTTACCTATTCACCTGTTGCCCTGGCGTGGGTCACAGCTATGGGTGCAGTCACAAATCACAATGTCTCTCAGTCCCAGTCCTCTGTGGGGTCACCAGCCTCCCCCAGCAAACCTGTTCTGGTGCAAATCTCTCTCTCACTTGTCTCTGTGTCTCTGTTTCTCCTCATGGCTGCAAGTGCTGGCAGGGGCTTGTACAATGTAGGGTCACAGCATCTCTGTGTCTCCACCTGCTCCATCCAGCATGGAGCCCCTCCACAGTCTGCAGGTGGGGGCTCGGCCTTTTCCATGGGTTTCTCCAGGGGCTGCAGGGGCATCTTTCTCTCCAGCACCTGGGCCGCCTCCTCCCCTGCCCTTTCCCGGCCTTGGTGTCTGCACAGCTCGTTACATCTTCTCACTCCCTTCTCCAGTGGCAAAATGCAGCTGCTTTTGGGTTGTTTTCTCCTCTATGTGATTCTCAGGGGCGCTCGACTGTCTCTCAGGCAGCAACTTTGGCCTTGAATTGCTCATTGTTTATAGTTTAGTCTGGCAGAAAACTCTTAACTGCTGCTTGAAGAAACCATCTCAGCAGCACAGCCTCACCAAACTGACACAGCTACTTTATGTCCTTGAGAGTCAGTTTTTCTGTATCAAGGGGATAAACGATGTATCGGTGGTGGATGCCATCCCGCCCTCGAATCCTTGTTCCCAGAGATAGTGTGAGACTGTCACAAGTAACTCCTTTGTTATGAAAAGGAAAAGACACAGACTCTCTTGTCCTTCCCAAGCCGTTAGTTCCCAGAGCTGCTTCCCATAACTACACTGCATAACTACACTACCTGTATATCGTGATCCTGGACCCTCACATCAACTGTGATTCATAACAGCTCAGTTACAGAGGTTAACATATTTTAACTGCCTACCAGTTTGATTAACAAATTGATTATACAAGGTTTATTACAACTACCACAACTAATACACCCAGTGAACTTCGGGCCTGGCCTTGGTGTCTGCGCAGCTGGTTGCTTCTTCTCGGTCCCTTCTCTGGTGGCAAAATGCCTCTGCCTGCAGGTTGTTGTGTGTCTGAGCTCAAATGGTCGCTGCTTGGGGACAAACTGTGTGTTTTGGTTTAGTGTGGCAAGTTTCTGGCAGAGGAGGGAGGGCTGCAGGGGTGGCTTCTGCAAGCAGCAGCTAGAAGCTTGCCCTAGGCCCGGTAGAGTCAACACCAGCTGACTGAGGGCCGGACCTGACGCTGATCAAGGCCCAGCACACGAATCATATCCCGAGCCTCTGTTAATCATATTTAAGAGGGAAAACAGTGCAAGCAGCTGCTTTTTGCCAACAGAGAAGAGAGTGAGAAGATGTGACAAACTGTGCAGACACCAAGGCCAGTGAAGGACAGGGGCAGGAGGTACTCCAGGCACTGGAGAGAGAGAGATCGATCCCCTTGCAGCATGTGGAGAAGACGTGGTTCAAGTGAAATCAAAGCATGTTAAACTTTGTACACATGAAACACATTGAGTTAGGGTTTATGTCAGAGCTTTGGCACCACAGACATGGCTTTCCTAAGCAGGGCAACTCCGTGTGTGTGTGTCCATGGAAAGCAGGAGTGGCGGGACAGGGTACCTTTTCTCCATGTAAAGCCTAGAATAACTGGGAAAGGGCCCTCCCCAGGAACCATTCCTGATGTCCCTGGGTGACTGGGGCACGATGCCATGGTGCTGCGCAAGGCTGTGCCATGGTGGAGCTCTTGGGGATGCTGGGAACCTCCTCATATGTGGTGCTGGCACCAACACCCTGGTGTAGTGCCCAGCGAGGTCTCTGCTTGGCCACGGGCTGGCCCAGGGCCAGCAGTGCTGGCAAACAGGTTGCCCAGTGAGGATCCTGGTTTGCCCAGGGCTTGCACTGGGATGCTGTACTGGGTTGCCCATTAAGCGCACTGGGGATTGTCCAGGGAAAGGATGAAGTGGCCCAGAAAAGGCATTAGGTTACATGGATCTGCAGTGGGTTGCCCACTGAGGGCACTGGGTTCCTATCAGAGAATCTCTCCAGTCAGAAGGGCCCCATAAGGCTTCATGAGTACAACTGCCTGCTCCTTACAAGACAACCAAAGACTAAACCAGATCACTAAGAGCTGCCCAACAGCTGTACCTGCTTGCCCAGTGAGGGCAAGAAGTGGTGCAGGAGAGGAACTAGGATGTCACAGGAAGGTATTTTCTTGCCCAGGGATCTCAATGGGTTGCCAGTGGAGAGCCCTGGGTTGCGCAATAGCCGCATCCTGTTGCCCTGGCAGCTGCAGGGAGTGTTCCAGGGAACAATCGGGTTGCTGAGCACCCTGCGCCTGTGGCAACGGCCCACTGCTCCTGTGTCACTGAGGGCACCGGGCCCCTGGCAGTGCTGCCACAGAGCTCATCAGTGCAGCAGTGAGTTCAGCATCTCCACGAGCACTCCAAAACCCCAGAATGGAGCTGCTCAGCTCTACCTTGAGGACTACATACACCCACCCAAGATCAACACCCAGCAACTTTCTGCCTCCCATCAGCACGGCCTCAAGCCTTCAGAATCGCTTCCCTTCCTCCCCCTTGCCTAACAGCTTCAGCTCCCCCTGGATGCCCAGAGTGGCCAAACCCACTGTGGGTCCCTCTTCCAAAAGCTCTCAGAGGCTAACCCCCAGAGAGGCACTTCCTCCCATCTCCCACCAAACAGCCCTCTTCACCAGGTACACTCCTGGTGACTGGTACAGGTCCAACCTGACCAACTACAACAGGTCAGAGACTGTCCGGCACGCTGCAGAGTGTCTGACAGCTGACAGCTCCCGCTTGATGCAAGATAAATACCAGCAGACACGGAAAACCCAGGGAGAAACCACCAAAACACTGGGACAGCGTGTCAATGACATCATATTTTGGAAGTCAGAGCTGTGCCACGAGCAGGAGAAGATGATCGAGGAGACCAACGCTCTGGCAGACATGAAGGGCCGGCTGGAGAGAGCCTTGGCCAACACGGAGGCCCCTCTCCAGGTAAGCGTTCTGTCCCGGGGGCTGCAAGCTGTAGCCTGCTGCCGACACATCTGCAGCTGTTCAAATGTCTCAGTAAGCTTCATTGCAGCTCTGGAACAGCTGAGTTACAAAAGTTGGTAACAAAGAAATGCCTTGATACCTGCTGCATCCCCTGTCAGCACACGCTGAGCACATCAGAGCAGCACTTGGTGAAGCCAATGTTTTCAGAAGCGCTCTACCCAAAGCCCCAGGTCAGAAGACAAAAGCCCAGGTCTTCCTATGAGGCCCTGGCGAGGTCAGCGTCAAGCCTGATCCTGAGCTGGGCTTGCACCAGGGCCACATGTGCTCCCTCGTGGTGCTGCAATGCTGCCATGGCAGCTCAGCAACTCGCTGCTGATGCCCTGGGCCCTTTTCTCCCCTGCTGTCACCTCTGTGCCCACCTTTCTTCCTTTAATTGATGTGGGGACCGTCCCTATCTGGAAGCCTGTCCCTGCAGCCAGCAGTGACGGTGTGTCCCCAACAGGTCACCCAGGAGTGTCTGCTTCATCGGGAGAAGCGGATGGGCATCGACCTGGTCTGTGATGATGTGGAGAAACAGCTCTTTGTGGTAAGTCTGGCAACGCAGATCAGGCGTTCCAGGGACTTGTACCTAAGCTGCTCTAAGAGGCTTTTGCAGCCCTGTTCCCTCACTGGCTCCTGGTGAGGCGGGATGGTCAAATCCAGAGAGGAGTTGTCAATGGCTGGATGTCCAGTGGGAGATGTGTGACAAGTGGTGTCCCCCAGGGGTCTGTACTGGGACCAGCATTAATTAATATCTTCATCAATGCCATTGACAAGGAGGCCGCAGCAGGACTGCTGCTCTGTTTGCTTAGGCAATGTCTTTAACAGCAATCCTAAAACCATGCCCCCCTCTGCCTGCCTTTGTATAGCCTGCTGTAAGCTCTTGCAAGCAGGGCAAGAGCTGGCAGGGGAGATGGGATCCTAACGCAGGGAACGGCGAAATACAGTCGCTGCAAAGGCATCACAGAACTGGGAAGGGAATTGTAGCCCTGGGAGTGTGAAGCCACCACTCCCTTGGAACAGTTTTTCTTATCAGTCAGGCTTTAAACTATGAAAAGATGAAAAGGTATTTTGGGAAAATGATCCGAGCTGCCACGTCCATAACGGCTGTTTGGCTTTTCAGTATTTGGGACCCATTCTGGGTGTCCTTTTCAGCTGGCTCCCGCAGGCAGGAGAGCTGGAAAATGACAGGGTTTGTGTACGAACCACCTGGGGCATCAGAAATGGGAGAGATGTGTGCTGAAGGGAGCTGAAAGCAAGAGAAGCCTTCCTTTGGTGGAGCTGAATGTTGTGAGAAATGGTGGGGACTGGCACCAAAGTCAAGGCCACCTGCTCTTGTCCCACATGGATCAGGTTTCTCCTGGGGAGGAAAGCATTTTGGAAGCCAACAGGGCAAATGCTGATGGGGAATGGGGATGAGCGTGCGCCGGGTAATTTTGCCCAGATGCTGATGGGCTGGTGTTTTGCCTCTGCCCAGGAACTGGACATCATCAGGTCATGCCAAGAGAGGATGCGACGGCACCTGGAGCAGGCAGAAGCCCAGCTGGCGTAAGGAGGAGCTCCTTATCCCCTGCTGTGGGGCCGACAGGCACTTGCCTTTGTTATGAGCTGCCCAAGGGGTGCTGCAAGGAAGCAGCGTGGGGAGGAAAGCGTTGCACCCCTCCATCCCCTGTGACGGTGGCTGTTTGTGTGTTGAAGGTCCAACGGGCTGGCCCAGCACGATGTGGAGAGAGACCTGGCCAACAAGCAGGCAGCTCACCGCATCGACGAGCAGTGCCACCAGCTGAGGAACAGCTCTACCGGCATCAGCTACTTCCGAGGGGTCGAGCGCGTGGATGCCACGTGAGTGCCCGCCGGGCTTCCCGTCCCCAGCATGCGCGGTGCCTGTCCCTGGCAGGGAGCTGCTCTTCCCCAGCTCGCTGTAAGCACGTGTGTCTCTGCATGGCACGTCCATCCCGCTGGGAGACCCCTGCCTCAGAGGGGACCTTTGGCTCCGCTCCCCATAAAGGGAGAGCAACTCCTGGCTTGGAGCAGGATGCCGAACATCGGGTGGGCAAAACCGACTCCCACCCAGGTCAGCATTCTGTCAGGGCTCAGAGATCAGCCTGGAAACGAATGCAGCCCAGCACCTCTGCACAGCTCATGCAAACACACATTTGATGTCTGTTTCCAAGATGTCTCAGTGCTTGCCTGAGTGCTCGTCATTGATGTCAAGTCTGTGGGGTTCACCCCTGCATACAGAGGGCCTGGCAGTGAGCCAAAATGACACAGAAGATAAAGAGACCATGGTCCTAGGGTAGAGTTCAGCTGCTTTTGGGGGTCAGGAATTCAGCTTGGGCGTGGCAGTAAAGGAACGATGACCTGAACCAGCCCTTGCAGAGAGATGCCCAGAGTGGCAAAGGGCTGAGGAGTAAATCCGCTCATGCAGGCGCATGCGGTTTGTGGAGGGGCAGAGATTGATTCCATTTTTCTGATGTTTGAATATTTGTAGTAGAGCTTGGACATATTTAGCCAGGCAAATGAATTGCAAAGGATTGATGCTAAAATTCAGAGGGGGGTAAAATGTGTGGCAGATCAGCATGTTTGAAGTGGACCTTCTGTGGTCTCTGAAGTCTTTTGCTGACCTTGCTCTGGGCTGCTGCACAGGCGTGAACTTCCTCATGAATACAGACAGGGAATTGACTATTATCTAGTGCTCATCTGGTTTAGTATCAAGCTGAGGTCTGATGAAAATCTCTGTTTTCCTGGGGGAATTTGGTTTGTCCGAGCTTTTGTAAGTGTCCCAGTTTTCTCTATGACTATGTCATGGTTTGATTAGCATATCAATCCAGTGGTGTCCAGATGTCTCCCTTCCCCACGGCCAAATGATTTACCCTACTTTCAGTCCCTGCTGCTCCCTGGCAGGGTCTGTGCCCTCAGCAGCACGGGCTTAGCAGGGATCTCTCCTTTCCTCTCCCCTGTCTGCCAGGATCTCAGTGCCAGAGTCATGGGCCAAGTTCACAGACAAGAACATCCTGTGCTCCCAGAGCGAACGGGCAGCCTCTGCCCAGCTGCGGGACAGCATTGAGAACCTGCTGGTGGGGACAGACAATGAGATGCGACAGCAGTTCCACTGCGTGAACTTGGCCTTCACCCACCGCATCGCAGAGATGGCTGATGCCAGGAGGAAGATTCAGGCCCAGCTGAGCAAGGTAGCCTGAAGCTCTCCCTTTGGCTGGGACACTGCTCGGAAACCTCTGCTGTGACAGCAAGGGCAGAGAGAGGCTTTTCCCTCAAGAGACACAGCTGATGGATCTGTGCCTCTGTTTGTGGCCGAGCGACAGGAGTCTGAGCCCATGTATCCAACTGGGGGTTTATTGCAGACAGAGGGAAAGGGAAATGATGTGGTCACTTGAGAATATAGTTTTTAACTGATGCACACGTGTCTCTCTCCTGGCAGACACTGCAGGAAATCTTCCGCCTGGAGAGGAGCATCGAAGCCATTCAAAAAGCCATTCGGGACAAAGGGTTTCCCTTGAAAGTGGCTCAGACCCGGCTGGACAAACGCATCCGCAGACCAAAGATGGAGCTGTGCCGGGACCCTGCCCAGCTCCGGTAAGTGCCCAGAGTGCCCAGCAGCAGCCTGTGAGGCAACCCTGAACCTCACACCTCCTGGAAGCCTGACATGGGCATGAGGCTATGTGAAGCCGCTCAAAGACAGTTGACTCCCAACCCCTGGGCCTGTTCATCCCTCTGAGGGGGCTGTTAACAGGGTGTTTTGTTGTTTTCCAGCCTTGTCAACGAGGTCTGTGAACTTGATGAGACAATCCAGAGCCTTCAGCAGCGGCTGAGAGACAGCGAGGACGTGCTGCAAAGGCTGGTTCATAACAAGTCTGTCTTGGAGCACGACCTGGTGGTGAAATCCAACTCCCTCTTCATTGACCAGGAGAAGTGCCTGGCGATGCGCAAGACCTGTCCCAGCACAGTGCGGCTGCTGGGTTATGTTCAGGCTGGGCTCAGCTGCACTCACAGCAACTGAGATATTCCCAGTTTGGTTCAAATGCCTTCCCAGTTTTCTGAAGATGGTTTGACAATAAATGATTAGACTTTTTGTGTTACACAGTCTACCAGGAGTATTTGTTTTCCCCTTTACTTTTTCCCTTTCCACTGCTCTTTCCCAGTGTGCCTGAAAGGAGCTGAAAATACCCCAGCAGTGACTGAGAGTAAATGCAGCTACAGGTGTTGATCCCTACCCTTTCAGGCTGCGATTTTAGGAGTAAGTCTGATGTGGAAAAAGCACCAAGGGAAGTCAAGCTAGTTGTGAGAGTACTTAGCTGTTGCCATCCCTAATAGATTTTAATGCTGCAGCAGAAGAAACACAGAATCACAGAATCACAAGGTTGGAAGAGACCTTTGAAGATCATCAAGTCCCACCATTCCCATCCTATGCTAAACCAGAACCCTAAGTACCTCATCTACCCTTTTTTTGAACACATCCAAGGATGGTGACTCAACCCCCTCCCTGGGCAGCATGTTCCAATATCCAATCTAAACCTGCCCTGTCACAGCTTCATGCCATTTCCCCTTGTTCTATCTTCTGTCACCTGGCTGAAGGGACCATCGCCCACCTCTCTACAATCTCCCTTCAGGTAGTTGTAGGTGGTGATAAGGTCTCCCCTCAGCCTACTTCTCTCCAATCTAAACATCCCCAGTGTTATCGTGGGTTTCCCAGTCACCAGTCGGAAACCAGTTAATTCAGTTACAAAGTTAATTTTATTAATTTAGCAGGCGGCAATTAAGCAAACAGCGCTGGGCGGCCAGAGCGTCTCAGCTCTACCAACGGCACGCACCGTCCCTTTCCGAATTCAGGTTTTCATAGTCCTTTAGTTCCGGGTCCCGATTGTTTCACTGAGGCTTATTCTGCACATGTGCCAGTTGTTGTTAGGGGGTCGTCTTCTACCTTCTAGTGGTCGATGGGATGAAGTTGCTCCTCTTCCTCACTTGTCCCTTAGTTGACCCCTCTCCCATATTTGGTCATCTTTAACAGCAAGCTCATTCATTGGCTACTTAATTTCTATGGTTTCCACTTCTAAGTGACCTATAACTCAGTTCTGTGCTTCGTTAGCAACTAACAATATACGTTACACAATCATTCTTACAAAATCAGAACGTTACAACCTGTTTCAAGGTACATGTGGTTTACTGAACAAAGGCTCATCTATCACAATTCTCCTTGTGGCTGGTTCTCCACTCATCATGTCTGAGATGCCTTGATGTGTGGGTGTTGTGCTGGAACCTTTTCTCATGGTTTCACCCCAGCCCAGAGCCGAGCACCACGCAGTCGCTCTCTCTCTAAGAGGGGATGTGTGTGGGGGAATTGGGGGTGGGGGGAAAGGAAGGGAAAAGGAAACCAAAGAAACCCTAAACTTTGTGGGCTGGTATAAGGACAGTTTACTGGGACAGCAGAGAGAGAAACAACTACAGGACTTTGTGGTAAATACACACAACTGCTGATGCACAATGCAATTTCTCACTGAACCCCACAGCTCTGGCCACCCTGAAAACACGTGTGTCCTGGAGCTGAGTTCTCCTGCCCCCACCACACTCTCTTTATGGTGTGATCTTGCCACGACAGAGAGAGACGGGACACAGCTTGATGCAAGCAAGAGTCGGTTTATTGCACAGAACCATTCCTTTTTATATGCTCTGCAGACAGCTGCTTTCTTTCAAACACACCCTGTTCCTGCGCTACATCTCATTGGTCAACGTTTTGCTGTCACAGCAGCATCTCTATCTTATCATGCTAATAGAACTTCTAAACCCTCCTCAGACAGCAGATAGACCTTAACAATAGAGGACACTTTTTCCTGGAGCCTGTCCCAGCAGGGGGCCGGCAACGATGCTGCCACCTTGTTTAGTTTCCCTGAGGTTCATGGCCTAAAGCCTCCATCCCATTATCTGTTAACCTGGCAGTGCTTGAGCCTTTGTTTCTCAAGCTGCTGGCCACATCTCCCCCTTCCTGTTAAGCAAAAAAAACCTCCTTCACTGAGCATGATATTTTCTTTTGCAAGACTTGTCAAAAATAACACTAAGGCAAAAATAACTACAAAAAACCCCTAAGTCCTTATTTAACTAAATCTAAAAAACATCCCATAAACGAAAAACCACACTGTAAAATGTAGCAAGCTAATATCTACTAATTGGCTACACACACTGTTTGCATTGTTAATTTATCTTTCATGTCTAAAAGTTATCTGCACACCTTCTGTGTTGACCATTTATTATGGATAATAGTGACATGTTCACTACCTTCCAAATACCTTCCTACAACTCCTTCTTGGTTTAAGGCAGTCCATACCTCTGCCTTCAAGGCCGTAGTGTTTTGAAGATGTGATCACCAAATACTTCTCAGTGTGAATAACTTTGCTGTTTCATAGGAAATTCAAGGATATTGTCAGGGACTATGTAATCCAAATTTGACCATTGACAATACCCATCCTGAAATTCCCCACTCATGAAACCAATTGTCCAGTCCAAAGAATCCATTTTCTTGTATCTTTTGTGTTTGATCTATTAATTTCTGAATGCTCGCAGGAATCGACTGAGAGTGGACACATTCATGCAGCACATGCCTTTCAAAATTTTCACAACCATGTCTGTGAGCCAGCAACAAAAATCAGTTGCTGCTTGATTCTGTAAAGTCTTACAGAATCCACACCTGTAGCTGAGTGTCTTGACAGTTTCAGGAGTCAGGTAACATCAGCCTCAGGTTTTCGTGCAGGCACCACCCATTGCAGTCTGTGTTCAGGTGTCAGGTAACATCAGCCTCAGGTTTTCGTGCAGGCACCACCCATTGCAGTCTGTGTCCTTAGGCTGTGCAGAAATCACCATTTCCCTAATTTACATTTACCACAAATACATCCATATTTCAAAGACTGTTAGTTAGTTCAATATGTCCCGCAGCAAAACTCATAGTCCATTGTGGCTGCAGTTGGAACACTTGACATAAGTTACTGGGATCAGGATCTCCACCTGGTTCACACAGGCTTGCTTTTTTCTGGATCCATGGCATCTGTAATGACACAGCCAGATCTCCTTTCCCCAAGTTAGGACCTGTAATTTAATTTTTACTAACACTTGACATTGATTTTTTTTCTTTTAATTTTGTTTATTCTTTTTTTCAAACCTCCTTTTAAACCTCCTGCATATTTCACCATTGGAGTTACCAAGCTGTTCTGTGGCAGACATAAACAATTCAAAACATACAGAGCTTTGTTTAATCGATCAGCTGGAGAGATGTCCTTCTCTCCCCCTTTTTGTTTGTGAAGCAAAAGCACTTGAGAGTTTGATTCATACATTCCACCATGGCCTGACCTGCAGGCCAATGTGGTGTCCCTGTAACACACGTAATGTCCCACAATTGGAAAGAGGTTTGTATTGTTTGTGCTATACATCCTGGGCTGTTGTCCATTTTGATTCCACGGGGTACATGGCATTGGACACGTTTACTAGATTCCTGTGTTTGTGCAGACCAAAACCTCTCGTGTGCCTGTGCCACAAGGTTTCATGGCAGGGGCAAGGCCACTGGGGAATTGCTGACAGTCCAGGTGACTGTGCAATCCCTTTAGCCTCAGTAAACAAAGAAGTGGTATTGTAGCTAAAGCACCTTAGCAGATTGATGTAACAATTAATGCAACTTTTGAACATCCAAATATTTTCACACTGGCTTCCTTTGAATTTTCTCTGGAACCCCTTGCTTTTCCAATGCAGTTCACTCATCAATCAAACTTTCAACGTCTAAGTTTTTTCCCGCAATCAGTATTTCAGCCATGTAATGATGTCACATACAAATGAATGCTGCAAACCAACCTGTCAGACAAATAACACTGCAAGACGCGAATTGTCACATCCACGCCACATGGATGGGTGGATGGGGGGGTGGGGGCGGTTCTCTGACTTCTGCGGTGGTTCTACGACTCCCGGAGCTGAGATGCCGCTTCTGCCCTGACCCCATCGTGAACCACAGTGCAATCCCGCCTGCGAGCACTGGGGCCCAGCCGAGAGCTGGGGTCCTGTTCCGCTCGCATGCCAGGGGTCCGCTATTAACTCTTTCCACCACCCACTCGTTCCCACAGAAACTTTTTCCCAGTTCTGAAGCAACCTTACGTGCCCAGGCTCCGACGAGCAGTCTCTCTGGAGTCTCTGGGTCGTCAAGAGACACCGACGTGTCGCTGAGTTCGCTGGGTGATGTGGGTGTCAGCAGCGGGTACTGAGACAAAAAGGATCCCTGATGCAATGGTAGGCAAGGTGGATTCTTGTTCATCTCCGTAGGATTCTTGTCCCTGTCCTTAGGTTTCTTGTACATGTCCATAGGTTCCTTGTCCGTGGAGGCAACACTTTTGTCTCCATAGTCTTCGGTTGGGGGGGCAGTCAGTCCTGAGACTTTTTTACGGTGAGATCCCTTTAAATTCCTCGCACCGCCTGACTTGTCTCAGAGGACCCCGGTGTCAGGGAACACATCTCGGGGGACGCCAGGCTGGGGCAGCCAGTATGACCATCTCTTGCCATTTCCAAAACTCACGCTCTCCTATTTCAGTCGCTCTATATCCTCATTCGGGATCCTGGTGACAAGAGAGAGGGGTCCCTGCTTGGGGTCCCCTTGGAGTCGGAATAACGGGTCCAACTTGGATCAATGTGATCAATGTCGAGCTTTTTAAGAAGACCTTTCATAAGGTCATATATACATCTCTCTCGGGGGAAGACAGTTGATTCCCCATATTACCCACAGCTCACCTCTGTTCCAGAGGGATGATTCCTGGCCAGGCTTCCCACTTCCTTTCAGTGGCTCATTCAACGTTCTGTGGGAGTCACAGGATGCCGCACAGCTCGGCGCGGTTCAAAGTCCTCACACGGGGCACCAATTTGCCGTGACGGAGAGAGACAGGACACAGCTTGATGCAAGCAAGAGTCGGTTTATTGCAAAGAACCATTCCTTTTTATATGCTCTGCAGACGGCTGCTTTCTTTCAAACATACCCTGTTCCTGGGCTACATCTGATTGGTCAACATTTTGCTGTCACAGCAGCACCTCTATCTTATCATGCTAATAGAACTTCTAAACCCTCCTCAGACAGCAGATAGACCTTAACAATAGAGGACACTTTTTCCTGGAGCCTGTCCCAGCAGGGGGCCAGCAACGATGCTGCCACCTTGTTTAGTTTCCCCGAGGTTCAAAGCCTAAAGGCTCCATCCCATTATCTGTTAACCTGGCAGTGCTTGAGCCTTTGTTTCTCATGGTGCATGCCACACCTCACAATCCCCTTACCTCACAATCCCTTTACCTCAAAATCTCCTTACCTCACAATCCCCTTAGTTCACAATCCCTTTACCTCACAAACCCTTTACCTCACAATCCCCTAGACTCACAAACCCGTTACCTCACAATACCTTTACCTCACAATGCCCTTACCTCACAATCCCTTTACCTCGCAATCTCCTTACCTCACAAATCCTTTACCTCACAATCGACTTACCTCACAATTCCCTTTCCTCAGAATCCCCTTACCTCACAATCTATCTGTCAATCAATTCTGTGACTTCATAATCCTCTTAACACACAGTCCCCTTCACTCTCAATCCCTTTACCTCACAAACCCTATACCTCACAATCCCCTTGCCTCACAATCCCCTTACCTCTCAATTCCTTTACCTCACAATCTTTTAGTTACTCTCCTTACCACACAATCTACCACAATCAATCCCCTTACCTCAAAATCCCTTTAGCTCACAATCCCTTTATCTCACAATCTTTTTATCTCATAATCTCTTTACCTCATAATCCTCTTACCTCACAATCCCTTTACATCACAATCCCCTTACCTCACAATCCCTTTACCTCACAATCCCTTTACCTCACAATCCCTTTACCTCACAATGCTTTTACCTCACAAACCCCTTACCTCACAATCCCTTTACCTCAAAATCCCCTTGCCTCACAATCCCCTTACCTCACAATCCCCTTACCTCACAATCCCTTTACCTCACAATCCCTTTACCACACAATACCCTTACCTCTGTCGGTAGATAGGGCCTGTCAGAAGATTTAGGGCTGCACAGAAAGGTAGAACCCCCCCCCCTCCTTAGGTAACCAATAGTAGGTAGCCAGTGAGGTAAGCGGATGGAAGTGACATCTGATCCCTGGGGTATAAAGCCCCGTGCCCCTCCCTAATAAACGCTATTTGCCGTCCACCACATTGGTGTCTGTGAGCTGAATGGACCGAGCTGCCAGAGTGTGGCGCCGTTGCTGTTCCTGAACCAGGTCGCCATGCCTAAACAAAAGGCAACAAGGGATGAAGGCTGGAAGCCTTCCTTGCTCTCAGCACATGCTCTTTCAGTTTCTCCATGGTTACCTGAGCTCAAAAACACATTCCTGCACCAACTAGTTTGTCTAAACAAAAGGCAAAAATTGGTGCCAGAAACCCGGGAAAAGTCACCTGGATTCGGGTGAACGGTGGCCAGAGCGGCAGGACCAGCCCAGCGGAGGGGACACCCTCGGACCCGCAAGGAGGATGGAAGCCCTTGTGAAGGTCGTATTGGGATTGCGTACGCAGCGGGGTATTGAGTGTGAGGCTAAAGATTTTACTCTTGCCATTGCGAGACTTTTAAAAATCAGGGTCATCGACCAGCCGGTTGATATTCTCCATCCTGGGGTGTGGGACAAATGTACTAAAGTTTCAGCCGAGGAATCTATGTCCTCCGGCAGTGGGAAAAATCTGAAATCGTGGGGGACGGTCGTGCAGGCACTCCAGAAAGCGATACAAGAGCAGGACACTTGGACTCTCACCTTTCGGCTGGCACATCATTCTTAGGTGTGTTAGTTGCTACTTTCCTATCACTAAATCAATCCAACCCCAATCTTACTAAGGCACGTTGGCTATGTTATGATGCTTATCCCCCTTACTATGAGGGTGTTGCCCTCAACACTCCTTTTAGCTACTCATCGAATGATAACCCGACTCAGTGCAAGTGGGACACACCACAGAGAGGAATCACTTTGAACCAGGTTAGAGGCCAAGGCATATGTTTTGGCAATGCCACCTTAGAGAGCTGGAACAGTGCAGTTTGTGCAGAAACCGTTGCGATCGATAGAACCCATAAATGGGCAATTCCATCCGCATCTGGGATGTGGATCTGTCATTAGACAGGTCTAACCCCCTGTGTGTCCCTTGAGCGTTTCAACCCTGCAACTGACTTTTGTGCACAAGTTTTGATTATTCCCAGGGTCCTATGTCATTCGGATGAAGAAATGAGCTATTACTGGGGAGAAGTAGACAACAGGATCCAAAAGAGAGAAATACTGACAGCACTGACAATAGCAACACTGCTCGGCCTGGGAATAGCTGGTACAGCTACGGGAGCGACTGCTATGCTGAACCATCATCAAGACCTGGCTCGACTACAAACTGCCATCGACGAGGATCTGCAAAGACTCGAGGAATCTATGACCCATCTAGAAAAATCTGTCTCTTCACTCTCAGAGGTTGTCTTGCAGAACAGACGAGGATTAGACCTCCTGTTCATGCAACAAGGAGGCCTTTGTGCCGCCTTGAAAGAGGAATGCTGCTTTTATGCTGACCACACAGGATTAGTCAGGGATTCGATGGCTCAACTGAGAGAAAGGTTAGCTCAGAGGAAAAAGGAAAGAGAGGCCCAATGAGGATGGTTGGAATCATGGTTTAGTTACTCGCCATGGCTAACCACCTTAATATCTACCTTGTTGGGACCAGTTGTAATGATCATAATAGCACTGATTTTCGGACCCTGTGTGCTGAACAAGCTCACAGCATTCATCAAGAGTCGTCTAGAGAGGGTTAACATTCTCTTTGTAGAAAACAGACAGATGCTTTAAGAAAGTAACCACTGAGCACTACCTCTACTGTTCTGTGGTTGTCCCTAGTATACCCTACTGTCTAAGCTACCTCTGACTTATCATTCACTAAATGTGCCATATGCTATCAACATTACAAGCTATCAATATTATAACTTACCACTATTATATATTATCACTAACATATTATCACTATTATGTATTATCACTATTATATATTGTCACTATTGTAGTCCAACACTATTATAAGCTATCACCTTTTTATATATCAGTATTGTGTGTCACTCTTGCCCTTTGCACTGTGAGTAGTTTTAGTGAGCAGAGGGAGGGGGGAAATGTCGGTAGTCAGGGCCTGGCGGTTGGAAGATTTCGGGCTGTCCGGAAAGGTAGGACCCCCCCCTCTCTTTAGGTAACCAATAGTAGGTAGCCGGTGAGGTAAGTGGACAGAAGTGACATCCGATCCCTGGGGTATAAAGCCCCGCGCCCCTCTCTAATAAACACCATTTGCCGTCCACCACATTGGTGTCTGTGAGCTGATGGACCGTGCTGCCAGAGTGTGGCGCCGTTGCCGTTCCTGAACCAGGTTGCCGCGCCTAAACAAAGGCAACAAGGCATTGCCCTTGCAGAGGGGCAGTGACAGGGTATTGGCTGTGTGGAGCAGAGCACTGTGAATCACAAAGCTCTGACAGTATTTTTAAGAAGGGAAATAAAACCCAGCATCTGCTTTTTGCCACCAAAGAAAGGAGTGAGAAAGTATAAGGGACTTTGCAGAGAACAAGGTCCGTGATGTAGGGGGCGAAGGTCCTCCAAGCCTCATTGCAGAGATTCCCCTGCAGCCCGTGGAGAAGCCCATGGTGAATGGGGCTGTTCCCACACAGCCCATGCTGGATGATGTGGAACAGTGATTCTACCTGCAGCCTGTAGAAGTCCCCAATGTTGAGCATGTGAGGACACTGAAGGAGGCTGTGACCTCATAGGAAGCCTCTGCTAGAGCAGGTTTGCTGAGAGGGCGGTGGAGGACCCACGTTGGGGCAGTCTGTTGCTGAAGGACAGCACCCCACTAAAGTGACCCACCCTGGAGCAGTTGGTGATGATCTGAAGCCATGTGGGAAGGACTCACGTTGGAGGGGTTCATGGAGGACTGTCTCCTGTGGGTGGGACCCAATGCTGGAGCAAGGGGAGACAGTGAGGAGTCCTCCCCCTGACCAGGAAGGAGCAGCTGAGATGATGTGTGATGAACAGACCCCAACCCCCATTCCCTGTCCCCCAGTGCCACTCAGTCAGAGACAGTAGAGATTTAAAGAGTGAAGTGGCCCCTGGAATAAGAAGGAAGGGTCGTAGGTGGGTGTTTAAAAATTTCATTTCTTTAGGTTTTGTTCTCATTCCTCTGCTCTCTTTGGATTGAGTAATGAATTAGATTGATTTTATTGTTGGTGTCAAGTCTGTATTGCCAGTGAGAGTAACAGCTACATGACCTCCCCCTGTGCTTTGTCCCTGCATTATTTCTCCCTGTCCTGATCAATCTGCTCCCAGGCAATGATCTCAGAGATGAGGTCACAGAATGATCCCCATGGGGCCTGAGGCACCAGAGGGAGCCTTCAAGAACTGGTCTTCTGCTGAGCTGGGCCAGGCTCCTGGGATGGAGGGAGCTCATGGCAACCCGGCAGCACTGCAGAGAGACAGCTCTGCCCAGGAGCAGCTCCTCTGCCAAGCACACAGGGCTGGGCACACTGCCTGTAGGCACCGAGGGGAGACCTGTGAGGCTGAGAGAGCTGATGGATGCTGAGAGCTCACTGGAGGAGAAAGGTAAAGAGAGTTTGCTTTGAGTTTTCTGCTCCTGGTGACTGGGTGGGAAGTGGGAGCTGAGCTTTTCTCGATAACTTTGCAGCAGGCAGTGCAAACTCATTAGGACTTGTCAGAGCATCTCCTGAGCCCTGCACACACAGAGGTTCACAGGGCAGTGTCCTGATGCCGGGAGGGGTCTACAAAGCGGAGCAGAGCACAGGGCAGGTTGGATGAGGTCTGTGAGCACAGAGCAGGAGGTAACATGGGCAATGAGAAGCAGCTGCAGGGACAGCTCCAGGCATCAGAGACGTTGTCAGGTAGGGAGAAGGAGCTGCTCCCAGCAGTGCCCTGGCAGTGGGGATTTGGTACGTCCCTGACAGCCCCGCAGTGCTGATATGATGAGGGCATTCCATGAGAAGTAGAAGGGGGTTTCCTCAAAGAAGCATTTCCTAATTTCTCACTGCCTTTCCCTCCTTGGACAGGTGTCCACACTTGACAGCAGCAGATGTGCAACAGCAGCTCCATCAGCCAGTTCCTCCTCATGGCCTTTGCAGACACACGGGAGCTGCAGCTCCTGCACTTCTGGCTCTTCATGGGCATCTACCTGGCTGCTCTCCTGGGCAATGGGCTCATCATCATCACCATAGCCTGTGACCACCACCTCCACACCCCCATGTACTTCTTCCTCCTCAATCTCTCACTCCTCGACATGGGATGCATGTCAACAATTCTACCAAAATCCATGGCCAATTCCTTGTGGGACACCAGGGCAATCTCATTCTTGGGATGTGCTTCACAGGTCTTTCTGGTTTTCTTCTTGGCTGGTGCAGAGTTGTCTCTTCTCGCTGTCATGGCCTATGACCGCTACGTTGCCATCTGCCACCCCCTGCACTACGGGACCCTCCTGGGCAGCAGAGCTTGTGTCCACATGGCAGCAGCTGCCTGGGGCAGTGGGTTTCTCTATTCTGTGCTGCACACAGCCAATACATTTTCAGTCACACTGTGCCATGGCAATGCTGTGGACCAGTTCTTCTGTGAAATCCCCCAGATCCTCAAGCTCTCCTGCTCAGATGCCTACCTCAGGGAAACTGGACTCATTGTAGTCAGTGCCTGTTTAAATTTTGGGTGTTTTGTGTTCATTGTGGTGTCCTATGTGCAGATCTTCAGGGCTGTGCTGAAGATCCCCTCGCAGCAGGGACGGCACAAAGCCTTTTCCACCTGCCTCCCTCACCTGGCCGTGGTCTCCCTGTTCGTCAGCACTGGCATGGTTGCCTACCTGAAGACCCCCTCCATCTCCTCCCCATTTCTGGATGTTCTAGTGTCATTTCTTTACTCGGTGGTTCCACCAGCAGTGAACCCCCTCATCTACAGCATGAGGAACCAGGAGCTCAAGGATGCCATGTGGAAACTGATGACTAGGCAGCAGTGAACTGCTCATCTTCTTCTGCCTATTGCTGACCATGTAACTCATGTTAGGACCAGTCTGTATTCAGAAGTATTTTTGCTTTGTTTGTTTGTTTTTTCTCATTCTAATTTTTCTAAGCTCTAACATGTTCCACATTCGTCCCATTCCTAATGCAGTATGTCCTGATGTCCTGTGAGCCAGACATTGCGTAGTGACAAGCTGTACTCTCCTTGCATTGTGTTTATCTTCAAAGGGCCAGAATATTTCTTTCTATTTCTCTTGTTGTCTTTTATGTTTTGTTTTATTTTTTTAAAATTACATCCACCTTTTCATCAGCTGAATGACTCGATTACTGGTCTGAAATGGTGATGATTTCCCACCATAGAAGAAGCGGAATTTCCAGGAAGTGTACACATGGCAGGGGAAGAAATATTTGCCTGCCCCTGTACCTGTACCCCAGTCTGTCTCTTCCATCTCCCTCATTGTTCAGGTGTTTCAACCTCTCCTGATGATACAGCCATGTCTAGGACATCTTTTCAGCAGAGTAGCTGAACATGTGCACTTCACTTTGCTCAGATGTTTCCACTTCTGCTTGCTCATTTGTCATTCAGGTGCTGCTGCTCAGCACTCTGGTGTCTGCTTTGATCTTCAGACAGTTGGAAAACATCCTATCTTTAAGCAATGTAATGAACTGTTCTGTCAGGAGGTCAGTGTGTTGATAAGTGACCTTTCTATGTATCTGAATAAAACTGTTCTGGGAGAGAATCTCCTCTGAAAGCTGACCCCCTTCACACGCTGCTGACTCCCTTCACACACAGCAGCTGCTGAGGAGAGAGATTTCATGGGTATTAAACTGGATCCTGTTGAACTGCTGTTTGTTGTCAGAGAAATCTGTCTGTGCCTGTGAGCACAGATGATGCCAGGAAAAGTTTTGGGAGTCCCAGGAGGCCAGTGAGGGAACGGCTGGGCTTGGGCAAGAGCAAGGTTCTGCATGCAGGGTTGCACCACAGAGACTGCTTTTCCTGCCTATCCAGATCTCCTTAGGAGACCTCTGGACCAGCCCCCATTGCAGCATGCTGCTGAACTTTCTGCATGACAGAAACATTTTTTCCTTTGAAAAAATCCTGCACTGTGAAACTCCTTTGAAATTTTCATCACTCAAATAAAACCTCTCCAATTAGTTATACAGGTCTTTTTTTTTTTTTTTTTAATTAAAATGAGTTTAAGAGCCATGCTTGAAAGGGCTTTGTGGTTGTTAATGAGCCCCATGGTTTCTTTTCTTCTGAGTCCACAGACCTCAAGGTACAAAGAGGAAGAAACCTCTCCAGAAGTTCAAGTCAGGAGTAATGCCCAAAGTACCTTGAAGCACTAACAGGCCCCACTGGGAGCCATTCCTGACAAAGCCTCCCCATGGGCTCGTTAGAGCAGACAACTGGAGGCCATGAGGACAAACACAGGCAAAGCACAGGCAGCTCTGATGCTGAGGACACCCTGGCTTGGTCTGATGAAGCAGAAATGCCAAGTGCTGACCCCCAGCCCTGGGCAGGGAGATCCTGACCCTCAGCTGTGTCTCAGGGCTCTTCCTTGGGATGTGAGGAGAAAACACAAGGGGAAGGACAGCGGTGTGACACATGGTGACCTCCTTTGGGATGGGTGCAAGGGGGCAACCATGCTCCATGGCCATGAGGACAATGTGTCTTCCCTGAGGCCTCTGTGGCAGGGACATCAGCAATACCCAAGGGGGCAAAGACCTTGTTAATATAAGGCCCTTTCATCCTGGCTGGCACCCTTGGCCATCTGCACCACAGCCCATCCCACACTGCCTCATGCCTGTGCCAGTTTCCTCGTAGGTTGCAGGCATCCAACTATATTCCCCACCTTGCTCCCACCCCACGATGTCCCTGCCTGTACTGCTGTCTCTTCGTCCTCACCAGCTGTTCCCACAAACACAAACCCACCAGCTCATCCACACTTGCTCCAACTGACTTTTTGACCCACAGCACTGAGGGCAAAGTCACATTTCTCTATCCTCACATCCACTGTGTCGTCCAGAGCTGTAGTTTATGATGGATTTCTTTTCTCATGCTCTTTTCTCATACCTCAAAGAATGCCTTCATCACTGAAATGAATATTTAAACTCTTTGGAGCTACTCCTGCGGATTCCTCAGCCTCCACTTCTCCAGACTAAAGAAACTCAGGTCTCAGCCTCTTCACATCAAATCATGGAATCCTGGAATCACAGAGTGATCAGGATTGGAAGGGACCTCTGGAGATCATCTTGTCCAAGCCCCTGCCTGAGCAGGGTCATCCAGAGCAGACTGTACAGGACACCGTCCAGGTGGATTTTTCCCCCTAAGACTTCCCCAGCAGAGGTTATCTTCCCATGTGAGAAGTCCTCCATATTCCTCCAGGCTGGGGAGCCCCACACTGGGACTCACTGCTCCAGAGATGTCCACACCAGTGCTGAGTCAAGATGGACAAGAAGTGTCCTTGTCTGAGTGGCCATGCTCTTCCCCATGCAGCCCAGTGTGCTCATGGCCAGATTCCTGTTCAGCACCATGGGCTGCTTTGGGATCCCTCCTAACACCCAGTGCCTTTTCCTTGAGGCTGCTCCTCAACCAGCCACGCCTGAGCCTGCCTTGATTTGTGCCTATTGTGATTTTATCTGCCAGACAGCTCAGTGCCACACAGTGCTCACTCCCTCATGAAGTCACAGAGTATGGAAGATGCCTTTGAGCAGTTGCAGTGTGGGTGAGCTCTCGTGGTAGAGTCCCCTCAGAACAGCTCCTGCTCTCCCAGGCTACTTGCTGGTGAGGCAGAATTAGCAATCAGGCCCTCATGCTGTGCAAACACTGCTAAGCAATACCCAACCAGTGTGTTACCAGCCCTGGTTTGGTCACAAATCCAAACCACAGACCCATACGGGATGTTATGGTGGAAATTAATTCCACCCCAGCCCAAACCAGGACAATGGGGTGGTTCTGCCCCTGGTGCAGAACATCACAAGATCAGAAGGAGAAGATCCCTTCTCATTGCAAAACATCTTGAGGTTTGTGTTTGTCACACTCCAGGTTTTCTCAAAGTCTCTTTGCAGTGAAACTCTGATGTGTCAGGGGTTCGTGCAGATGGCTCAGCTGACTTGTGGTTCCTCTATCAAGATCACAGCAATAGGGATTCAAGGATGTGATAGATAATAACAAGAGCAGACACTAATTTAATGAAATGCTGGAGCCTGGATCTCTGCCTTAGGTTTTCTGTTGAGCCTGTGAGCTTGTGGGTCAGGATCAGCCAAGCAGGCCAACACGGGCTACCTTGTAGTGCATGTCTGTTTATGCTGAGCCTCATGTTCTCACCCCCTGCTCCTCCTGGTCTTGGAAAGAACCACCTTGGGCTCTGCCTAAGGGGAGATATAGCAGGACCCCACCCATCCAGAAGCCTTGTGGGGTATATCAATGCCAACTTCCCAGGCTTTTGCAGGTGGCGTTACCTCCAGCTGAGCCTCTGAAGATTTACCAAACTCCTGGAATAGCTTTCCCTGGGGAGGCAGTGGGAGAGAGGTGTTGGGCCTTGTTTACAGTCAGACACCTCACATCCCAGAGGCCCCCCCGCCATTTCCTACAATGAAGTCACTCCATCGTGCTGTCGTGTCCCAGAGGTTTGCACTGCTGTGAAATCTTTTTTTAATTATTATTTTTAAGTTATACCCTAAGTTAGAAGTGCAGGGGCGTCTATAGGGTCTCTGGTGGTCTTCCAGGAGGAGAACTTTCTTGACCTTCTCCCCCCTGGACAGTAAGGACGCTGCCGGTTGGCTCTGTTGTTTCAAGGAGGGACTTTCCACGATGGACAAGGATGGGGCACTGAGTGGGACACGTGGAAAAACACCATGTGGGTCCTCACTGCTCAGCATGGGGCTGCTGTTCAGCAGGACCAGCATCCTGCATGCTCCCCAAGCAGGGGCTTGGAGCACCAAGGCATCTGTGTCCAGATAGAGAGGTCGATACCCTGGGTTCAGAAGCAATTGGTGTGTCCCTGCCTGCAGACTGGAGGGTGTGCAATAGCCCCAAAGCGCTCTGAGATGTTCCCCTGGGCTGCTGGGACCCCATTCCACATCCCTCAGGGTCCTCAACCCAGCTCAACCCAGATTCCTGGCTCGTCCACAACTCCTTGTCCGCCCCCATAACTCACCACCCCAAAGCCCCGAGATGTTCCCCACCCTGGTGACACCCCCAGGGTTGTTGGGATCCCATCCCACGTCCCAGCCTGGATGGCTGGGGTAAGAGCTGGAGCTGGACTGTGGCCAGTGCTGTTGCACTAGCGAGGAAAATGGGCTGGGCATCCAGCCCCAGCAGCCCAGAGGAGGTGTTCTGGAGGCACAGCTCTTCCAAGCTTCTCCCTTGGCTCCCAGGCAGGGATGTGCAAGCCCAGAGCATGCCAAGAGGTGACCACCTCTCAATGCCAGGTTTTGCAGCTGAGCAGGGTGGCTGGGGCTTTGTTTTGAGGACACCTCAGGCAAGCGAGTTGTGTGCTGCTGTGGGCTGCTGGAAAGCCTCAGGCAGCTTCTCAAGGCAGTCCTGGTTCCTTTGGGGTGGGGATGGGAGGGTCTGACCTTTTGCCCCTCCCAGAAAGAAGCAGAGGCTTCCGTGAGAGGTGAACAAACATGACTTGTTTTGGGGAAAAGCCCAACAGAGGGATGAACTTCTTAAACAATAATGGGGCCAGCGTGGGCTGAGGGGTGAGATATCCCCAAAACACAGCAGTGGAGGCCTGACACAATGCTGTCTGCTCAGCACACTCAGGGTGGTTCCCATGTGAAGGACACTGTGGCCTCGGGATTCTAGTTCAAGGTTTAATTAAAAAAGGAGACGTTTTCTTGCAGAGAGCTTTGCTTGTGCTAGGTGTTGCTGAGCCAGCAGCACAGTGCCTGCAGGAACCCCCATAATCTGGACCGTGGCCTTGGGGTTGATCTCAGGATCTGCTCGGTCTGAAGTGCCAGGGAAGCGACCGGCTCTCCGGACTCTCGGTGCAAAAGCTGGAGGTCTGTGACAGAAGGAAAGAGAACCGAGCTGAAGCTTGCCTGTCTGCAGAGACCCCCCGCTCCCCCCAGGCATCCCCTCTGGGCCATGCCAGCCCCTTTTCCTGGTCAAAGGGGAATGGGAGGGGAGGTGGGGGGGAGCAGGTGGGACAAAGGGATCAGCTGGAAGCTGGATCAGCTGGAAGCCACTGCTCAGGAATGTCCCCTCACAGCCCTGAGATGTTCCTCTGTCCCTGAAGCATTTCCCTGGAGCAGGGCAAGGCGCAGCAGCCCCCTGCCTGAGCTCCATCCTCTGTCCCACCAGCACTGCCCCTACTCACCATCGCAGACATCAGACAGCAGCTCGCTTCTGTCACTCAGGCGCGGTGCCGCCAGCCCTGGGCACAGAGCTCCGTCAGACCACCCGCTCCCCAGTGCGCTCCCAGCAGCACAGCTCCCAGCTCTGCCGGTTTGGCTGCACCCCTCAACAGGGTGACCCCAGGGAAGGACAGTACTGGGAGGTCTGGAGGAGGGGGTGGGTGGGGGTGCTGGATTGTGGGGACTGTGACTCACCAAGGAACCTCACAGCCTCCTGTTGCAAACTGGCCTGAGCACTCTTCAAGTATGGCAGGCTCTGTTTCACGTAGTCCTCAACTCGGCTCCGGTCCTGCGCCAGCTGGAGAGAGCACAAGGTCACGGGGCTGGCACAGACCCTTCACGGTCACACCAGTCCCTCCACCCAACCAGCACACCATCCCCCTTCCACTCCAGGCCATTCCCACCTCCCAGCCAGGAGCCCTGTGGGGCTGAGGTTCAGAGGCAGCTGGATGGTAGAGGGGGATCTGGAGGTCCTGAGACCCCATTGTCCCACCACAGGGCCCAGGTGGGCTGGGTCTCCTTCAACATCCTGAAGGTGCAAGGGGAGAGAGGCCCAGAGCAGAGTGCTCAGGGGCTTTGTGTGTGAGGGCAGGAGAGAAGGATGCAGCTCCAGGCTGTGGGCTCTGGGCTGGAGGTGGGGCACGGCTGCATAGGGGGCATCCCTTGTGCTGCCTGGGGCCTGGGACCTGGGCGGGGGGGGGAAATTCCTCCTCACCAAGCACTTCCCAGCTCTCTGTGTCTTCTGGGTCTGCATCAGGTGCTTGAGCTGGTCCCACTTGAGCATCTTTGCAGCAACAAGGAGGGTTTCCTGAGAGACCTGCAGAGGGGGACAGAGATTGGGGACAGGGTTTGGGGCTTGCAGCCCCAGCCTCTAACACCTAGAGAGACACCTGGGAAGACCCTGGAGACTCCTGTGCCATGGCCTATGTGGCCATGGTGGCCTGCTGGGACCTGATGGACCATGTAGAGCAGGGGTGGGAAACGTGGGTGCCAGCCTCTCCACCCCTCATCGCACCGTGTGTGCTGGGAAATTCCCCTGGGGTGTGCTGGAGGAGGATGGAATGGGGGGAGCAGGGATGGCAGGGGACCCTGCCTCCCCATCCTGCTTTGCAGCAGGAGGCACGGAGCAAGGAGGAAGGCCGTGGTGCAGGGAAGGAGGGGAGCTCTGCCCTGTCCTCAGGGACCCAGGCAGTTGGTCCCTGAGTTGCACAGACCCAAGTGCCAGCAGCCCTTGCCCCTCCCTGATGCCCAGGCCACCCCTGCAGTGTCACCATGCCCTTCCCTGCATTACTGCTCTGTACCTTGGCCACGCTCTGGGTCTGGTCATTTAAGTGGAACAGCAGCGGGACGAGGCTCCTCTTCACCTGCTGCTTTATGTTCTTGTTGTTCCCCATCACCATCTCCATCACATCTTTGAAGAGGCAGATGGAGAGCTCTCGCAGCTGGCTGGACTCCTGGCAGAGAGGAGGACAGGAGGACTTGAGCAACAGGCACCCCCTGGGCGTTGGCGTGGCTGACGTGAGTCAGGTTCTGCACGCACGAGCTGTGGGACAGATCAGCAGCCACAGCGGGATGGCCCTGGGCCCATGAGAAGCCACGCAAAAGGCCTGTGCCTGTGCCAGCCCCCCCAGCATTCACCAGCAGCCACATCAGCACCCCCAGTGCAGAGCTCTCTGGGGAATCCACCTGCCAGGGAGAAGCAGAGCTGGGCCGCAGAGCCCAGGAGCCGCCCCCAGGGGAACCCAGGGGTGTGAGGGGAGGGGAACGGCGGTCGCCGCAGGGCTGGGCTGAGGGGCAGTTGTCCTTCCAAGGGGGCTATCGGTGGGGCTGAGGCTCCCACAGCAGCCTTACGTCATCAAAGAGCGGCAGGAGCGTCTGCAGCAGCTGCGGAGCGATGGGGACGGCCTCCTTCCCGCTCATGTGGCCCATCACATGTCTCAAGAGAAGCAGGGCCTGCGCCTTGTTGTCAGCGCTGGCATCCTGCTGACTCCCCATGATGTCCAGCAGCAGGACCAGCATTTTCCTCACCTGTATGAAAAGGCAATAGTCCTCAGCTGCCTCTGAAGCTGCTGCCCTTCCCACCCCACTCTGCTGGATTAAAAAGGCTTTGAGGTGCTGGAAGCACCTGGGATGAGGAGGGAATGGTGGGGGGAGGAGCAGTGCCTGAAAGGGCTCAAGGGTAGCGCAGCACAGCCACAGCCCACTTACATCTGCCAGCCAGGAGCCAGGTTCTCTCTTCTCCACATCCAGGATGCCGCTCACCACATCCAGGATGCCACTCACCACCTCCTTGTCACAGCTGTTTGAGTCTCTAAAGGCCTCAACGGCCATGAGGACGACGTCCTTCTTCTCAGAAGGCTGGAGGTGTTTTCCAAATGCCTACGGGAGGGAGGCAGGCAGGGAAGACACGTCGCCAAGACAAGTGCCCGATGGTGCTACCGAGCTGCTGGTGAGAGCAGCTCTGGCAAGAGATGCCTGGCAGCGCTGGCAGCAGTGCCCGCAGGAGAGCCAGAGGCAGGTGATTCTGGATCTCTCTGCTCACACAGGGCTCCTGCTGATGCCCAGGGCAGAGGGCCCATTGAGGGAGGAGCTCCTTACCATTAGAATGCTGCTGGTGCTGGGCAAAGCCAGCCAGGAGCTGTTCTCTGCTTCCCATTCCCTTTGGCGCTCTTGATGCTCTGGATCATTCTCTGGCATCGCCCCGCCTAAACAGGACAGTGTCACAGAAGAGGACAGGGAGGTCAGGGAAGGTGGCAGAATTCCCTGTGAGCCTCCAGCAAACACATGAATGGTCTGCCACGATATGAAACAAGCAGAATCTGAGGAGACGTCTGTGTGGGGAGGGGTGTAAGCCCACCACAGTGTCTCTTACGTTTTTGGTGCTGGATGAATCTGAAGAGGTGATGGAGAGCATCCAAAGCTGCCCTGCTGATCTCCCAGTCCTTGCAAGCCCAGCAAAGGACAAGACATCCAAGCAGCTTTCCCAGGAAGGGGACATGGATCTTTGTGTGGCAGGCAGGGATGTTGTCATCTCCTACAAAACTGCTCCTGACCTAGGTGAGGGAACAGGCAAAAGGGCTGAGGGGCAGCATCTACAACCAAAGCCCTGAACCCATGAGTCCACCAAGGGAAGGTGAGCCAGAGCCACCTTTGGAGCGCCCCCCCCCCCCCCCCCCCCCAAAGCACCCAGCTGGACAGCAGGTCAGGGAGAGCTGGAGAGAGGAGACCACAGGGAAAAGAGAGATACCAAGACCCTTGCTCCAGGGCAGAGCCTTGCTCAATGCCTCAGCTGGGGTCCAGGCTTGCCACGCAGGCATGGCCGAGCTGCAGGCTGCTCAGCATGCAGGAAAAGGGGAAGGCAGCCAGGCTGGAGGGTGCCTGGCTTCTTACCTCTGCCGAGGAGCATCTGTCCAGCAAATCGACCAGCTGGACAATCCGCCCCAGAGCCCGCTCGCACGCGGCTGTGTTTGGGCAGGTGGCAAAGGTCATCAGCATCTGGAGGAGAGAAACTGCGGATGGGCCCTGGCAGCTGGTGCCTGTGCCAGCACAAGCAGCTCTGACGAAGTCCTGGCTGGACTTGTGGAGTCCTTGTAGCCAGGGAGAGGGGCAGATGTCACCCTCAGGGCAGCGCCTGCTCCTTTCTGTGCCCTCCCCCAGGACACGGCCCTGTGTCCCCTTCTCCAGGAAGGCTGGACTCAAGTGCCTCCCACTGCTTCGGTGCAAGGAAAGCTCTGGGGATAGATCTGGCCCAGGAGGGCGATGGACAAGGTTTTGCTGTGACCTGGGAGGAGGCTTCAGAGGAGAAGGCCCATTGACTGCAGAGAGGGGACACCAGGCTCCTGTGAGAGCATGGTGGGCCACTCTTGTCTACCCCCTCCCTGCAGTGCGTTCTGTGCGTGGCATAGGGGTGGTGGGCCACCCACTCAGGAGTGGGCACCCCCTTCCCTCCAGGGTGAGGAACAGCCCCTGTGAACCCCACACTTTGCCAATGCCAGACCTTTAAGATTGTCCACAGGTCTTCGAAGCCAGTGGTGAAAGAGCTGAGCACCAGGTTCTTCAGCATGATGTCCATGGCATCCAGGGTCTGCAAGGAGGACAAAGAGTTTCAGTGACCTTTGTGCAGCTCCTCACACCCCCCAGAGTTGGCCTGAGCTCCCCATGCCAAGAGAGGACACCCACGCTGCCTCACAGAGCCCACAGGAGGCCTCAGGGCAGACCAGCTGCTGTGGGGAGAGCAGCCTGTGGCACTGGAGACAGCCAGGCCCATGGGAAGCGGATGAAAGGGTGAGGGTGGGAAAGCAAAGCCGAGACCCTGCCCTGGGATCGGATCTCCGGCTGTGTCTCAGCACACGCTGGTGACCAGGGAGCAGCCCAGGGGGACTGTGGGCTCCTGTAGCTCAGCCCACACTCACCCGAAAGTAGAGAGTGGTGTCCAGGTGCTGCATGGATGTTTTAGGAGGAAGCAGGAAGACGCTCCTGAAGCAGGCTTCTAAGAGTCTTTCCTTTCTGCCGTCCAGCAATGTGCCCATTTTGCTGCAAGGAGACAGAGAGAGGGGCCTGTTGGACACTGGTGGCCTTGATGCCTTGGGCAGGTGGACATGGCCCTCCCTCTGGAGCTAGGGTCCCCAGGAAGGATAGAGGGTGTGCGGGCAGCACAATGTGGCCTTGGCCAAAGGGCAGTCCTGGCAGTTTGTGCGTGAGCCGAGATGTGGCCAGGAGCTGCAGGACCCCTACGCCCTCCCCTACGCCCTCCCAACCGCCCACGAGCGGGGCAGAGCAGCGTCCCTCTGACGGCACCATTGGACTCTGCCTGGATGGGGATCCCCTGGGTGGGGATGCCAGGGCTGTGGAGAGGTGCCAGCCAAACCAGGAACTGGGCAGGTACCTCATGCCAGCGATGGCAAGCATGGCTTGCTCTCGCACCGCTGTGTACAGGTGGTTGTCGGGCTCCTCTTCCAGCAGCACCTGTGGAGCAGCACCGGGATGGAACCTGTCAGCTGCCAGTGCTCAGTGCCAGCAGACCCAGTGGCAGGAGGTGGAGACCCTGCCCCAGCACCAACCCACTGCCAGCCCCCCGTGCCGGGGTCTCTCCTGGCTGGGGTTCTCAGCAGCACCCGAGTAGCCTCATGGCATCTCAGTGTCCACGCATGCTGGTCCTGCCCTCCCCCTGGCCATGCACAGCTGTAAGGTACTAGAGATATGCCTTATCAATCGCTGGCAGAACCGTACCCCCCTCTCTTTCTTCTCCACTCCCCTCCTTCCTCTCTCTCAATCACCATAAAACCTCATCCCTACAACACCAAAGGGAATTCCACTGGTCAGGCTTGAAGTGGCTTATGCCAAGGACTTCATGACTATGCAACGAGATAATGCTGTAAAAAGGCAAGACCAACAAAGCCACCCTGAAGAGCATTCCCCCATCAGAAAAACAAATGGGAAGACATCAGGAGACAAAGGGACAACAAGGGAACGTCCCCCCATCGACCCGAAGGCACAGAAGAATGCTCTGCCCTCGGACCTGGGGTCACTGGACTGACAGGATGGCATAGCTCCCTGGTGGTAGATACTGCAATCTCCCTCTCCCCCTCCCTCTCTCTCTCTCTTTTCCACTCTTTTCTCTTTCTTCCCCCCTTCTCTTGCACATTTGTTGTGGGCCAAATAAAGTGACTTGAACCCTGACTCCGTTTTGAGTCTTAATTCTGTTCCCGAGAACTGCAAAGACCTGGTCAGGATAAACCACCTCGCTGGACATCACTCAGGGGTTAAGCCCAGCCACCCAGAGCGATCTGAGGTTGGTTGGAATGCAAGGGGGTTTAACCTCTGCCCAAATTAGTCTATGTATCTGGTTGTGGATCATGACAACAGCCTGGGGACCTTGCCCCCACCCCCTTCCCTGACCCCACGGGAGTCCCCTCACCTTGATGGTCTCTGCCAGCTCAAATGTGTGGCAGAATGTGCTCAGGTCCCTCTCCAAGCCTTTGTGCCTGGAGGATTTGCACAGGTTGCAGAGGGTCTGTAGGAACTGGACCTTCAGGGCCACGTCCTGGCAGGGGACAGAGAGAAAACGGGGGACCATGAGGAGGGATGGCCAGCAGCACTGGAGCACTGGGGTTGCAGTGCTGTGCCAGAGATCCCAGGAGGAGCAGCTCCACCCAGCCAGCAGCCCCAGCAGCAGGCAGCAGAGCCAGTGCCCCGTTCAGGAGACGAAGGCACAGGTACCATGGAAACAGCCGTGGTTACCTTGACTGGGCTCTTTAGAATTTCCTTCTAAACAGGGATTTCTCTTCCTTTCTGTAGAGCATGGGCCAGCTGGATACGTGACCTGGGAAAGGAGGAGAGCAGGAGGGATGGTAGAGAGGGGCTGGAGGCAAACACGAGAGACGAAGGAGCCTTGCCCTCTGTCACTTACTGGCCTGCAGCAGCTGGGACACGTACAGCTTGGAGATCTCTTCTGGAGAGCTGCTCTCCTGGAGAGCCCCGCTCTCTTCCCAGCCCTCCCTGGGGAGCCTGGGTGGTCTCTCCGCCATCCTTCCAGACAAAGAAAAGGGGTAGGGGCTGGGAAGGGGATGCCTCAGCAAACACAACGCCTTGGCAGCACGGGGGGGAGAAGGCAGGGAAAGATATGGGCTGAGCTCGGGGGCTCCTCGCCAGCTCCACACTCCTGTCCTGTCTTGTCGCTGCCCTACCAGGCACTGCGGTGCCACGGCCGCATCACTGGGGGTGTCACAAAGGGCAGCGCTGGTGATTGGTCACCCAGGGCCAGCAGAGCCAATGGCGCGCAGCTCCTTTGTGACACGCCGAAGCCCGGCTGTGCCTGGCACCGCAGCAGGTCTGAAGCCACGGCGACGTGTCTTAATGCCATGGTGACAGTTCTGATGCTGTGGTGACATGTCTGATGCTGTGGTGACATGTCTGATGCCCATGACAAAGGGTGAAGGGACTCAGCACGTTTGGAGGGAAGGGGTATAGGTCTGGGCCCTCCACCTTTTACCTCAGGGATGTTGAGGATGTTGGTGTGATGGTTTCGGTCTGGCTGGAGGCCAGACACCCACCAAAGCTGCTCCATCACTCAGGTCTCATTGACTTGTTAGTGTTAGTGCCCTTTTCAGTTGGACAGGGGAGAAAGTAGATATTGGGAGGCTCAGGTGTTGACATTAGGACAGGGAGAGATCGTTCCATAATCAGCGTCATGGGCAAAACAGACTCAGCACAGAGCAAAGGACAGAAAACTCTCTAATTTATTACACTGCACTACACACACAGTGACACCAGAGTTGGGTAATGAGAAGAGCAACCACATTTAAAGCACTTCCCCAACCCCTCCCTTTTTAGCAGACTCCACTCTAGTCATGATTTCACTCCCTTTTTCCCCCCCATTGTGGCACAGGGAGGTGCAGGGACTGGGGAAGCAGGGGCATCGGCCAGTTCCTTGCAAGTTGGTTTCTCCAACAGGAGTCCTTTCCCACAGGACTTCAGCTCTTCCCCAGCTGCCCCGGTGTGGGTCACTGCTATGGGTGCAGTCATCAATCACAGTGTCTCTCAGTCCCAGTCCTCTGTGGGGTCACCAGCCTCCCCCCAGCAAACCTGTTCCAGCACAAATCTCTCTCTTGCTCATCTCTGTGTCTCTGTCTCTCTCCATGTGCTGCAAGTGCTGGCAGGGGCTGGCTGCAGCGTGGGTCACAGCAGCTCCTGTCTGTCTGCCCCTGCTCCAGCGTGGGGCCTCTCCACGGGCTGCAGGTGGGGTCTGGGCCTTTTCCCTGGGCTGTGGGGGGACACCCTCTCCATCATGGGTTTCTGCAGGGGCTGCTTCTCTTTCCAGCACCTGGGGTGCCTCCTTCCCCCCCTCCCCAGTCTTGGTGTTTGCAAAGCTCGTTACATCTTCTCACTCCCTTCTCTGGGGGCAAAATGCAGCCGCTTGTGGGTTTCTTTCTCCTAACTGTGACTCCCAGAAGCATTGTGGCCATCGCCAACTGGCTCAGCCTTGGTCAGTAGCAACTCTGGCCTTGAGTCAACCAATATTGACTCTCTGGGGCCTGCGGAGAGCTTCTGGCTGCTTCTTGCAGCAGCCATTTCTGCAGCCCCCCATTCTCTACCAGTACCTAGTTATGCAAAACTGTGACAGCACATCAGTTTTGCATGACAGACAGAGAGGGGAAGGATAGCAAAATTCCCATGGTTCAGGAGGAAATGATTAGCGACCTACTTGGCCAGTTAGACACTAACAAGTCAATGGGACCTGATGGGATTCATCCCAGGGTGCTGAGAGAGCTGTCAGATGTGCTTGCCAAACCCCTTTCAATCATCTACCAGAAATCCTGGCAGACTGGGGAAGTTGCACTCGACTGGAGGCTGCAGATGTGACACCCATAGACAAGAAGGGTTGGAAGGAGGATCCGGAGAACTACAGGCCTGTCAGTCTGAGTCCCGGGGAAGGTCATGGAGAGGGTCATCTTGGGAGCTGTCATGCAGCATGTGTGTGATGGCCAGGGGATCAGGCCCAGTCAACATGTGTTTAGGAAAGGCAGATCCTGCCAAACTAACCTGATCACCTTCTATGACAAGGTGACCCGCTGAATGGACAAGGGGAAGGCTGTGGATGTGTCTACCTGGACTTCAGTAAAGCCTTTGACAGGGTTTCTCACAGCATTCTGACTGAGAAACTGGCTGCCACTGGCCTGGACAGGTGGACCCTCAGCTGGGTTAAAAACTGGCTGGATGGCCGGGCCAGGACATTGAGGTCCTTGAGCAAGTACAGAGAAAGGCAGCCAGGCTGGTGAAGGGGATGAAAGTCAAATCATATGAGGAATGGCTGAGGGAGCTGGGGATGTTTAGCCTGGAGAAGAGGAGGCTGAGGGGAGACCTTATCACCACCTACAACTTCCTGAAGGGAGGTTGTAGAGACGTGGGTGATGGTCTCTTCAGCCAGGGGACAGAAGATAGAACAAGGGGCAATGGCATGAGGCTGTGCCAGGGCAGGGTCAGATTGGATATTGGAACAGGTTGCCCAGGGAGGGGCTTGAGTCACCATCCCTGGATGTGTTCAGAAAAAGGGTTCATGAGGTACTTAGGGATCTGGTTTAGCATAGGATGGGAAAGGTTGGACTTGATGATCTTCAAAGGTCTCTTCCAACCTTGTGATTCTGTGATTCTGTGATAGATGGGATGTTTTCCAAATCTCTGAAGCTCACAGTATAAACCAGAGAGCTGAGCGGAGGTGGAAACCTGTTGAGAAAAGTGAAGTGCACACATCCAGCCAGTTTGCTTATAGGGTGTCCTTACGCATGGTCGTATCAGGAGAGGTGGAAACACCTGAGTGATGGGGAAGATGAAAGGGACAGATTGGCAGTAATGCAGGCACAGGGGAAGGTATTTATTCTGCCAAACCTAGAAATTCACATTCTGCCCTGGATGGAAAGCATGGCCATTCCAGTCATGTGCTGGTAAATTGTAGTCAACATGCAGTGTCAGGGTCACACAAGACTACAGCAGGAATGGGATGAACGTGGACACTGTTATTATAGCACAACCAAACTGGAACAAAAGCAACCACAACTACAGAAGGAACAAAATAAAGACTGGTCATACGGTGAGTTCCATGGTCAGTGATATGTAAAGGGTCACACAAGACCTGGAGATACATCATTAGGAATGGGATGAACGTGAAACCTTATTACAGCTGAGACAAAACAGAAACTGAAAAAAACCTCCGACAACTAAAACCTACTAAATAGAGACCGGTACTAATGAGAGTTACATGGCCAGTGATATGCAGAAGACAATGAAAAATCTGTTGCTGCTTAGAAAGATCCAGTCCTCAGTTTCCACATGGCATCCTTGAGCTTCTGGTTCCTCATGCTGTAGATGAGGGGGTTCACTGCTGGTGGAAACACTGAGTAAAGAAATGCCACTAGCAGGTCCAGAAATAGGGAGGAGATGGTAGGGGGGCTTCAGGTAGGAAAATATGGCAGTGCTGAGAAACAGGGAGACCACGGCCAGGTGAGGGAGGCAGGTGGAAAAGGCTTTGTGTCGTCCCTGCTGCGAGGGGATCCTCAGCACAGCCCTGAAGATCTGCACATAGGACACCACAATGAACACAAAACAGCCAAAACCTAAACAGGCACTGACCATAATGAGTCCAGCTTCCCTGAGGTAGGCATCTGAGCAGGAGAGCTTGAGGATCTGGGGGATTTCACAGAAGAACTGGTCAAGGGCATTGCCATGGCAGAGGGGCAGTGAAAATGTATTGGCTGTGTGCAGCACAGCACTGAGAAACCCACTGCCCCAGGTAGCTGCTGCCATGTGGACACAAGCTCTGCTGCCCAGGAGGGTCCCGTAGTGCAGGGGGTGGCAGATGGCAACGTAGCGGTCATAGGCCATGACAGTGAGAAGAAAGTACTCTGTGGAGAGCAAAAATAGGAAGAAAAAGAGTTGAGCCACACATCCTGTGTAGGAAATGGCCCTGGTGTCCCACAAGGAATTGGCCATGGATTTGGGAACAGTGGTGGAGATGTAGGCAAGGTCAGTAACAGAGAGATTGAGGAGGAAGAAGTACATGGGGGTGTGGAGGTGGTGGTCACAGGCTATGGTGATGATGATGAGGCCATTGCCCAGGAGGGCAGCCAGGTAGATGCCCAGGAAGAGGAAGTGCAGGAGCTGCAGCTCCCGAGTGTCTGCGAAGGGCAGGAGGAAGAACTGGCTGATGGAGCTGCTGCTGTTGGACATCTGCTGCAGTCAGGTGTGGAGACCTGTCCAAGGATAAAAAGGTAGTGAGAAGTTAGGGAACTCCTCCTTGAGGAAAACCTCTTGACTCTCTGAAATCAGGAGGACTTTTTGCAGGTCCCTTTTGGGAGGTCTGCTTTGTGCTGGCTGGAGTGTGCCACTGCTGGGAGGAGGGTCAGCTGTGGGCTCTGGAGAACTCAGTCCTGCCTTGCAGCAGTCAGTAAATAGAAGGATGGCCTGATCTCAGACTAAAGCCCCTGTGTATAGGAAGGAGCTGAGGAGTGTTTCTTCTGTCAGAACTCCCTGACATTGCTGCTGCAGTGCCAGTGAAACCTTCCCCTGAGTGCGGAGTGGGGAGAGCTGCTCTGTCCATCAGTCCTGCTCTCAGCTGCCCTGTGCTGGACGCCCTGTCATCACACCCTGCAGATCCCTGTAGAAGAAACTGGACCCCACAGAGAGCTGAGGAATCCAGTCTCACAGGGCAGAGCTCCAAAGCCCTCCTGCGGTCTCATCCCACCCAAGGAGGATCTCAGCTCCCCACTCCCAGCCAGGGACACACACAGGTGATGAGTGGCATTGCCACGGCCTCTGTGCCGAGATGTCTCCTGCATGGGGCTCCTCTCTGGGGCACAAGAGTCTCTGGGAGAGCGGTCCGATTGTGGGAGGCAGCCTGCAGCCCAACAGGAGACCCCAGCAAGTCCTCAGAGTTACAGATGGGGGTCCTGAAGTGAGGGTCAGCTCAGTGTAAGCCCTAAGGATGGATGTTCCCAGAGCCCCAGGTAATGGTGGGACAAAGGGAGCAAGGTCATGAGGGGAAACAGCAGGAAATGTTCCAGCCGAGGCTGGAAGGACAGGGACAGACAGAGAGGCACACGTGTTTCTCCTCAATGGGCATCAGGCTAACAAGGAGAAGACTCATCTTGAAACCCTGAAACTCTGGCTGCAGAGTCTGTTCTTGGTGGCAGAAACCTGGTGGTTGCTGTGGGAAAGTGTCTGCAGTGTGAGGGATGTCAGGGAGGTCTCAAATCCCCACTGCCAGGGCATTTCTGGGAGCAGTTCCTTCTCCCTCCCTGACAATGTCTCTGCTGCCTGGAGCTGTCCATTCATCTGTTTCTCTTTTCCCATCTCACCTCCTGCTCTGTGCTCACAGAACTCATCCAACCTGCCCTGTGCTCAGCTCTGCTCTGCAGACCCCTCCTGGTATCAGGGCACTGCCCCAGGGAACCTCTGTGTGTGCAGGGTTCAGCCCAGGCTCCAACATCTTCATGAGAATCAAGTTTTCACTGCATATTCTCAAGGGTAGAAATAAGTTCTCATCTACCACACTCAGCACAGCCCACAGGAGAGGAAAAGTCAAAGCAAAGACTCTGCCTTTGGAGAAATATTCTCTTTGGCATTTCTCAAGGATCAGCTCTGGCTGGGAGCAAAGCTGACCCAGGCAGCACTTTCTGACAGCAGAAGGACCTTCCCCTGCCCTTCCCTGGGTCACTGCTTCAACCCAGAGGTGCTGTCTATATCCCTGTGGAAAGTTCACCAGGCAGGCTGAGTGCTGACTCTGGCAGCAGCAGAGTCCCTGCCCCAGCACACAGACCCCGGGTCACAGGGACCCTGCTCACAAGGACAGCCCTGGGCAGCCCTCAGCCATGCCCAGGAGAAGACAGCTGTCCTGCCCTGTCCCTCTCATGGGGCACAAGGGCATCACTTCCATGCAGCACCTTCTGGTCCTATAGAGAATCCATCTTCCTGACAGACCCCACACACTGTCCCATGTCCCAGCTTTAGGAGATCCCTCCAGGAACAGAACCTGCATTGCCCTGCACCCACAGACATATCAGGCTGTGGATTTTTCTCCTCCAGAGAGCTCTCAGCATCCATCAGCTGTCTCAGCCACACAGGTCTCCCCTTGTTGCCTACAGGCAGTGTCCCCAGCCCTGTGTGCTTGGCAGAGGAGCTGGTCCTTGGCAGAGCTGTGTCTCTGCAGTGCTGCTGGGTTGCCATGAGCTCCCTCCATCCCAGGAGCCTGGCCCAGCTCAGCAGGAGAACACCAGTTCTTCTAGGCTCCCTCCTGGTGCCTCAGGCCCCATGGGGATATTTCTTTGATCTCATCTCTGATGTTCCCTCCATCAGCTGGGGAGAAATCCTTCTGTCCAGCAGAGTCCTTTCTCCTGATCAAACACGAGCTAGGCAGGAGAATCACATATCCTTGTCTCCCCATGAGAAAGGACCCCCAGGCCTTGTACAAGCAGGGAGGGATCTCTTTCCCCTTATGAAAGGAAGAGTTTTAGATGAGCATTTGGGCATTTCTTGGTGTTTCACAGGGACAAAATCAGGAAAAACAAATCTACAAAGCTCTGTACTTGGAAGATTAGGAAACAACCAACTAGAAATGATCCTAGATATCAAAAAAGACAGACCTTCTGTTGCAAGGACAAACTGACACCTGAAGAGCTCCCATCAGAGCCCCATACAAACAGCAGGCAATGCACCTCCCAAAAAAAACCCTTTCCCATATCTAATAGAACAGGGAGAGGCAGTCCTTGGGTCTGCAATGAGAACATTTTGCTCAGGGAAGAGTGCCCCAAGTTCTCACTGCCTTGTTCTCCTTGCACAGGGCTTCACGCAAAGAGGCAGAGAATGTGCCATGGCAGCTTCATTCCCCACTTCCTCCTCCTGCCCTTGGCAGACACACGGGAGCTGCAGTGGGTTTCTCCACGCTGTGGTGCTCACAACCAAGACATGTTCCCTCCCCCTCTGCAAGGGCAATGCTGGTGACCAGTTCTGCTGTGAAATCCCCCAGATCCTCAGCCCTGCATGCTCAGATGCCTACCCCAGGGAGATTGGTCTTCTATTCAGTACCTGTTCAGGTTTGTGGTGTTTTGAGGGGTACCCAGGGAGGTTTCAGGCCAGGAACGTCTCTGGGCCTGCGCACCTTTTGTTTGGAGCTATTGTTGGGCATTCAGCAGTTTCCCAGATGGACTTTGGTAGAGCCCGAAAATGACATCAGGCCCCATGGTTATTGGGGCTTCTAGTGAGCTGCCTGGTTAAATTTCAGGTCAGGAACAGCTTTCAATCTTTGCACCCTTTTTTGGGGAGATATGGCTGGACAATGAGTATGTGGTAGATCCGGAACATGACGTCAGGCGCAGTTAGGACCGTTCCCTTGGAATAGACAGTCCTGACCTCCAGGGTTACCAGGGCTGCGTGTGGGCTCCTTGGGGAGGTTTCAGGCCAGGAACATCATTCAGGCTTCATAGATTTTTTAGGGAACCATTGATGTATGTTTAGAATTTCTGAAGGGGGACACTAGTAGAGTCACCAAATGACATCAGGGAAACTTCAGACCGTTGTCTTGGCTGGGAAAGCCCTGAGCCCCAAGGTTACTGGGGCTGCTCATGGGCTACCTAGGAGGGTTTCTGACTAGGAAACGTTCTCAGCCCCTGCAAATTTCTTTTTGTGACCTCCATTAAAGGTGGTAGATTCTCCCTGTACCTCCTTTTCTTAATAATTCTATAAATACATGAATAACAATGTGACTAATATTAATACTAGGTCTATGAATATTAAGTAGTATTAATAATATTAATATTAAATGTTATTGATAATTAACAATACTTATATAAATATATTAATGACAAAAGGAGGGACAGGGAGAATCTCCCAACCTTTTTCAACTCTGGGGGAACCCCTGTGACAGAGTGTGAAGAAAAGGCTGAGGTACTTAATACATGTTTCCCTCAGTCCTTAGCAGTAAGATCAGTTGTCTCCTCCTGATACCCAGACCCCTGAGTGGAAAAATGGAGATGTGAAAGTGACCAATGTCCCCATAATCCTGAGGGAATTGGTTACTGACCTGCTCAGCCGCCTTGATCTGCACAAGTCCATGGGTCCAGATGGGATACACCCGAGGGCACTGAGGGAGCTGGCAGAAGTGCTCCCCAAGCCACTTCCCCTTATTTACCAGCTGTGCTGGCTGACCAGGGTGGTTCCACCTGACTGGAAGCTGGCACATGTGACACCCATCTACAAGAAGGGCCAGAGGGAGGACCCAGGGAACTACAGGCCTGTCAGCCTGACCTCAGTGCTGGGGAAGGGGATGGAACTAATCATCCCGAGTACCATCATGCAGCACATGCAGGACACTCAGGCGATCAGGCCCAGTCAGCATGGGTTTAGGAAAGGCAGAGTGTGCTTCACCAACATGACCTCCTTCTATGACAAGGTGACCTGCTTAGTGGATGAGGGGAAGGCTCTGGATGTCATCTACCTGGACTTCAGTAAAGCCTTCATCAATGTCTCCCACAGCATCCTGCTGGAGAGACTACCTGCTCGTGGATTAGATGGGGATACTCTGTGCTGGGTTAGAAACTGGCTGAAGGTCGGGCCCAAACAGTTGTGAATGGAGTTAAATCCAGCTGGCAGCAGGTCACAAGTGGTGTTCCCCAGGGCTCAGCACTGGGGCCAGTTTCTTTAACAACTTTATTAATGATCTGGATGAGGGGATCAATTGGACCCCCAGTAAAATTGCAGATGACACCGAAGTGTGTGAGTGTTGATCTGCTGGAAGGCAGAAAGGTTCTACAGAGTGACCTGGACAGGCTGAAAAAATGTCCTCCATGGGAAATCCCTTTGAAATCTTCATCACTAAGGACCCAACTAAACTCCGAGTAGTTACAGTCTTGAGTTCTTTAATGAAAATGAGTTAAAGAGCCATGCTTGTAAGGGCTTTCTGGATGTTAATGAACCCCACGGTGTCTTTTCTTCTGAGCCCAGAGACCTCAGGTACCAAGAGGAGAGTGATAAAACCTCTCCAGAAGTTCAAGTCAGGAGTAATGCCCAAAGTACCTTGAAGCACTAACAGGCCCCACTGGGAGCCATTCCTGACAAAGCCTCCCCAGGGGCTCGTTAGAGCAGACAACTGGAGGCCATGAGGACAAACCCAGGCAAAGCACAGGCAGCTCTGATGCTGAGGACACCCTGGCTTGGTCTGATGAAGCAGCAATGCCAAGTGCTGACCCCCAGCCCCTGGGCAGGGAGATCCTGACCCCCACCTGTGTCTCAGGGCTCTTCCTTGGATGTGGGGTGGTAACACAAGGGGACGGACAGGGGTGTGACACATGGTGGCCTCCCCTGGGGCAGGTGCAAGGAGGCAACGATGCTCCATGGCTGTGAGAACAATGTGTCTTCCCTGAGGCCTCTATGGCAGAGACATCAGCAATAGCCAAGGGGGCAAAGACCTCGTTTCTATCAGGCCCTTTCAGCCTGGCTGGCACCTTGGCCATCTGCACCACAGCCCATCCCACACTGCCCCACACCTGTGCCAGTTTCCTTGTAGGCTGCAGGCACCCAACACTCTTCTCCACCTTGTTCCCACCCCATGATGTCCCTGCCTGTTCTGCTGTGTCTCCCTTCTCACCAGCTGTTCCCACAAACACAAAACCACCACCTCATCCACACTTGCTCCCAGTGATTTCTTGCAGCACAGCACTACCCTGAGAGTGACATTTCTTTGTCCTGATGTCCACTCCGACTTTCAGAGATGCCGTTTCATGTGGTGCACCAGAATTCAAGGTGGACAATAAGTGTTATTGTCTGTGCAGCCACACTCCTCCCAGTGCAGCCCAGTGTGCTCATGGCCAGATCCCTGTTCAGCACCTCTGGCTGCTATGGCATCCCCTGCAATGCCCAAATTCTTCTCCTTGTGGCTGGTTCTCCACCCATCATGTCTGAGCTGCCTTGTTGTGCTGGAACCTCTTGTCCTGGTATCAGCCCAGTCGAGAGCCGAGCACCACACAGACGCTCCCTCTCTAAGAGGGGGTATGTGTAGGGGGGGATTGGGGAAGGGGGGAAGGGAGGGAGAAGGAAACCAAAGAAACCCTAAATCTCACAGTCTGGGATAAGGAAGGTTTACTGGGACTGCAGAGAGAGAAACAGGAACAACAGTAGGACTTTGTACACACAACAGGTGATGCACAATGCAGTTTCTCTCTGAACCCCACAGCTCTGGCCGCACAGCTCACAGCCATCCTGAAAACACATGTGTCCTGGAGCTGAGTTCAACTGCCCCCACCAGATTCCCTTTATGCTGATCATGGTGTAACCTGAATGGAATATGCTTCTTGGGCAGTTTGGGTCACTTGTCCTTGCTGTGTCCTCTCCCAACTCCCTGGGTGCCCCCCACCTTCTCAACAGCAGTGGAGTATGAACAGAAAAGTCTTTGATTGCTTGGACACAACTAAAGCCTCCCTGCTACTAGCACTGCTCTCATCCTAACACCCAAACACGGCACCACATGGGCTGCTAGAAAGAAAATCAACTGTATTCCTGCCAAAACCAGGCCACCTTTGTAGACAACAAGGGCAACACAATGGTGGGCTCACTCTCACTCCTGTAGTCATACAGTATGGATACTCCCCTTGGTCAGTTATGGTCAGCTGGGCCTTTCCTGTCCCCTTCCAGGCACTTGTGCACTCCCAGTTGACTCATTTCTGGAGCAGAATTAGAAAAAAGGCTTCGATGCTGTGCAAGCACTGCTCAGCAGGGAACAAAAGTTTATTCAGACTTTTGCTTACAAATACAAACCACTGAACTATGGGGCCGCCAACATGAAAATTAAATCTCAAGAGGAGGAGATCTCTTCTGGTTGGAAATCTTCTTGATGTTCCTGTTCCTCAAATCCCAGAGTTTCTCAAGGTCTGTTTGAAAGAAAGCTCCCTTTTGTTAGCAGTTCATGTGTGCTTGCAGATGGCTCTCCGACTTCTGGTGCCTCTAACAAAATGGAAGCAGTAAAAAGGTTAGAAATAAGACATAAACTCTATTAAAGAAGGTTAGGAATAAGAAATAAAGCCAATAGATCCTTTCTAAATGACATTGCAGTGGGCCACTGGAAGAAGCCTCATGTTCTCACAGCCTGCTCCCACTAATCTGGGAAAAGATCCGCAGTTGTAGCTGCCTGAGGGCGAAAACAGGAGGGCTCAACCACTCTAGAAGTCTTCTGGAGGACAGTGATGATATTAATAGAATCTCACAGTCATGGACTACCAGGTAGGAAGGGAACTCAAGGATCATTTGGTCCAACCATTTCTGGCAAGTGCTCAGTCTCCAGAAAAGCACCACACAGACCAGCTGGCCCTGCACCCTATCCCACTGAATCTTATAAACCTCTGATGTTGGGGAATCCATCACTTCCCATGGGAGATTATGCCAATGGATGCTTGTTCTCAGGGTAAAAGATTTTCCCTGTGTCCCATGGGAATGTCTCCAGGAGGAACTTGCACTTGTTATTCCTCAGCTATTTCATGTGACTTCTAAAACCAGGAGTCTCTCCCTTCTTTGTAGACAGCCTTTCAGGACTGGGACCTGTGGATGAGGTCTCCTTCTTTTTGAAGGCTGAACAAAACCATCTCCCTCAGCCTTTCCTCAGATGGCAGGCTGCCCAGGCCTTGGGTCATCTTTCTGGCTCCTCTCTGGACCTTCTCCAGATTGGCCAGGAACTTTTTTTAGAGCAGTGACCAAAACTACACCCAGTATCCCAGGCGTGGCCTGACAAGTGCTGAGTAGAGTGGGACAGCGACTTCTTTATCTCTGCTGGTCATACCCATGCTGATGCACCTCGTTTGCCTCAGCATTTCTCTGTTTATTGCTAGTGAGCTGCTGATTCATAAGAAGCCCCAGGTCCCTTTCCACAGAGCTCTTCTCCAGCCAGGTGGATCCCAGTCGGTGCTGTGCTCCTGGATTATACTTTCCCAGCTCCTAGAGCCTACACTTCACCTTACCCATTCATCCAGCTATTCCATGTCTTCCCACCGGGTGGCAGCCCCTTCCCAAGTGTCTAATTTCCCCACTGAGTTCAGTATAACCCACAAACTTCATCAGGGTTACCTTCATTTGCATCAAACTTCAGGAAGCTTCTTCCAGCTCCCCAGTGCACGACAGCAGGGCTGGATTGTGGTTGCCTCACGACTCTTTTGTAGGTTTGGAGTTGTTCTTGGTATTACTACTTGTGGGGAGAAGTTTACTGAGATTTAACAAGGGGAAGTGTAGGGTCTTGCATCCGGAGAAGAACAAGCCCAGGTACCAGTATAGGTTGGGGACTGGCCTGTTGAGGAGCAGCTGAGGTGAGAGGGACATGGGGGCAGCATGACCATGAGCCAACAAGGTGCCCTCCCAGCTACAAGGGCCAATGGCATCCTGGGGTGCCATTACAAGGGACCAGCAAGTGTGTGATTTGTAGGTCAAGAGAGGTCCTTTACCCCCTCTCCCATGCCCTGGTGAGACTGTACCTGGAATGTTGTGTCCAGTTCTGGGCCCCTCAGTTCAAGGACAGGGAACTCTCTGAAAGAGTCCAGCACAGGGCCAGCAAGAGGGTTAAGGGAGTGGGACACCTTCCTTATGAGGAAAGGCTGAGGGAGCTGGGCCTCTTTAGCTTGGAGAAGAGGAGACTGAGGGGTGACCTTATTCATATTTATAATCATGCAAAGGGTGAGAGTCAGGAGGACAGAGCCAGGCTCTTCTCAGTGATGGCCAGCGATAGGACAAGGGGCAACAGGCACAAGCTGGAGCAGGGGAAGTTCCATGTGAATGTGAGGAGAAACTTTCTCACTGTGAGGGTGATGGAGCACTGGGACAGATGGTCCTAGAGACATTCCAACCTGCCTGGATTTGTTCCTGTGTGATTTAATCTAGGTGATCCTGCTCTGGCAGGGGAGGTTGGACTAGGTGATCTTTTGAGGTCCCTTCCAACTCCTAATGTTCTGTCATTCTATGGTTCTGTGATTCTTACCCAAGGAAACGATCCCAAAAGCTCCTGACACCATTTCCAGGCTCTACCAGCGTCCACCTTAGAAACTGCTCAATGTCCTGGTACAGCTCCAAAGCAAAAGCTTTGAGTGCTGACAGATGTTCCTGGCCTGAAACCTCCCCAGGAGGCCACTAGCGGCTGCAGTAACCTTTGTGCTCAGGGCTTTCCTTGCCTAGGGAATGGTCCTAACTATGCCTGATGTCCATATTTAAAACTGATAAAGGTCCAGCAATAGCTCCTAAAGAAGAGGTTTGAGGGTAGAAAGATGTTCCTGTCCTGAAACCCCCCAGGTAGCCCACTAGCACCCCCAGGAACCTTGGGACTCAAGACTGTCCTTACAAAGATAAGTCCTTGTCCTGGTTTGGGTAGGGATAGAGTTAACTTCATTTGTAGCAGCGGATGGAATGCTGTGTTTGGGTGTTAAAATGAAAGCAGTGCTGATAACACCCTGATGGTTTTAGTTGCTGTCAGACAGTCAAGGACTTTCTCAGCTCTTTGTATTTCTCTATTCATGAGAAAGGAGGGGCGAAGCCAGGACAGGTGACCCAAACTGGCCAAAGAGAGTATTCCAGGCCAATTACGTCCTGCCCAGGATATCGGGGGCTGATGGGAGGAAGAACAGGGGCGGCTCCAGGACGCGCGGTTCTTGGGGGACGGTCGGGTTCCGGGACGGCTCTGGGTGGCACAGCCTGAGCTGTGGGTTCGGTGAGAAACTGCATTGGGTATCAACAGCTTCATATATTTTTGCTCTAAAGTCCTGTTAGAATTGTTATATTTTATCTTTCTCTTATCTTAGTAAACTGTCCTTATCCCAACCCACGGGCCTCTTAGTTTCTTGGTTTTGGGGTTGTTATTTGCCCCTTCCTTTCCCCTTCCCTTGCCTCTCACCCCACCTCTTCCCCTGCTTTCTTCCTTTCAGGAGCAGGCAGCTGCGTGTATCTCGGCTCTCAGCCGGGGTGAAACCACAACAGTCCTAAGAGTGCCTGTTGTAATTTTCAGGCTCTACCAGCGTCCAACTTCCAAACTGCTAAACGTTCAGCAACATCTCCCAAACAAAAATTGAGAGAGCTGAAAAAAGTTCCTTGAAATGAAACCTCCCCAGGTAGCCAACTAGCTACCCCAGTAACCTTGGAGATCAGGGATTTGCTTGCTAGGAGAACAGTCCTAACAGTGCCTGATGTCATTTTCAGACTCTGCCAGCATCCACATTTGACTCAGCTCAACATCCAGCAATAGCACCCAAACAAGAATTGTGAGGGCCTAGTAATCTTCCTGGCCTGAAACCTCCCCAGGTAGCCCACTAGCAGACCCAGTAGCCTTGGGGCTCATGTCTTTCGAAGACAACACAATGGTCCTAATAGTTCCTGACATCATTTCCTAACATTAACAGCATCCAGATTCAAAACTGCTAAACCTCCAGCAGTAAATATCCCCCCTGCCCTCCCTGTACTGAAAAATTAGAGGGCTGAAAGACGTTCCTGCCCTCAAACCCCAGTAGGTAGCCCGACAGATTCGCCAGTAACCTTGAGACTCAGGTCTGTCCTTACCAAGGTAATGGTCTTAACATTGTCTATTGTTATTTTCAGGCTCTAACAGCCTCCCTCTTTGAAACTGCTAAATGTCCAGTAATGGCTTACAAATGAAAGGCTCAAAGGATGACTGATGTTCCTGGCCTGACACCTGCCTAGGTAGCCCACTAGGAGTCCCAGCACCCTTGGGGATCAGGGCTTTCCTTGCCTAAGTGAACGGCCGTAACAAGACCTGATGATATTTTCTGGCTCTAACAGCATCCACCTTCAGCAATGCTAAGCATCTAGCTATAGCTCCCAGTCAAAAGGTGCAAGGGCCTAAAGATCTTCTTCCTGGAAACCTCCCCAGAGAGGCCAAAAGATGCCCCAGTAATGCTGGGGCTTAGGGCTTTTATAGACAATGGAATGGTGATAACAGTGCTAGACATCAGTTTTCGGCTCTACCAGCTTCTAGTTTTGAAACTGCTACACATACACCACTAGCTCCCAAACAGAAGTTACGAGGGACTAGTAATCTTCCTGGCCTGAAACGTCCCAGGGTAGCCCACTAGCAGACCCAGAAACCTTAGGACCCAATAATCTTGCGTCTCAGGGCTGTCATAGGCGATGAAATCATCCTAACGGTGCCTGATGTCATTTTCAGGCTGTACTATTGACCAACTTTGACCTTGCTACACGTACAGCAACACATCCCAAACAAAAGGTGCGAGGGATGAAAGATGTTCCTGGCGTGAACCCTTCCCAAGTACTGCACTAGGAGCAACAGTAATCTTGGACCTCAGGTATTCCTAGCCACAAGAATGGTCCTAAAAATACCTGATGTCATTTTTCGCTCTACCTTCATTGACCTTCAAACATGCTGAACGTCCAGCAATAGAGTCCCAGGTTCTTTAAGACCTAGTGCTGTCATTTTTTGTTAGAGGCACTAGCAGTTGGAGAGCCATCTGCAAGCACACATGAACTATGAACAAAGTGGAGTTTCCTGCAAACATACCTTGAGAAACTCTGGGATTTGATGAACAGAAACATTTCCATCAGAAAAGATCTTCTCCTGACATTATTTTGGCTGGGGTGGAATTAATTTTCATGTTGGCGGTTCTGTGGTTTGGAACTGTAAAGCAAAAATGTCTCGGTTTTGATTGACTTTTCTCTCTATTCACGCCCACTTCTCCCCTCGAGCATAAACAAACAAGTAAAAAACTCAAGACTTCTACAACTAATTGGATTATTGTTAGGTGCTTAGTGATGAAGATGTCAAAAGAATTTGCCATGGAGGACCTTCTTTCCAGTCACAGGTATTTTCTGTCTTGGCTCAGTTGATACAAGAAGTGACAGCAGCATTCTGTGATGGGTATCTGTGTGATAAGGAGATCTGGACAGGGAGGAAAAGCAGTGTCTTGAGATCCAACCCTGTATGGAGAACCTTGCTCTTCCCCAAGCCCAGCAGTTACCTCACAGGCGTCAGATGTTATTATAGCTCAAGCAAACTGAGAGTAAAAAATCCCCAAACACTAATAAACCCACTAGATACAGACTGATCCTAACATGAGTTACCATGGCCAGCAATGTGCAGAAGATGAGCAGCTTAGAAACGCCCAGTCCTGAATTTCCACATGGCATCCTTGAGCTCCTGGTTCCTCATGCTGTAGATGAGGGGGTTCACTGCTGGTGGAAACACTGAGTAAAGAAACGTCGCTACCATGTCCAGAAATAGGGAGGAGATGGAGGGGGGCTTCAGGTGGGCAAATACAACAGTGCTGACAAAGAGGGAGACCACGGCCAGGTGAGGGAGGCAGGTGGAAAAGGCTTTGTGCTGTCCCTGCTGCGAGGGGATCCTCAGCACAGCCCTGAAGATCTGCGCATAAGACACCACAATGAACACAAAACACAGAAAGGCTAAACAGACACTGACCACAATGACTGCAATCTCCCTGAGGTAGGCATCTGAGCAGGAGAGCTTGAGGATCTGGGGGATTTCACAGAAGAACTGGTCAAGGGCATTGCCATGGCAGAGGGGGAGTGAAAATGTATTGGCTGTGTGCAGCACAGAAAGGAGAAACCCACTGCCCCAGGCAGCTGCTGCCATGTGGACACAAGCTCTGCTGCCCAGGAGGGTCCCGTAGTGCAGGGGGTGGCAGATGGCAACATAGCGGTCATAGGCCATGACAGTCAGAATATAGTACTCTGTTGCAATCAAAAAGTCAAAGAAAAGGAGTTGAGCCACACATCCTGTGTAGGAAATGGCCCTGGTGTCCCACAAGGAATTGGCCATGGCTTTGGGAACAGTGGTGGAGATGTAGGCAAGGTCAGTAAGAGAGAGGTTGAGGAGGAAGAAGTACATGGGGGTGTGGAGGTGGTGGTCACAGGCTATGGTGATGATGATGAGGCTGTTGCCTAGGAGGGCAGCCAGGTAGATGCCCAGGAAGAGCCAAAAGTGCAGGAGCTGCAGCTCCCGAGTGTCTGCAAAGGCCAGGAGGAGGAACTGGCTGGTGGAGCTGCTGCTGTTGAACATCTGCTCCTGTCAAGTGTGGAGACCTGTCCAAGGAGGATAAGGGACAGTGAGAAGTTAGGGAACCCTTCTCAAAGGAAAACCACATAATGAACACCCTCAGATTGACTCTCTGGATTCAGGAAGACATTTGTCAGGTCCCTTTCATGAGTCTGTTTTGTGCTGGCTTGAGTGTGCCACTGCTGGGAGGAGGGTTGGCTGTGGGCTCTGGAGAACTCAGTCCTGCCTTGCAGCAGTCAGTAAATAGAAGGATGGCCTGATCTCAGACTAAAGCCCCTGTGTATAGGAAGGAGCTGAGGAGTGTTTCTTCTGTCAGAACTCCCTGACATTGCTGCTGCAGTGCCAGTGAAACCTTCCCCTGAGTGCAGAGTGGGGAGAGCTGCTCTGTCCATCAGTCCTGCTCTCAGCTGCCCTGTGCTGGACGCTCTGTGATCACACCCTGCTGTTCCCCATAGAAGAAACTGGACCCCACAGAGAGCTGAGGAATCCAGTCTCACAGGGCAGAGCTCCAAAGCCCTCCTGCAGTCTCATCCTACCCAAGGAGGATCTCAGCTCCCCGCTCCCAGCCAGGGACACACAGGGCTCAGTGCAGCTGCCCACACACAGGTGATGAGTGGCATTGCCACGGCCTCTGTGCCGAGATGTCTCCTGCATGGGGCTCCTCTCTGGGGCACAAGAGTCCCTGGGAGAGTGGTGCCATTGTGGGAGGCAGCCTGCAGCCCAACAGGAGCCCCTGGAAAGTCTTTAGTCCTCAGATGTGTGTCCTGGGTCAGCTCGGTGACAGCCACACCAATGGAGATTCCCAGAACCCCAGGTGATGTTGGGACAAAGGCAGCAAGGACAGGAGGTGAAACAGCAAGAAGTGTTAGAGCCAGGGCTGGAAGGAAAGGGACAGACAGAGAGGCACACGTGTTTCTCCTCAATGGGCATCAGGCTAACAAGGAGAAGACTCATCTTGAAACCCTGAAACTCTGGCTGCAGAGTCTGTTCTTGGTGGCAGAAACCTGGTGGTTGCTGTGGGAAAGTGTCTGCAGTGTGAGGGATGTCAGGGAGGTCTCAAATCCCCACTGCATTTCTGGGAGCAGCTCCTTCTCCCTCCCTGACAATGTCTCTGCTGCCTGGAGCTGTCCATTCATCTGTTTCTCTTTTCCCATCTCACCTCCTGCTCTGTGCTCACAGAACTCATCCAACCTGCCCTATGCTCAGCTCTGCTCTGCAGACCCCTCCTGGTATCAGGGCACTGCCCTGGGAACCTCTGTGTGTGCAGGGCTCAGCCCAGGCTCCAACATCTTCATGACAATAAGGTTTTCACTGCATATTCTCAAGGGGAGGAATAAGTTCTCATCTACCACACTCAGCACAGCCCACAGGAGAGGAAAAGTCAAAGCAAAGACTCTCCTTTGGAGAAATATTCTCTTTGGCATTTCTCAAGGATCAGCTCTGGCTGGGAGCAAAGCTGACCCAGGCAGCACTTTCTGACAGCAGAAGGACCTTCCCCTGCCCTTCCCTGGGTCACTGCTTCAACCCAGAGGTGCTGTCTATATCCCTGTGGAAAGTTCACCAGGCAGGCTGAGTGCTGACCCTGGCAGCAGCAGAGTCCCTGCCCCAGCACACAGACCCCGGGTCACAGGGATCCTGCTCTCAAGGACAGCCCTGGGCACCCCTCAACCATGCCCAGGAGAAGATAGCTGTCCTGCCTTGTCCCTCTGATGGGGCAGAAGGGCATCCCTTCCAGGCAGCACCTTCTGGTCCTATACAGAACCTGTCCTCCTGACAGACCCCACACACTGTCCCATGTCCCAGCTTTAGGAGATCCCTCCAGGAAGAGAACCTGCATTGCCCTGCACCCACAGACATACCAGGGAGAGGCTGTGGATTTTTCTTCTCCAGTGAGCTCTCAGCATCCATCAGCTCTCTCAGCCTCACAGGTCTCCCCTCGGTGCCTACAGGCAGTGTGCCCAGCCCTGTGTGCTTGGCAGAGGAGCTGCTCCTGGGCAGAGCTGTCTCTCTGTAGCTCTGTCGGGTTGCCATGAGCTCCTACTGTCCCAGGAGCCTGGCCCAGCTCATCAGGAGAAGATCTATTCTTCTAGGCTCCCTCCTCTCCTCATGGGGATCATTCTGTGATCTCATCTCTGACTTGATGTCCCACGCTGTGCTGCTCACAACCAAGACATGTTCCCTCCCCCTCTGCAAGGGCAATGCTGGTGACCAGTTCTGCTGTGAAATCCCCCAGATCCTCAGCCCTGCATGCTCAGATGCCTACCCCAGGGAGACTGGTCTTCTTGTACTCAGTACCTCTTTAGTTTTGGGGTGTTTTGTGAGGTACCTGGGGAGGTTTAACGCCAGGAATATTTTTTACCCTCGCCCCTTTTGTTTGGGAGCTATTGTTGGATGTTTAGCATAGTTGAATTTTGATGCTTTTACAGCCTGAAAATAAGTCAGGCACTGTTTGTTCTGTTCCCTTGGAAGCTCTTAGCTCCAAAATTCATGGTCTTGTTTTAGTCTACATGGGGAGGTTTCAGGCCAGGAACTCTTTTCCTCCCTTGCACATTTTGTTTTGGAACTGTTAGTGCAGTTTAGCAGTTTTGAAGGTGGAGGACTGTAGAGTCATGCAATGACATCAGGCAGTATTTGGGTTGTTCCATTGGCTAGGAATGTGCTGAGTCTTAAGGTTCCTCATGCTGCTAGTGGGTTACCTAGGGAGGTTTCAGGTCAGGATTGTCTTTGGCCATCAACCCTTTTTGTATGGCAACTATTGCTGGACGTTGAGAAGTTTCAAAGTTGGAGGATTGGAGAGCTCATAAATGATGTCAGGCACTCTTAGGACATTACCTTGGTAAGGAGAAAGCTGAGCCCCAAGATTACTGGGGCGGCTAGAGTGCTAACAAGGGAGGTTTCAAGCCAGGAACCTCTTTCAGCCCTCACCCCTTTTCTTTAGGAACTATTGCTGGACATTTAGAAGTTTCAAATCTGGACGCTGGTGGAGCCTGAAAACAACATCAGGCACTGTTAGGACCATTCCCCCCACTAGGAATGCCCTGATCCTAACTGTTGCTGGGGCTGCTAGTCGACCCCTGGAGCAGGTTTCAGGGCAGAAACATCTCTAAGCTCTCACACTTTTGTTTGGGAGCTGTTGCTGGATGATTAGAGGTTTCGAAGATGGGCGCTGGTAGAGCCTGAAAATGACAACAGGCACTGTTAGGATGACACCCTTGAGCATAAAAGCCCTGAGATGAAGTGTTAATGGGGCTGTTAGTGTCTTACCTGGGTAGGTTTCAAGCCAGGAATGCTTTCAGCCCTCGCGTATTTAGTTTAGAGCTATTACTGGACATTTACCAGTTTCAAACTTGGATGCTTTTGGTTCGAGAATATTATCTCTGGTAGAGTTTGGACCAGTTCCTTGGAAGAAATGCCCTGAGCCCAATGGTATACAGGGGCTGCTAGTGGGATGTTTGAAGGGAAGCTCCATTTTCTTAACACTTCCTGTGTGCTTGCAGATGGCTGCCCAACTTGTCATCCCCCTTGTCATCCCACCTACATACACACTTGTTATACCCCCAACACTCCACAAGGGAAAGACACCCCTTCCCATCACTGCCTGGGGGTCCTGCCTCCTCAAGGAAAGGTGATTCTCCTGACCAGCTCTGCTCTGATCAGGAGAAAGAACTCTGAAAGACAGAAGGATTTCTCCCCAGCCAAGGGAGGGACTCAGTGTCTTTCCCTCTTTTCCAGAATATCCCAGGAAGATATTAGGAAAAAGAGGGGGAAATATGAGCTTTGGAAGAAGGGGCAGGATGACTATAGGAATTTGGTGAGATCATGTAGGGAGAAAGTCAGAAGGGCTAAAGCTGAACTGCAACTCAGACTGGCCAATTCTGTAAAAGAGAATAAAAAGTCCTTCTATAGGTATATTAACAGTAAAAGGAGGGGAAAGGAGAATCTCCAGCCCTTATTGGCCATAGAGGGAACATTAGTGACAAGGGATGAGGACAAGGCTGTGGTCCTTAATTCCTTCTTTACCTCAGTCTTTAATAGTCAAGATGGATATTCCTGAGTACTCATCCTCAGGAACTGGCTGACGGGGAGAAGAAGAATAACAAACTTCCCATGGTTCAGGAGGAAATGATGAGTGACCTACTTGGCCAGTTAGACACTAACAAGTCAATGGGACCTGATGGGATTCATCCCAGGGTGCTGAGGGAGCTGGCAGATGTGCTTGCCAAACCCCTTTCCACGATCTACCAGCAATCCTGGCAGACTGGGGAAGTTGCACTCGACTGGAGGCTGCAGATGTGACACACATAGACAAGAAGGGGTGGAAGGAGGACCCAGGGAACTACAGGCCTGTCAGTCTGACCTCACTCCCGGGGAAGACCATGGAGAGGGTCATCATGGAGAGGGGATCAGGCCCAGTCAACATGGGTTTAGGAAAGGCAGATCATACTTGAAGAAGCTGATCTCTTTCTATGACAAGGTGACCTGCTTAATGGACGAGGGGAATTCTGTGGATGTGTCTACCTGGACTTCAGTAAAGCCTTTGACACGGTTTCTCACGGCATTCTGACTGAGAAACTGACTGCCACTGGCCTGGACAGGGGGACCCTCAGCTGCGTTAAAAACTGGCTGGGCAGACAGAGCTAAAGGGTGGTGGTAAATGGAATTAAATCCAGCTGGAGGCCGGTCACGAGTGGCGTCCCCCAAGGCTCAGTCCTGGGTCCAGTTCTGTCCAACATCTTTATCCATGACCTGGATGAAGGCATTGAATGCTCCCTCAGTAAGTTTGCAGATGACATTAAGCTGGGAGGAAGTGTTGATCTGCCTGAGGGTGGGGAGGCTCTTCAGAGAGATCTGAACAGACTGGACTGATGGGCTGAGACCAATGGGATGAAGTTTAACAAGGCCAAGTGCAGAGTGCTGCACATGGGACATAACAACCCCCTGCAGCGCTACAGGCTGGAGGGAGACTGGCTGGAGAGCTGTCAGGCAGAGAAGGACTTGGGGGTGTTGGGTGACTGCAGGCTGAGTATGAGTCAACAGTGTGCCCAGGCAGCCAGGAAAGTCAATGGCATCTTGGCTTGTATCAGAAATAGTGTGGCCAGTACCCACCTCTGGGGAGGTGATTGTGCCCCTGAACTCGGCATTGGTGAGGCCACAACTTTAGTGCTGGGTCCAGTTCTGGGTTCCTCACCATAGGGACATTGAGGTCCTGGAGCAAGTCAGGAGAAGGGCAACCAGGCTGGGGAAGGGGCTGGAGGGCAAATCCTGTGAGGAGCGGCTGAGGGAGCTGGGGCTGTACAGCCTGGAGAAGAGAAGGCTGAAAGAGACCTTATCACCACCTACAAATACCTGAAGGGAAATTGTAGAGGAAATTTTACTGACAGAGTTGTTGGGGCCTGGAACAGGCTGCCCAGGGATGTGGTTGTGTCACCTTCCCTGGAAGTGTTTAAAAAAAGGGTTGATGAGGTACTTAGGGATCTGGTTTAGATTAGGATGGGAATGGTTGGACTTGATGATCTTCAAAGGTCTTTTAGAAATTTGTGATTCTGTGATTGAGAGGCAAGGGGACTGCAAGGCAGGGGGATGGCGTCATGGATGGACTGTGAGGCAAGGGGACTGTGTCATAGATGGACACTGAGGCCAGGGGAATGTGAGGTTAGGGGATTGTGTGGCCAGGTGATTGTGTTATAGAGGGATTGTTAGTCCAGGGGATTGCGTCATAGAGGGATTGTGAGTCCAGGGGATTGTGTGGTTAGGGGATTGTGTCATAGAGGGATTGTGGGGCCAGGGGATTGTGAGGTCAGTGTGTTTTGAGGCAATGGTATTTTGTCATAGATGGATTGAGAGTCCAGAGGATTGTGTCACAGAGTGATTGTGAGGCCAGGGGGATTGTGTCATAGAGGGATTGTGAGGGCAGGGGATAGTGAGGCCAGGGGATTGTGAGGTTAGGGGATTGTGTCATAGATGGATTATGAGGCCAGCGGAATATGTCATAGAGAGATTAATTGGCTAGGGGATTTTGTCATATAGGGATTTTGAGACCAGGGGATTGTAAGGTCAGGGTATTGTCTGGCCAGGGTTTTGTGTCCCAGATGGATTGTGAGTCCAGGGAATTGTGTCACAGAGGGATTGTGACACCAGGGGCTTGTGTCATAGATGGATTGTGATGCCAGGGGATTGTGTCATAGATGGATTGTGACGCCAGGGGATTGTGAGGCCAGAGGATTTTGTCATCGAGGGATTGTGAGGCCAGGGGATTGTGTCATAGAGGGATGTTGCGAGTTCCCATGTCCAAAATCCAGATCTTGGGCAATAATTTATATCCAGGGGCTTTGGAAATGCAGAGTGGGGCTAGGAACAGACTGCACTCCCATATGGTTAAAAGTAATCAGTTCACTTTATTCAAGCTTGTAGCTGCTTATATACATCTGAGAGTTACAGCAGTAGGGGCCAGGATAGGGGGGGGAAGGTCATCCGCACCGTACCAGGTTTCTCTCACCACAATGGAATTTCAAAGTACCATGAGATCTCGTTACAGGTTCTCATTCCCAGGCTTTTCAGCCCCTTGTTAGTGAATTCTTCAGGCTGGTTTGCAAGCGCAAGGGCTTTGTCAATCAGTTGTTTAAGTATTTGAATCAAACAAGGTACTATAATGACCATAGACAATATTATTAGTAGGATGACATATCCAGCATTAATAACATCTCTGAACCAGCCAGCAATTCCCAGGGTGTTAAACCATCTATCCAGCCAGCTACTCTCATACTTCAGCTTCACCATTTGTTGCCCCAATAAATCAGTGCTCTTGTGAATCGATTCCGAGTGGTCTGATACCCCCAAAGTCCTCACACCCATGACCGTGTGCCAAAAGGAAGAGATCAATAGCAGCTCTGTTTTGCAAAGCAGCATGTCTCACACTATCCACATCAGTAGGGAGTCCACTGAGAGCAAGAGATGTGGCATTTGTCTGTTTGCTCAACCAGCATCCCAACTTTTTTTCAGAGCAGCTGCAGAAGTGACTCCTGGGGCGAGTATTGATGCAGCAGTGATCTCTCCGGGCCCCCAAAAGGTTACCTGATCATCACATTCACTCGTCAATCGATGGACGCTCCAACAGATACGTCGTTTTGAGTGGATCATAGTGAGGTTGGGTGTGAGGACTGTGAGGTGTCCTAAGCTGCAAGGTCACCATTAAGGCGTGAGGGGATACGTCCCCAAGCACGGTCCCCACATATTCACAATACACCTGCAGGAAGGGTTACTGGAATAGAGATAGAACGTGAGATATTAGGAGAAACATAATTACACCATGCAGTGGCATTTAACAGAACAGAACAGAATCTTAGGGGTTGGAAGGGACCTTGAGAGATCATCAGGTCCAACCCCCCTGCCAAAGCAGGCTCCCTATCTCACATTACACAGATAGGCATCCAGACGAGACTTGAATATCTCCAGAGAAGGAGACTCAACCACCTCCCTGGGCAGCCTATTCCACTGCTCCATCACCCTTACTGTGAAAAAGTTCTTCCGCATGTTGGTGCGGAACTTCCTATGCTCCAGCTTACAGCCATTGCCCCTAGTCCTGTCCCCACAGACCACTGAAAACGGGCTGGCCAATTCCCCCTGCATCCCAAGTCTAAGATATTTATAAACACTAATTAGGTCCCCCCTAAGCCTTCTTTTCTCCAGGCTGAACAGACCCAGCTCACTCAGCCTTTCCTCATAGGGGAGATGTTCCAGGCCCCTAATCATCTTCGTTGCCCTTCTCTGGACTCTCTCCAGAAGGTCCCTGTCTTTTTTATACCAGGGAGCCCAGAACTGGACACAGTACTCCAGGTGGGGCCTGATCAGGGCAGAGTAGAGGGGGAGGATCACCTCCATTGACCTGCTGGCTACACTCCTCCGGATGCCCCCCAGGATCCCATTGGTTCTCTTAGCCACCAGGGCACACTGCTGGCTCATTCAACCAGGACCCCAGGTCCTTCTCCACAGAGCTCCTTTCCAGCAGGTCATCCCCCAGCCTGTACTGATACAGTCGGTTGTTCCTCCCCAGGTGCAAGACTTTACACTTGCTCTTGTTGAACTTCATTAGATTTCTCCCAGCCCAGCTCTCCAGCCTGTCCAGGTCTCGCTGGATGGCAACGCAGTGTTCCTGCGTGTCAGCCAATCCTCCCAGCTCTGTATCATCGGGTACTTGCTGAGGGTGGATGCTATTCCCTCATCAAGGTCATCAATGAAGATATTAAACAGGACTGGACCCAACACCGAGCCCTGGGGAACACCGCTAGTCACAGGCCTCCAGTCAGATTCTACTCCACTGATCACGACCCTCTGAGCCCGGTCCGACAGCCAGTTCTCAACCCACCTCACTGTCCACTCATCTATCCCTTGTTCCCTCAGCTTCTCTATCAGGATGTCGTGGGAGACAGTATCGAAAGCTTTGCTAAAGTCAAGGTAGATGACATCCACTGCTCTCCCTCCATCCACCCAGTTGGTGATGACATCATAGAAGGCTATGAGATTGGTCGAGCACGATCTCCCCTTGGTGAATCCATGCTGACTAGACTACTCCTCATGACCTTCTTCTCTTCCAGTTGTTTGGAGATGGCATCCAAAACAAGCTGTTCCATCACCTTTCCAGGGACAGAAGTGAGGCTGACTGGCCTATAGTTACTGGGATCCTCCTTCTTGCCTTTTTTAAAGACTGGAGTGACATTGGCTATCCTCCAGTCTTCAGGCACTTCTCCTGTAGTCCAGGATTTATCGAAGATGATAGGGAGCGGCTCCGCAATCACCTCCACCAGCTCTCTCAGCACACGTGGGTGTATCCCATCTGGGCCCATGGATTTGTGTGCATCCAATCCTTTGAGTCACTCCTGGACCACCCCTACCTCAACTAGAGGTGAGCCATTCGTTCCCCAACCACTCCTACTTTCGTCTGGTATCTGTGGGTCCCGAGAAGCCTTCGGAGTAAAGACCGAAGCAAAGGCAGCACTCAGTATCTCCACCTTCTCATCATCTCCCGTTACCAAGACACCCGCCTCATTCAACAAGGGACCTACATTATCCCTGGTCATCCTTTTACTATTCACATACCTGAAAAAACTCTTTTTATTATCCTTTATGTCCCTTGCCAACTTAATTTCTAAGCAGGCCTTAGCCCTCCTAGTTGCATCCCTGCAGGCCCTGGCAACATCCTTATATTCATCCCATGATCTCAGACCCTATTTCCACAGTTTATAGGTCTTCTGCTTCCCTTTGAGTTTACTCAAAAGCTCCCTGCTTATCCACGCAGGTCTTCTACCTCTCCTTCCCAATTTCTTACTCAGAGGGATGCACCTATTCTGTGCTTGGAAGAAGTGCTGTTTGAATGTTAGCCAGCTCTCGCAGGCTCCCATTCCTTCAAACAGAGCAGCCCAAGGGATAGCCCCTATTTGATTTTGGAGGAGATCAAAGTTAGCTCTTCCAAAATTCAGGGTAGCTATCCTACTTTTTGGCTTGCCTCTTCCACTCAGGATCTTGAACTCGATCATTTCATGGTGGCTTTGTCCTAAGCTGCCCCCGACCTTCACTTCCCTAACGAGCCCATCCTTGTTAGTAAAAACAAGGTCAAGCACCCGCCCTCTCCTCGTAGGTTCCTGCACCATCTCTATCAGGAAGTTGTCTTCCATATGCCACAGAAATTGCCTGGACTGCATACGACTGGCCGTATTGCTTGCCCAGCAAAGATCTGGGTAATTGAAGTCCCCCATAATGACCAGCGCCTGCGATCTTGAGGCTACTTCCAATTGCTTATAAAATGCGCTATCAATCCACTCCTCTTGATCAGGGGGCCTGTAGTACACGCCCACGACTACATCACACATACTGGCCTGCCTTTTAATTCTTACCCACAAGCTCTCGACAAGTGGTTCATCCCTACCCAGGTGGAGGTCAATACATTCTAGGTGCTCTCTAACATAAAGAGCAACTCCTCCACCTCGTCTCCCTAGCCTGTCTTTCCTAAAAATCACGTAGCCATCCATGACAGCGTGCCAGTCGTCCAGGCTGTCCCACCACGTCTCTGTGATTGCAATGAGATCGTGGCCCTGCGACCACACAAAGATCTCTAATTCTTCTTGTTTGTTCCCCATGCTACATGCATTTGTATAAAGGCATTTTAGTGGGGCAGCAGATGTAGGTAATCTCAACAGCCCACAGCGAGATTTCTGACAGGGGACTGCCAAAAGTGGCTCCACTGAGGAGTACTCAGGGCAATCCACAGAATTTTCCCTACTCTCACGTGGAAAAACGTCCCCAAGTCCACCACTGTGCTTTTGGTATTTACCTTTTTCCACCATCAACTCCCGTTGTGACTCCCGAAGCACTTGCCTAACCCCAGCAGCCTTCTTAATATCCCCTTCCCCCTTCCTAACTAGTTTAAAGCCCAATCGATGAGCCCTGCTATCTCCTGGGCAAGGATCCACTTTCCTTTATAGGACAGGTGAGTCCCATCAGCGGTCATTATGCCAGGAGCAGAATACACCATCCCTTGGTCAAAAAGCCCAAAGTTCTTGTGCCGGCACCAGCCTTTCAACCACACGTTCAACTCGAGGGTTCTCCTGTCCTGCTCTGAGCACCTCCTCCCACAAGTGGGGGATAGAGGAAAATATTATTTGGGCTCCCCGCACCCTCAACAGAGCGCCCCAGGTCCCAGAATTCCCTTTTGATAGCTCGCAGGCTACACTTTGTGATTGCTTCCCTGCCTGCTTGAACTATCAGTAATGGATAATAGTGGATCTTACCAGCCCTGGGAGCCTTCTGGTGATGTCCCTGACCCGGGCTCCAGGGAGGCAGCACATCTCCCTGCGTGTAGGGTCTGGTCTACATATAGGGCCTTCTGTCCCTCTGAGAAGGGAATCCCCTACTACAACTACCTTTCTCTCTTGCCTAACAGAGGCAGTGTTGAGGCGTGTGGATGATCGCCTCACTCTAGGCTTCCGCTTCCTCTGGGGCAGAGGGGAAAAAGCATCTAGAAGCTCTCTGCAGGCCCCAGACAGTAAACATTGCTTGATTCAAGGCCAAAGTTGCTGCTGACCAGGGCTGAGCCAATCAGCGATGGTCACAGCACATCTGTGAATCACTTATAGGAGACAGAAAAGTGCAGCCAGGTGCATTTTGCCACCGGACAACGGAGTGAGAAGATGTAACAAGCTGCATGACACCAAGACCAGGCCCAGAGGAGAAGGGGGGAAGAATGAGGCACTCCGGGTGCCGGAAAGAGAGATTCCCCTGCAGCCCGTGGAGAAGACCATGGTGGAGCGGGTGTCCCCTCACAGCCCATGGATATGGATGGGGAGCAGAGACATCTACAGCCTTTATGATTAAAGTCTGCGAAGAAGGGAGGGGTGGGGGGGGGAAGTAGAAGTGTTAAGATCTGGGCAAGGAAAGCAGCTTGTGAGGAACCGCCAGAACCCCACTCCCCATTCCCTGCCACGTTTGCAGTGGGGAAGAATGGAGTAAAATCATGAATGAAGTTTAAGTCTGCTAAGAAGGGAGGGGTGTGTGTGGGGGGAAGGTGCTTTAAGACCTGGACATGCTTCTCATTACCCAACTCTGGTTCACTTGGTGTGTAGTTGTAGTAGTAATAAATCCCTTTTCTTTCCTTTATTCTGTGTTGAGTCTGTTTTGCCCATTGCACTAATTGGAAAGTGATCCCTCTGTCCTTATCTTGAATCCTAAGCCTCCCGAGATATATGTTTTCTGCCTTTTTTTGGCTGAAAAGGGGAGTGAGTGAGTGGCTTGGTGGGCATTTGGCCTTTAAGCAGAGTCAAACCACCACAGTCCTTTTTGGCACCCAACATGGGGCTTGAGGAATTTGAGATAAGGACACTAATTGGCTGAGGGAATGGGCAGAACAGGCTGAACAGAGCTGGGTAGTGTAACAATTGTAGAGAATTTCTGTTGGGATGGGGATTTAAAGAACAATTCTCATCTATGTGTTTCGCAGAGGCCAGGGGTGGAGTGTCACAGTTTTGTGTAGCTGGGTTCTGGGAGAGAATGGGGGCTGCAGAAAATGGCTGCTGTAAGAAGCAGCCTGAAGATCTCTGCAGGCCCTGAAGAATAAACATTGGGTGATTCAAGGCCAGAGCTGCTGCTGACCAAGGCTGAGCCAATTGGCGATGGTCACAGCGTCTCTGGGAATCACATATAAGAGAAAGAAACCCACAAGCAGCTGCATTTGCCACTGGACAAGGGAGCAAAATCCTGACTAAAGTGAAGTCTGCTAGAAGGGAGGGGTGGGGAAAAGTGCTTTAAGACCTGGTCACACTTCTCATTACCCAACTCTGGTGTCACTGTGTGTGTAGTGCAGTGTCATCAATCAGAGTTTTCCTTCCTTCACTCTGTGTTGAGTCTGTTTTGCCGTGTCGTTGATTACAGGATGATCTCTCCCTGTGCTTATCTTGACTCCTGAGCCTCTCAATATATGTTTTGTACCCTGTCCAACTAAAAAGGGGAGTGATAGACCGATTTTGGTGGGCATCTGGCCTCCAGCCAGGCATAAACCACCACACATACTAATCCCACAGAACTGGGGTCTCACTGCTTCCTTGCACCCCCTCAGGATGCTGGGAGCTCTGCTACACTTGTACCACACTCTGCATCACACACCCCATGTGACAATGGCCCAGGAAGAGCCCCAAGGCAGTGCAGGGGGCAGAATCCCACTTCTGTGGGTCTGGCTCTTCTGCTTGATAAAATACATCAAGGCTTTACTCAGCATCAGATCCACCTGCACAGTGCCTTAGTCTACCTTAAATCACAGCCTCCAATTTTCTGCTCTAACCCATTCATGAGGAGAGAGGCTTTCTCAGTAATGGGCCTCAGTGGGGCCAATTAACACTCTACGGCAGTTCAGGTTTTTCTTCTGACCTTAACTCTTGGAGAGACTGCTTCAATCTCCTCACAGGATCTGCAGTTCATGGAATCAGCACCAAATACCCCATGGGGCTCATTAAAATTGAAAAAGCCCTAACGAGCTGTGTCTTTTCTTCAGGTTTTCAAGACTTGTACAGTTAATTGGAGACGTTTCAGGACTCTAATTAAAGTGGAAGATTTCAATGAGCACTTAATTTAAAAAAAAAAGAAGAGGTTTCAATATTTTCAGGCTTTTTAGTCTTTCAATTTACAGAAGTGACAGCAGCTTTCTCCAATTGATACTGAACCAGAGGATCTCCTAAGGAGGTGTGGAAAGCTCACAACAGCTGTCTCCTGAGTTCTCACACTGCTTAGATACCTTTCCTCTACACCTCCCCAACCCAACCATGTCTCCAAGGGATGCTTGGGAGTTGCTCTCTTTTCCTCCATCTGGCTTCTGCACTGAGTCTGCAGCTGAATGTTGCAGCCTCTTTGCCACAATTCCCACCCCATTTACCCTGAGGACTGGCTGGGAATAGAAACAGAATTCTTCCTCATTTTGAAAAAATTATAAAGAAAAATAAAACACATTCCCCAACTATGAGTAAAAAACTGTAAGGGGGTGGAGTAAATCCCAAAAGCAAAGGACAGGGCACATGGCCAGAGAGTCTGCTGAAAAGGGGCCTTGAGACACAGTCCATTTCCTCAGGGCAGGTGGAAATACCCAAAAGGCAAGTTTCAGTGCACAGTGTGACAGTGTTCTGACACCCCAAGGACTCAGGAGGATGTTTATTTCTTCTCCTACTTTTAATGCATATCCCCAGAGCTCCTAACTTAGTCTGATTTGGGGAAAACAAAAGTTGTTTGCTTGGAAATACTCAGTCAGTGAAAATGTGCTTGTATCTTTTTAATGTGAAGAAATTTCTCAGTCTTTTCTGGCAGAGCTCCAGCACCCACTTTGGCCTTATTCCTGGCCAAATTTCCTGCCCAGAGCCTTGTCACCAACTCATGACCCTAGTGAACTCCCTGCCCAGCCTCCTATGGTCACTTCTACTTGTGTCCCCTGACCCCAGGACCATCTTTAGAAAATGAAATTGGAGTTTTTTGGGGCAACATTTTACAGTCAAATGAAAATGTTTGTTGATGCTGAAAATATTAGTGAGTTAGGACTGAGAAAGAAATGGGGTTGTGCTGTATCCTGTGTTAGCTGACATCATCACATTAGTAAAATTCTTTCTAGAAGACAATGTCTCCTTAAAGTCCCCCTGCAACTGTACAGAAGTTGAGAGGCAAGAACAAACTGATGATAGCGGCTGCACACTGACAAGCTTCCAGGGGAAAGTCACTGAGTGTGGAGGCCCGTGGCAGGAATGAAGATTCCTGAAGGTTTAGTAGAAGCTGCTAAGGGCTGTGGGTGATGAAACTCCTTCAGAACATTGACACGTGCCTCCCTGAATGATGATTGGAGCAGGAAATCAGAGGGAACAATTTCAGGATGACAAAGTGAAAAGATACAGACGTCCCGTGTCATTGACCCCCTTGGATGTGTCCTGTCACCCCACAGGGCCCAGTGGTTGTCCAGTGCCCAGTGACATGGGGAGGCTTTTGGTCATCACTTCTCCCCCTCCTCTTTTCCTTTAAAGAGCAGGCAGCTGCTTGGATCTCGGCTCTCAGCCGGGGTAAAACCATGACACTCAGGGCTTTCCTTGGCAAGGGAATGGTCCTAACGATGCCTCTGTCATTCCGTGTGCTAACAGTGTCCATATTTCAAACTGATAAATGTCCAGCGGTAACTCCCAAACAAGAAGATTGAGGGCAGAAATATGTTCCTGTCCTGAAACCATACCAGGTAGCCCAGTAGCAGCCCCAGTAACCTTGGGACTCATGTTTGTCCCTACCAAGGGATCATTCCTAACAGTGCCTGACATCATCACCTGGGAAGGAATAACTGCTGGAATCAGCACAGGCTGGGGGTTGACTTGTTGGAGAGGAGCTCTGCAGAGAAGGACCTGGGGGTCCTGGTGGGTGACAAGTTGGCCATGAGCCAGTAGTGTGCCCTGGTGGCTAAGAGAGCCAATGGGATCCTGGGGTGCATCCGGAGGAGTATAGCCAGCAGTTCAAAGAAGGTGATTCTCCCCCTCTACTCTGCCCTGGTCAGGCCCCACCTGGAGTGTTGTGTCCAGTTCTAGGCTCCCCAGGACGAAAAAGCCAGGGATCTCCTGGAGAGAGTCCAGGAAAGGGCTAAAAAGATGATTAAAGGCCTGGAGCATCTCCCCTGTGAGGAAAGGCTGAGTGAGCTGGGACTATTCAGCCTTGAGAAAAAAAGGTTAAGAGGGGATCTTATTAATGTTTATAAGTATCTGAAGTGTTGGACACAGGGTGAAATGGCCAGCCTCTTATCAATGGTCTACGGGGACAGAACAAGGGGCAATGGTTTCAGGTTGGAGCACAGGAAGTTCCGTACCAACATGCAGAAAGACTTTTTCACAGTGAGGGTGACAGAGCCCTGGGACAGGCTGCCCAGGGGGGTTGTGAAGTGTCCCTCTCTGGAGATATTCAAGACCCCTCTGGAAACTGACCTGTGCGACCTGTCCTAGGGAACCTATTTTGGCTGGGGGTTGGACCCTATGGTCTCTTGAGGTCCCTTCCAACCCCTATGATTCTGTGACTCTGTGACTGATAGAGAGATTGTGAGGCAAGGGGATTGGCTGATACATTGAAAGATGAGGTAAGGGGATTGACTGATAGATAGATGTGAGGTAAAGAGATTGACTGATAGATGTGAGGTAAAGATTATTACTGATAGATTGTGAGGTAAGGGGATTGACTGATATATAGATTGTGAGGTAAGGGGATTGATAGAGAGATTGTGACATAAAGGGATTGTGAGGTAAGGAGATTGTGATGTAAGGTGATTGACTGATAGATTGTGAGGTAAGAACATGGACTGATAGACAGATGTGAGGTAATGAGATTGATTGATAGATTATGAGGTAAGGGGATTGTGTGGTAAAGGGATTGTGAGGTATGATGATTGTGAGTTAAGGGGATTACGAAGTAACAGAATTGATTGACAGATAGATTGTGAGGTAAGGGGATTGACTGAGGTAGATATTGTGGTAAGGAGAGTAACTAATAGATTGTGAGGTAAAGGGATTGTGAGGTAAGGGGATTGTGAGGTAAGGGGATTGTGAAGTAAAGGGATTTTGAGGTAAAGGGATTGTGAGGTAAGGGGATTGTGAGGTAAAGGGATTGTGAGGTAAAAAGATTGTGAGGTAATGGGATTGACTGATAGAGAGATATAAGGTACGTAGATTGATGGATATATTGGCTGTGAGGTAAGGAGATTGATACATAGATTATGAGGTAAGGGGATTGTGAGGAAAGCGGATTTTGAGGTAAGGAGTTTGTGAGGTAAGGAGATGGATTCATAGACAGACTGTCAGGTAAAGAGATTGACTGAGAAACAGATTGTGAGGTAAAGAGATTGACTGATAGATAGTTTGTGAGGTAAGGAATTTGACAGATTGTGAGTTAAGTGGATTGTGAGTTAAGGATTTTGTGAGTGTCGCGGTTTTGTGTAGCTGGGTGCTGGGAGAGAACTGGGGCTGGAGCAAATGTCTGGTGTAAGGAACAGCTAGAGCTCTCTGCAGGTCCTGAAGAGTAAACATCAGCCAATTCAAGGCCATAGGTGCTGCTGACCAGGGCCAAGCGAATCGGCAATGGTCATAGAGCCTCTGGGAATCACATATAGGAGAAAAAAACCACAAGCAGCTGCAACGCCCATCCTGAAGAGTGGCCAGAGGGAGGTCCCAGGGAACTGCAGACCTGTCAGCCTGACCTCGGTGCTGGGGAATGTGATAGACCAAATCATCGTGAGTCCCATCATGCAGCACACTCAGGTGATCAGGCCCAGTCAGCATGGGTTTAGGAAAGGCAGATGGTTCTTGACCAATCCAATCTCCTTCTATGACAAGGTGACCTGCTGCTTAGTAGATGAGGGGAAGGCTGTAGATGTGGTCTATCTAGATTTCAGTGAAGGCTTCATCACTGTCTCCCAAAGCATTTCCCCCGCTGGAAACTCAGTTCACTACAGCCCAAAGGGTTGTAGTGAACTGAGTTAAATCCAGCTGGCGGCAGGTCACAAGGTATATTCTCCAGGACTCAGTGCTGGGACCTGTCCTCTTTAACATCTTTATTCATGATCTGGACACCCTCAGTAAGTTTGCAGATGACACCAAATTGTGTGGGAGTATTAATTTTCTGGACGACATGTAGGCTCTGAAGAGTGATCTGGACAGGGTGGATCGATGGGCAGAGGCCAATTGTATGAGGTTCTTGGGTTATTGTGGCCAAGTGCCAGGCCCTGCATTTTGATCAGAATAACCCCAGGCAGCACTACAGGCCTGGGTCAGAGTGGTTGGAGAGCTCCCCGGAGGAAAAGGATCTGGGGGTGTCCATGGATACTTTGGCTGGACATGAGCCAGCGCTGTGCCCAGGAGGCCAAGAAGGCCAACAGCATCCTGGCCTGGATCAGGAATAGTGTGACTGCCAGGAGTAGGGAAGTGATTGTTCCATTATCCTCAGCTCTGATGAGGCTGCACCTCGAGTACTGTGTCCGGTTTTGGGCCCCTCACTACAAGAAGGACACTGAGATGCTGGAGTGTGTCCAGAAAAGGGCAACAAAGCTGATGGATTTGAAGCACAGGTCCTGTGAGGAGCAGCTGAGGCAACTGGGGCATTTTAGCCTTGAGAAAAGGAGGCTGAGGGGGAGACCTTGGTGCTCTCTACAGCTACCTGCAAGGAGGAATGTAGAGAGGCGAGAGCCAGTGTCTTCTCTCAGGTAACATGTGATAAGACGAGAGGGAATGGTTTTAAATTGCACCAGAGGAGATTTAGGTTGGATATCAGGAAGAATCTCATTACTGAAACATTAGTCAAGTATTGGAACAGGCTGCCCAGGAAAGTGGTGGAGTCACCATCCCTGGAGGGATTTAAAAGGTTCCTATAGATGTTGTGCTTGAGGACATGGCTTAGTGGTGGACAAGGCAGGGGTAGGCTTTGCTTGGACTCAATGATCGTAAAGGCCTCTTCCAATCTAAGTGATTCTATGATTCTGTGGTTCAGTTCCAGGAAATTCCTGTTCTGTCATGGTGGGAAAGCATTGTCATTCAGAAACATAGTTGAGTGGTTCTGCTGTTGGAAATGTGCTTGTAAAATTTTTATAAATGTCAGAGGGGAAAACAAGGAAGAAAAAGTTGTGCCCCTTTCCAGGCAGACCTGATGGAAAGAGAGCCCAACCCATCATTACGCAGTGTCTGGGTCACACAAGACCAGGAGATACTGCATTAGCAATGGGATGAAGCTGGTCCGTGTTATTAAAGCTGAGACAAACTAGGAGGGGAAAAAAAACCCCAAACCCAACAGCTAAAAACCCTACTAAATACAGACTGGTCCTAACATGAGTTACATGGCCAGTGATACGCAGAGTGAGCAGTTTGTTGCTGCTTAGAGACATCCAGTCATCACTTTCCAAACGGCATCATTGAGCTCCTGGTTCCTCATGCTGTAGATGAGGAATTTCACTTCTGAAGGAACCACTGAACAAAAATTGTCACTACCAGGTGCAAATGATGGAGGGGAGCTTCAGGCAGGTGAACACAGCAGTGATGAGGAACAGGGAGACCATGGCCAGGTGAGGGAGGCAGGTGGAAAAGGCTTTGTGCTGTCCCTGCTGCGTAGGGATCCTCAGCACAGCCCTGAAGATCTGCACATAGGACACCACAATGAACACAAAACACCCAAAAGCTAGACATGCTCTGATTACAATTTCACTGAGGTAGGACCATGAGAGAGAGAGCTTGAGGATCTGGGAGATTTCTCAGAAGAACTGGTCACAGGCATTGCCCTTGCAGAGGGGCAGTGACAGTGTATTCACCGTGGGGAGCAGAGCACTGTGAACCACAACGCTGTGACAGTATTTTTAAGAAGGGAAATAAAAACCATCAGCTCGTTTTTGCCACCAGAGAAAGGAGTGAGAAAGTATAAGGGACTTTGCAGAGAACAAGGTCCGTGAAGTTGGGGGAGAAGATCCTCCAAGCCTCATTGCAGAGATTCCCCTGCAACCCGTGGAGAAGCCCATGGTGAATGAGGCTGTTCCCACACAGCCCATGCTGGATGATGTGGAACAGTGATTCTACCTGCAGCCTGTAGAAGTCCCCAATGTTGAGCATGTGAGGACACTGAAGGAGGCTGTGACCTCATAGGAAGCCTCTGCTGGAGCAGGTTTGCTGAGAGGGCGATGGAGGACCCATGCTGGGGCAGTCTGTTGCTGAAGGACAGCACCCCACTAAAGTGACCCACCCTGGAGCAGCTGGTGATGATATGAAGTTATGTGGGAAGGACTCACGTTGGAGGGGTTCATGGAGGACTGTGGGTGGGACCCAATGCTGGAGCAAGGGAAGACAGTGAGAAGCCCTCCCCATGACCAGGAAGGAGCAGCTGAGACCATGTGTGATAAACTGACCCCAACCTCCATTCCCTGTCCCCCAGTGCCACTCAGTCGGAGACAGTAGAGAGTTAGAGTGTGAAGTGGCCCCTGGGATAAGAAGGGAGGGTCATAGGTGGGTGTTTAAAATTTCATTTCTTTAGGTTTTGTTCTCATTCCTCTGCTCTCTTTGGATTCAGTAATGAATTAGATTGATTTTATTGTTGGTGTCAAGTCTGTATTGCCAGTGAGAGCAACAGCTGCATGACCTCCCCCTGTGCTTTCTCCCTGCATGATTTCTTCCTGTCCTGATCATTCTGCTCCCAGGCAGAATGATCTGAGAGATGAGATCATAGAAAGATCCCCATGAGGCCTGAGGCACCAGGACGGAGCCTAGAAGAACTGGTCTTCTGCTGAGCTGGGCCAGGCTCCAGGGATGGAAAGAGCTCATGGCAACCCAGCGGTGCTTCAGAGAGACAGCTCTGCCCAGGAGCAGCTCCTCTGCCAAGCACACAGGGCTGGGGACACTGCCTGTAGGCACCGAGGGGAGACCTGTGAGGCTGAGAGAGCTGATGGATGCTGAGAGTTCACTGGAGGAGAAAGGTAAAGAGAGTTTGCTTTGAGTTTTCTGCTCCTGGTGACTGGGCGGGAAGTGGGAGCTGAGCTTTTCTCGATAACTTTGCAGCAGGCAGTGCAAACTCATTAGGACTTGTCAGAGCATCTCCTGAGCCCTGCACACACAGAGGTTCCCAGGGCAGTGCCCTGATGCCAGGAGGGGTCTGCAAAGCGGAGCAGAGCACAGGGCAGGTTGGATGAGGTCTGTGAGCACAGAGCAGGAGGTGAGATGTGCAAAGAGACGCAGCTGCAGGGACAGCTCCAGGCAGCAGAGACATTGTCAGGGAGGGAGAAGGAGCTGCTCCCACCAATGCCTTGACAGTGGGGGTTTGGTACCTCCCTGACATCCCCCACAGTGCAGACCCTTTCCTTCACCAACCCCCTGGTTTCTGCCACCCAGCACAGACTCTGCACACAGAGTTCCAGGGTTTCAGGCTGAGTCTTCTCCTTGGCAGCCCAACCCACAGAGAGGAAAAAACCCTGAGTGCCTGTCTGTCTGTCCCTGTACTTCCTGCCTGGGCTGGAGCATTTCTCCGTGTTTCCTCTCCTGTCCTTGCTGCCTTTGTCTCCTGGTTACCTGGGGCTCTGGGCACATCCATTGGTGGGGCTGACCTTGAGATGACCCTCACTTCAGGACCCCATTCTCTAGGACATCCCTCTTTCCAGCAGTGGTAGACTCAAGCCAGCACAAAGCAGACCTCCCAAAACAGACCTGCCAAAATTCTCCCTGAATACAGAGAGTCAACCTCAGGGCATTCCATAAGTAGTGGAAGAGATTTTCCTCAAGGAATGATTCCCTAATTTCTCACTGCCTTTTCCTCCTTGGACAGGTCTCCACACTTGACAGGAGCAGATGTCCAACAGCAGCTCCATCAGCCAGTTCCTCCTCCTGGCCTTTGCAGACACACGGGAGCTGCAGCTCCTGCACTTCTGCCTCTTCCTGGGCGTCTACCTGGCTGCTCTCCTGGGCAATGGCCTCATCATCATCACCATAGCCTGTGACCACCGCCTCCACACCCCCATGTACTTCTTCCTCCTTAACCTCTCTGTTATTGACCTTGCCTACATCTCTACCACAGTTCCCAAATCCATGGCCAATTCCTTGTGGGACACCAGGGCCATTTCCTATACAGGATGTGTGGCTCAACAATTTTTCTTTTTATTTTTGGTCTCCACAGAGCTCTGTCTTCTCACTGTCATGGCCTATGACCGCTACGTTGCCATCTGCCACCCCCTGCACTACGGGACCCTCCTGGGCACAAACACAGGAATCTAGTAAACGTGTCCAATGCCATGTACCCCGTGGAATCAAAATGGACAACAGCCCAGGATGTATAGCACAAACAATACAAACCTCTTTCCAATTGTGGGACATTACCTATGTTACAGGGACACCACATTGGCCTGCAGGTCAGGCCATGGTGGAATGTATGAATCAAACTCTCAAGTGCTTTTGCTTCACAAACAAAAAGGGGGAGAGAAGGACATCTCTCCAGCTGATCGATTAAACAAAGCTCTGTATGTTTTGAATTGTTTATGTCTGCCACAGAACAGCTTGGTAACTCCAATGGTGAAATATGCAGGAGGTTTAAAAGGAGGTTTGAAAAAAGAAAAAAAAAATGAAAAGAAAAAAAGTCAATGTCAAGTGTTAGTAAAAAATTAAATTACAGGTCCTAACTTGGGGAAAGGAGATCTGGCTGTGTCATTACAGATGCCATGGATCCAGAAAAAAGCAAGCCTGTGTGAACCAGGTGGAGATCCTGATCCCAGTAACTTATGTCAAGTGTTCCAACTGCAGCCACAATGGACTATGAGTTTTGCTGCGGGACATATTGAACTAACTAACAGTCTTTGAAATATGGATGTATTTGTGGTAAATGAAAATTAGGGAAATGGTGATTTCTGCACAGCCTAAGAACACAGACTGCAATGGGTGGTGCCTGCACGAAAACGTGAGGCTGATGTTACCTGACTCCTGAAACTGTCAAGAGACTCAGCTACAGGTGTGGATTGTGTAAGACTACAGAATCAAGCAGCACTGATTTTTGTTGCTGGCTCACAGACATGGTTGTGAAAATTTTGAAAGGCATGTGCTGCATGAATGTGTCCACTCTCAGTCGATTCCTGCGAGCATTCAGAAATTAATAGATCAAACACAAAAGATACAAGAAAATGGATTCTTTGGACTGGACAATTGGTTTCATGAGTGGGGAATTTCAGGATGGGTATTGTCAATGGTCAAATTTGGATTACATAGTCCCTGACAACATCCTTGAATTTCCTATGAAACAGCAAAGTTATTCATACTGAGAAGTATTTGGTGATCACATCTTCAAAACACTACGGCCTTGAAGGCAGAGGTATGGACTGCCTTAAACCAAGGAGGAGTTGTAGGAAGGTATTTGGAAGGTAGTGAACATGTCACTATTATCCATAATAAATGGTCAACACAGAAGGTGTGCAGATAACTTTTAGACATGAAAGATAAATTAACAATGCAAACAGTGTGTGTAGCCAATTAGTAGATATTAGCTTGCTACATTTTACAGTGTGGTTTTTCGTTTATGGGATGTTTTTTAGATTTAGTTAAATAAGGACTTAGGGGTTTTTTGTAGTTATTTTTGCCTTAGTGTTATTTTTGACAAGTCTTGCAAAAGAAAATATCACGCTCAGTGAAGGAGGTTCTTTTTGCTAAACAGGAAGGGGGAGATGTGGCATGGGGCTTGAGAAACAAAGCCTCAAGCACTGCCAGGTTAACAGATAATGGGATGGAGCCTTTAGGCCATGAACCTCGGGGAAACTAAACAAGGTGGCAGCATCGTTGCCGGCCCCCTGCTGGGACAGGCTCCAGGAAAGAGTGTCCTCTATTGTTAAGGTCTATCTGCTGTCTGACCAGGTTTTAGAAGTTCTATTAGCATGATAAGATAGAGATGCTGTTTTGACAGCAAAATGTTGACCAATCAGATGTAGCCCAGGAACAGGGTGTGTTTGAAAGAAAGCAGCTGTCTGCAGAGCACATAAACAGGAATGGTTCTTTGCAATAAACCGACTCTTGCTGCATCAAGCTGTCCCCCGTCTCTCTCCGTCGCGTCACTTTCTGGATGTTAATGAGCCTCATGGTGTCTTTTCTTCTGAATCCCCAGACTTCAGATACCAAGACGAGAGTGAAGAAACCTCTCAAGAAGTTCAAGCCAGGAGTAATGCCCAAAGTACCTTGAAGCACTAACAGGCCCCACTGGGAGCCATTACTGACAAAGCCTCCCCATGGGCTCGTTAGAGCAGACAACTGGAGGCCATGAGGACAAACCCAGGCAAAGCACAGGCAGCTCTGATGCTGAGGACACCCTGGCTTGGTCTGATGAAGCAGCAATGCCAGTGCTGACCCCCAGCCCCTGGGCAGGGAGATCCTGAGAATGTCAGAGATGAGATCATGGAACAATCCCCATGAAATCTGAGACACCAGGAGGGAGCCTAGAAGAGCTGGTCTTCAGCTGAGCTGGGCTCCTGTGGTGGAGGGAGCTCATGGCAACCCGGCAGCACTGCAGAGAGACATCTGTGCCCATGAGCAGCTCCTCTGCCAAGCACACAGGGCTGGGGACACTGCCTGTACGCAACAAGGAGAGACCTGTGAGGCTGAGAGAGCTGATGGATGCTGAGAGCTCACTGGAAGAGAAATCTGCACAGCCTCTCCCTGGTATATCTGTGGGTGCAGGGCAATGCAGGTTCTGTTCCTGGAGGGATCTCCTAAAGCTGGGATATGGGGCATTGTGTGGGGTCTGTCAGGAAGATAGATTCTCTCTAGGACCAGAAGGTGCTGCCTGGAAGGGATGCCCTTCTGCCCCATCAGAGGGACAGGGCAGGACAGCTGTCTTCTCCTGGGCATGGCTGCATTGGCACTGTGGAAAGAAGCGGTGGATGTAAAGTCTGACAACATAGAAGTATGGTGCAGGGTCCTTCTCTCAGAGAGGAGAAACCTCTGAGTGCCTGTCCTTCCAGCCTTCTGGGGAATGTTTCTTGCTGTTTCCCCTCCTGTTCTTGTTGCCTTTGTCCCACCATTACCTGGGGCTTTGAGCACGTCCATTGGTGGGGCTGGCACTGAGTGACACTCACTTCAGGACCCCCATCTTTAGGACTGAGGTTTTCCAGGCAGCTCCTGCTGGGCTTTAGCTGCCTCCCACAATGGCACCACTCTCCCAGGGACTCTTGTGCCCAGAGAGGAGCCCCATGCAGGAGACATCTCGGCACTGAGACCATGGCAATGCCACTCACCACCTGTGTGTGGGCAGCTGCACTGAGCCCTGTGTGTCCCTGGCTGGGAGTGGGGATCTGAGAACCTCCTTGGGTAGGATGAGACTGCAGGAGGGCTTTGGAGCTCTGCCCTGTGAGACTGGATTCCTCAGCTCTCTGTGGGGTCCAGTTTCTTCTGTGGGGAACAGCAGGGTGTCATCACAGAGCGTCCAGCACAGGGCAGCTGAGAGCAGGGCTGATGGACAGAGCAGCTGTCACCACTCTGCACTCAGGGGAAGGTTTCACTGGCACTGCAGCAGCAATGTCAGGGAGTCCTGACAGAAGACACACTCCTTAGCTCATTGCTATCCACGAGGTTTTATTCTGAGATCACACCATCCTTCTATTTACTGACTGCTGCCAGGCAAGACTGAGTTCTCCAGAGCCCACAGCCAACCCTTCTCTCAGCAGTGGGACACTCAAGCCAGCACAAAGCAGACCTCCCAAAAAAGGGACCTGCCAAAAGGCTTCCTGAATACAAAGAGTCAATCTGAGTGTGTTCCATTAGAATTGGAAGAGGTTTTTGTCAAAAAAGAGTTCCCTAACTTCTCGCTTTGCCTTTTCATCCTTGGACAGGTCTCCACACTTGACAGCAGCAGATGTTCAACAGCAGCAGCTCCATCAGCCAGTTCCTCCTTCTGGCCTTTGCCAACACACGGGAGCTGCACCTTCTGCACTTCTGCATCTTCCTGGGCATCTACCTGGCTGGTCTCCTGGGCAACAGCCTCATCATCATCACCATAGCCTGTGACCACCACCTCCACACCCCCATGTACTTCTTCCTCCTCAATCTCTCTATTCTAGACCTTGGCTACATCTCCACCACAGTTCCCAAATCCATGGTCAATTCCTTGTGGGACACCAGGGCCATTTCCTACACAGGATGTGTGGCTCAACTCTTTTTCTTTTCCTTTTTTATCTCCACAGAGTTCTGTCTTCTCACTATCATGGCCTATGACCGCTACGTTGCCATCTGCCACCCCCTGCACTACGGGACCCTCCTGGGCAGCAGAGCTTGTGTCCACATGGCAGCAGCTGCCTGAGGCAGTGGGTTTCTCAATGCTGTGCTGCACACAGCCAACACATTTTCCCTTTCCCTCTGCCATGGCAATGCCCTTGACCAGTTCTTCTGTGAAATCCCCCAGATCCTCAAGCTCTCCTGCTCAGATGACTACCTCAAGGAAACTGGAGTCCTTGTGGTCAGTGTCTGTTTAGGTTTTGGGTGTTTTGTGTTCATTGTGGTGTCCTATGTGCAGATCTTCAGGGCTGTGCTGAGGATGCCCTCGCAGCAGGGACGGCACAAAGCCTTTTCCACCTGCCTCCCTCACCTGGCTGTGGTCTCCCTGTTTGTCAGCACTTCCTTCTTTGCCTACCTGAAGCCCCCCTCCATCTCCTCCCCATTTCTGGATGTTCTAGTGGCATTTCTTTACTCGGTGTTTCCACCAGCAGTGAACCCCCTCATCTACAGCATGAGGAACCAGGAGCTCAAGGATGCCATGTGGAAACTGAGGACTGGATGTTTCTAAGCAACAACGAACTGCTCATCTTCTGCTTATCACTGACCTGTCTCTATTTAGTATGGGGTTTAGTTCCTGTTCCTTTGTTTGCCTCTAGTTTATTTAAACTGGAATATGATGGTCCACAGTCATCCCATTGCTGATACAGTGTGACCCACACGCTGGGTAAGGATGGGCTGTGCTCTCTTTGCATCACCTCTGCCTGAAAAGGTGCACAAATTTTTCTTTCTTAAAGTTTCTCCTGACATTTATTAAATATTTATAAGAACATTTTCATCAACTGAATCACTTGACTACTTGTCTGAAAAGGCAATGCTTTCCCACCATGACTGAACAGTAATTTCCTTGAAGTGTAACAAACATAAAGTCACAGAATCTTTCACAAAGTCCAACCACAGCCTAACCCCGCCTAGTCCACCTCCAGACCATGTCATCAAGCACAACATCTGCACACCTTTGTAATACTTCCAGGGATGGCTACTCCACCACGTCCCTGGGCAGCCTGTTCCAATAGCTGAATACCCTTTCCATTAAGAAATTCTTCCTGATGTCTAACCTAAATCTCCCCTAGTATAATTTCAAGCCATTCCCTGTCATCCTATCGCTTGTTATCTGAGATAAGAGGCCAAACTGCACCTCTCTATATCCTTCTTGCAGGTACTTGTAGAGGGTGATAAGGTCTCCCTCAGCATCCTGAAGACTAAAACGCCCCAGTTCCCTCAGTTGATCCTCACAGGACTTGTGCTGCAAACCTTTCACTGTCTACTCTGCCATTCTCTGGACACAATCCAGCATCTCAATATCCTTCTTTTAGCAAGGGGCTCAAAACTGGACACAGTACTCAAGGTGTGGCCTCACCAGAGCTGAGTGTAATGGAACAATCTCTTCCCTACTCCTGGCAGTCACACTATTCCTGATCCAGGCCTGGATGCCGCTGGCCTTCTTGGCCACCTGGGCACAGCGCTGGCTCATGTCCAGCTAACACCCCCGTATCCTGTACTTCTAGGGAGCTCTCCAGCCACTCTACTCCAGGACTGAAACCCTGCCTGTTTTTACTGTGAGCAAAGCTCATGACCAAGCCCCATATAGCCTCTGCCAATTGATCCAGCCTGTCCAGGTCGCTCTGCAGAGCCTTCCTGCCTGCCACAATTTGGTGTCATGAACTTATTGAGGCTGCACTCAATCCCCTCGTTCAGATCATTAATAAAGATGTTAGAGAGGATGGGCCCCAGCACTGAGCCCTGGAGAACACCACATGTGATGTGCTGCCAGCTGGATTTAACTCCATTCACCACAGCTGTTTGGGCCCAGCCTTCAGCCAGTTTCTGACCCAGCAAAGAGTATACCCATCTAATCCATGAACAGAGGCTTCAGCAGGGTGCCCTGGGGGAAACTGATGAAGGCTTCACTGAAGTCCATGTAGATCACATCCACAGCCTTCCCCTCATCCACTAAGCAGGTCACCTTGTCATAGAAGGAGATCAGCAGCTTGAAGCACAATCTGCCTTTCCTAAACCCATACTGACAGGGCCTGACGGCCTGAGTGTCCTGCATGTGCTGCATGATGGTACTCAAGATAATTTGTTCCATCACCTACCCTAGCACCAAGGTCAGGCTGACAGGCCTGTAATTCCCCAGGACCTCCCTCTGTCCCTTCCTGTAGATGGGTGTCACATGTGCCAGCTTCCAGTCAGGTGGAAACACCCTTGTCAGCCAGGACTCCTGGTAACTAAGGGAAAGTGGCTTGGGGAGGAAATCCACCAGCTCCCTCAGTACCTTGGGGTGTTTGCCATCCAGACCCATCAACTCGTATGGATCTAAGCAGCTGAACAGGTCAGTAACCAGTTCCCCGTGGATGATGGGGACTTCAGTCCACTTCCCATCCCCATCTTTCCACTCAGGGGTCTGGGTATCAGGGGACCAATGGCGTTACTACTAAGGACTTAGGCAAAGTACATCAGCCTTTTCTTCATCCTCCATCACAGTGGTTCCCCCCGATCCAGTGAAGGTGGGAGATTCTCCCTGGCCCTCCTTTTGTTATTAATGAATTTATAGAATTAATAACAAAAGGATTACCAGGGAGAATCTCCCACCGTTATTGTAGGTAGCAAACAAAAGTTGCAAGGGTTGAAAAAATTTCCTTTCTAGAAACCTCCCCAGGTAGCCCACTAGTAGCCCCAGTGTCTTTGGGGTCAGGGCTTTCCTAGCCAGGGGAACAGTCCTACGATTGCCCCACAAAATTTTTGTGGATCTACTAGGTTCTGCCTTTGAAAATTCTAAACATCAATAGCTCCCAAATAAATCTGTGAAGGCTGAAAGATGTTCCTGGGCTGAAACCTTACCAGTCAGCCAACAAGCAGCTCTTGTAAACTGTGGGCAAAGGGCATTCCTGGCTATGGGAATTGTCCTATAACACCAGACATCATTTTCCAGCTCTACCAGCGTCCACATTCAAAGACACTAAATGCCCAGCAATAGCTCCACAACAAAAGGTTTGAGGGCTGAAGTATCTTGGGAGTCTGAAAACTCCCCAGGATGCCCAAAAGCACCCCCAGTAACCTTGAGGCTCAGAGCTTTTGTAGCTGAGGGAACGATCTTAATAGTGCCTGATGTCATTTTCAGTCTCTACCAGCATCCAACTCCAAATGTGCTGAATGTCCACCAATAGCACCAAAACAAAAGGAGTGAGTGATTAAAGCTGTTCCTGGCCTGAAACCTGCTCAGACATCCCATTAGCAGCCCCAGTAATCTTGGAGCTCAGGACTGTCCTTGTCAAAGGGAACAGTCCTTACAAGTGCCTGACATCGTCTTCCTGCTCCAGCAGCGTCAAGTTTCAAAAATGCAAAATATCCAGCAAGAGCACCTAAGCCTGCCCAGGTTGTGCACTGGGAGCACCAGTAAAGCTGACCCCCTTCACACGCTGCTTGGCCGTAGCAGCGGCTGAGGAGAGAGACTTCATGGTTATGAAACTGGATCATGTTGAACTGCTGTTTGTTGTCAGAGAAATCTGTCTGTGCCTGTGAGCACAGATGATGCCAGGAAAAGTTTTGGGAGTCCCAGGAGGCCAGTGAGGGAACTGCTGGGCTTGGGGAAGAGCAAGGTTCTCCAGACAGGGCTGGATGTCAAGAGACTGCTTTTCCTGCCTGTCTAGATCTCCTTAGCAGACCCAGAGCCCTGGGACAGGCTGCCCAGGGAGGTGGTGGAGTCTCCTTCACTGGAGATATTCAAGACCCGCCTGGACTCCTATCTGAGTGATATGTCCTAGGGAGCTGCTTTGGCAGGGGGTTGGACCTGATGATCTCTCAATGTCCCTTCCAACCCCTACAATTCTATGATTCTATGTCCATCCCAGAATGCTGCTGTCACTTCTTCTGACAACTGAGCCATGACAGAAAATACCTGTGACTGGAAAAAGGTCCTCCATGGGAAATCCCTTTGAAACCTGTATCACTAAGGATCCAACTAAAATCCAAGTAGTTGGTGGCCTCCCCTTTAGTAGATGCAAGAAGGCAACCATGCTCCATGGCCTTAAGGACAATGTGTCTTCCCTGAGGCCTCTTTGGCAGGGACATCAGCCACAGCCAAGGGGGAAAAGATCTCATTTCTATCAGGCCCTTTCCACCTGTCTGGCACCCTTGGCCATCTGCACCACAGCCCATCCCACACGGCATCACCCCTGTACCTGGTTCTTTGTAGGCTGCAGGGATGCAACACGCTTTCCCACCTCATTGTCACCTAACAATGTCCCTGCCTGTACTGCTGTCTCTCCCTCCTCGCCAGCTGTTCCCACAAGCACAAAGCCACCAGCTCATCCACACTTCCTCCCAGTGACTTCTTGCACCACAGCACTACCCTCAGAATGACATTTCTTTATCCTCATGTCCACCCTGGCCTTCAGAGCCATCAGTTCACATGGACTTCCTTTCTTATGTTCTTTTCACATAGCACAAAGAGGGCTTCCCTCAGCCTCCCCTTCCCCAGGCTAAAGCAGCCCCGGTCTCTTGGCAGCCTTTCCCTGACCACATACGTGTTCCTCCTCATTCCTCCAGATCAGGGACCCCCACACTGGGACTGACTGCTCCAGAGGTGGCATCATCATTGCTGAGTCCAGATGGACCAGAAGGACCCTTGTCTGTGCAGCCACACTCCTCCCAGAGGAGCCCAATGTGCTCATGGCCACATCCCTGTTCAACACCTCTGACTGCTAGGGCAGCCCCTGCAAGACCAAAATTCTTCTCCTTGTGGCTGGTTCTCCACCCATCATGTCTGAGCTGCCTTGATGTGTGGGTGTTGTGCTGGAACCTTTTCTCGTGGTTTCACCCCAGCCCAGAGCCGAGCATCACGCAGCCGCTCTCTCTCTAAGAGGGGGTGTGTGTGTAGGGGGAGGACAGGGGGAGGGAGGAAGGGAGAGAAAAGGAAACCAAAAAGCCCTAAACCTTGTGGGCTGGGATAAGGACAGTTTACTGGAACAGCAGAGAGACAGAAACAACAAAAACAACAACAACAACAGGACTTTGTGGTAAAATACACACAGCTGGTGATTCACAGTGCAGTTTGTCACTGAACCCCACAGCTCTGGCCGCACAGCTCACAGCCATCCCGAAAACACGTGTGTCCTGGAGCTGAGTTCTCCTGCCCTCACCACACTCCTTTATGCTGATCATGGTGTAATTTGAATGGAATATGCTTTTTTGGGCAGTTTGGGTCACCTGTCTTGGCTGTGCTCCCTCCCAGCTCCCAGGGTGCTCCCCACCTTCCCATTAGTAGTAGAGAATGAACAACAGAAAAGTCTTTGATTGCTTGGACACAACTAAAGCCTCCCTGTTATCAGCACTGCTCTCATCCTAACAACCAAATGTGGCACCACACTGGCTGCTAGAAGGAAAATCAACTGTATTCCTCCTGAAACCAGCCCACCTTTGTAGACAACAAGTGCACCACAACAGTGGGCTCACTCCTGTAGTCATACAGTGTGGATAATCCCCTTGGTCAGTTATGGTCAGCTGGGCCTGTTCTGTCCCTTTCTGGGCACTTGTGCACTCCCAGTTGACTCATTTCTGGAACAGAATTAGAATAAAGACCTTAATGCTGTGCAAGCACTGCTCAGCAAGGAACACACATATTTATTTAGACTTTATGGCTTACAAATCCAAACACCAGAACTATGGGGGCCACCAACATGAGAATTAATTCCAGAAGCAGAGAAAATATGGGCAGGAGGAGGAGATCTCTTCTGCTTGGAAATCTTCCTGATGTTCCTGGTCATCAAATCCCAAAATTTCTCAAGGTCTCTCTGAAGGGAATCTCCATTTCACTAAAGGTTCACATGTGCGCGCAGATGGCTCTCTAACTTTCTGTACTTTTAACCAAATGACAGCAATAGGTGCTAAAGAACCTGGGCCTCTATTGCTGGACATCTAGCATGTTTGAGAATGGATGATGGTACAGCCTGAAAATGACATTTTTAGGACTGTTCCAATGGCTTGGAATGCCCTGAGCCCCAAGGTTAACGGGTCTGTTAGTGGGCGACCTGGGGAGGTTTCAGGCCAGAAACCTTTTTCCACCCTCGCACCTTTTGCCATGGAGCTGGTGCTGGACATTGAGCAGTGTCACAGGTGGACACTGTTGAAGCTGGAAAATTATGTTGGGCAGAGTTACATCCACTCCCATGGCTACAAAAGCCCTGACCCCCATGTTCCTGGAGCTGTTAGTGGGATACCAGGGGATATGTAAGGCCATGAACACCTTTCATCCCTCACACCTTTAGTTTGGGATGTATTGCTGGGCATTTAGCAGGTTCAAAGGTGGACACTGGTATAGCCAGAAATGACATCAAGCAATGTTAGGACCCTTCTTTTGTCTCTGAACACTCTGAGCTGTAAGGTACTGGAGCTGCCAGTGATCTACCTAGGCAGGCTTCATGCCAGGAGAATCTTTCATCCCTGACACTTTTGTTAGGGATCTCTTGCTGTTCATTTAGCAGTTTGTAGGTGTATGCTGGTAGAGCCCCAAATGCCTGTCTTCCAATACCCCGAGCAGCTGGAGAATCTATCCCAAGGGGAATTCTGACAATGAACCTGACTACTGTAGAAAGCAGAAATGAAACTGCCCATTGAGAACAGGAGCCAATACCAGGGTGGCAAGAAAGAAGAGAGTATATTAGAAAGTAATGGAAATCCCCAGGGAGCAGAGTCCTGGCTGAGCAGGGTGGTTCCACTGGACTGGAAACTGGCAAATGTGACAGAAAGAAAGACCAGAAGGAGGATTAAGGGAACTACAGGCCTGTCAGCCTGACCTCAGTGCTGGGGAAGGGGATGGAACTAATCATCTTGAGTACCATCATGCAGCACATGCAGGACACTCAGGGGTGAGGCCGTGTAAGCATGGCTTTAGGAAAGGCAGATTGTGCTTGAGTAAGCTGATCTCCCTCTATGACAAGGTGACCTACTTAGTGGAGGAGGGGAAGGCTGTGGATGTGATCTACCTGACTTCAGTAAATCCTTCATCACTGTCTCCCACAGCATCCTGCAGGAGAAACTAGCCACTCATGGATTAGATGGGTATACTCTTTGCTGGGTTAGAAGTTGGATGAAGGCCAGAGAGTTGTGGTGAACAGAGTTAAATCCAGCATGTGGCAGGTCACCCTGCTGGAAGGCAGGAAGGCTCTGCAGAGAGACCTGGATAGGCTGGATCCATGGGCAGAGGCCAGTTTTAAGGAGTTCAACAAGGCCAGGTGCACTTTGGTCACAATCCCCCCAGGCAATGCTACAGGCCTGTGGCAGAGAGGCTGGAGAGCTGCCTGGAGGAAAAGGATCTGGGGGTGTTAGTGGACAGGCAGATGAACATGAGCCAGCACTGTGCCCAGGTGGCCAAGAAGGCCAACGGCATCTTGCCTTGTATAAGGAGTAGTGTAACCAGCAGTAGTAGGAAAGTGATTGTTCTGTTGTACTCAGCTCTGGTGAGGATGCACCTCGAGTACCGTGTCCAGTTTTTTACCCCTCACTAAAAGAAGGACGTTGAGATGCTGGAGCGTGTCCAGAGAAGGGCAACCAAGCTGGAGAAGGGTGTGGAGAACAAGTCCTGTGAGGAGTGGCTGAGGGAACTGGGGCTTTTTAATCTTAAGAAAAGGAGACTGAGCAGAGACCTTATCCTTCTTTACAACTACCTGCAAGGAGGGTGCAGAGAGGTGGTATTCAGTTTCTTGTCTCAGTAGACAGGGATGGGATAAGAAAAAATGGTGTCAAATTGCACCAGGGGAGATTTTGGTTAGATATAAGGAAGAATTTCTTTACTGAGGTAAAGAAGGTGTGTAGATGTTGTGCTTGAGGACATGGTCTAGAGGTGCACTAGACAGGGTTAGGCTGTGGCTGTGGACTCGATATTAAAAACCTCTTCCAACCTAAGTGATTCCATGATTCTATGGTACACAGAAACCAGTAACTTCCCGTTCTGTCATGGTGGGAAAGCATTGCCATTTCAGACAAGTAGTCAAGTGATTCAGGCAATGAAAATGTGCTTGTAAATTTTTTATAAATGCCAGGAAAAAAATAAATAAGGAAAAACTGTGCACCCTTCCAGACAGGCATGATGCAAAGAGAGCACAGCTCATCATTACGCAGTGTCTGGGTCACAAAAAAACAGGTGATTCTGCATTAGCAATGGGATGAACGTGCAACATATTGTTACAGATTAGACCAAAAAGAAGGAAAAAAACCCCAAAACTAATAACTCTACTAAATACAAACGTATCCTAACTTTACTTATATGGCCAGCCATATGCAGAAGAAGATGAGCAGTTTGTTGCTGCTTAGAAACATCCAGTCATCAGTTTCCACATGGCATTCTTGAGCTCCTGGTTCCTCATGCTGTAGATGAGGGGATTCACTGCTGGTGGAAAAATTGAGTAAAGAAACGCTGGTATCAGGTCATGAAATAGGGAGGAGATGGATGGGGGCTTCAGGTAGGCAAAGAGAACAGTACTGACAAACAAGGAGACCACAGCCAGGTGAGGGAGGCAGGTGGAAAAGGCTTTGTGCCGTCCCTGCTGCGAGGGGATCCTCAGCACAGCCCTGAAGATCTGCACATAGGACACCACAATGAACACAAAACACCCAAAACCTAAACAGGCAGTGACCACAATGAGTCCAGTTTCCCTGAGGTAGGCATCTGAGCAGGAGAGCTTGAGGATCTGGGGGATTTCACAGAAGAACTGGTCAAGGGCATTGCCTTTGCAGAGGGGCAGTGAAAATGTATTGGCTGTGTGCAGCACAGCATGGAGAAACCCACTGCCCCAGGCAGCTGCTGCCATGTGGACACAAGCTCTGCTGCCCAGGAGGGTCCCGTAGTGCAGGGGGTGGCAGATGGCAATGTAGCGGTCATAGGCCATGACAGTGAGAAGACAGTGCTCTGTTGCAAGCAAAAATAAAAAGAAAAAGAGTTGAGCCACACATCCTGTGTAGGAAATGGCCCTGGTGTCCCACAGTGAATTGGCCATGGATTTGGGAACAGTGGTGGAGATGTAGCCAAGGTCAACAATAGAGAGGTTGAGGAGGAAGAAGTACATGGGGGTGTGGAGGTGGTGGTCACAGGCTATGGTGATGATGATGAGACCATTTCCAAGAAAAGCAGCCAGGTAGATGCCCAGGAAGAGGCAGAAGTGCAGGAGCTTCAGCTCCCATGTGTCTGCAAAGGCCAGGAGGAGAAACTGGCTGATGGAGCTGCTGCTGTTGGACATCTGCTGCTGTCAAGTGGGGGGACCTGTCCAAGGAGGAAAAGCCACAGTGAGAAGTTAGGGAACACTTCTCGGTCAAAAACATCTTCCAACTCTTAGGGAACACCCTCAGATTGACTCTTGTATTCAGGAAGACTTTTGTCAGGTCCCTTTTGGGAGGTCTGCTTTGTGCTGGCTTGAGTGTGCCACTGCTGGGAGGAGGGTTGGCTGTGGTGTCAGAAGAACTCAGTCCTGCCTGGCAGCAGTCAGTAAATAGAAGTATGGCCTGATCTCAGACAAAATCCCCTGTGGAGTGGAATGAGCTTTTCAGCACAGCCACTCTAATCTGACCTGAGGGCAGAGCAGAGCTTTGGAGCTTTGGTTTTCTCCTGCCTGTACCTGAGGAGTGTTTCTTCTCTCAGAACTCCCTGACATTGCTGCAGCAGTGCCAGTGAAACCTTCCCCTGAGTGCAGAGTGGGGAGAGCTGCTCTGTCCATCAGCCCTGCTCTCAGCTGCCCTGTGCTGGACACTCTGTGGTCACACCCTGCTGTTCCCCACAGAAGAAACTGGACCCCACAGAGAGCTGAGGAATCCAGTCTCACAGGGCAGAGCTCCAAAGCCCTCCTGCGGTCTCATCCTACCCAAGGAGGATCTCAGCTCCTCACTCCCAGCCAGGGACACACAGGGCTCAGTGCAGCTGCCCACACACAGGTGATGAGTGGCATTGCCACGGCCTCTGTGCCGAGATGTCTCCTGCATGGGGCTCCTCTCTGGGGCACAAGAGTCCCTGGGAGAGCAGTGCCATTGTGGGAGGCAACTACAGCCCAACAGGAGCTGCCTGGAAAACCTCAGTCCTAAAGATGGGGGTCCTGAAGTGAGGGTCAGCTCAGTGCCAGCCCCACGAATGGACATGCCCAGGGGCCCAGGTAATGGTGGGACAAAGGGAGCAAAGTAATGAGGGGAAAGAGTGAGAAATTTTCCACCCAAGGCTGGAAGGACAGGGACAGGCAGCCAGGCACTCGAGTTTCTCCTCCATGGGCATCAGGCTAACAAGGAGAAGACTCAGACTGAAACTCTTGAAATCTGGGTACAGAGTTTGTTCTGGGTGGCAGAAACCTTGTGGTTGCTGTGGGAAAGCTTCAGCACTGCTGGGGATGTCAGAGAGGTCTCAAATCCCCACTGCCAGGGCATTTCTGGGAGCAGCTCCTTCTCCCTCCCTGACAATGTCTCTGCAGCCTGGAGCTGTCCCTGCACCTGCTGCTCTTTGCCCATGTCACCTCCTGCTCTGTGCTCACAGACCTCATCCAACCTGCCCTGTGCTCAGCTCTGCTCTGCAGACCCCTCCTGGCATCAGGGCGCTGCCCCGGGGAACCTCTGTGTGTGCAGGGCTCAGCCCAGGCTCCAACATCTTCATGAGAATCAAGTTTTCACTGTATATTCTCAAGGGGAGAAATAAGTTCTCATCTACCACACTCAGCACAGCCCCCAGGAGAGGAAAAGTCAAAGCAAAGACTCTGCCTTTGGAGAAATATTCTCTTTGGCATTTCTCAAGGATCAGCTCTGGCTGGGAGCAAAGCTGACCCATGCAGCACTTTCTTACAGCAGAGGGACCTTACGTTGCCCTTCCCTGGGTCACTGCTTCAACCCAGAGGTGCTGACTATATCCCTGTGGAAAGCCCAGCAGGCAGGCTGAGTGCTGACCCTGGCAGCAGCAGAGTCCCTGCCCCAGCACACAGACCCCAGGTCACAGAATCACAGAATCACAGAATCACAGAATCTTAGGGGTTGGAAGGGACCTCAAGAGATCATCGGGTCCAACCCCCCTGCCAAAGCAGGCTCCCTATCTCATATTACACAGATAGGCATCCAGACGAGACTTGAATATCTCCAGAGAAGGAGACTCAACCACCTCCCTGGGCAGCCTATTCCACTGCTCCGTCACCCTCACTGTGAAAAAGTTCTTCCGCATGTTGGTGCGGAACTTCCTATGCTCCAGCTTACAGCCATTGCCCCTAGTCCTGTCCCCACAGACCACTGAAAAGGGGCTGGCCAAATCCCCCTGCTCACAAGGACAGCCCTGGGCAGCCCTCAGCCATGCCCAGGAGAAGACAGCTGTCCTGCCCTGTCCCTCTGATGGGGCACAAGGGCATCCCTTCCAGGCAGCACCTTCTGGTCCTAGAGAGAACCTGTCCTCCTGACAGACCCCACACACTGTCCCATGTCCCAGCTTTAGGAGATCCCTCCAGGAAGAGAACCTGCATTGCCCTGCACCCACAGACATACCAGGGAGAGGCTGTGGAGATTTCTCCTCCAATGAGCTCTCAGCATCCATCAGCTCTCTCAGCCTCACAGGTCTCCCCTCGGTGCCTACAGGCAGTGTCCACAGCCCTGTGTGCTTGGCAGAGGAGCTGCTCCTGGGCAGAGCTGTCTCTCTGCAGTGCTGCTGGGTTGCCATGAGCTCCCCCCATCCCAGCAGCCTGTCCCAGCTCAGCAGGAGAAGACCAGTTCTTCTAGGCTCCCTCTTGTGCCTCAGGCCTCATGAGGATCGCTCTGTGATCTCATCTCTGATGTTTCCTCCCTCAGCTGGGGAGAAATCCTTCTGTCCATCAGAGCCTTTTCTCCTGATCAAACCAGAGCTGGGCAGGAGAATCACCTTCCCTTGTCTGCACATGAGACAGGACACCCAGGTCTGGGATAGGGAGGGGACTCTTTCCCCCTGTGAAAGGAAGGGGTTTAAGTGAGCATTTGGGCATTTCTCAGGGTTTCCCAAGAACAAAATCAGGAAAAACAAATCTACAAAGCTCTGCTCTGCAGTTGGAAGAATTGGAAACCACCATCCAGAAAAGATGTTAGATATCAAAAAAGATAGACCTGCTGCTGCAAGGATAAACTGATCCCTGGAGAGCTCCCATCAGAGCCCAGTACAGCCAGTGGCACCCTCAGCCAGCAGGAAATGCACCTCCCAAAAAGGACCTTTCCAATGTCTAATAGAACAGGGAGAAGCAGTCCTTGGGTGCTCAATGAGAATGTTTTGCCCAGTGAAGTGTGCCCAAGTTCTCACTGCCTTGTTCTCCTTGCACAGGGCTCCATGCAAAGAGGCAGAGAATGTCCCATGGCAGCTTCATTCCCCACATCCTCCTCCTGCCTTTGGCAGACACACGGGAGCTGCAGTGGGTTTCTCAGTGCTGTGCTGCTCACAACCAAGACATGATCCCTCCCCCTCTGCAAGGGCAATGCTGTTGACCAGTTCTGCTGTGAAATCCCCCAGATCCTCAGCCTCACATGCTCATACACCTACCCCAGGGAGACTGGTCTTCTTGTATCCAGCAGCTGTTTAATTTTGGGGTGTTTTATGGGATACCTGGGGAGATTTACAGTCAGGAACATCTTTTGGCCCTCGCGTGTTTTGCTGTGGAGCTTTTGCTGGACATTTTGCAGTTTCCTAGATGGACACTGGTAGAGCCCCAAAATGACTTCAGGCAATGTTAGGACCCTTCCCTTGGCAAGGAACACCTTGAGCCCCAAGGTTACTGGTGCTTCCTGTCCAGTCCCTGAGGAGGATCATGTGAGGAACATCTTTCAGTCCTCATACCTTTTTTTAAGGTGCAGTTGGTGGATATTTAGCATATTTGAAGGCAGATGCTGGTAGAGCATGAAAATGAAGTCAGGCAATGTTAGGACCTTCCTTGGAAGGGAAAGCCCTGAGCCCCAAAATTAGGTCCTGTTTGTAGTCTACATGGGGACATTTCAGGCCAGGAACTTCTTTCAGCCCTTGAACCTCTTGTTTTGGAGCTATTGGTGCAGTTTGGTGGTTTCAAAGTTGGAGGACTGTAGAGCTGTGCAATGAGTTCAAGCACTATAAGGGTTGTTCCCTTGGCTAGGGATGGGCTGAGCCTTAAGGTTCCTAGTGCTGCTAGTGGGTTACCTGGGGAGGTTTCAGGCCTGGAACTTCTTTAGGCCCTTGGTCCTTTTGTTTGGCAGCTATTGCTGGACATTTAGCAGTGTCAAAAATGGATGCTGGTAGAGCTGGAAAAAGATGTCAGTCAATTTTAGGACCATTCCTGTGGCTAGGAATGCCCTGAGCCCAGCGGTAACCTGGTCTGCTGGTGGGCTACCCTGGGAGGTTTCAGGCCAACAACATCTTTCAGCTCTCACACGTTTTTTTGGGGAGCTATTGCTGGGCATTTATCAGTTTTGAAAGTGGGTGCTGGTAGAGTTTGAAAATGACATCAGGCACTGTGATGACTGTTCCCTTGGCTAGGAAAGCCCTGAGCCCCAAGGTTACTGGCTCTTCTAGTGCACAACCTGGGGAGCTTTCAGGCCAGTGAGATCCTTCATCCCTCACAACTTTTGTTTGGTTGCTGTCGCTGGGTATTTAGCATTTTTGAAACTTGATGCTGATAGAGCTGAAAATGAAGTGAGGCACATCTAAGGACTGTTCCCTTGGCTGTGAAAGCTCTGAGCCCCAAGGTCAGTGGTCCTGTTTGTAGTCTACATGGGGAGGTTTCAGGCCAGGAACTTCTTTCATCCCTTGCACCTTTTGTTTTTAAAGTATTACTGGATTTCAGCAGTTTCGAAGGTGGAGGACTGCAGAGCTGTGCAATCTTGTCAGGCACTATTACGGTCGTTCCCTTGGTTTGGAATGTGCTGAACCTCATGCTGCTAGTCACTTACCTAGAGAGGTTTCAGGCCGGGAAGATCTTTAGTCCCTTGCCCATTTCTTGGGGGAGGTATTGCTGGACATTTAGCATTTTCAGAGCTGGACACTGGGAGAGCCTGAAAATGCTGTCAGGCACTGTTAAGATGATTCCCTTGAGTGGGAAAGCACTGAGCTCCAGTGCTAATGGTGTTGCTTGTAGGCTACCTGGGGAGGTTTTAAGCCAGGAATGTTTTTTTGCCATGACACCATTTGTCTGGGATCTGTTACTGGACATTTAGCATTTTCAGAGTTGGATGCTGGTAGAGCCAAATAAAACATCAGGCCTTGTTAGGACCATTCCCTTGGCTATAAAAGCTCTGAGCTGCAAAGTTACTGGGGCTGCCAGTGGGCTACATAGGGAGGTTTCAATCCCCCCAAGATATTTTGGACCTCAGACCTTTAGTTTGGGAGCTATTGCTGAGCATTTAGCATTTTGGAATGTGGATGCTGAAGAATGATGTCTGGTATTATGGGACCATTCCCTTGGCTAGGAACACCCTTAGCCCCAAGGTTACCAGGGCTGCTTGTGGGCTGCCTGGGGAAGTTCCAGGCCAGGAACATCATTCATCTTTCAGAGATTTATTTGGGAACTATTGCTGTACATTCAGAAATTTTGAAAGACAATGCCTGTAGAGCCACAAAGTGACATCAGGCACTCTTGGGATAGTCCTCTTGCCAAGGATAGTCCTGACCCCCAAGGTTACTGGAGCTTCTAGTGGGCATCCTCAGGAGGTTTCTGGCCAGGAAGCATTTTCAACCCTCACAAATTTTCTTTGTGACCTACAGTAGAGGTGGGAGATTCTCCCTGTCCCTCCTTTTCTTACTTATTCTGTAAATACATTAATAACAAAAGGAGGGACAGGGAAAATCTCACAACTTGATTGGATCTGGGGGAACCATTGTGACAGAGGATGAAGAAAAGGCTGATGTACTGAATGCCTTTTTTGCCTCAGTCTTTAGTGGTAAGACCAGTTGTCTCCTGATACCCAGAGCCCTGAGTGGCAACACAGGGACAGGAAGTAGACTGAAGCCCTGCTTAGATCTGCACATGTCAATGGGTGTGGATGGAAAACACCCGAAAGCACCGAGGGAGCTGGCAGAAGTTCTCCCAAGCCACTTTCCCTTATTTACCAGCAGTCCTGGCTGACTGGGGTGGTTCTGCCTGACTGGAAACTGGCACATGTGACACCCATTTACAAGGAGGGACAGAAGGAGGACCCAGGGAAGTACAGGCCTGTCAGCCTGATCTCAGGGCTTGGGAAGGGGATGGAACTAATCATAGAATCATAGAATGGCATGGGTTGGAAGGGACCTTAAGGATCATAGAGCTCCATCCCCCCTGCCACAGACAGGATCTACACAAGGTTGCCCAGGGCCCCTTCCAACCTGGCCTTGAACACCTCCAGGTATGAGGCATCCACCCCCTCTCTAGGCAGCCTGTTCCAGCACCTCACCACTCTCTCTGGAAAAAACTTCCCCCTAGTATCCAATTTAAACCTTCTTTCATTTAGCTTTAATCCATTCCCCCTTGCCCTGCCATTGTCTGCCCTTTAAAAAAGTTCATTCCCCTTGTCGTGGTTTCACCCCGGCCGAGAGCCGAGATCCACGCATCTGCCTGCTCCTTAAAGGAAAAGAGCAGGGGAAGGGGGAAAGGGGAGGTGGGGGTGTGAGAGGCAAGGGAAGGGAAAAGGAAGGGGCAATAACCCCCAAACCAAGAAACTAAGAGGCCCGTGGGTTGGGATAAGGACAGTTTACTAAGATAACAGAAAGATACAATGTAACAATGTAATAAAAGAGCAAAAATCTATGAAGCTGTTGATACCCAATGCAGTTTCTCACCAAACCCACAGCTCAGGCCGTGGCACCCAGAGCCGTCCCGGAACCCGACCGTCCCCCAATAACCGGACGACCTGGAGCCGCCCCTGCTCCTCCTCCCATCACCCCCCCCCCTTTATACTGGGCAGGACGTAATTGGCCTGGAATACTCTCTTTGGCCAGTTTGGGTCACCTGTCCTGGCTTCACCCCTCCTTTCTCATGAATAGAGAAATATGAAGAGCTGAGAAAGTCCTTGACTGTCTGACAGCAACTAAACCCATCAGGGTGTTACCAGCACTGCTTTCATTTTAACTCCCAAACACAGCATTCCATCTGCTGCTGCAAATGAAATTAACTCCATCCTGACCAAAACCAGGACATCCCTAAAAGCCTTAGTATGCTGTATATTCTCACACCTCCTGTAACTCCTTTAAAATCAACATCGTATTCTAAACTAAACCCAAAATCACCCAGAAGATAAACTATTATATCAGGGTGAATGTGACACTATGAGGATCAGCTGAGGGGACTGGGGCTTTTAAGTCTTAAGAACAGGCGGCTGAGGGGAGACTTTTTCACTCCCTACAACTACCTGCAAGGAACGTGTAGAGAGGTGAGGGTCAGTTTCTTATCTCAGACAGGGGGGGATGGGATAAGAAGAAATGGTGTCAAATGCACCAGGGGAGATTTAGGTTAGATATCAGGAAGAATTTCTTTACTGAAAGGGTGTTCAAGTACTGGAACAGGCTGCCCAGGGAAGTGGTGGACTCACAATCCCTGGAGGTATTTAAAAGGTGTGTACATGTTGTGCTTGAGGACATGGTCTAGAGGTGGACTAGACAGGGTTAGGCTGTGCTTGGGTCATAGAATTATAGAATCACAGAATCACAGACTGGTTTGGGTTGGAAGGGACCCCAAGGATCACAGAGCTCCAACCCTCCTGCCACAGGAAGGGACACCAACCTCCAGCCTGGATCTACACAAGGCTGCCCAGGGCCCCATCCAACTCAACTTTATTGATACACCTTCCCCTGGGGCAAGCCTTGAGGTTTCTGTGATCACAGAGCCACTTTCAGTGCCGGTCCCCAGCCCAAAGCTCCCCAAGAGACAAGGCTCAGGAGGACGAGGCCATCTTGTGGATTTGCTTGAAACAGCAGAATTTTGCCAGCCGTGGAATTGGGGAGCAGTTACCCCAGGAGTAACTTTTTTGCTCCTCTTTCTACCCCAGTCTTAGCTGTTCCCTCACAGGGGTGATGAGTAACGTGATTTGGGAGGAGAGGTGAATAGGATGGACATGTGCCTGTGCCCCTTTATTGGGATTTCATCATCTCTGTGTGTCACCTTTGGCAGCCAAGAGAACCAGTTCCCCTGGGCTGCTCTGCAGCCACCGTCCCCTCGTCTGTCCGGCGGGTCTCAGCGTTGCTCTGCAGTCGCTGTCACTCCCTGCAGCAGCTCTCCAGCACATGGGACGTTTCAAAGATCCAACCAGAGCTCAGGAATTGGGGCAGTTGCCCATCAATGCTGGTTTTCGTCTCCCCCACAGCGCTCTGTCCAGACCTTTGCCCTCAGTTTGTAATTCCTCCCTCCCAGCCTGCAGCCCACCAGGAAATGTCTCTTTCCCTGTCTGTCTCTGCTGCCTGGTCATCTTCTTTCCCTGCTCCCCTTCTGGCCCAGAGACAGTGGCTGATGTTGTCTTTCCCCGACTGCCTGTCTGTCCCTCCTGGTCCCTGTCTGTCTGTCCTGCAGCCTGTTGCTCTGTTTCCCTTTCTCCACACATCTCTCTCCCACTCCTGCCCATCTTTCCCACCATCCCCCTGTCCCTCTTGGGCTGACGCAGCCTGGGGTGAGGCAGACATGGAGCATATGGGAGTGGGGCCAGTCCAGGGGCTGGTGTCCCCACAGGGTCCCACAGCAGGAAGGAGTGTCCCGGGGCACAGTGGGAGCTTTTGGCTCAGGGCCCTGGGGTGCCAGGCTGCCATGGGGGTCTCTAGGCAGGATCAGTCTCTGCTCCAGCTGCGGCCAAGCTGAGGTGAGGGCCGGGGTCCCTGTGAGGCAGCGAGACCCTTGGCTGGGCGCAGGGGCTTCTCCTGCCTGCTGGATGCCCAGGGCTGGCGGGGAGGGAGATCCAAACTGGAGACTGGGCATCCCCAGGGGTGATTCGACAGCTGGCAAGGGCAAGGACATGGAGTCAGAGCCCCCCTGGGACCAGGCACTGGGCACGCCGACTCCCAGAACCACCCTGAGCCATCCCAGCAGGTTTAGTTTGGCAGTTGGTGGAGCAGTGTGTTTTTGATTTCTCTGGCTCTGCTCAGGCCAGCTCAGCAGCTACAGCTGAACCCTGAGAAGAGCTGATGCTGCTGCGTGCTTTCTTCCAATATAAAGGGCAGGCATGAGTTCAAAACCTTTTTATAGAGTTAATATGAAAACAAATTAAGAGTATAAACAACTAAAGTGAAATATCTCTCTGTGTGTTAAAAGCCTTTTGGTGTAGCCAGTTCCATTGCTGAAGGTGTCCACAGCCTGGAGGCAGAAAACATTGACAAAAAGGTACCATGAAACCTGAGGAGATCCATGAACAAAGGCCTCCCCACCAGAGTAAAATCACTTGTGTGTTCCTGTACCCGCTCACAGTCCCACAGTAACTCAACACACAGATGTACAAACACGTCCCACTAAACCCTGATGTCAACGACTGGTAACTCCCAGTACCTGCATTTACAGGACTGGAGTGTGAATCACACTGGATAGTGACACAGTCGTGTCAAACAACAGCGACCCCAGAAAGGCCAGGGGGTCTCTGCAGTGTGGGGAGTTTCTGTCACCACAGAGAACACCTCTGAAAGGTAAACACAGCCTTCTTCAATTTCACTGGGCTGAAGGAGATGCCAGTGAGTGTTCTCTTCCCTTTCAGCTTTTCAGAGTCTTGTCTTACAAGCCGTTGACACCACAGTCCCCACGTTACCTTGCGTGGTGCCTTGTTGGCAACTAAGGTGTCAGGGGAGACGTCCGCCTGGTGACACGTTGGGCACATGTGTGTCTCTGACTGGAGTAACGCTGTTCAAATACCTGTGAATGATCAGCAGAATCACAAGAGGGTTTAGCCAAAGTAAAGACATTTTTAGAGTTGTAATAAGCTGTAAAGAAAAGTAGAATGTGTGAATATGATCTGAATGGAGAGCATGGAGCTATAAAAGTTGTATTGTGTAAAAAATCTATCGTTTGTGGCAAATAACATGAAGGATGCTATTTCAGGACATCCCCAGTCATCATCATTCCACTCCAAAGTACAGGGAGAATCCCCAGCCTCAAGGTTACTGATTAAAAAAAAACACTCTCAAAAGCCATTTGTCTGCTAGTGCACAATTCTGCCCTCCTTTCCAGGGTGTACTGAAATAGGAACCAGAACTGGGACCAAAGTGAATGGGTGATCCCCTCTTTCTGCTTTCAGAAGATGAGATGTGAGGGTTTGGATTGACCAACATGGGAATAAGACTTACATTCATCACAGTAACTGTTTCCACAGCAAGGAGTGATTGCAGCATCTGTCATAGTTTCCTTGCAAAGGGGACAGAAGAACTCACTGGGAATGGGATGGTCTGAGGAGGAGGAGGAGGGCTCGATGGAGCGGAAGGGTTGCTTTTCTTTCCTTCCTCTGGCATACGCTTCCCTGGAGGGGGTGGGGAAGGAGGAGGAAGAAGGGGAAAGATGGGTAAAAGAGAAATTTTCCAGACTTTGGATTCTACCCAAGAAGGAAAATCAGTGGAGTTGTTCAGTCTCTCCATTGGCCATCTGAGACTTCAGCTTTTAGCTGAAACTACTTTTCTGTCGCTGCAACAGCAGAACTGCTCTGGAAAGCCTGGTCCAACAGCTGTTTGTGAAATGTTTTCAGGAGCAATGAAACATCAAACCAAAGCCAAGTGAGCTTGCAAACAGAATGAGTCCAGCTCAATCCTGCCTGCATGTTTTGCAGAAACACAGGTAACGGCATACCACAGGTGTCACCAACTCCCAGGGGCATGACAAGTGAGACCCCCCAGTTGTAACACGAGACAGTGTCACAGATTTTAAGGCCAAGGTCCAGTGACAGTGCTTCCTCCCTGTGACTAGAAATGCCAGCCAAGGTGGCTGCACTGCCACTCAGACATTTCTCCACGCTTCATCTCACTCCCTGTCTTCTCAGTGCAAGTTATTCCACACTTAACACATTAATAATGGGTACTGTGTATGTTCGTGTGCTGGTGAGCAGGGCACCCTGAGTGCTGGGGTCATCCACCTCCACCAGGAAATCCCTGGGAATTACTGTGCTCCTCTTAATTCTGGGAACCGGCTTAAAATCTTTGTCCTGTGAAGAAGAGAAATGCAGAGAGAACTCATGGAATCACAGACTGCTTTGGGTTCCAAGGGACCATAAACAGCAGCAATACTCCACCAAAGACTTGTGTAATTAGAAAAGGCAAATAATCACCACTTGGCATCAACAGAAATCTCTTGGGTTTAGCAAAAATACTAGAAATGTTGAATGGTCATTAAAAAAGGGAAAGCCAGGAAAAAACATCATAACATGCATGAAAGTTCCCAGAGAAAGTTCTATTGGCATGTTTAATGTCAGTGACAAGGAGAAAATGTTCCACGGATAACTGCAGGTTTCCCTGGCATCTGGAAGGGCTGTGACACGTTGCCACATAGCCTCTCTATTTCACCCCACCAGCAATGGGTCTGAATACGAGTAGTCACTCCTCCGTTATCTGACTGGCAAGGGAAACAACCTCACAGCAGAGTGATGCCACCAGTCCCACGCAGACTGACCTTGTTGGTGGGGCAGTCCCTGCGGCAGTGCCCAGGTTTCCCGCAGCGGAAGCACAGGTAGGACGGGGGAGGTGGACCCCAGGGGGTCTTCAAATAGCTAAAGGGCAAAGAAAGACCAAGATACGTCTGTATCTCTCCTGTGGAAGCGAAGAGCTCAGTGACTCTTCAGTGGCCTTCAAAGGACAGGCGGGGCAGTCTCCACACTCACGTGTGTGGGTGGTACTGCTGGCACGACTGTGCCATCACTGCCGCGATCTTCTCTTCCTCGGCAGCGTCGGCACGAGCCAGATCAGCAGTCTGGGCAACAGGTCGTGATGTGACACACACATGAGGAACAGAGGGAAGCCCCCCCAGACAAAGACAAAACACCCCTTCCCATCCTGGACAGAGCAGCACCAGGCTAGCGGGGGTTGAAGGGGAACAGCTGCTGGTACAACAGACAGTTGTCCTGGAGATGCTCTGGGCAGTCCTTACGCCAGGACACGGTGTTTCTGGGCCTGTTACCCCACGTCCAAAGAGCGTTCCCGGGCACTCCGAGCCCCAGGCTCTGCTGTCCCTTCCATCAGCACCTGTGTCACCAGGCCAGGTTGCTCCCAAGTGGGCTGCAGTGGAGAGTGATACACGACAGCATGTGTTGGGGCTGATAAGGTTCTAAACCCCTCCTGTCTTCCCAGGCTGGACACTACTCGTGATAGGATCGTGTCAGACACATAGTTTGGAAAAAACATAATAGATTAAATTATTAACATTTAAATATAATCTTGCTTCACATGGCAACTGTCACCTAGCACAAGGTCTCAGTGTAAGATTTACAAATAGGAAGCAAACACCTTTCCAGGAACAGTTCTAGATAAATATACACTCATACCTTAATAAGCTGGGCCAGGGAAGTGGATGCAGAGGAGCCATCAGCCTGATCAGAAATAATGAAACACAGATTCAAGCTCTACACTCAAAGCACAGCACCCGTTAACCCCTCCTGTAGTCTGGAGGTCTGTCCTACATCCTGAGTGTCCCTGAAAGAGCCATTTCCACTCTCCTCTGATTGGCATTTGCTCAAATCTGAGCCCAAACCCACGACACTTTCTGAGCATCTCTGCACTGAAGGAGAAGAACCTCAAATCCCCAAACCTGCTGGAGGTGGACAAGGCTCTAACCGTGTGCCCAAAGTACAAGTCCTCACCAAGTGAGGGTTGTGGCAAGAAGAAAACAGCACACACGAGCTATACAAACACCCATCTGACTGGCTGCTGGCAGGCAGGTGTAGGACAGGGCACCACGCTCACTTGTCCCAACCTGGAAACACCGTGACCCAAAACCATCCTACAGGATCTGAGCCACCCAGAGTCACTCAGGAAACAATCAAGTGGCTGCAGAGCGAAGCACAGTGCCTGGCTGGGCACAATGCTGATATCCACATCCCAGCTGTGCTTCTGGGGCCACTGTTTCTACTTTGGACTACGCTGAACCTATTAGCATTGTCGTGAAATCACACACTCTGTTTTGCTGCAATATGGGCTAAGTTGGTGTCTGGAAAACACAGCAGGGCCACGCTGGTTAGAATGGAGGGCAGCGTGGAGGAACAAGGGTGAGGTTGTGGTTTTACATATGGCTTTGGATGTCCCTCTGGCTGGCTCCACTCGGCCTCTGGAAGAAGAAAGACAGGATATCAGAACTGAAGCTCAAGCACTTGTGCCCAACAGAAAGCAGAGACAACAGACTGTAAAACCTCAGCATCCCAACGGGATGTCCGGAGAGAACAAAGCGTACATGCTTAAATGAACCCCAAAACAAGGCCGTGGTTAGAAGCACAACACACTGGGAACCAGGCTGAATGGGGACTGCCTGAAGGCACTGCAACAGCACCTGCAGTAGAGAAGCCCATTGTTGCCATGCAAGAGCCACGCAGATGCATGTTTTGGGCTTGCAGATGCTGCCTGGGTACCAGGGTGCTGCTGCACTGCTGGTTCCAGGCACACTGGAACTCATCGTCTTCTTTCTAAGGGCTCAAAATCCAATCCCTCTTTGGGACAGAGATTTGACAACCAAAACTCACAGCAGCTTTAACAAGAAACAGACTCTCTGAATGCCTCTGTAAGCTCCTACCCTGGAACGAGGTAGCCCACTGGCAGCCTGGACAAAGAAGCCCGTGCTCGATGGACACTTACGCAGCGGGTGTTTTCCTCCTGGCTCTTCCTCCTCCAACAGCCACTCTCCTCACAAGGACCGAGGAGTTCTTGGGGATCAGGGCATCATGATCTGTGTATTCTGAAGAGATCAATACAGAAAAAGACACCAGCTTATTGCTACGCATGGATGTTACTGTGCTGTTACAGAGCACTTCAGGGAAGCCCTTTACAGACACAGGAGCAAAAGGTGAGAGGTAACATGGCCCTTTTATCCTCTCCACATGCTATGAGTCCATATGAAGAAATTTTAGGCTACCACTGCAGTGGTGACTCGTCAGAAGGGCAGAGAGACTCCAACAAAATTCCCTCTGGAGAGTGCCTGGAAAAGCCTTTGGCAAACAGGGTGTGCCTGAAGCTGTGCGTGCCGTCCCTGCGCTTGCCCGATGGCAGCCTTCCCAGAGGGATTCCTGGGAACTACAGCTTTGGTAAACGTTACAGGTGGCCCCTCAGCAAGGCATTCTTCCACGCCTTGCTCTGAAATGAAGATGTGACTGACTCACGCTATCCTGAGACAACCCACAGAGAGCAGAGCACGGCTCCCTCCGGGCACAGCTGCCACACAACAGTCTGTGCCACTGCCAGCCGGGTGGTCCCAGAGACCCTGCACCTGCCACCCCCATGTACCTTCGGTGGTCTGGGCATTGGAGATCTGCAGGTCACAGCTGGTGGCCTTCAGCTTCTCCTGGACAAAGATCTGGCGCTTGAGGTCACCCAGGGAAATGTGGAGGCCGTTGAAGGTGACTGTGCCATAGGTGAGCACTGAGGCGAACTTGTAGTGCACACAGGACATGTTTGGGGCCAGGCAATGCCTGCTCTGCGATGGGTCTGCCACAGCAGACTGCCCACCAGCGCTGCCCAGTGCACACAGAAGAGCACGGACCAACCACAGCCCCTTGTGGGCCAGCACATTCTGACAGAAAGCCCAGGTCACCTGGGCTTGGTGGCTCCTCTGCAAGCCCTGGGGAGAGCCGTTCCTGGTTGCTGTCACTGCCCATCAGCCCTGTACCTGGCACCAGCCTGTGCCACTGCTGTGCCTTCTGTTCTCCTGGGCCTGTCACCTCCTGCTGTCCTGTCACCCCTCAAGCCTGTCACTGCTGGCTGTCCTGTCAGCCCCTGGCCATGTGCTGACATTGGAGAGGGTTGGCCCATAGACTGAGGGATCGATAGCTGACGTGTGTGTGTCTGTATGTGTGTGTGTTATATGTGTTCACAAATATCCAAAGACAAGAAGAGTGATGGTGATGAATTGGAAGAGCCATATCTGGGGGTGATGGAGAAGGCATGGATGCTTCTCTTCCCCTCACCAGCTGTCGAATCACCCCTGGGGCTGCCCAGTCTCCAGTTTGGATCTCCCTCCCCGCCAGCCCTGGGCATCCAGTAGGCAGGTGAAGCCCCTGCACCCAGCCAATGGCCTCACTGCCTCACAGGGACCCCGGCCCTCACCTCAGCTTGGCCGCAGCTGGAGCAGAGACTGATCCTGCCTAGAGACCCCCATGGCCGCCTGGCACCCCAGGGCCCTGAGCCAAAAGCTCCCACCGTGCCCTGGGACGCCTCTTCCTGCTGTGGGACCCTGTGGGGACACCAGCCCCTGGACTGGCCCCACTCCCGTAGGTCCCATGGCTGCCTCCCCAGGACTGCTCCGGACAGGCTGGGCATCTGGTGTGGCTGAAGCCTCACTGGGGACTGGTGCCCAGCTGGTGCTGAGCTGCTCAAAGACACCATGAAGGAAACTGGTGCTGAGCTGGCACCAAGTACCATCACTGCTGGACTGCTCCCTGGCATCACCCACCCGGCACAGCCCAGCTGCTGGAGGAGGCTCTGCGGAGGCACCTGGGTGGTTCTGACCCGCTCGCCTCGGCCATCAATTGGCATCTCTGGCCACCTGATGCCCAGATCAGGCAAGCGGACAAAGCGCCCAGCTCATCTGGCACCACCAGGATGCAAGAGAGCTCCCTGAAGAACAACCTGCTTTCCAGGAGGCAGAAGATGGTGTCAAGACACTTTGGACCAATGGTGAGGGTACGCTGTGGTGGTGTAGGCCTGGCTCAAGGCCAGAGCTGGTCAGAAGAGACTCAGCCCTGACCAAGAATTGTGAGTGAGGGTCTCTGGTGGTCCTTGGAAGAAGGCCATGAGTCCTCCTCACCATGTACTTTTCAACTTTCACCTAGAATGTGAGGGTCTTGCAAGCTTGCAGTGTTCTTATCAGTCTGAGCTAATTTGTGTCCTTGTTAGTCAGTTTTTATGTAGCAAGGGGATAAACGATGTATCGGTGGTGGATGCCATCCCGCCCTTGAATCCTTGTTCCCAGAGATAGTGTGAGACTGTCACAAGTAAGTCCTTTGTTATGAAAAAGAAAGAAAAAGAAACAGCCTCTCTTGTCCTTCCCAAGCCGTTAGTTCCCAGAGCTGCTTCCCATAACTACACTGCATAACTACACTACCTATATATCATGATCCTGGACCCTCACATCAATTGCCATTAATAACAGCTCAGTTACAAAGGTTAACATAGTTTAACTGCCTACCGGTTTGATTAACACATTGATTATACGAGGTTTATTACAAAGCCAGCAAACACTTTGCTGCAATTTCTCTCTTTGTTGGATATGACAGAAAATACAGAAAGCCACACAATGATCAAATTGCAGCAAATCTGTACATTTGCACTACCCACTTAACACATGCCATTCATAGGAGTCCTGTTTTATAACACAGAGAATAAATGTGCACTGGATGTTCAAAGTTTTTGCTTTTTCACTTCTACAGAAAATCCCCCCTGAAGATTAAGATTGGAAGGAAGACCCTCAAGAACATGCCCACACAACTCCCAGTATATTCCTACCCATTAGATGAGCAGCAAGCTGCAGATTCGGTGTTTTAGTTGTTGCATTTCAGGGGTCGGATATAAACATCTGTGTTGGCATTCAGTAACAAAGGCATGTGTGTGCCCAGGGGTTGGGTATCACTCATAACAAACCTATGGTTCTGACCTAAAAGCAATGGATATAAAATACACTGTCCCATTGCTCAGGACAAAACCACTATTAACAAGCCAGAAAAATCATCTGACTGGTGCAGTAAATACACAGCAGCTTCTTTTCAGTGTCCTGATCATCAACTGCCTAAGCACAGAGGTGACATGTGATTACGGAGGACTGAGCTAGGAGGACAGCTCAAACTGGTTATTACTGGCATCAAAAAGTGGTAACAGAGCAGAGGAAACACACTATGATTCCCTGATTTTAGATATTTATTCCCTGAGAATCTAGTACACATTTCTCCTAGTTGAAGACTTTTGCACCAAATGGACTTTCCTTCTTATCTAGCCAAGCTCTGCCTGCTCTGGAGGCTCTGTGCTCACCACGAAGGAACAGAAATGCCTGAAACAAATCAGCCTGGATAAAGCAATTTACTGCTGGCAAAGCTTCACCTTGCCCTGAAACCTCTGGGCTGACATTGCAACTTCCCCACAGCTGCTGTGCACGGGCAAATCCCTCCCTGCCCAGCCACACGTGAAAAACACTGTCACTCTGCAACAGAAAGCCCCTCCTGTCAGTCCATACAGAGTGGGAAGGGCAAAGAGCCACCACTCTATTTGTCATAAAAACCCCTCTCCCCCTTTCCCTGGGAACTGAGCAAAGGGAACCACAGCAGCACCTGCACTGAAAGGATCAAGTAACTGTATCGACCCCACTGCTCAGACAGGTCATCACCAGGCAGAGTCATTAACATGTGTCAGCACCACAAATACCTGTCTCCAGCCTTCACTGGGAGATAGATGATCCACACTCTGTTAGGTGGTTTTATTTGCTACAGGAGTGGTACAAACCAGAAAACTTTGGGACAAATGGACCCCTTTAAAACCCCACTTTATCTGTACAATGCTCTGAAGCTTTCTGTGACTGAACTCTTCCAACTGTTATCTACCTACACCATAAGTCACCATCCTTGGTATTGCCTCTGTACTGGGCAGGGAAGAAAGATCATCAGAAAAGCAGAAGAAAAAAGCTAGAGCAGGGAAAGCAGCAGTGCCACTGCGTTCAAATGGCTTTTCCTTCCTGGATTCCATACCAGTCAACTTGACCTTGGTTTCCAGAGCTATGGAATATTAAGGCTTGAGACAACAACTTCATGTAACTGGACCCAATGGGATTTTTGCCACACACACAAATCTGATTTAGTGCAAGTAACTGGGAAAAGATTCTTGCCAAAACACGTGGGAGAAAACTACTACCCAAACCTCCTCTCACCCCAAATGACGTGGGCCTTTCCACCCTGGCAAACTGAGATTATTATTGGAGATGTTAAATGTTAAGACAATGTGGGGGCTTATTGCTTCCAACGTGCCCGGATCTGTCACTCTTTCTCCTAACGAGCAACCACACCCCAGAAAGGCTGATCAGGTGTTTGACTGCAGAATCTATAGTGCAGATCTGCAAGACTGAGACCTTCTGACCACTGCACAGTGTCACCTAAGAAAAATACATCCACATGATGTTTCAGGTTTTAATCCTCCAGATTCTCATCTTCAAAAGGTAATTTACTTGTAATGAAACCAAACATCCTGGAACAGGAAGGCAAAGTCTGAGACAGAGAACTACTGACCCTGCACACGCTGAGCAAACACGTCCCAGTATCAGGGGAGGAAAATCAGTGAAAGCTCCCTGTACACATCTTTCAGAACACTAAATAATATGGTATCTACACAAACACTCAGAGGTGCAGAGTCCAGTTGGTAGCAGGGGGAAAAATGTCCTGCACAATCCACTATTTATTAATGGACTAAAGCTACTGAATCCCATCAGCAGGAGCTCATTTTGTCCTCGATATTAAATCTCTCTCTGTGCTCCATCTGCCCCAGTCTGCAGCTCTGGCCTCACTGCTGGAGCTCTACATGCAAATGATTTTATGGGTATGAACTGTTGCCCTAAGCTCAGAAAGATTATTCACAGCTACAAAGTCAAGCATGCAGATACACACACACAGGTATTTTCAAACCAGACTGGAAGTTCCAGGACAGGATTCTCATTGCCCTGGTTGCTGGTATGGTTGGTACTTAACAGCAATCATGCCTAAGAACACAGCTGTATTCAGTATCACCCTTTCTGGAACAATCAACAGTCTGAAGCCAAACACAACTGTTATATTGCCTACTTTATCCTTTTCTTAGAAACAGGAATATTCTTTCACTCAGAACAGCTGCTTTCATGTGAGCAAAATAGCCCATATACAAAAAAAGCCAATCTAGCTCTAAAGACACCAAAAGGTACAAGAATCCTTCTTTTCCAAAGTAATTTGCTCTGATGTTTCAGTGTCCTCACTCTTCAAATAGTGCTTCAGGGAACATGTGAATTTGCAGGCGTTCATTTGCCAGTTTTTTACTCTGATGCTCCCTTTCATGTTTCACCATTCACATACTCTGAGAGCTGCAATTTTATACCCACTCAATAAAGCAGGTGGTGACTGGGGCTGAATCCAGCACTGCCACCTGAAATAACGTCGGTAGGAAACCCGCCCTTCAGTGATGACTCTTCACTGACAGACAATACTTGTGAAGATCTATCAGTCAGCTTCCCTAGATTTATAATCCACGTGATGAACTACGATCCTATGGCCCTGCTTTTACAGTGAGTTCCATGGAGTGCCACACAGGATGTGCCATAACATTCTCTGCTGCTGCCTTTACAAAATACACCTATTATTCCTTCCAAAGAGTAAAAATATCCAAAAGCTTCATGACAGAGAGATGTGTTCTTTGGAAAAAATTCTGACTGGCACTAATGACAGTCCTTCCTCTAAATCCTGTGGAAAACTGTCATCCCTCTCCTTTCCTTATCTGGGATATTATCCAAATTAATCAATCTGCAGTTACACAGGTCGCTGCACTTCTCCTTTGTGTCACCAATTCAGCTTTAGCACTTTGAGCTTCTGGGACACACTCAGTCAAGTAAAACCTGACCCAAAATTCTGCTGCCCCTTTCAACTGCTTTCTTTTAGAATACTACTAATCTGAGACTGCCCTTTTTAGGAGCCACAGGAGGAGAAACAGCCACAACAGGAGGAGGAACAGCAGCAACAGGAGGAGGAACAGCAACAACAGGAGGAGGAAGACCTCCCCCAAAACCAGAACAGAGCAGGAGGAAGCAGCAAAAGGGGAAAAGAAACAACCTAAACCACGAGAAGAGTAGAGAAGGCAATGACAAGAGGGGAAGGAAAAAGAACCCAAACGGAGGAAAAAGCAGAAAGAAGCAATGAGAGAGGGTAAAAAAGCCTCAAAACAAGAAGAGAGCAGAACAAAGAGATGGGGGGGGGGGAAAGACACCACGTAATGAATTAAAGACTTCAGAAGGAAGTGATGAAATGGGAAAACACAACCAAAGGAACCAGAAAAGAAGGAAGCCACCAAAGGGGAAAGAACAACCCAAAAAAAGAGAAGACAGCAGAAGACAAGAAAAGGGGAAATAATAAGGAAGTTACTTAGGAAGTGACTAAAGGGGGAAAATCCCCAAAAATCTGGAAGAGAGCAGAAGGAAGAAACAAAAGGGGAAAAAATCCCAAAGAAACTGAGAGTGGAGACAAACAATTGAAAGGGGAACATTCCCTCCCCCCAAAAAAAGCCAGGAGAGAGCAGAAAGAAGCAACAAAAATGGGGAAAAAAAAACCCCAAAAGAACCCCCCAGCAGAGAGGAACAATGAAATAGGAAAAAAACACCAAACAAGATGACAACAGAATGAAGCAACAAAATGGGGAAAATAAAAAACCCCCAAAAAAAGAGAAGAATGAAGCCATGAAAGGGCAAAAATTAAAAAAGCAAACAATGAAAACAGAGAGAAGGAAGTGACCACAGGAGAAACAAAAGCCCAGGAGACAGCAGAAAGAAAGGATGAACAAGGAAACACATCCAGCTAAAATCTAGAGTGTCAGGACATCAAAGCCATCGCATGGCACAGTCAGGAATGCCTGCTTTCTACAGTTCAGTCTTTAGCTTTAAGTCACAAGAGAGTTTTTTAAGCGACTCTTCTGGTAACATTCGCACCCATGTCAAAGAGAGGGACAGATCTATTCCTAAGGCAGCTCAGCCCAACTCACCTTCCTTTGAACAACACTGTGCAGCTCCAAGGAAGAAACCTGCCTGTGGCACTGGGATGCACACGTAGGTCAGAGCTGGGATCTGCAACAGCAGCACAGCCTTGACACGGCTCCTTTTTGCTTTCCTGGACCCCGTGTGTGTGCTGGGACGTCCTCGTTTCCCTCAAGTCCTCCCAGACAGACAGGGAAGTGGCTCCTGTCCGGTCCACGGGCCATGAAGAGAAGTTCACAAGGTTGAGGATTTGCTCTCCCAAACCAGGCACTCAAAATACACCCCTACCAGGCTCAGCCCAGTGTCAGCAATGACTGAGGCATCACACCAGTGTCCCTTCCACAGCGCACCACGCCGCATCAAGTGACCTGGGACCATTCCAAAGTTTCTCTTGCCCAGCCAAGGGGCTGGCTGCCTCACAGGGTCCCCGGCCCCCACCTCCCCTTGCCGTGTCCCCAGCGGTCACTGCCGCTGTGGGGAAGCTGCTGGCATCTTTTCCCAGAAACCACCTCTGCAGCAGCCCCACTAGCAAAACCCTGCCATGCCAATCCAAAACGCACTGAAACTCACACCCATTAGTGTCATTCCACACCCCCAAAGATGTGCTGCTCTCCTATGGTTACCACAACCAAAGCACCAAAGTGGAAAAAGCTCTGTCCAGAAAACAGCCCTGTGTGGATTGCCAAACTCTTCAGTTTCCATACCAGACTTCAACGTGCAAAATTTCAGAGCCATCAGGCGTTAAGAACTTTCCTGGGCTTTTGCTGCCTCCTGCAGAGCTGTGGGCTGTGAGCAGGCCAAAGTTTGCAGCCCCTTCCCGACTGCTGCCTGCTCTCCCACAAAGTTAAGAGCCAAAAAGCCACACAGCCCTAGGGAAACCCTTGTCTTTTCCAGCACCTGGGATCTTCCTGTCACTCTTCCTTAAGCAGGAGAAATGACCCTGTATTTGGAAGTGCCCCTGCATTCACAAGTACCCTCAGTCCTCTGGCAGATGCTCCCTATGGGCCAAAAGCCCTCTCACCCTTCACAAGCTGGCTGTCGCTCACCTGGCAGTTACTCCATCCAGGAGCCTTGCCATTTCCCTGAGTTGGCCTACCAACTCAAGCCATTCCTGGAGGTGCAAAGATCTGGCACAGAAGGAGAATGGAGCATCTGACCTTCCTTCCCAGTGGCTACAAGGAAAAGATAGGCCTTGTTTCTTAGGAAGAAGAAGAAGAAACTCTTTGGAAGCTCGCTCCAGGCTAAACTCCAAAACTTTTACAAGACTCAGAAGCAAGAAAGCTCACAGACAGTAAGCACAACTGACACCAGCTGCATCAAAGCAACCCAGAAACAGCAACGGGGAGGAGTACGGATTCCACAGCATCCTTCTGTACAGGCAGAGAAGACCCGTTTTGCCACAAAACAGTTAAAGAATCAAAACCCCCTTCTAGCCAAGGACAGAACTGCTGACTGCTCAGCCAGTCATCTGGGCTCTTAGGTACCATTAATCTCTTTAGCTGCTCTAGTCTGCCCTTTGGAGGAAGAAAAGGCAGCTTCAGAACCTGCAAAAAGAAATGAAACAAAGTGGAGGAGATATTTTGGCATTCAAGAGTTCCAGCAGCTTCTCCAGGTGCAAAGTTTTCTTGTCTGGTTCACTGGAAGCACTTGAAGTTACCTATTTAGCCTATAGACCTAGACTGGGAACAAAGGCAGAGGATTCATCTGCACTTGCCTGGGTGCCTTTTGCATCGATTCCTACAACAAAATCAACCTCTGCTTCCCAAAAGGCAGGAAACAAGTCATAACCAAGCCTTGACAAGCAAATCCAACGCTGTCTCCACATACACAACTAGGAACAAAAAGCTGTCCTGGTTCTGCTCCAGCCGAGCACCACGCAGCTGCCTCTCTGAGGGGGTGTGAGGGGGGAATTTGCCAGGGCTGGGGGGTGAAATGGAAAAGAAAACCAAAACCACCCCAAACCTCCTGTGTTGGGATAAGGACAGTTTACTGGACAGCAGGAGATAAGAAGAACAGACTTTACAGCAAAATATCCCTCACTGGCACAGAATGCCCTATTGGGCCAGTTTCAGGCACCTGCCCTGGCTGTGTCCCCTCCAAGCTTTCTGGGTGTCCCCCAGCCGCCTTCTCCTTAGCAGGTCAGAGTGAACATCAGAAAGGGGTCAGCCCTTCCTAGAGTCCTTTCAGCTAGAAATGGCCTTATCCCCACTCAGCTCCTTGGGGGAATAAAACCACCTTGCCAGGCAGGAGTTACATCCTGCTGCGTCGGCTGTCAAGTATTCCTGCTGAACGAGACAGCCAGCAGACTGGGGTACAAAAGACAACGCTCCCAGGGAAAGACAGCTTCACAGACAGATGCACAAGACAGCTGGATGGACCACGACCTTGCCCAGACACGTGGCTCTCTTGGAGGAAGAACCCCGCCGAGAGGCACCTTCATGGCTGGCAACAGAAAGGGGGTCAGCTCATGTGTACCTCGGCTTTGTTCTTTCCTTCCAAGCAAGCACCAAAAAGCCACAGAGCAGGAGAAATGACCCTGGCTCTGGAAGCGCACGGACATTCCCAGCTACACTGAGTCCTCTGGCCATTGCCACCCATGGGCCAGAAGCCCTCTCACCCCTCCCGGACCCAGCTCTGGCTCACCTGGCACTCATTCTCCATGGACCACAAGTGCACCAGACCTGCTGACTGCCCAGAAAGGAGTCACACTGTGCCACAAGGGACACTGCCCAGCCTGCAGCAGACATATTACACTCTGGGGGGGAGGACTTTGTTCATGCAGCTCCTCAAGTGTCACGGTACCTTTGTGTCAATGTTTTCTGCCTCCAGGCTGTGAACAACTTCAGCAACGGAACCAGCTACACCAAAAGGCTACAGAAAAATGCAGAAGCATCTGCAGTAGCTTGTTTTAGTCACCATAAATAATTCTAGGTTTTGGTTGTAGCTTAGAAGATGATTTTGATGTTAAAGGAGTTACAGCAGCTCTGAGAGTATAAAGCACGTTCAGGCCACTAGCAATAGGTAACTAGGACGGTGTGTGCCTTGATCTCTGGGGGAAGCTTTATGGGCTCTGTATTAAAACAGTGGGTACTGGCTATGGACCTGGACTCAAAAAAACATGATAAGGACTTTCAGGAAAGAACATAAATACGCTGAGCATTACCCTCCCTTCTTTATATTCAAAGGAATCAATAAAGTTAACCAATGATTTCTGTAGAATAAGGATATAGGTGAGACAACTGAAAGCCAATCTGTACTTCAAGAAAGAAAGCCTGAGCCTCATAGTAAACCCCTACACCACTGTCAATTTGGTCCCATTATCTCCCCCCCAAAATGACCTTCATCACCTGAGGAGGAAGTTGTGGTCCCATAAATACAGTCAGCTCACTAGTAGCCACCCGCTGACCGAGGAAGGAACAGGGATCAGACAGTGCTGGGAACTAAGGAGCACGTTCTCCAGGTCTCCAATCACAGCACCTTGGGAAAAGGGCTGTGATCTTGGTTTGGAGTTTTCCCTTCAGCCAACTCTTGGATTAAACCCCATGGTACAATTCTCTGGGAAGAGGTGACATGGCACAAAGACACATTCGGAGACTTCACCAAGACTACTGACCGGACACCAGGTAAGGGTCTTCCTACAGTGACTGTCCTCTTCACAGCAGGAACTCATCCTCCCACCATCGATGGCTCCTCCCAGGTTCTCAGACAGCCAGATGCAGAGAGCAGACAATTAGCAGCAGCTGAAGGCCAAGCACTGAAAGGGAATAAATGACACTGAGACTGTCAGGTTTCACAGCACTGAATCACCCCAACAGCAACCTGCTCCTAGGACAAAAGGAAAACACTTGGCAAGAAGGGAGATGTGAAGACTGGAAAGGAAATATATTCTAAACACATCTGGTATTTGTTCTTCCCTGATCGAATACAGTACCTGAGCTCGCTGACTGGGAGCTGTTTGGATATCAGAGAAGTGAACTGAGGCATCGTTCATTTTATAGCAAAGTTCATTAGTGCCTGTTGTAGTTTTGCGTGGCTGGATTCAGGTGGAGCAGGGGGGCTGCAGGGGGGGCTGCTGCAAGAAGCAGCCAGAAGCTCTCTGCAGGCTCCACAGAGCAAACACCACCCAGCTCAAGGCTGGAGTCAATGCTGACGGAGGCTGAGCCCATCAGTGACGGTCAGGGTTCCTCTGGGAATCACACTTAGGAGGGAAAAACCCACAAGCAGCTGCTTTGTGCCCCCAGAAAAAGGGAGTGAGATGTAAGAAACTGTGCAGGCACCAAAGCCAGGGAAGTGCAGGGAAGGAGGCACCCCAGGTGCTGGAGAGAATGATGCCCCTGCAGCCCCTGCAGAAACCCATGGTGGAGCGGGTGTCCCCCCACAGCCCAGGGAAAAGGCCCAGACCCCACCTGCAGCCCGTGGAGAGGCCCCACGCTGGAGCAGGGGCAGACAGACAGGAGCTGCTGTGACCCGTGTTGGATCCAGGCCCTGCCAGCACCTGCAGCCTATAGAGTGAGACAGAGACACAGAGATGAGTGAGGGACAGAGAGATCCATGCTGGAGCAGGTTTGCTGAGAAGGGGGGGTTGTGACCCTGCGGAGGACAGGATGGAGTAGTCAGGGCCTGATAAATATTCTGGGATTTTATGACTGCAGCCATAGCAGTGACCCATGCTGAGGTAGCTGGGTCACTGAGCTGAAGCCCTGTGGGAAAGGACTCACGTTGGAGAAGTTGGGGAACTCCAAACAAAAATAGAGAAAAGAGATGGAGGAAGGGACAGGGAAAGGGGAAAAGGGGGAAAAAAATCCCAAACAGAAAAAAAAACCACACCCCAAGGAAAGACAAGGAGAAAGGGGCGGGTAGGGAGAAGAAAAAGAGAAGGAAGAGCCAGAGGAAAGGGCTGGAGGCAGGTGAGTAAAAAGAACCCAACCAAAGAGAAAAAGAAAAAGCAAGAGGAAGAGGTGGGTGGGTGGAGGGTGTAAAGAGAAAAAGACAAAAGGAATGATCAGGAAACAAGGAGGATGTGGGGGGGTCGGTTGCTTGTGGAAGGGTCGGTTGCTTATGGGTGGGTCAAAGGGCTTTGTGGGGGCCCCTCGAGCAGCTCTGGGTGGCCAGAAAAGCTGCATGGCTGCTGGGAGCCCCACAGGGCTTTTTGGAGCCCCCCAAGAAGCTGCTCACTGCTGGGGATATTCTGATGCCCCTCGAGCAGTCTGCCCCAGGACCTGGAGAGACCCCAGAGTTCCCCAACAGCTCCGGCCATCTGCTGAAGGGGCTCCCAAAAAGCCACAGGGATGGGATTTTTGGGATCCTGGTGAGGGACAGTAATGTGTCCAGACATTTCTGGGCCATCTGAGCAGCCCCTGCACTTTTTAAAGGCTGGAGTGACAAGGGCTTTGGTCTGATCTTCAGGCACCTCGCCTGTTTGCCAGGAGCCTTCTTTCCCCTCACAGCACCCAAGAGCTGCTGGGGGGGGCTGAGGGCACCCCCAAGCCCTTTCCCTGCCTGGGAGGGGCTGGGAGGCAGATGTGGCGGGACAGAGCACAGGCAGCCCCTACGTCACTTCCTGGAGACTCCAGAGAGTCCTTAGCAACCAACCATCCCCAGGGACCATGGTGCTGCCACAGCCCGGCCCAGGGGCCCCCCGGCCCCTGCAGACTTCTGTCCTTCCCCACAGCGTCTACCCCCAGGGAAGGACCCAGCCCGAGCCTTCAGCCCAGGGACACTGCGCTCCTGGGGGCTGAAGCAGAGCTGCCCACCGCCCAGCGCTCCTGTCTCTCTCTCAGGCTCAGCCAACCTGTGCCCACCGCCTGCCCAGCAGCAGCAGCCCTTCCCTGCAGCCCAGGCACCCTTAGTGGGGGGCACCCCAGGGCCCCCAGGCACCACTGGCAGCTACGGCACCCCGCTCTGCTCTGGCATATTTACACATCTACACACACAGTGTGAGAGTATTGGAAGGTTGATGCCCGGCACTGTGTGCACTGTACACATCACCTTGTCTGTGTTGTGGGGCTTTATTGTACTTCCCATTGGGTGTAGCCTTGCCCTGTCTGTATGTTACGGGGTGGGACTGCACTGTAAGTCCCGTGCTGTCCTCTTGCTCTCTGCAGTGCACTTTGTGTTGTATTCCAGGTGCTGCACTGCACTGGATGGTGTTGCACTGTACAATGTACAGCGCGGGTACGTCCGGAAGCGCACTGTGCACTGCACGCTGGGTGCTCTACTGCACGCTGCAGGGCTGCCTGTCACACAGCTTGTACCTTTTTGATCCGAATGTTGGAAAGAGCAGTTGGAATCCAAATAGAAAGACTAAAAAAAGGACAGGGCTGAAAGAAATAAGAGAGGCAGAAAGAAGGGACAGACAAAGAAGAGGATGAGGAGGCGGAAGAAGAGGACAGAGAGAAACAAGATTCCAGAAATGAATACAGAGAATGACATATGGAGGAGTAGGAGGTGGTGGTGGAGCAAGATGTAGAGGAGAAGGATAACAGATACAGTACAATATGAGAAAGAATAATATAAAAAGAATAAAGGCAAGTGAAGAATAAATACGAGGAGGAGGATGAGAATCAAAGCAGCAGCTGAAAAAGAGGAAGAAGAAGATGAGGTAAAAGAAGATTCCAGAAAGGAATACAGGCAAGACTATGAGGAGGAGGTGGAGGAAGAGGTAAGTGGAGGTGGAGGAGGATGAGGAGGAGACAGAGGAAGAAGAGAATGAAGAGACGAAAGAATCCAAGAATGAACACAGGGAGGAATATGAGGAAGAGCAGGATTAGGAGGTGGATTTGGAGGAGGACCAACAATGAACAGTATGAGGAGGAGGAGGAAGACAGACAATGAACACTATGAGGAGGAATAAAATGGAAGAATACAGGTAAGTGGAGGAAAAATCCAAAGAGCAGAATGAGACAGAGGAAGAAGAGGTTGAGAAAGAGAAAGAAGATGATGAGGAGAAAGAAGAATCCAAGAATGAACACAGGGAGGAACATGAAGAAGAGGAGGAGGATGAGGAGGAAGTTGTGGACGACGGAGAATGAAGAGTATGAGGAAGAATACTAAGGAAGAAAACAGGTAAGTAGAGGATGACGAGGAAGAGGATGAGATGGAGGAAGATGAGATCAAGGAGGAAGAAGAATCCAAGAAGGAATACGAAAAGGAGGAGGAGGTGCAACTGGAGGTGAAGGAGAAGGTGGAGAAGGAGAAAGACTGACAATGAACAGTAGGAGGTGGAATATTAAGGAAGAATACAGGTAAGTGGAGGAAGAATTCGAGGATGAGACAAACGAAGAAGAGGTTGAGAAAGAGGAAGAAGAGGACGAGGAGAAAGAAGATTCCAGAAAGGAACACATAAAATATTATGAGGAGGAAGAGGAGGTGGAGGAGCACAGACAATGAACAGTATTAGGAGGAATAATAAGGACCAATACAGGTAAAGTGGAGGAGGACGAAGAGCAGGAGGAGGATGAGATGGAGGAAGAAGAGAAAGAAGAGGAAGAAGAATCTAAGAATTCATATGACGAGGAGGAGGAGGTGGAGGTGGAGAGGAGGAAGATAGACAACGAAGAATAGGAGCAGGAATACTAATAAGTAACTAAAGGTAAGAGGTGGAAAACTACAAGGATGAGAAGGAGACAGAGGAAGAAGAGGTTGAAAAGGAGGAAGAAGAGGACGAGGAGAAAGAAGATTCCAGAAAGGAATACAAAGAATATTAGGAAGAGGAGGAGGAGGTGGAGGCGGAGGAGCACAGACAATGAACACTATGAGGAGAAATACGAAGGACAAATAGAGATAAGTGGAGGAGGATGAAGTGGAGGATGAGGAGGAGGATGAGATGGAGGAAGAAGAGAAAGAAGAGGAAGAAGAATCTAAGAAGGAATATGAGGAGGAGAAGCAGGTGGAGGTGGTGGAGGATGAAGACAGAAAATGAACACTGTGAGGAGGAATACTAAGGAAGAATACACCTAAGTGGAGGAGGAGAATGAGGAGGAGATGGAGGAAGAAGAGGAAGAGGAGGAAGAAGAATCCAAGAAGGAATACAAGAACAGGAGGAGGAGGAGGAGGATGAGGAGTGGGTGGAGGACAAGGAAGACAGATGATGAAGAAGAAGAGGTGAAATACTAAGGAGGAAGCCAGGTAAGAGAAAGAAGAAATATGAGGAGGAGGAGGAGTATGAAGCAGAGGAAGAAGTGGAGCAGCAGGAAGAAAAGGACGAGGAGGAAGAAGATTCCAAAAAGGAATACAGTGAAGAATATGAGGATGAGGAGGAAGAGGAGGTGGAAGAGCACAGACAATGAACAGTATGAGGAGCAATACTAAGGAAGAACACAGGTAAGTGGAGGAGAATGAAGAGGAGGATGAGACAGAGGAAGAAGAGGACGAGAACAAAGAAGAATCCAAGAATGATCACAGGGAGGAATATGAGGAAGAGCAGCATCAGGAAGTAGATTTGGAGGAGGACTGACAAAGAACAGTATGAGGAGGAGGAGGAAGACAGACAATGAACAGTATGAGGAGGAATACTAAGGAAGAATACAGGTAAGTGGAAGAGGAGGAAGAGGAGGAGGATGAGATGGAGGAAAATGAGGAAAAGGAGGAAGAAGAATCCAAGAAGGAATACGAAAATGAGGAGGAGGTGCAACTGGAGGTGAAGGAGAAGGTGGAGAAGGAGAAAGACTGACAATGAACAGTAGGAGGAGGAATATAAAGGAAGAATACAGGTAAGTGGAGGAAGAATTCGAGGATGAGACAAACGAAGAGGTTGAGAAAGAGGAAGAAGAGGACGAGGAGAAAGAAGATTCCAGAAAGGAATACGAAAAATATTATGAGGAGGAGGAGGAGGTGGAGGAGCACAGACAATGAACAGAATTAGGAGGAATACTAAGGACGAATAGAGGTAAGTGGAGGAGGATGAAGTGGAGGATGAGGAGGAGGATGAGATGGAGGAAGAAGAGAAAGAAGAGGAAGAAGAATCTAAGAAGGAATATGAGGAGGAGAAGCAGGTGGAGGTGGTGGAGGATGAAGACAGAAAATGAACACTGTGAGGAGGAATACTAAGGAAGAATACACGTAAGTGGAGGAGGAGAATGAGGAGGAGATGGAGGAAGAAGAGGAAGAGAAGGAAGAAGAATCCAAGAAGGAATACAAGGAGGAGGAGGAGGTGGAGGTGGAGGAGGAGGTGGAGGACAAGGAAGACAGACGATGAAGAATAAGAGGTGAAATACTAAGGAGGAAGCCAGGTAAGAGAAAGAAGAAATATGAGGAGGAGGAGGAGTATGAAGCAGAGGAAGAAGAAGTGGAGCAGCAGGAAGAAAAGGATGAGGAGGAAGAAGATTCCAAAAAGGAATACAGTGAAGAATATGAGGATGAGGAGGAAGAGGAGGTGGAGGAGCACAGACAATGAACAGTATGAGGAGCAATACTAAGGAAGAACACAGGTAAGTGGAGGAGAATGAAGAGGAGGATGAGACAGAGGAAGAAGAGGACGAGAACAAAGAAGAATCCAAGAATGATCACAGGGAGGAATATGAGGAAGAGCAGCATCAGGAAGCAGATTTGGAGGAGGACTGACAAAGAACAGTATGAGGAGGAGGAGGTGGATGGACAATGAACACTATGAGGAGGAATACGAAGGAAGAATACAGGTAAGTGGAGGAGGAGGAAGAGGAGGAGGATGAGATGGAGGAAAATGAGGAAAAGGAGGAAGAAGAATCCAAGAAGGAATATGAAAAGGAGGAGGTGGAGGAGAAGGAGGAGGCGAGGAGGATGGAAGCAAACCATGAACAGTATGAGGAGGAATTTTAAGGACGAAAACAGGTAAAGTGGAGGAAGAAAACGTGGATGAGGATGAGACAGACAAAGAAGAGGTTGAGAAAGAGGAAGAAGAGGATGAGGAGAAAGAAGATTCCAGAAAGGAATACGAAACATATTATGAGGAGGAGGAGGAGGTGGAGGAGCACAGCCAATGAACAGAATTAGGAGGAATAATAAGGACGAATAGAGGTAAGTGGAGGAGGATGAGGTGGAGGATGAGGAGGAGGATGAGATGGAGGAAGAGAAAGAAGAGGAGGACGAATCTAAGAAGGAATATGAGGAGGAGAAGCAGGTGGAGGTGGTGGAGGATGAAGACAGAAAATGAACACTGTGAGGAGGAATACTAAGGAAGAATACACGTAAGTGGAGGAGGAGAATGAGGAGGAGATGGAGGAAGAAGAGGAAGAGGAGGAAGAAGAATCCAAGAAGGAATACAAGGAGGAGGAGGAGGTGGAGGTGGAGGAGGAGGTGGAGGACAAGGAAGACAGACTATGAAGAATAAGAGGTGAAATACTAAGGAGGAAGCCAGGTAAGAGAAAGAAGAAATATGAGGAGGAGGAGGAGTATGAAGCAGAGGAAGAAGAAGTGGAGCAGCAGGAATAAAAAGACGAGGAGGAAGAAGATTCCAAAAAGGAATCTCTTTAAAATGTCTAGAGTCCCTTTTCCTGAGGGACATCGTAATTGCAGAAGCCCGGGCACTGTCCCTGCCAATACAGGCTCTGCTCCTGTCCTGCGCTGTGACACACACCTTCCCTCTTGGCTCCTCTGGCCAGAAAAGCCCAGCACCTACCCACAGGAGCACACACAGCGAGGGAGTTTTGATCCAAAAGCCCGGAGGAACTAAGAGGAAAGGATTGCTCACCCCTACCCACATTAATAACCATCTCAGCTGGGAGTTTTGCAGCTCAGGGGACCCAGCACAGCCCCAGCAAGGCAGCATCACCTCTGCCACACTGAGAGCCTCAAAAGCTGCTGAAGGGGAAACCACCACAGTGTCAGCACCCCAAATATAGAACCCTGCAGGCCTGTCTGACTGGGCAAAAGGGTTTTAGCCCACTGGTTTCTACCCAATACACAGTGAACAAAGCATCACCCACAGATGCTGCTGGCTCCTGTGCCCCAGTACGCCCAGGCACAGACAGGGCCAGTTGTCCCCAGGTGCCACGCACAGCTGGTGGTGCTGGGGAAGCCCTGGTACCTTCTCCAGCACTGCTGAGAAACCCATTTTGTCATCAACTGAGTCAAACTTGCACATAGGGTCAAGGCTGGGTCACCTATCACTGGGAGAAAGTACGAGGAATAATTAGGTCATAAAAACCCACTTTTGACCAGAGGAGAGCATGTTGCAGAGCAGCCACAAATTCCCTCCCCGCAAGGACTCCCCTCATCCCTTGCAGGGGGGGCACAGATCCATGAGAGCAGCAGAACCACATACCTGGGTCTCGCTCAGGGCACGGCAGGTCCGGGGCTCTCACCAGGCCCCTTTGGCTCTTTCCCTGCCTGTGGGCAGGAGCAGAAGAGTCAGTGCAGGGAGGGAATCTGCCCTGATGAGATGTCAGCGCTGCTGCTGAACGAAGTTTGGTTTGTGGGACATGAAAATACTCCAAAGCAACCTACAGGAGTTTCCCCAGCAGAACTTCTTGTTGGGAGACTTCTTGCAGTTCCCAAAATTTATGTTCCCTTGGCTGGAGATGAGCAGGAAACCAAATACATTTTATAGTTCCCAAATGCATTTATAAAGCATTTCTCTTGGCTATGAAAGCCCTGAGCCGCAGCGCCAGAGGGGCTGCTTGTGGGCACCCTGGGGAGGTTTCAGGCCAGGTATGTCTCTGTGTCCTCGCTCTTTTGTTTTGGGAGCTGCTGCTGGACATTTGGCATGTTTGAATGTGAAGGAAGGTAGAGCTGAGAAATGACATAGGGCACTGTTAGGACTGTTCCCTGAGGTATTAAAGCCTGGTAGGTGATTTAACCCTCAGGTTCTTACTGACTTACTGCAGCTCCCAGGGGTGCCAGAGACACCAGCACCAGCAGCACCAGCAGCACCAGAAGCAGCACCAGCAGTGCCAGCAGCAGCACCAGCAGCAGCAGCACCAGCAGCAGCACCAGCACCAGCAGCACCAGCAGCAGCAGCGTCAGTAGCAGCACCAGCAGCAGCAGCAGCACCAGCACCTGCAGCACCAGCAGCAGCAACAGCAGTTGCAACAGCACCAGAATCAAGAGCACCAGCAGCACGAGCACCAGCAGCAGCATAACCACCAGCAGCAACAGCACCAGCAGCCGCAGCACCAGCAGTAGCAGCACCAGCACCAGCAGAACCAGCAGCACCAGCAGCAGCAGCAGCAGCACCAGAAGCACCAGCACCAGCAGCAGCAGCACCAAAATCCTGCTTGAGAGCGCGACTTGGGCATGAGGCTGCACTCGGTATCGAGTCCCGCTGTGCCTGAACTGGGAGGGGAGGATAAAAGACAACCCTGAAAGCTTCCCGCTCCCTGCCTCAGTTTCCCTTTGGTCAGCAGCTCTTCCACCGGTTCAGCTGCTGCTCTTCAGAATCATGGAGAAAAGATGTTACGCGGAGGCGACGGCACATCGAGGCGTCCAGAGCTCCAGAAATGGGAGGGATATACGGAAGGGAAGGGAGGGAGGGAAGGAAAAAGCCCTTGAAAGGAATAACTGGCACGTTGTATTTAAATACCAAGGAGGGATTTGGGGCCTCATCCTCACCAACGCCAGCCAGTTTCTGCTGCTCCAGTGCTGGTTCACCTGACTGTGCTTTTGGAGATGCGCATGTGCAGTTTTCCCTCCCCACCTCCCCACAGAAAGTACTAGAAAAGGAATCCAGTGAACCCAGTGGTTCTGCCATGATGATGGCGCACGACAAAAAAGAAGACTCCAGCCAGTTTTGACCAGGCCTGGGGACCCACCTAAAGCTTAATTTGCTGAGCAATGTGTGACGGGGTGGGAAAGCTGTGGACTGCCTGCATTGCATATTCCAAAGCTGATGGGTTTTGCATTTCCAAAATCACAACAAACAAGGGAATGTATTCATTTGATGGTACCAATTTATGATGCATTTTTAATTTTGTTAACTTTTGCTTCATGTGTCCTTGTGATCCTCACACATATTCATCTTGTAAATGTTCATGTAAAGTATCATTGTTTTGTTTTGCTCCAGCCCCTGAACTACAAGGGACAGCAATAGGACGTGATTGGGATTTTTGCAATGGCACAAATTCAAATTGTTAATTAATGTCTATAGAATGTTCACAGTTCTTATTGACTATTGCAAATGCAATTTGAAAACTGTTTATTGTTTGAATGTTTTGATTGTCACTATTGAGCTATTGTGCACACACTTTTCTTTTCCTTCCTCCTTACTTTCTCTCTATCCTCTATCCATCATGGAGTACCATCTCTCAGATGGCAATGTTGAGCCACGGGGTGGACTCACGCAAGCAGAATCAAGGGACCCATTCAGACTCCCCATTGGGAGACGGCCGGAAACCCTGACAACCTAAAGGTTCTCTGCCGAAGAATAGGCAGTTAAACTCTGTTAACCTTTGTAACTACGCTGTTATTGATCGCAGTCGATGTGAGGGTATAGGATCACGATATATAGGTAGTGTAGTAGTAATAAATCACTTTTCTTTCTTTTACTCATTGGAGAGTGATCCCTCTGTCCTTATCTCAAGTCCTAAGTACCCCAATGTATATTTTCTCCCCTTTTAGGCTGAAAGGGGGAGTGAGCGAGCGGCTTGGTGGGCATTTGGCCTCTATCAGGGCCAAACCCACCAGTCCTTTTTGATGCCCAACGTGGGGCTCGAGGAATTTGAGATACAAACACTAATTGGATGAGGGAGTGGGCAGAACAGACTGAACACAGCTGGGTGGTGGAAGAATTGTAGGGAATTTCTGTTGGGATGAGGATTGTGAGGACGATTCTCATAGATGTGATTTGCAAAGGTGAGGGGTGGAATGTTGCAGTTTTGTGTAGCTGTGCTGCTGAGATGGCCAAGAAAAGGGGATTGTCCTGCCCAGCTCTGGTTTGATCAGCAGAAAGGACTCTGATGGACAGGAGGATTTCTCCCTAGCCAAGGGAGGGAAAGTCAGAGAGGACTTCAGTATCTTTCCAAGTTTGTTCCTTGGAGCTCCAGGGACACCTTGCAGGAGCCTGTGGGGCATGGCGTATGTGATGTATTCACCTGCTCCTCTGCTGTGAGCTGGGCTGGGCTCCTGGGACGGTGGGAGCTCATGAAACATTGCAGAGCTGTAGAGAGACTGCTCTGCCCAGGATCACCTCCTCTGCCAAGCACACAGGGCTGGGGACACTGCCTGTAGGCAACAAGGGGAGACCTGTGAGGCTGAGAGAGCTGATGGATGCTGAGAGCTCACTGGAGGAGAAATCTCCACAGCCTCTCCCTGGTATGTCTGTGGGTGCAGGGTAATGCAGGTTCTGTTCCTGGAGGGATCTCCTAAAGCTGGGACATGGGGCAGTGTGTGGGGTCTGTCAGGAGGACAGGTTCTCTCTAGGACCAGAAGGTGCTGCATGGAAGGGATGACTTTCTGCCCCATCAGAGGGACAGGGCAGGACAGCTGTCTTCTCCTGGGCATGGTTGCAGAGTTGTGAAGCAGATTGTGCACCCAGGGTTTCCCAGGGCTGTCCTTACCAGCAGGGTCCCTGCACCCCAGTGTCTGTGTGCTGGGGCAGGGACTCTGCTGCTGCCAGGGTCAGCACTCAGCCTGCCTGCTGGGCTTCCATCAGCACTGCAGAAAGAAGCTGTGGGTGGCAAGTGTGACCCATGGAAGGACAGTGTAGGGTCCTTCTGCTGGCTCTGCACACATCCATTAGTGGAGCTGACACTGAGCTGGCCTTCACTTGAAGACTCCCATCCGTAGGACTTGGACTTCCCTTCTCCCAGCAGTGGCACGCTGAAGCCAGCACAAAGCAGACCTCCCAAAAGGGACCTGCAAGAGTTTTCCTGAACTAAATTAGAAGTATGGAATTTTCTTTTTCCCTCAAAGAAAAGTTCCCTAACTTATCATTGTGCCTTTTCCTCCTTGGACAGGTCTCCACAGTTGATGGCAACAGATGTCCAACAGCAGCTCCATCAGCCAGTTCCTCCTCCTGGCCTTTGCAGACACACGGGAGCTGCAGCTCCTGCACTTCTGAAGGCCAAGACTGCTGGGACAGTGGCTTGGGGATCACTTCTGCCAGCTGCCCCAGTGCCCTCAGGTGTATCCCATCCAGACCCATAGACCTGGGCAGATCTAAGCAGCTGAGCAGGTCAGTAACCAATTCCCCTTGGATGATGGGTGCTTCAGTCTACTTCCCATCCCCATCTTTCCACTCAGGGGTCTGACTATCAGGAGACAGTTGTCATGCTGCTAGGGACTGAAGCAAAAAAGCATTAAGTACCTAAGCATTTTCTTCAACCTCCGTCACAGTGGTTCCTCCCAGATCCAATAAAGGTGGGAGATTCTATTGTTAATACTTTAAAATATTCAATACATTTTATTTTTTTAATTCTTTAAGTACAATAGCAAAAGGAGGGACAGAGAGAATCTCCCACCTTTATTGTCGGTAGAAAACAAAAGTTGCAAGGGCTGAAACAGCTTCCTGGCCTGAAATCTCCCCAGGTCGCCCACTAGCAGCCTCAGTAACCATGGGGGTCAGGGCTTTCCTAGCCAAGAGAATTGTCCTAAGAATGGCTCACGTCATTTTTGGGCTCTACTAGGTTCCCCCTTCGATATTTCTAAACATACAGCAATAGCTCCCAAATAAATCTATGGAGGCTGAATGGTGTTCCTGGGCTGAAACCTCCCCAGGTAGCCCACATGCAGCCCCGTGAACCTTGTGGGGAAGGGCATTCCCAGCCAAGGGAATGGTCCTGTAATACCAGACATCATTTTCCAGCTCTACCAGTGTCCACGTTCAAGAAGTGGAAAACGTCCATCAATCTCTTCCAAACAAAAGGTTTGAGAGCTACAGTATCTTGTGAGCCTGAAAATCTTCCCTGCTAAGTAGAGCAAAAGCAGCCCCAGTAAATTTGGGATTCAGAGTTTTTGTAGCTGCAGAAATAGTCCTAAGAGTGTGTGATGTCATTTCCGGGCTCAGCCAGCGTCCAAATTCAAAAATACCAAATGTCCAGTAAGAGCCCCAAACAAAAGGTGTGAGGGAGGAAAGAATTTTCTGGCAGGAAATCTCCCCAGGGAGCCAGCAGGCAGCACCAGTAACCTTGGGGCTCAGGCCCCCCTTCATAGGTGAAGGAACAGTCCTAAGATTGCCTGACTTCATTGTCAGGCTCTACAAGCGTCCACCTGTGAAACTGATAAATGTCCAGTAACAGCTCCCAAACAAATTGATGTGAGGTCTGGAAAAGGTTTTGTGGCCTGAAACCTCCCCAGGTAGTAGAGCAGCAGTACAAGAAACCTTGAGGCTCAGGGCATTCCTAGCCAAGGCAACGGTCCTAAGAGTGCCTGACGTCATTTTTCAATCTACCAGCAACAACCTCTAAAACTGCTAAACCTCCAGCAACAGGTGTCGAAGAGAAGGAGCGAGGGCTTGAAGATATTCCTGGCCTGAAACATCCCCAGCTATCCAACTAACTGTGCTTGAGGTAGATTTCCAGCTCTACCAGAAAAAGTTTCAAAAATTCTAACTACCCAGCAAAAGCACCCAAGCACAAGTTGCAAGAGATGAAGGATCTCCCTGGCCTGAAACCTCCCCAGGTTGTGCACTGGGAGCACCAGTAAAGCTGACCCCCTTCACACGCTGCTTGGCCGTAGCAGCAGCTGAGGAGAGAGATTTCATGGTTATTAAACTGGATCATGTTGAACTGCTGTTTGTTGTCAGAGAAATCTGTCTGTGCCTGTGAGCACAGATGATGCCAGGAAAAGTGTTGGGAGTGCCAGGAGGCCAGTGAGGGAACTGCTGGGCTTGGGGAAGAGCAAGGTTCTGCATGCAGGGCTGGATCTCAAGACGCTGCTTTTCCTGCCTGTCCAGAACTATTTAGGAGACCTCTGTACAAACATCCACTGTAGAATGCTGCTACAACATCTTCCATGGACTGAAAAATGACAGAAACAGTTTTTTTCTGTATGAAAAATTCCTCCATTGTGAAATTCCTTCAAAATTTTCATCACCCAATTAAAACCTCTCCAATTGCTTATACAAGACTTAATTTATTAGAGAAAATTACCTGAGGAGATATACTTGTAAGGGCTTTGTGGATGTTAATGAGCCTCATGGTGTCTCTGGTGAGTCCAGAGACTTCAGCTTCATAGAGGAGAGTGAAGAAACTTCTCAAGAAGTTCAAGGCAGGAGTATTGCCCAAAGTACCTTGAAGCACTACCAGGCCCCACTGGGAGCCATTCCTGACAAAGCCTCCCCAGGGGCTCGTTAGAGCAGACAACTGGAGGCCATGAGGACAAACCCAGGCAAAGCACAGGCAGCTCTGATGCTGAGGACACCCTGGCTTGGTCTGATGAAGCAGCAATGCCAAGTGCTGACCCCCAGCCCTGGGCAGGGAGATCCTGACCCTCACCTGTGTCTCAGGGCTCTTCCTTGGAATGTGGGGAGTGTGACACCAAGGGAAGGACAGGGGAAGGACACATGGTGGCCTCCCCTGGGATGGGTGCAAGGAGTCAGCCATGCTCCATGGCCATGAAGACAATGTATCTTCCCTGAGGCCTCTGTGGCAGGGACATCAGCCACAGCCAAGGGGGCAAAGACCTATTAGGCACTTGTAGCCTGAATGGTACCCTTGGCCATCTGCACCACAGCCCATCCCACACGGCATCACCCCTGTACCTGGTTCTTTGTAGGCTGCAGGGATGCAACACGCTTTCCCACCTCATTGTCACCTAACAATATCCCTGCCTGTACTGCTGTCTTTGTGTCCTCTCCAGCTGTTCCCACAAGCACAAAGCCACCAGCTCATCCACACTTCCTCCCAGTGACTGCTTGCACCACAGCACTACCCTCAGAATGACATTTCTTTACCCTTATGTCCACCCTGGCCTTCAGAGCCGTCAGTTCACATGGACTTCCTATCTTATGTTCTTTTCACATAGCACAAAGAGGGCTTCCCTCAGCCTCCCCTTCCCCAGGCTAAAGAAGCAAAGGTCTCTTGGCAGACTTTCCCTGACCACATACGTGTTCCTCCACATTCCTTCAGACTGGGAAGCCCCATAGTGGGACTGACTGCTCCAGAGGTGGCCTCACCAGTGCTGAGGCCAGATGGACCAGAAGGACCCTTGTCTGTGCAGCCACACTCCTCCCAGTGCAGCCCAATGTGCTCATGGCCAGATTCCTGTTCAGCACCTCTGGCTGCTATGGCAGCCCCTGCAAGGCCCAAATTCTTCTCCTTGTGGCCACTTCTCCCCCATCATGTCTGAGCTGCCTTGATGTGTGGGTGTTGTGCTGGAAACTTTTCTCATGGTTTCACCCCAGCAGAGAGCCGAGCACCACGCAGCCGCGGAGGGAAAAGGAAACCAAAACCCCTAAACCTCATGGGCTGGGATAAGGACAGTTTACTGGGACAGCAGAGAGAGAAACAACAACAACAGGACTTTGTAGCAAAATACACACAGCTGGTGATGCACAGTGCAGTTTGTCACAGAACCCCACAGCTCTGGCCGCACAGCTCACAGCCGTCCCAAAAACACGTGTGTCCTGGAGCTGAGTTCTCCTGCCCCCACCAGACTCCTTTATGCTGATAATGGTGTAATTTGAATGGAATATGCTTTTTTGGGCAGTTTGGGTCACCTCTCTTGGCTGTGTCCTCTCCCAGCTCCCTGGGTGCCCCTCGCCTTCTCATTTGTAGTGGAGTATGAACAACAGAAAAGACTGATTGCTTGGACACATCTACAGCCTCCCTGTTACCAGCACTGCTCTCATCCTAACACCCAAACGTGGCACCACATGGGCTGCTAGAAAGAAAGACTAATGTATTCCTCCCAAAATTAGGCCACCTTTGTAGACAACAAGTGCAACACAATGGTGGGCTCACTCCTGTGCCCTTCCAGGCACTTGTGCACTCCCAGTTGACTCATTTCTGGAGCAGAACTAGAAAAAAGGCCTTAATGCTGTGCAAGCACTGCTCAGCAAGGAACACACATATTTATTTAGACTTTATGGCTTACAAATCACCGGAACTATGGGGGCCACCAACATGAGAATTAATTCCAGAAGCAGAGAAAATATGGGCAGGAGGAGAAGATCTCTTCTGCTTGGAAATCTTCCTGATGTTCCTGGTCATCCAGGTCCATTTGAAGGGAACCTCCATTTTATTAATGGTTTACATGTGCTTGCTGATGGCTCCTTAACTTACGGTGCTTTTAACAAAATGACATCAATAGGTGTTAAAGAACCTGGGACTCGATTGCTGATTGTTCAGCATGTTTGAAAGTGAACGATGTTATAGCCTGAAAATGACATTGTTAGGGCTGTTCCCATGGCTGGGAATACGCTGAGCCCCAAGGTTAATGGGGCTGTTAGTGGGATACCTGGGGAGCTTTCAGGCCAGAAACCTTTTTCCACCCTCGCACCTTTTGCCATGGAGCTGGTGCTGGACATTGAGCAGTGTCACAGGTGGACACTGTTGAAGCTGGAAAATTATGTTGGGCAGAGATATATCCACTCCCATGGCTGCAAAAGCCCTGACCCCTATGTTCCTGGAGCTGTTAGTAGGATACCAGGGGATATGTAAGGCCATGAACACCTTTCATCCCTCACACCTTTAGTTTGGGATGTATTGCTGGGCATTTAGCAGGTTCAAAGGTGGACGCTGGTATACCCAGAAATGACATCAAGCAATGTTAGGACCCTTCTTTTCTCTCTGAACACTCTGAGCCCTAAGGTACTGGAGCTGCCAGTGATCTGCCTAGGCAGGTTTCAGGCCAGGAGAATCTTTCATCCCTCACACTTTTGTTAGGGATCTCTTGCTGTTTGTTTAGCAGTTTGAAGGTGTATGTGGATATAGCCCCCAAAATGACATCAGACTGTTCCCTTTCTAAAGAAAACCTTGAGCCCCAGGGTTACTGGGGCTGCTAGTGGGATACCCAGGCAGGTTGAAGGTCAGAAACATCTTTCACACCTGAAATTTTGTCTTTGGGAGTTATAGCTGGACTTTTTAAGTTTTCAACAGCGGACACTGGAAAAAGACATCAGGCAAATTTCATACTATTGCATTATCTATGAAAACCCTGTGCCCCATGGTTACTGGGGCTGCTAGTAGGCAACAAGGGGAGTTTGCAGGCCAATAAGAATTTTATGCCCTTGCATGTTATGTTTGAGGTTTCAGCTTTACATTTAGTGTCTCAATGCTGGATGCTGGGAGAGCCCGTAAATGCCCACAGGCATGTTAGGATTGTTCCCTAGGAAAGGAAAGCCCTGAGCCCTAAGCCTACTTGGGCAGCTAGTGAGCTACCTAGATAGGTTTCAGTCCAGGAACAACTTTCAGCACCTGGGCAAGGGGGAGAAAGGCCTCTCTTGACCTACTGAACACACCCCTTCAAATACACCCCAGGATGCCATTGCCCTTCTTAGCCAGGAGGGCACATTACTGGCTCATGCTCATCCTGCAGCATATGAAGGGGGTCAGCTTTCAGAGGAGATTCTCTCCAAACCAACTTTTGTTCAGATACATAGAAAGGTCACTTATCAACACACTGAACTTCTGAGAGAACTGTTTATTAGACATCTGAAAGACGGGAAGTTTCCAAGTCTTGGCAGACACTGGAGAGCTGAGCAGCATCGAAATGACCAAAGAGCAAGCAGAGGTGGAAATCTGCTGAGTGAAGTGCATACATGTCTCTAGGCTACTGAGAAGACAAAACAACCACCAAAATTCGTACTAAATACAGACTGGTCCTAATGTGAGTTCCATGGCCAGTGATATGCCAAAGATGAGCTGCTTAGAAACATCCAATCCTCAGTTTCCACATGGCATCCACATGGCAGACGTGATGCAAAGAGAGCACAGCCCATCGTTACCCAGCGTGTGGGTCATACTGTATCAGCAATGGGATGAATGTGGACCATCATATCCCAGTTTAAATAAACTAGAGGCAAACAAAGAAACAGGAACTAAACCCCATACTAAATAGAGACAGGTCCTAATGTGAGTTACACGGTCAGTGATAAGCAGAAGAAGATGAGCAGTTCGTTGCCGCTTAGAAACATCCAGTCATCAGTTTCCACATGGCATCCTTGAGCTCCTGGTTCCTCATGCTGTAGATGAGGGGGTTCACGGCTGGTGGAACCACTGAGTAAATAAATGACACTACCAGGTCCAGAAATAGAGAGGAGATGGAGGGGGGCTTCAGGTAGGCAAAGAAGGAAGTGCTGACAAACAGGGAGACCACGGCCAGGTGAGGGAGGCAGGTGGAAAAGGCTTTGTGCCGTCCCTGCTCTGAGGGGATCCTCAGCACAGCCCTGAAGATCTGCACATAGGACACCACAATGAACACAAAACACCCAGTAGCAAAAGACGCACTAACCACAAGGACTCCAGTTTCCCTGAGGTAGGCATCTAAGCAGGAGAGCTTGAGGATCTGGGGGATTTCACAGAAGAACTGGTCAAGGGCATTGCCATGGCACAGGGGGAGTGAAAATGTATTGGCTGTGTGCAGCACAGCATTGAGAGACCCACTGCCCCAGGCAGCTGCTGCCATGTGGACACAAGCTCTGCTGCACAGGAGGGTCCCGTAGTGCAGGGGCTGGCAGATGGCAACGTAGCGGTCATAGGCCATGACAGTGAGGAGACAGTACTCTGTGGAGAGCAAAAATACAAAGAAAAAGAGTTGAGCCACACATCCTGTGTAGGAAATGGCCCTGGTGTCCCACAAGGAATTGGCCATGGCTTTGGGAACTGTGGTGGAGATGTAGCCAAGGTCTAGAATAGAGAGATTGAGGAGGAAGAAGTACATGGGGGTGTGGAGGTGGTGGTCACAGGCTGTGGTGATGATGATGAGGCCGTTGCCCAGGAGAGCAGCCAGGTAGATGCCCAGGAAGATGCAGAAGTGCAGAAGCTGCAGCTCCCGTGTGTCTACAAAGGCCAGGAGGAGGAACTGGCTGATGGAGCTGCTGCTGTTGGACATCTGCTGCTGCCAAGTGTGGAGACCTGTCCAAGGAGGAAAAAGCAGTGAGAAGTTAGGGAACTCTTATTTGAGGGAAACACTTCCAATTCACATTCACTTTCTGTATTCAGGAAGCCTTTTGTCTGGTCAGTTTTGGGAGGTCTGGTTTGTGCTGGCTTGAGCGTGTCATTGCTGGGAGGAGGGTTGGCTGTGGGCTCTGAAGAACTCAGTCCTCCCTGGCAGCAGTCAGTAAATAGAAGCATGATGGTGTGATCTCAGACTAAAGCCCCTTTGGATAGCAAAGAGCATTTCAGCACTGTCACTACAATTTCACCAGAAGGGCAGAGCCAAACTTTGGAGCTTTGATTTTCTCCAGACTGAGAGCTGAGGAATCGAGTCTCACAGGGCAGAGCTCCAAAGCCCTCCTGCGGTCTCATCCTACCCAAGGAGGATCTCAGCTCCCTGCTCCCAGCCAGGGACACACAGGGCTCAGTGCAGCTGCCCACACACAGGTGATGCGTGGCATTGCCACGTCCTCTGTGCCGAGATGTCTCCTGCATGGGGCTCCTCTCTGGGGCACAAGAGTCCCTGGGAGAGCGGTGCCATTGTGGGAGGCAGCTACAGCCCAGCAGGAGCTGCCTGGAAAACCTCAGTCCTACAGATGGGGGTCCTGATGTGAGGGTCAGTACAATGCCAGCCCCACTATTGGATTTCCCCCGAGCCGCAGGAAACGGAGGGACAAAGGTAACAAAAACAGGAGGAGAAACAGCGAGAAACATTCCCCAGAAGGCTGGAAGGACAGGCACTTGGAGGTTTCTTCTTTCTGGGACAAGGACCCTGCACCGCATTTCCATGTGTCACACTTTACATCCACCGCTTCTTTCCACAGTGCGAATGCAGCCATGCCCAGGAGAAGACAGCTGTCCTGCCCTGTCCCTCTCATGGGGCAGAAGGGCATCCTTTCGATGCAGCACCTTCTGGTCCTATAGAGAACCTGTCCTCCTGACAGACCCCACACACTGCCCCATGTCCCAGCTTTAGGAGATCCCTCCAGGAACAGAACCTGCATTGCTCTGCACCCACAGACATACCAGGCAGAGGCTGTGGAAATTTCTCCTCCAGTGAGCTCTCAGCATCCATCAGCTCTCTCAGCCTCACAGGTCTCCCCTTGTTGCCTACAGGCAGTGTCCCCAGCCCTGTGTGCTTGGCAGAGGAGCTGCTCCTGGGCAGAGCAGTCTCTCTGCAGCGCTGCCGGGTTGCCATGAGCTCCCTCCATCCCAGGAGCCTGGTGCAGCTAAGCAGGAAAAGACCAGTTCCTCTAGGCTCCCTCCTGGTGTCTAAGGCTTTATGGGGATTGTTCTATGATCTCATCTCTGACATTCTCAGGATCTCCCTGCCCAGGGCGTGGGGGTCAGCACTGGCATTGCTGCTTCATCAGATCAAGCCAGGTTGTCCTCAGCATCAGAGCTGCCTGTGCTTTGCCTGGGTTTGTCCTCATGGCCTCCAGTTGTCTGCTCTAACGAGCCCATGGGGAGGCTTTGTCAGGAATGGCTCCCAGTGGGGCCTGTTAGTGCTTCAAGGTACTTTGGGTATTACTCCCGACTTGGACTTCATGAGAGGTTTCTTCACTCTCCTCTTGGTATCTGAGGTCTGGGGATTCAGAAGAAAAGACACCATGGGGCTCGTTAACATCCAGAAAGCTCTTTCAAGCATGGCTCCTACTACTTGGATTTTAGTTGTGTCCTTAGTGATACAGGTTTCAAAGGAATTTCCCATGGAGGACCTTTCTCCAGTCACAGGTATTTTCTGTCATGGCTCAGTTGACAGAAGAAGTAACAGCAGCATTCTGTGATGGATATGGGTCTACTAAGGAGGTCTGGACAGGCAGGAAAAGCAGTCTCTTGACATCCAACCCTGTATGGAGAACCTTGCTCTTCCCCAAGCCCAGCAGTTCCCTCACTGGCCTCCTGGGACTCCCAACACTTTTCCTGGCATCATCTGTGCTCACAAGCACAGACAGATTTCTCTGACAACAAACAGCAGTTCAACATGATCCAGTTTAATGACCATGAAATCTCTCTCCTCAGCTGCCTGCTACGGCCAAGCAGCGTGTGAAGGGGGTCAGCTTTCAGAGGAGATTCTCTCCCAGAACAGTTTTATTCAGATACATAGAATGGTCAGTTATTGTTGCAGTCTGGCGTAGCTGGGTGCTGGGAGTGGATGGGGGCTGCAGAGATGGCTCCTGCAAGAAGCAGCTAGAAGTTCTCTGCAGGCCCTGCAGAGCAAACATTGATTGATCCAGGGGCAGAGTCACTGCTGACCAAGGCCAAGCCCATCAGTGATGGTCACAGCGCCTCTGGTAATCACATTTAGGAAAACATGAACACAAGAAGCTGCCTTTTTCCACCAGAGAAGGGAGTGAGAAGATGTAACGAGCTGTGCAGACACCAAGACTGGGAAGAGGAGGGAGGATGCCCAATGTGCCAGAGTGAAAGATGCCCCTGCAGCCTGGGGAGAAACCCATGGTGGAGCGGGTGACCCACCACAGCCCATGGAAAAAGCCCAGACCCCACCTGCAGCCCGTGGAGAGGCCCCACGCTGGATGGAGCTGGTGGAGACAGACAGGAGATGCTGTGACCCACGTTGCAGCCAGCCCCTGCCAGCACTGGCAGCCCGTGGAGAGAGACAGAGACACAGAGATGAGCAAGGGAGAGATTTGTGCCAGAGCAGTTTTGCTGCGGGGAGGCTGGTGACTCCGTGGAGGACTGGGACTGAGAGACACTGTGACTGGTGACTGCACCCATAGCAGTGACCCACGCTGGGGCAGCTGGGGAAGAGCTGAAGCCCTGTGGGAAAGGACTCATGTTGGAGAAGGTCGTGGAGGACTGTCTGCCCTGGGTGGGACCCCACGGTGCAGTAGGGGGAGGGTGTGAGAAATGAATGAACCCCCCTGGCCAAGAAGGAAACCAACTTGCAAGGGACTGACCAAAGCCCCCATCTCCCAGTCCCTGCCCCTCCCATGCCACAATGGGGGGGAAGAAGGGAGTAAAATCCTGACTAAACTGAAGTCTGCAAGAAGGGAGGGGTGGGGGGAAGGTGCTCTAAGATCTGGTCCCGTTGTTTTAAGATCTGGTCACGCTTCTCATTATCCAACTCTGGTGTCACTGGGTGTGCAGTGCAGTGTAAGAAACCAGAGAGTTTTCTGTCCTTCACTCTGTTGAGTCTGTTTTGCCCATGTTGTTCATTACAGGATGATCTCTCCCTGTCCTTATCTTGACTCCTAAGCCTCTTAATATCTATTTTAACTCCCGTCCAAATAAAAAGGGGAGGGCTAGACCGACTTTGGTGGGTGTCTGGCCTCCAGACAGGGCTAAACCACCACACCCACACAAGCCATATGCCTCTCTCAGCATCAAAGCTAATCCAGCACCAATGAAACCACAATGTCATCCACCACTCAGGCCAAGGTGATCTCACAGCATCTACCACTGACGTGTCCCCATTCCTGGCTTGTCAGGTATTTTGGCACCACTGACATCACAAGGATATTCCTAAGATATCTGTCAGTTCCTGGCCAATCATACATCCAGCTACCAGTAGCCTCAGAAGGACCTATACTGTCCATAAGCCTGGTCCTAGACTCAGGCTAGAGATATTTCCTCAGAACCCACACAGGCTATTGCTCTTTTCCCAGCCTATCAACTATTCAGGAAGTAATGATACTCTCTACACAAGTTTTGGGCTTTGTCTGACCTATCAGCTACTTGGGAACCACTGACATCACAACACAGACCATCTGCCTTCTCTTGTCCTGTCAACTGTTCTCGAATCGGTGACCTCACAACAACCTCCACTGTCCACAGCCTGCTCCAGATCTGTCAGTATGACCTCACAAGCACGTATTCCCCTACTGGCCAAGGACACATTGTTGAGATATTCAGTTTCCAGTGACCTCACAATCATCTACCCAATCCATGAGGCTACTCTCCACATGCTTGAAGTATTCCATCTCAGACCTCTCAGGGCTCGTTCTGCAGCCTGTTTAAGTGGGGGACCCGGATGGCTTTATCTTTGAGTTTCTTTTCACCTTTAAACAATTATTCTTCAATAAATTAGACTTTATTGAAGCAGGTTTGATCCATTGCATACCTAAGTGTCCTGGTTTCGGCTAGGATGGAGTTAATTTCTTTTCTTATAGTGGATGGAATGCCGTGTTTAGGAATTAGGATGAGAGCAGTGCTGAGAGCACCCTGATGTTTCTAGTTGTTGCCAAGTAATCAAGGACTTTTCAGTTGTTCATATTTCCCTACTAATGAGAAAGGAGGGGACGCAGCCAGGACAGGTGACCCGAACTGGCCAAAGGGGGTATTCCATACCCATTCTGTCATGCTCAGCATAAAAGCAGGGGCTGGTCGGAGGAGGCAGCTCCAGGACGTGCAGTTTTAGGGACAGTCCAGTTTTCGGGACAGTTCTGGGCTGCACGGCTGTAGCAGATGGGATAGATCAGAGGGATGCACTTCACTCTTAAGGGAGAGGCAATAATATGTTTATGGACATAAAACAAAAGGGTGTAACGGTGTTTGGTAATAAACGCGAGAGTAATTAAGATTCGATGGTAAGGTAATCTTGATTAGTTAGTGCACAGAGAACAGGGTCAGATGAATCTGTCAAGAGACCCTCCTGTTAAGTCACGAGGTTCAGAAAGAATCCCCTTGCTTTCTAAACTCCTGCTCAGAGAGGAGCTGAGGTGCGGCTGGGTTCAGTCTCAGTGCCAGACTTGGACAACGGTTTATGTCTAAAGGATTATATATACAATCAATCCTGTCTATTTCTTAGCCAAGATCACAAATGTTAGTGCACTTATTCCCAGCTCACTTACCCAGGATCTGTTGCGGATCTGTCGTGGCAAGGATTCTCTCGACCTCGAGGAGTCACCTTGAGAGGCGTCCCTTTCAAGGGGAGATCCTGACGTGCAGCCCGCTGTCGTCTCAGGAGAGCTCAAAGGGCTCTTGGACTGCTCACTATTTATGGAGTAAGATGATTGGCTCATAGTCATAATTTACATACCACCTGTATATGCCAGTGGACACTGACCAGTGTTTGGTGTGCACATGAGCATAGATAACCCTTGGCTATTGTGTTGTTATCTGTCTTCCTGAACTGTGAGACAGATGCAGAAATCACAATCAGCACCAATGGTTACCAATCAATCCATATAAACAGGAAAAAGTCAGGAAAATATGGGGGGCAATGGGGGAAGCATACCGCCACATCTGCCCAGCCAGTTTGTAACCCAGCTGAGGCTCCACCTGCCTAGGCCAGTGGCAGCCAGTTTCTCAATCAGAATGCAGACAGATGATTTTTCATTCACAGAACTGGGAAATAGTGGAAACCAGCAGGTGCTTTTTTATATATTACTTTTTAATTTTAGCTCTTCTAAAGGCGTACAGGAGGAAAGAGACACAAGGAACTTCTGCTGTTATTCAGTATTAGCTGCGTTAAGAATTTGGCTCTTTGCCTCTAAAAAAAGCAGTCTCAGATTAGTATTATCCTAAAATAATTCAATTTAAAGGGGCAGAAGAATGCTGGATCTACTTTTACTGCATGACTAGCGTTTTTCAGAGTAGCTCATAGGAAATCATAAACATCAGGGGAATCAGGATAGATTATTTTGTCAGTCTGGCTGCCTGAACATCCAGCCTGGAGGTTTGCGCACAGCCTGTAACTGGAAGTTCTTGAAGAGCTGTGGCATCCTGGGAGGGTCTGAAGAGGAGGAATGCTGACGTCCTTGTTCGGCAGAGTCTCTGGATCCCATAAGGCAACAGAGCCCAGAGTTCCAGTGTGGGGAGCATGGTTCAGTGTTGGCTAACAGAGAAGGGACACAGCAGCCTGGATCTGCTTAGAGTGCTGTAAATAGGGTAAGGGTTAGTTCACAGTCGGCCTAACCTTGGAGCCGACTGTGACTGGATCTTGCTGCCTCTGTTATAGCTGCAGGAGAAGATAAGGAGCTGCTCTAACCGCAGGAATGTGTAAACAGAACAATGAAGGGACGGGCTGGCATTTAGCACATTAAACAATGATGAGCTTAGCTATTGCAATATGTATGAGCTAATTATCAAGGTGTATATAAGAAAGCGACACGGCTAATAAAGTGAAGTATACTGAACACTCATATTGAGCGTCCGTGTCTTCCTTCCGTCGGTTCCTCCCGGAGGATTGATTCCAACAAATGGCGCCCGGAACAGGGACCCTGCCGGACAGGGACTCTGCTTCAGTAATCCGAACTCGGGAACCGGCGGAACATTAGGAACAGCTGGTCCTGCTGCGAGGTCAAGGCGGTGAGACACAAAAGGGGGTCTGCACGCCAGGACCGCAGAGGAGGCGGAGAGGACACAAAAGGGGGTCCATGCCCAGGACGAGAAGGGGTCCTGTCAGAAAGTTCCGCCGCAGGTCTTGCAAAGGTTGCAACGGTAGGTGAGTAACCAGGCAGCGACAAAGTGGCTTATGATTTACTTAAGTGCTTTTTAGAAAAGCGTGGTACTCTAGAGATCGATTATCCCAAAGAACTCCCAGGGCTATTAGCTTACGGGGTGGCTAAGGGGTGTTTCGTGAATCCAGATACGGTGTTTGAGCGGGGCGAATGGAAGAAATTCGGGGATAAGTTGTTTGAGGAAGTGATAAATGATGATGGAAAGTGATTATGTACTTACTGCCCCAACTGGACTATCGGTAACAGCTGAACCCTTTAAAACATCAGGGGCTTGTGAGGCAATTCCTCCACAATCTGCTGTCTAAGAGAGTGATTAAGAATTATGAAGTCTTTAAAACCCCTCCTTTTTGTGGAGCGAAGAAAGAAAACTGATAACAAGCCTTGACAGCACATTTGATTTACATACTTGGGAAGCTATTGGAGCTCAAATCCTTGACGAACCCTCAGTTCGGGCGAAAGAAACTAAATCCTTAATAACTCTCTGGAAATCAAGTAAAAGAACTTTAACCAAAATAGAGGCAGAACACGTAGCTGCTACTTCAGCCTTTGCAGCTTTAGCACCAGTTCTGGATTATACAGAACCGATTTAAAAAGGGGAAAATCTACTATGAAGAATGTGTTTTTGTTTCTGGGTGCTCTTTTGTCTACCCCAGTTACTATGCTAAGTAATAATGCCGTGTTATCAGAGCAAAGTGATAAATCTGTCAGAACTGACCGGGAAGCGGAGTGAGTAGTGCGCGTAAATCTGCCACCATGGCCTGCGCCCCCCCTACTATACCTTTGGAAGGAAAAATGTGGAAACAAACGTACAACTGACTGCCTTTAATATCTGTTTAACTTTTACTGAGCCTAAAACACTCTATGACGCAGTCGAAAATGTTAACTGGCATCGACAACTTCAGCCTGTCCTTGAAAAGCAGGTAAAAAGCGGAGAGGGCAATGGCATGCCCTGGTGGGAAAGGGTTTGCAGAACTGCCCACCTGAAACCTACTGAGAGAGAAATACCTATATGAAGAATCATCACCTAAGGCACAGAGCAGTGTTTCCCCATGGACAAGGAACCTAAGCACAGGGACAAGAATCCTATGGAGATGGACACGTCACCCACACCTCATCAATCCCCAGTGAACTCATCAATACATCACTGTCTCCTGATGCCCGAGACACTCTGCAGAGACTGCTCGTCACAGCCTGGACACGTAAGATGCCATCAGAATGGGATAAAGGGTTACATCAGGATATTTGGATTCCTACTCAGTTGCGGAACTTACTGGGGAAAAGTTTACATGGGACTGAGCGGGTGGTGGAGAGAGTTAATAGTGGGCCGGTGGGAGGTGGACAGAAAAGGGAGACCGTGCGGCAGGTCCTGGTGTTCCACCAGGTCCTAGTGCTCACCCAGGGCTCGGCCCCGGTGACCGTTGGGGTCGCGCTGTGGTTCACAGCACAGAGAGTAGAAGGGCACTGCGGGCAGCAGCCAACACCACTGACACCATGCTGAGCATGCCAAGTGCCTTGGCAGAACTGCCATAGAAGTGGGAGAACTGCCCCACCCATACGGACTGGATGTGACAACTCGCGTCTTGCAATGTGGTTTGTTTGATGACTTGCTTTGCAGCGTTTGTTTGTATGTGCTGTGGGTTCAGAGATGCATTTATCCACTGAGAGCAAGGCTGCCTACTTAGCAAAGAGATTTTTGATAGCAGTCATTGAAACTGGGCAGCTTACTTTAGGATTTCAACCTGAAAAACAGAAAATCCCCATATGGGCTGATTACTAGCTACTTACTTGGACAAAAATTGCCCAATTGCAACGTTTAATGCAGGAGTAACTGACTACGGGGCATATAAAGCCTTCCACAAGTTTGTGGACCATGCAAAAATTTTAAGAGATTGGAGTTTTTCTTTTTTTTTCAAAAGGTATTATTGGGTCTTGCTTCCACAAGGCATAAAAATTCACTGAGTATATGCCAGACTTATGTAGCCTGGACACTTGCTCCAGTATGAAAACTGCATCCTGATCTAATCTTTTATCATTACATGGATGAGAATTTGATTACAGAAAAAACTTGGACTTTGAAAGTTTGATTCATGAGTTACCAGCGGAAAGAATTAGAGATTACTGTGTTTTCTGGCAGTGTGAGCTACTGCACAAATGGGAGCATCCAGTCAGTGTGCTCTGCTTTAGCAGCACTTGAATACCCCGTGAAATCAAACTGGACAACAGCTCAGAATATATAGCACGAACATTTCCCATGTTACAGGGACACCACATTTGCCTATAGGCAAAGCCATGGTAGAACGTATGAATCAAACTCTCACAAAGCTCTTTATGTTTTGAACTAGTTATGTCTGTCACAGAACAGTTTGGTACCCCCAATGGTGAACCATGCAAAAAAAAAAAAAGGGGGGGGGGAAGGGAGCAAAAAGTCGATGTCAAGTGTTATTAAGAATCAAGTTACAGGTACTAACTTGGGAAGGAGATCTGACTGTGTCATTACAGATACACGAGCCAAGCAGATAAAGCTGTGGATCCAGAAGAACTCGAGCTTGCATGAACCAGAATGAGATCCTGATCCCAGTAACTGAAGTCAAGTGTTCCAACTGCAGCCACAGTGGACTATGAACTTTGCTGTGGGATATTTTGAATGATCTGACAGTCATTGAAAAATGCATGTGTTTGTACTAAATGAAAATTAGGGCAATAGTGATTTCTGCACAGCCTAAGGTCACAGATTGCAATCCGTGCCTGCAGGGAAACGTGAGGCTGATGTTATCTGCACTTCTGACACTCCTGATTGGCAAAGCAAACAAGTGCAACAGCAAAGGCATCAAGGCACTTACAATTGGTTTCATGACTGGGGAATTTCAGGATGGATATTGTTGATGGTCAAATTTGAATTATTGGATTTGGTAATTATGGTACTTGTCTTACATTTACTGTCATGTTCATTGAGCTTTCTGCAAAGGGCCCTTGCAGAGACCTCAAAAAGCAGTTTTTGTAACACAGATACTAAAAAGGAAAAAAATTGGCAAGGAGGACAGTGGGCCTGCCGGCGGCCTGGCTCTCCTCACAGAAGACAATATCCTTGAATTCCCATAAGACAGGAAAATTACTCATGCTGAGAGGTATTTGGTAATTACATTCTCAAACATAGTGATCTTGAAGACAGAGGTACACACTGCCTCAACCCAAGAAGGAGTTGTAGGAAAATATTTGAGAGTAAGTGAACATGTGGTTAACGAGCCATAATAAGATGGACAAAACACAGCAGGTGTGCAAATAACTTTTAGACATCAAAGATAAGCTAACGATTAGCTATAAGATACGCTTCTCAAAACTCGTTATAAGTACTAATTAATCACTTTGGTAAATTTGTTTGCACCTTATACAAATATCTCTAACATCTCCTCACTAGGACAGCGGTAGAGAAGCACCGCTGAGAGCATAGTGGAAGTTTTAGCTCACCTGAATCATACGTTGCCTTGGAACCCCCAAGAATTAGATCTATTGGGCTCTGTAGCAGTGGGAAATAGTAGCCAAAACTGGACCAAAACATGCTTTATACTCAATGATGGAGTGCAAATGTATTTTAAAGGTATACGGTGGACCAATATCACTTCTAGAACGCCCGGTTTCGACCAACACAGGCCTTATTGTGGCTACAACGATACCCGCAGTGATGCTGCATTCGCAGCATTTAATACGAGTTCTGTTAACCTTACCAGAGCCATGGCCTTACCCCCAGGAATGTTTTTGATTTGTGGGGACGGAGCATGGCAAGGGATACCTGCCAATCTGTTAGGAGGACCCTGCTACATAGGGAGATTAACGCTCTTTGCCCCTAATCTTCATGATCAGCAATGGTTAAACCTGACCCTTGCAATGAGGGAAGACAAAAGCAGTGGACGCAGGCTGCTGGAGTTAAAAACATTAGGGTCGGATTGTAAGGATGACGTGGAGTTGTGGGGTCCTGCAGAAAGATTCTTTGCCGCAGCATTAGCGCCAAGTGTAGCAGTTGCATATGCTATGACCAACCTTAATAAGCTTGCATGCTGGGCTGTTAAACAATCAAATGTCACCACGCAAATTCTTTCCAGGATGTCACAAGATATGGATAGCCTGAGGCGTGCAGTATTGCAGAATAGAGCTGCTATAGATTTTTTGCTATTGGCACAGGGACATGGGTGCGAGGATTTTGAAGGGATGTGCTGCTTTAATCTCTCCGACCATGGCCAATCGATCCATGAGCAGTTGAAGTGGTTGAAGGACCACACCCAGAAGATTACCATGGAAAACAACTGGTTTGATGACCTGTTTAGGAAAATGTTTGGCAATGTAGGTGGATGGATTTTGGGATAAATTAAGGAAGGGCTACGCATATTGCTTGTTATTATATTAATTTTAATTGCAGCAAGGGTGATTTTTGGCTGCCTTACGCAAAAGCTTGAGCAACTAACCGAGGAAGTTTTTTGTCTTTTTTTTATATTTTTATAAAAACGGGGGAAATGTGGGAAGCATGGTTCAGTGTTGGCTAACAGAGAAGGGACACGGCAAGCCTGGATCTGCTTAGAGTGCTGTAAATAGGGTAAGGGTTAGTTCACAGTCGGCCTAACCTTGGAGCCGACTGTGACTGGATCTTGCTGCCTCTGTTATAGCTGCAGGAGAAGATAAGGAGCTGCTCTAACCGCAGGAATGTGTAAACAGAACAATGAAGGGACGGGCTGGCATTTAGCACATTAAACAATGATGAGCTTAGCTATTGCAATATGTATGAGCTAATTATCAAGGTGTATATAAGAAAGAGACACGGCTAATAAAGTGAAGTATACTGAACACTCATATTGAGCGTCCGTGTCTTCCTTTCGTCGGTTCCTCCTGGAGGATTGATTCCAACATGTGATTCCCAGAGGCTCTATGACCATTGCCGATTCGCTTGGCCCTGGTCAGCAGCACCTATGGCCTTGAATTGGCTGATGTTTACTCTTCAGGACCTGCAGAGAGCTCTAGCTGTTCCTTACACCAGACATTTGCTCCAGCCCCAGTTCTCTCCCAGCACCCAGCTACACAAAACCGCGACACTCACAAAATCCTTAACTCACAATCCACTTAACTCACAATCTGTCAAATTCCTTACCTCACAAACTATCTATCAGTCAATCTCTTTACCTCACAATCTGTTTCTCAGTCAATCTCTTTACCTGACAGTCTGTCTATGAATCCATCTCCTTACCTCACAAACTCCTTACCTCAAAATCCGCTTTCCTCACAATCCCCTTACCTCATAATCTATGTATCAATCTCCTTACCTCACAGCCAATATATCCATCAATCTACGTACCTTATATCTCTCTATCAGTCAATCCCATTACCTCACAATCTTTTTACCTCACAATCCCTTTACCTCACAATCCCCTTACCTCACAATCCCTTTACCTCAAAATCCCTTTACTTCACAATCCCCTTACCTCACAATCCCCTTACCTCACAATCCCTTTACCTCAAAATCCCTTTACTTCACAATCCCCTTACCTCACAATCCCCTTACCTCACAATCCCTTTACCTCACAATCTATTAGTTACTCTCCTTACCACAATATCTACCTCAGTCAATCCCCTTACCTCACAATCTATCTGTCAATCAATTCTGTTACTTCATAATCCCCTTAACTCACAATCATCATACCTCACAATCCCTTTACCACACAATCCCCTTACCTCATAATCTATCAATCAATCTCATTACCTCACATCTGTCTATCAGTCCATGTTCTTACCTCACAATCTATCAGTCAATCACCTTACATCACAATCTCCTTACCTCACAATCCCTTTATGTCACAATCTCTCTATCAATCCCCTTACCTCACAATCTATATATCAGTCAATCCCCTTACCTCACAATCTATCAGTAATAATCTTTACCTCACATCTATCAGTCAATCTCTTTACCTCACATCTATCTATCAGTCAATCCCCTTACCTCATCTTTCAATGTATCAGCCAATCCCCTTGCCTCACAATCTCTCTATCAGTCACAGAGTCACAGAATCATAGGGGTTGGAAGGGACCTCAAGAGACCATAGGGTCCAACCCCCGGCCAAAATAGGTTCCCTAGGACAGGTCGCACAGGTCAGTTTCCAGAGGGGTCTTGAATATCTCCAGAGAGGGACACTTCACAACCCCCCTGGGCAGCCTGTCCCAGGGCTCTGTCACCCTCACTGTGAAAAAGTCTTTCTGCATGTTGGTACGGAACTTCCTGTGCTCCAACTTGAAACCATTGCCCCTTGTTCTGTCCCCGTAGACCATTGATAAGAGGCTGGCCATTTCACCCTGTGTCCAACACTTCAGATACTTATAAACATTAATAAGATCCCCTCTTAACCTTTTTTTCTCAAGGCTGAATAGTCCCAGCTCACTCAGCCTTTCCTCACAGGGGAGATGCTCCAGGCCTTTAATCATCTTTTTAGCCCTTTCCTGGACTCTCTCCAGGAGATCCCTGGCTTTTTCGTCCTGGGGAGCCTAGAACTGGACACAACACTCCAGGTGGGGCCCGACCAGGGCAGAGTAGAGGGGGAGAATCACCTTCTTTGAACTGCTGGCTATACTCCTCCGGATGCACCCCAGGATCCCATTGGCTCTCTTAGCCACCAGGGCACACTACTGGCTTATGGCCAACTTGTCACCCACCAGGACCCCCAGGTCCTTCTCTGCAGAGCTCCTCTCCAACAAGTCAACCCCCAGCCTGTGTTGATTCCAGCAGTTATTCCTTCCCAGGTGATGATGTCAGGCACTGTTAGGAATGATCCCTTGGTAGGGACAAACATGAGTCCCAAGGTTACTGGGGCTGCTACTGGGCTACCTGGTATGGTTTCAGGACAGGAACATATTTCTGCCCTCAATCTTCTTGTTTGGGAGTTACCGCTGGACATTTATCAGTTTGAAATATGGACACTGTTAGCACACGGAATGACAGAGGCATCGTTAGGACCATTCCCTTGCCAAGGAAAGCCCTGAGTGTCATGGTTTTACCCCGGCTGAGAGCCGAGATCCAGGCAGCTGCCTGCTCTTTAAAGGAAAAGAGGAGGGGGAGAAGTGATGACCAAAAGCCTCCCCATGTCACTGGGCACTGGACAACCACTGGGCCCTGTGGGGTGACAGGACACATCCAAGGGGGTCAATGACACGGGACGTCTGTATCTTTTCACTTTGTCATCCTGAAATTGTTCCCTCTGATTTCCTGCTCCAATCATCATTCAGGGAGGCACGTGTCAATGTTCTGAAGGAGTTTCATCACCCACAGCCCTTAGCAGCTTCTACTAAACCTCCAGGAATCTTCATTCCTGCCACGGGCCTCCACACTCAGAGACTTTCCCCTGGAAGCTTGTCAGTGTGCAGCCACTATCATCAGTTTGTTCTTGCCTCTCAACTTCTGTACAGTTGCAGGGGGACTTTAAGGAGACATTGTCTTCTAGAAAGAGTTTTACTAATGTGATGATGTCAGCTAACACAGGATACAGCACAACCCCATTTCTTTCTCAGTCCTAACTCACTAATATTTTCAGCATCAACAAACATTTTCATTTGACTGTAAAATGTTGCCCCAAAAAACTCCAATTTCATTTTCTAAAGATGGTCCTGGGGTCAGGGGACACAAGTAGAAGTGACCATAGGAGGCTGGGCAGGGAGTTCACTAGGGTCATGAGTTGGTGACAAGGCTCTGGGCAGGAAATTTGGCCAGGAATAAGGCCAAAGTGGGTGCTGGAGCTCTGCCAGAAAAGACTGAGAAATTTCTTCACATTAAAAAGATACAAGCACATTTTCACTGACTGAGTATTTCCAAGCAAACAACTTTTGTTTTCCCCAAATCAGACTAAGTTAGGAGCTCTGGGGATATGCATTAAAAGTAGGAGAAGAAATAAACATCCTCCTGAGTCCTTGGGGTGTCAGAACACTGTCACACTGTGCACTGAAACTTGCCTTTTGGGTATTTCCACCTGCCCTGAGGAAATGGACTGTGTCTCAAGGCCCCTTTTCAGCAGACTCTCTGGCCATGTGCCCTGTCCTTTGCTTTTGGGATTTACTCCACCCCCTTACAGTTTTTTACTCATAGTTGGGGAATGTGTTTTATTTTTCTTTATAATTTTTTCAAAATGAGGAAGAATTCTGTTTCTATTCCCAGCCAGTCCTCAGGGTAAATGGGGTGGGAATTGTGGCAAAGAGGCTGCAACATTCAGCTGCAGACTCAGTGCAGAAGCCAGATGGAGGAAAAGAGAGCAACTCCCAAGCATCCCTTGGAGACATGGTTGGGTTGGGGAGGTGTAGAGGAAAGGTATCTAAGCAGTGTGAGAACTCAGGAGACAGCTGTTGTGAGCTTTCCACACCTCCTTAGGAGATCCTCTGGTTCAGTATCAATTGGAGAAAGCTGCTGTCACTTCTGTAAATTGAAAGACTAAAAAGCCTGAAAATATTGAAACCTCTTCTTTTTTTTTTAAATTAAGTGCTCATTGAAATCTTCCACTTTAATTAGAGTCCTGAAACGTCTCCAATTAACTGTACAAGTCTTGAAAACCTGAAGAAAAGACACAGCTCGTTAGGGCTTTTTCAATTTTAATGAGCCCCATGGGGTATTTGGTGCTGATTCCATGAACTGCAGATCCTGTGAGGAGATTGAAGCAGTCTCTCCAAGAGTTAAGGTCAGAAGAAAAACCTGAACTGCCGTAGAGTGTTAATTGGCCCCACTGAGGCCCATTACTGAGAAAGCCTCTCTCCTCATGAATGGGTTAGAGCAGAAAATTGGAGGCTGTGATTTAAGGTAGACTAAGGCACTGTGCAGGTGGATCTGATGCTGAGTAAAGCCTTGATGTATTTTATCAAGCAGAAGAGCCAGACCCACAGAAGTGGGATTCTGCCCCCTGCACTGCCTTGGGGCTCTTCCTGGGCCATTGTCACATGGGGTGTGTGATGCAGAGTGTGGTACAAGTGTAGCAGAGCTCCCAGCATCCTGAGGGGGTGCAAGGAAGCAGTGAGACCCCAGTTCTGTGGGATTAGTATGTGTGGTGGTTTATGCCTGGCTGGAGGCCAGATGCCCACCAAAATCGGTCTATCACTCCCCTTTTTAGTTGGACAGGGTACAAAACATATATTGAGAGGCTCAGGAGTCAAGATAAGCACAGGGAGAGATCATCCTGTAATCAACGACACGGCAAAACAGACTCAACACAGAGTGAAGGAAGGAAAACTCTGATTGATGACACTGCACTACACACACAGTGACACCAGAGTTGGGTAATGAGAAGTGTGACCAGGTCTTAAAGCACTTTTCCCCACCCCTCCCTTCTAGCAGACTTCACTTTAGTCAGGATTTTGCTCCCTTGTCCAGTGGCAAATGCAGCTGCTTGTGGGTTTCTTTCTCTTATATGTGATTCCCAGAGACGCTGTGACCATCGCCAATTGGCTCAGCCTTGGTCAGCAGCAGCTCTGGCCTTGAATCACCCAATGTTTACTCTTCAGGGCCTGCAGAGATCTTCAGGCTGCTTCTTACAGCAGCCATTTTCTGCAGCCCCCATTCTCTCCCAGAACCCAGCTACACAAAACTGTGACACTCCACCCCTGGCCTCTGCGAAACACATAGATGAGAATTGTTCTTTAAATCCCCATCCCAACAGAAATTCTCTACAATTGTTACACTACCCAGCTCTGTTCAGCCTGTTCTGCCCATTCCCTCAGCCAATTAGTGTCCTTATCTCAAATTCCTCAAGCCCCATGTTGGGTGCCAAAAAGGACTGTGGTGGTTTGACTCTGCTTAAAGGCCAAATGCCCACCAAGCCACTCACTCACTCCCCTTTTCAGCCAAAAAAAGGCAGAAAACATATATCTCGGGAGGCTTAGGATTCAAGATAAGGACAGAGGGATCACTTTCCAATTAGTGCAATGGGCAAAACAGACTCAACACAGAATAAAGGAAAGAAAAGGGATTTATTACTACTACAACTACACACCCAGTGAACCAGAGTTGGGTAATGAGAAGCATGTCCAGGTCTTAAAGCACCTTCCCCCCACACACACCCCTCCCTTCTTAGCAGACTTAAACTTCATTCATGATTTTACTCCATTCTTCCCCACTGCAAACGTGGCAGGGAATGGGGAGTGGGGTTCTGGCGGTTCCTCACAAGCTGCTTTCCTTGCCCAGATCTTAACACTTCTACTTCCCCCCCCCACCCCTCCCTTCTTCGCAGACTTTAATCATAAAGGCTGTAGATGTCTCTGCTCCCCATCCATATCCATGGGCTGTGAGGGGACACCCGCTCCACCATGGTCTTCTCCACGGGCTGCAGGGGAATCTCTCTTTCCGGCACCCGGAGTGCCTCATTCTTCCCCCCTTCTCCTCTGGGCCTGGTCTTGGTGTCATGCAGCTTGTTACATCTTCTCACTCCGTTGTCCGGTGGCAAAATGCACCTGGCTGCACTTTTCTGTCTCCTATAAGTGATTCACAGATGTGCTGTGACCATCGCTGATTGGCTCAGCCCTGGTCAGCAGCAACTTTGGCCTTGAATCAAGCAATGTTTACTGTCTGGGGCCTGCAGAGAGCTTCTAGATGCTTTTTCCCCTCTGCCCCAGAGGAAGCGGAAGCCTAGAGTGAGGCGATCATCCACACGCCTCAACACTGCCTCTGTTAGGCAAGAGAGAAAGGTAGTTGTAGTAGGGGATTCCCTTCTCAGAGGGACAGAAGGCCCTATATGTAGACCAGACCCTACACACAGGGAGATGTGCTGCCTCCCTGGAGCCCGGGTCAGGGACATCACCAGAAGGCTCCCAGGGCTGGTAAGATCCACTATTATCCATTACTGATAGTTCAAGCAGGCAGGGAAGCAATCATAAAGTGTAGCCTGCGAGCTATCAAAAGGGAATTCTGGGACCTGGGGCGCTCTGTTGAGGGTGCGGGGAGCCCAAATAATATTTTCCTCTATCCCCCACTTGTGGGAGGAGGTGCTCAGAGCAGGACAGGAGAACCCTCGAGTTGAACGTGTGGTTGAAAGGCTGGTGCCGGCACAAGAACTTTGGGCTTTTTGACCAAGGGATGGTGTATTCTGCTCCTGGCATAATGACCGCTGATGGGACTCACCTGTCCTATAAAGGAAAGTGGATCCTTGCCCAGGAGATAGCAGGGCTCATCGATTGGGCTTTAAACTAGTTAGGAAGGGGGAAGGGGATATTAAGAAGGCTGCTGGGGTTAGGCAAGTGCTTCGGGAGTCACAACGGGAGTTGATGGTGGAAAAAGGTAAATACCAACAGCACAGTGGTGGACTTGGGGACGTTTTTCCACGTGAGAGTAGGGAAAATTCTGTGGATTGCCCTGAGTACTCCTCAGTGGAGCCACTTTTGGCAGTCCCCTGTCAGAAATCTCGCTGTGGGCTGTTGAGATTACCTACATCTGCTGCCCCACTAAAATGCCTTTATACAAATGCATGTAGCATGGGGAACAAACAAGAAGAATTAGAGATCTTTGTGTGGTCGCAGGGCCACGATCTCATTGCAATCACAGAGACGTGGTGGGACAGCCTGGACGACTGGCACGCTGTCATGGATGGCTACGTGATTTTTAGGAAAGACAGGCTAGGGAGACGAGGTGGAGGAGTTGCTCTTTATGTTAGAGAGCACCTAGAATGTATTGACCTCCACCTGGGTAGGGATGAACCACTTGTCGAGAGCTTGTGGGTAAGAATTAAAAGGCAGGCCAGTATGTGTGATGTAGTCGTGGGCGTGTACTACAGGCCCCCTGATCAAGAGGAGTGGATTGATAGCGCATTTTATAAGCAATTGGAAGTAGCCTCAAGATCGCAGGCGCTGGTCATTATGGGGGACTTCAATTACCCAGATCTTTGCTGGGCAAGCAATACGGCCAGTCGTATGCAGTCCAGGCAATTTCTGTGGCATATGGAAGACAACTTCCTGATAGAGATGGTGCAGGAACCTACGAGGAGAGGGCGGGTGCTTGACCTTGTTTTTACTAACAAGGATGGGCTCGTTAGGGAAGTGAAGGTCAGGGGCAGCTTAGGACAAAGCCACCATGAAATGATCGAGTTCAAGATCCTGAGTGGAAGAGGCAAGCCAAAAAGTAGGATAGCTCCCCTGAATTTTGGAAGAGCTAACTTTGATCTCCTCCAAAATCAAATAGGGGCTATCCCTTGGGCTGCTCTGTTTGAAGGAATGGGAGCCTGCGAGAGCTGGCTAACATTCAAACAGCACTTCTTCCAAGCACAGAATAGGTGCATCCCTCTGAGTAAGAAATCGGGAAGGAGAGGTAGAAGACCTGCGTGGATAAGCAGGGAGCTTTTGAGTAAACTCAAAGGGAAGCAGAAGACCTATAAACTGTGGAAATAGGGTCTGAGATCATGGGATGAATATAAGGATGTTGCCAGGGCCTGCAGGGATGCAACTAGGAGGGCTAAGGCCTGCTTAGAAATTAAGTTGGCAAGGGACATAAAGGATAATAAAAAGAGTTTTTTCAGGTATGTGAATAGTAAAAGGATGACCAGGGATAATGTAGGTCCCTTGTTGAATGAGGCGGGTGTCTTGGTAACGGGAGATGATGAGAAGGTGGAGATACTGAGTGCTGCCTTTGCCTCGGTCTTTACTCCGAAGGCTTCTCGGGACCCACAGATACCAGACGAAAGTAGGAGTGGTTGGGGAACGAATGGCTCACCTCTAGTTGAGGTAGGGGTGGTCCAGGAGTGACTCAAAGGATTGGATGCACACAAATCCATGGGCCCAGATGGGATACACCCACGTGTGCTGAGAGAGCTGGTGGAAGTGATTGCAGAGCCGCTCCCTATCATCTTCAATAGGTCCTGGACTACAGGAGAAGTGCCTGAAGACTGGAGGATAGCCAATGTCACTCCAGTCTTTAAAAAAGGCAAGAAGGAGGATCCCAGTAACTACAGGCCAGTCAGCCTCACTTCTGTCCCTGGAAAGGTGATGGAACAGCTTGTTTTGGATGCCATCTCCAAACAACTGGAAGAGAAGAAGGTCATGAGGAGTAGTCAGCATGGATTCACCAAGGGGAGATCGTGCTCGACCAATCTCATAGCCTTCTATGATGTCATCACCAACTGGGTGGATGGAGGGAGAGCAGTGGATGTCATCTACCTTGACTTTAGCAAAGCTTTCGATACTGTCTCCCACGACATCCTGATAGAGAAGCTGAGGGAACAAGGGATAGATGAGTGGACAGTGAGGTGGGTTGAGAACTGGCTGTCGGACCGGGCTCAGAGGGTCGTGATCAGTGGAGTAGAATCTGAATGGAGGCCTGTGACTAGCGGTGTTCCCCAGGGCTCGGTGTTGGGTCCAGTCCTGTTTAATATCTTCATTGATGACCTTGATGAGGGAATAGCATCCACCCTCAGCAAGTACCCGATGATACAGAGCTGGGAGGATTGGCTGACACGCAGGAACACTGCGTTGCCATCCAGCGAGACCTGGACAGGCTGGAGAGCTGGGCTGGGAGAAATCTAATGAAGTTCAACAAGAGCAAGTGTAAAGTCTTGCACCTGGGGAGGAACAACCGACTGTATCAGTACAGGCTGGGGGATGACCTGCTGGAAAGGAGCTCTGTGGAGAAGGACCTGGGGTCCTGCTTGAATGAGCCAGCAGTGTGCACTGGTGGCTAAGAGAGCCAATGGGATCCTGGGGGGCATCAGGAAGAGTGTGTCCAGCAGGTCGAAGGAAGTGATCCTCCCCCTCTACTCTGCGTTGGTCAGGCCCCACCTGGAGTACTGTGTCCAGTTCTGGGCTCCCTGGTATAAAAAAGACAGGGACCTTCTGGAGAGAGTCCAGAGAAGGGCAACGAAGATGATTAGGGGCCTGGAACATCTCCCCTATGAGGAAAGGCTGAGTGAGCTGGGTCTGTTCAGCCTGGAGAAAAGAAGGCTTAGGGGGGACCTAATTAGTGTTTATAAATATCTTAGACTTGGGATGCAGGGGGAATTGGCCAGCCCGTTTTCAGTGGTCTGTGGGGACAGGACTAGGGGCAATGGCTGTAAGCTGGAGCATAGGAAGTTCCGCACCAACATGCGGAAGAACTTTTTCACAGTAAGGGTGACGGAGCAGTGGAATAGGCTGCCCAGGGAGGTGGTTGAGTCTCCTTCTCTGGAGATATTCAAGTCTCGTCTGGATGCCTATCTGTGTAATGTGAGATAGGGAGCCTGCTTTGGCAGGGTGGTTGGACCTGATGATCTCTCAAGGTCCCTTCCAACCCCTAAGATTCTGTTCTGTTCTGTTAAATGCCACTGCATGGTGTAATTATGTTTCTCCTAATATCTCACGTTCTATCTCTATTCCAGTAACCCTTCCTGCAGGTGTATTGTGAATATGTGGGGACTGTGCTTGGGGACGTATCCCCTCACGCCTTAATGGTGACCTTCTGTCTTTCAGAGTTCTTTCTCCTGATCAGAGCAGAGCTGGTCAGGAGAATCACCTTTCCTTGAGGAGGCAGGACCCCCAGGCAGTGATGGGAAGGGGTGTCTTTCCCTTGTGGAGTGTTGGGGGTATAACAAGTGTGTATGTAGGTGGGATGACAAGGGGGATGACAAGTTGGGCAGCCATCTGCAAGCACACAGGAAGTGTTAAGAAAATGGAGCTTCCCTTCAAACATCCCACTAGCAGCCCCTGTATACCATTGGGCTCAGGGCATTTCTTCCAAGGAACTGGTCCAAACTCTACCAGAGATAATATTCTCGAACTAAAAGCATCCAAGTTTGAAACTGGTAAATGTCCAGTAATAGCTCTAAACTAAATACGTGAGGGCTGAAAGCATTCCTGGCTTGAAACCTACCCAGGTAAGACACTAACAGCCCCATTAACACTTCATCTCAGGGCTTTTATGCTCAAGGGTGTCATCCTAACAGTGCCTGTTGTCATTTTCAGGCTCTACCAGCGCCCATCTTCGAAACCTCTAATCATCCAGCAACAGCTCCCAAACAAAAGTGTGAGAGCTTAGAGATGTTCTGCCCTGAAACCTGCTCCAGGGGTCGACTAGCAGCCCCAGCAACAGTTAGGATCAGGGCATTCCTAGTGGGGGGAATGGTCCTAACAGTGCCTGATGTTGTTTTCAGGCTCCACCAGTGTCCAGATTTGAAACTTCTAAATGTCCAGCAATAGTTCCTAAAGAAAAGGGGTGAGGGCTGAAAGAGGTTCCTGGCTTGAAACCTCCCTTGTTAGCACTCTAGCCGCCCCAGTAATCTTGGGGCTCAGCTTTCTCCTTACCAAGGTAATGTCCTAAGAGTGCCTGACATCATTTATGGGCTCTCCAATCCTCCAACTTTGAAACTTCTCAACGTCCAGCAATAGTTGCCATACAAAAAGGGTTGATGGCCAAAGACAATCCTGACCTGAAACCTCCCTAGGTAACCCACTAGCAGCATGAGGAACCTTAAGACTCAGCACATTCCTAGCCAATGGAACAACCCAAATACTGCCTGATGTCATTGCATGACTCTACAGTCCTCCACCTTCAAAACTGCTAAACTGCACTAACAGTTCCAAAACAAAATGTGCAAGGGAGGAAAAGAGTTCCTGGCCTGAAACCTCCCCATGTAGACTAAAACAAGACCATGAATTTTGGAGCTAAGAGCTTCCAAGGGAACAGAACAAACAGTGCCTGACTTATTTTCAGGCTGTAAAAGCATCAAAATTCAACTATGCTAAACATCCAACAATAGCTCCCAAACAAAAGGGGCGAGGGTAAAAAATATTCCTGGCGTTAAACCTCCCCAGGTACCTCACAAAACACCCCAAAACTAAAGAGGTACTGAGTACAAGAAGACCAGTCTCCCTGGGGTAGGCATCTGAGCATGCAGGGCTGAGGATCTGGGGGATTTCACAGCAGAACTGGTCACCAGCATTGCCCTTGCAGAGGGGGAGGGAACATGTCTTGGTTGTGAGCAGCACAGCGTGGGACATTGTGGAAGAGTGGCTACATGAGATGCAAGGCCATGGCTCTATGGAGCCATTGTTCAAGCAGTCTCCTGTGTAACTTAATAGTACGAGTAGGCGTTGCACCATCCCGACGCAAATGATAGAGAGGAAGGTCAGTGTTTTTGATAGCGATGTTACACAGTACAAGAAGTAGAAACACGATGTATATTTTCAAGGATCTGCTGTTCCTGAGAAAGAGAAAGAAACGCTGTTCCCAGATTGCAAGATGAGTGATGTAATCTTTAACCAAGAACCAATCAAGTTGCAACAATTATAATATGCATTAGTAACAATTATAATATGTATTAACGATAGTATAAAAGAAAGCCGTTAGCCATAATAAACCGATCACTTTGCTTACATTAAGCGGTGTCTCGTCTCTCAGTTGTGGCAAATGGTGACCCCGACGTGATTCGATCCTAAGTGGACCGGACGACGTGATTCGATCCAAAATGGACCGGACGACTCGGCATTCCGAGGAACTGGAGAACTGCCTATCTGGCAGCCGGTCGCAACTCCCGCAGAACTACAGAGTACGCTGCTGAAAGGAAGCAGGAGCCGGCAAACAATCCCTCGGGGAAGAGAGGTGAGCTGCGGGTAATCAAGATGGGAGGGCAAGTTTCGACCCCCGTAGAAAGAGACGTATATGAACTTATGAAAGCCTTATTAGCCAAACATGATAAGACTATTTCAGGTCATGATCTTAAATGCACGTTGAAGTGGGTCCAAGTTAAAATCCCCACCGTCACTGCATCGAATATTTTTACAATGGATCAACTACCTCGGCGCCCAGGCGACCGTATAGACGGTTCCTGCCGGCCACGCACTGCCGAAGTCTGTCCAAAAGGCTGCTCCAGCGCAGTGAGTTAAATGGCTGACAGACAAGCGGTGTATGATTTATGCTTTTTAGAAAAGTTAAAAGTTCAAAAAATACATTGTAGAAAGGAGCTCCTGGAACTTTTAGCGTATGGGGTAGCAAAGAGATTTTTTAGAGATCATAATGAGGTTTTTGAGAAGGAGGAGTGGCGAAACTTTGGGGATAAACCTGGAAAGTTAGTCTTGGAAAGTGATTATGTACCTACCCCCCCCAACTGGACTATCGGTAACAGCTGAACCCCTTAAAACATCAGGGGCTTGTGAGGCACCAGTACCCTTTCCCCCACCACTGACTAAGGAATGGGGAATACACACTTGATAAAAAAGGCGAGGTGGTACTGAAACTCCTCCACAATCTGCTCTCTAAGAGAGTGATTAAAAATTATGCAAAGTCTTTAAAACCCCTCCTTTTTGTGGAGCGAAGAAAGAAAACTGATAACAAGCCTTGACAGCGCTTTTGATTTACCTACTTGGGAAGCTATTGGAACTCAAACCTAAGTCATTAATAACTCTGGAAATTAAGTAAAAGGACTTTAGCAGAATGCATTGCTGCTACTTCAGCCTTTGCAGCTTTAGCACCTGTTCTGGGTTCTACCGAACCAATTTTAAAAGGGAAAAAATTTACAATGGAGAATGTGTTTTGTTTTTGGGTGCTCTTTCATCTACCCCAGTTACTATGCCAAGTAATAATGCTGTGTTATCAGAACAAAGTGATAAATCTGTCAGAACTGACCGGGAAGGGGAGAGAGTAGTGCGCATAAATCTGCCACCACGGCCTGCGCCCCCCGCCCCCCATACCTCTGGAAGGAAAAATGTGGAAACAAATGTACAACCGACTGCCTTTAACTTTTACTGCACCTAAAGCACCACATGACGCAGTTGAAAATGTTAACTGGCATTAACAACTTCAGCCTGTTCTGGAAAAGCTGGAAAAAAGCAGAGCGGGCGATGGCATGCCCTGGTGGGAAAGGGTTTCCAGAAATGCCCACCCAGCCACCCGAAAACTACTGAGATAAAATCTACCTACATGAAGAATCACCAACTAAGGCACAGAGCAGTGTTGCCCCCATGGACAAGGAACCTAAGCACAGGGACAAGAATCCTACGGAGATGGACACATCACCCACACCTCCCGACGAACTCATCAATACATCACTGTCTCCTGATGCTCGAGACACTCTGCAGAGGCTGCTCGTCCCAGCCTGGGCACGTAAGATGGCATCAGAATGGGAAAAACGGTTACATCAGGGTATTTGGATTCATACTCAGCTGAGGAACTTACTGGGGAAAAGTTTACGTGGGAATGAGTGGGTGGTGGAGAGAGTTAATAGTGGGCCGGTGGGAGGTGGACGGAACAGGGAGACCGTGCAGCAGGTCCTGGTGTTCCGCCAGGTCCTAGTGCTCACCCAGGGCTCGGCCCTGGTGACCATCGGGGTCGCGCTGTGGTTCACAGCACGGGGAGGAGGGTGCTGCGGGCAGCAGCCGAGACCAGTGAGAGCATGCTGCACAGCCCAGTGCCTTGGCAGAATTGCCATAGAAGTGGGAGAACCCACTCGCATCTTGCAATGTCGCTTGTCTGATGGGTTGGTTTGCAGCATTCACGGATTTAGCCAACAGAGAACAAGGCTGGTTACGTAGCAAAGACAATGGAAAATAACAGGAATTGGTATTAGAGGAAATACAAGCCTCAACTCAGCAGCTGGAGTTACAGGCGGATGTAAAAGTGTTTGCAAAGTGAAAAGCCATAGTATGTGATTAATTGTATGTGGTAGGAGTAGTTACCCGAGTGAAACGAGCATTATCGAAGTGAATTTTAGATAAGAGATTATATAAGGGTTTTTTTAAGGAATTGTGGCTGGATTGTGCAGTCATGCCTGGACTGTCGACAGTTTGCTAGTGGCCTTGTCCCTGGCGCGAGTCCTCGTGGCACAGGCCCACTAGAAGTTTGGCAAATGGACGTTACACACGTCCCCGAATTTGGTTTGCAAAAGTATGTCGATGTTTGTATAGAGTAGGTGTAAAAGGAAGTTTAAAAGGGGTCAATGAAAGTCAATGTCAGATGTTGTTAAAAAATGAAACAAAGGTGTTGCATGAGTGAAAAGATCTGTCGAGATTGAAATAGGTGGAACACAAAATTAGGGGGAAAAGAGAGCGGCCTCCCATAAGAATAAAGCATTACAGGCTGGCCACATGGAATCCTAATGAATTGATAACAGGGGCATGGGAACCAATTTACAACCTGAACTGCATAATTCATTTGCAAGCAGGTTTGGAAATAATTTTGAACAAAACTGCCAATGCTACAGATACCAATATTCACTTCTCTGACAGTGGTAGTAGGAATATTAGTGGGCATTAGGGTGTTGTATAATCCCTTGTGTTAGGGGTTTAATACAGAGATTAATAGAAACTGCAATAACTAATAAAATGTCCCTGGGACCATCACCTTGTAATATGCTTCTCCTAGAAGAGCAAGAAGCAGATAATAGAGAATCTCAAGAAAAAAAAAAAAAAAAAAAAGAATATGAAGCAATCCTGGCCAGGTAAGAAGTTTCATGTAAAATAGGATTTTGAAAAAAAAAATAAATGCAAAAGGCAACAGTGAGTATAAAGAAAAGAAGGGGGGAATTGTGGAAAATGCTAGGAAATGTTGCTTTTGCAAATTGAAAAGGGTTATTGTATTCTCTGTAGAAGAATTTAGGATATATAGAAACTCACAGTTGATTGAACAAAACTGAACTTTATTGGTGTACACAACTATAACAACAATAGAAACCAGCCACAATAAGAAAAATAATCAAAATAATAATAAGTCCGGACAACAGATAACATTGAATTTTAAAGCGCCGCTCCCAAATGTCCACATCATTTTCATGAGAAGCCTGGGTCGTCTGCCTGGAATTAAAACAATTAACAGAAAAAGAAAATCTTGATTCTTTCTAAATTATCTGAGCTTGAAGAGACCTTTTAGTCTCAGTAATACCCACCTGTCTGGTTGTTCTGGTGGGTAGAACCGCACTCGTTCGGAAGGTGACAACCGGAAAGTCTAATGGCAAGGGAACAATATACCACTATAGCCATAGCAAGGACATTGCCCCTGCTGCCTGGCTATAGTGCTGTAGAAAGGAAAATTTACCACTCGTGGAGTTGTAGATGCATCCCGTGATTCAGGCAGGGGGTTTGAGGTCTCGTCTTCTCTAACGCTGGCCATTTTGTACGGCTCTGCTGCTCAACTGCATGTTCACCTAACTGTGTGCTTTGGGAAACGCGCAGGCACAGTTTTCCCTCACCACCTCCCCACAGAAAGTACTAGAAAAGGAAGCTCACGCATGCGTGAATCCAGTGAACCCGGTATTTCCTCCATGGTGATGGTGCATGACAAAAAGAAAGACTCCAGCCGGTTTTGACCAGGCCTGGAGAGCCACTTAAAGATTAATTTGCTAAGTAATGGGTGACGGGGTGGGAAAACTGTGGACTGGCTGCATTGCATATTCCAAAACTGATCAGTTTTGCATTTCCAAAATCACAACAAACAAGTAAAAAACAACTTGCCAATTTCTACTTCTGTCCCAACCAGTTCCCTACCAGCTAAACAAATGGTCTCCTTAGGCAAACCGATCACACACTCTCACAAAGCTCTTGATGTTTTGAAATAGTTATGTCTGTCACAGAACAGTTTGGTACCTCTGTCAAATGTTATTAAGAATGAAGTTACAGGTACTAACTTGGGAAGGAGGTCTGCCTGTGTCATTACAGATAACGGGAGCCAAGCGGATAAAGCTGTGGATCCAGAAGAACTCAAGCTTGCATGAACCAGGATGAGATCCTGATCCCAGTAACTGAAGTCAAGTGTTCCAAGTGCAGCCACAGTGGACTATGAACTTTGCTGCGTGATAGTTTGAATGATCTGACAGTCTTTGAAAAATGCATGTATTTGTGCTAAATGAAAATTAGGGAAATTGTTATTTCTGAACAGCCTAAGGTCACAGACTGCAAGCGGTGCAGGCAGGAAAACATGAGGCTGATGTTATCTGCACTTCTGACACTCCTGATTGGCAAAACAAACAAATGCAACAGCAAAGGTATCAAGACACTTACAATTGGTTTCATGACTGGGGAATTTCAGGATGGATATTGTCGATGGTCAAATTTGGATTATTGGGTTTGGTAATTATGGTACTTGTCTTACATTTACTGTCATGTTTATTGAGCTTTCTGCAAAGGGCCCTTGCAGAGACCTCAAAAAGCAGTTTTTGTAACACAGATACTAAAAGGAAAAATTGGCAAGGAGGACAATGGGCCTGCCGGCGGCCTGGCTCTCCTCACAGAAGACAATATCCTTGAATTCCCATGAGACAAGAAAATTACTCATGATGAGAGATATTTGGTAATTATATTCTCAAACATAGTGATCTTGAAGACAGAGGTACACAGTGCCTCAACCCAAGAAGGAGTTGTAGGAAAGTATTTGGAAGTAAGTAAACATGTCATTAACCAGCCATAATAAGATGGACAAAACACAGCAGGAATGCAGATAACTTTTAGACATCAAAGGTAAACTAACAATAATTAACTATAAGATATGCGTCTCAAAACTCATTATAAGTACTAATTAATCACTTTGGTGTGAGCAGTATGTGTAGCCAATTAGCAGTTTTTAGCTTGCCACGCTTTTCAATATGGCTTTCTGTTTCTGGGATGTTTTTTATATTCAGTTAAATAAGGGCTTATGTTTTTGTCAGTTATTTTTGCCTTAGTGCTATTTTTGCCATGTATGTCACAGTATTTCCCTGGCAGGATGGATAATGCTCTTCACAAACTCTGGCTAGTCCATAAAATAAAAACGGGGGAATTGTGGAAGAGTGGCTACATGAGATGCAGGGCCATGGCTCTATGGAGCCATTGTTCAAGCAGTCTCCTGTGTAACTTAATAGTACGAGTAGGCGTTGCACCATCCCGACGCAAATGATAGAGAGGAAGGTCAGTGTTTTTGATAGCGATGTTACACAGTACAAGAAGTAGAAACACGATGTATATTTTCAAGGATCTGCTGTTCCTGAGAAAGAGAAAGAAACGCTGTTCCCAGATTGCAAGATGAGTGATGTAATCTTTAACCAAGAACCAATCAAGTTGCAACAATTATAATATGCATTAGTAACAATTATAATATGTATTGACGATAGTATAAAAGAAAGCCGTTAGCCATAATAAACCGATCACTTTGCTTACATTAAGCGGTGTCTCGTCTCTCAGTTGCGGCAGGACATCAAGTCAGAGATGAGATCACAGAATGATCCCCATGAGGAGAGGAGGGAGCCTAGAAGAATAGATCTTCTCCTGATGAGCTGGGCCAGGCTCCTGGGACAGTAGGAGCTCATGGCAACCCGACTGAGCTACAGAGAGACAGCTCTGCCCAGGAGCAGCTCCTCTGCCAAGCACACAGGGCTGGGGACACTGCCTGTAGGCACCGAGGGGAGACCTGTGAGGCTGAGAGAGCTGATGGATGCTGAGAGCTCACTGGAGGAGAAAAATCCACAGCCTCTCCCTGGTATGTCTGTGGGTGCAGGGCAATGCAGGTTCTGTTCCTGGAGGGATCTCCTAAAGCTGGGACACGGGACAGTGTGTGGGGTGTGTCAGGAGGACAGGTTCTGTATAGGACCAGAAGGTGCTGCCTGGAAGGGATGCCCTTCTGCCCCATCAGAGGGACAAGGCAGGACAGCTATCTTCTCCTGGGCATGGTTGAGGGGTGCCCAGGGCTGTCCTTGTGAGCAGGGTCCCTGTGACCCGGGGTCTGTGTGCTGGGGCAGGGACTCTGCTGCTGCCAGGGTCAGCACTCAGCCTGCCTGGTGAACTTTCCACAGGGATATAGACAGCACCTCTAGGTTGAAGGACACCCAGGGAAGGGCAGGGGAAGGTCCTTCTGCTGTCAGAAAGTGCTGCCTAGGTCAGCTTTGCTCCCAGCCAGAGCTGATCCTTGAGAAATGCCAAAGAGAATATTTCTCCAAAGGCAGAGTCTTTGCTTTGACTTTTCCTCTCCTGTGGGCTGTGCTGAGTGTGGTAGATGAGAACTTATTCCTCCCCTTGAGAATATGCATTGAAAACTTGATTCTCATGAAGATGTTGGAGCCTGGGCTGAGCCCTGCACACACAGAGGTTCCCAGGGCAGTGCCCTGATGCCAGGAGGGGTCTGCAGAGCAGAGCTGAGCACAGGGCAGGTTGGATGAGTTCTGTGAGCACAGAGCAGGAGGTGAGATGGGAAAAGAGAAACAGATGAATGGACAGCTCCAGGCAGCAGAGACATTGTCAGGGAGGGAGAAGGAGCTGCTCCCAGAAATGCAGTGGGGATTTGAGACCTCCCTGACATCCCTCACACTGCAGACACTTTCCCACAGCAACCACCAGGTTTCTGCCACCAAGAACAGACTCTGCAGCCAGAGTTTCAGGGTTTCAAGATGAGTCTTCTCCTTGTTAGCCTGATGCCCATTGAGGAGAAACACGTGTGCCTCTCTGTCTGTCCCTTTCCTTCCAGCCCTGGCTCTAACACTTCTTGCTGTTTCACCTCCTGTCCTTGCTGCCTTTGTCCCAACATTACCTGGGGTTCTGGGAATCTCCATTGGTGTGACTGTCACCGAGCTGACCCAGGACGCACATCTGAGGACTAAAGACTTTCCAGGGGCTCCTGCTGGGCTGTAGCTGCCTCCCACAATGGCACCGCTCTCCCTGGGACTCTTGTGCCCCAGAGAGGAGCCCCATGCAGGAGACATCTCGGCACAGAGGCCGTGGCAATGCCACTCATCACCTGTGTGTGGGCAGCTGCACTGAGCCCTGTGTGTCCCTGGCTGGGAGCGGGGAGCTGAGATCCTCCTTGGGTAGGATGAGACTGCAGGGGGGCTTTGGAGCTCTGCCCTGTGAGACTGGATTCCTCAGCTCTCTGTGGGGTCCAGTTTCTTCTGCAGGGAACAGCAGGGTGTGATCACAGAGCATCCAGCACAGGGCAGCTGAGAGCAGGACTGATGGACAGAGCAGCTCTCCCCACTCTGCACTCAGGGGAAGGTTTCACTGGCACTGCAGCAGCAATGTCAGGGAGTTCTGACAGAAGAAACACTCCTCAGCTCATTCCTATACACAGGGGCTTTAGTCTGAGATCAGGCCATCCTTCTATTTACTGACTGCTGCAAGGCAGGACTGAGTTCTCCAGAGCCCACAGCCAACCCTCCTCCCAGCAGTGGCACACTCCAGCCAGCATAAAACAGACTCACGAAAGGGACCTGACAAATGTCTTCCTGAATCCAGAGAGTCAATCTGAGGGTGTTCATTATGTGGTTTTCCTTTGAGAAGGGTTCCCTAACTTCTCACTGTCCCTTATCCTCCTTGGACAGGTCTCCACACTTGATGACAGCAGATGTTCAACAGCAGCAGCTCCACCACCCAGTTCCTCCTCCTGGCCTTTGCAGACACACGGGAGCTGCAGCTCCTGCACTTCTGCCTCTTCCTGGGCATCTACCTGGCTGCCCTCCTAGGCAACAGCCTCATCATCATCACCATAGCCTGTGACCACCACCTCCACACCCCCATGTACTTCTTCCTCTTCAACCTCTCTCTTACTGACCTTGCCTACATCTCCACCACTGTTCCCAAAGCCATGGCCAATTCCTTGTGGGACACCAGGGCCATTTCCTACACAGGATGTGTGGCTCAACTCCTTTTCTTTGACTTTTTGATTGCAACAGAGTACTATATTCTGACTGTCATGGCCTATGACCGCTATGTTGCCATCTGCCACCCCCTGCACTACGGGACCCTCCTGGGCAGCAGAGCTTGTGTCCACATGGCAGCAGCTGCCTGGGGCAGTGGGTTTCTCCTTTCTGTGCTGCACACAGCCAATACATTTTCACTCCCCCTCTGCCATGGCAATGCCCTTGACCAGTTCTTCTGTGAAATCCCCCAGATCCTCAAGCTCTCCTGCTCAGATGCCTACCTCAGGGAGATTGCAGTCATTGTGGTCAGTGTCTGTTTAGCCTTTCTGTGTTTTGTGTTCATTGTGGTGTCTTATGCGCAGATCTTCAGGGCTGTGCTGAGGATCCCCTCGCAGCAGGGACAGCACAAAGCCTTTTCCACCTGCCTCCCTCACCTGGCCGTGGTCTCCCTCTTTGTCAGCACTGTCGTGTTTGCCCACCTGAAGCCCCCCTCCATCTCCTCCCTATTTCTGGACATGGTAGCGACGTTTCTTTACTCAGTGTTTCCACCAGCAGTGAACCCCCTCATCTACAGCATGAGGAACCAGGAGCTCAAGGATGCCCTGTGGAAATTCAGGACTGGGCGTTTCTAAGCTGCTCATCTTCTGCACATTGCTGGCCATGGTAACTCATGTTAGGATCAGTCTGTATCTAGTGGGTTTATTAGTGTTTGGGGATTTTTTTACTCTCAGTTTGACTGAGCTATAATAACATCTGACGCCAGTGAGGGAACTGCTGGGCTTGGGGAAGAGCAAGGTTCTCCATACAGGGTTGGATCTCAAGACACTGCTTTTCCTCCCTGTCCAGATCTCCTTATCACACAGATACCCATCACAGAATGCTGCTGTCACTTCTTGTATCAACTGAGCCAAGACAGAAAATACCTGTGACTGGAAAGAAGGTCCTCCATGGCAAATTCTTTTGACATCTTCATCACTAAGCACCTAACAATAATCCAATTAGTTGTAGAAGTCTTGAGTTTTTTACTTTAAGGGACTCTCAGAGTTTGTTTATGCTCGAGGGGAGAAGTGGGCGTGAATAGAGAGAAAAGTCAATCAAAACCTAGACATTTTTACTTACAGTTCCAAACCACAGAACCGCCAACATGAAAATTAATTCCACCCCAGCCAAAATAATGTCAGGAGAAGATCTGTTCTGATGGAAATGTTTCTGTTCATCAAATCCCAGAGTTTCTCAAGGTATGTTTGCAGGAAACTCCACTTTGTTCATAGTTCATGTGTGCTTGCAGATGGCTCTCCAACTGCTAGTGCCTCTAACAAAAAATGACAGCACTAGGTCTTAAAGAACCTGGGACTCTATTGCTGGACGTTCAGCATGTTTGAAGGTCAATGAAGGTAGAGCGAAAAATGACATCAGGTATTTTTAGGACCATTCTTGTGGCTAGGAATACCTGAGGTCCAAGATTACTGTTGCTCCTAGTGCAGTACTTGGGAAGGGTTCAGGCCAGGAACATCTTTCATCCCTCCCACCTTCTGTTTGGGATGTGTTGCTGTACGTGTAGCAAGGTCAAAGTTGGTCAATAGTACAGCCTGAAAATGACATCAGGCACCGTTAGGATGATTTCATCGCCTATGACAGCCCTGAGACGCAAGATTATTGGGTCCTAAGGTTTCTGGGTCTGCTAGTGGGCTACCCTGGGACGTTTCAGGCCAGGAAGATTACTAGTCCCTCGTAACTTCTGTTTGGGAGCTAGTGGTGTATGTGTAGCAGTTTCAAAACTAGAAGCTGGTAGAGCTGAAAACTGATGTCTAGCACTGTTATCACCATTCCATTGTCTATAAAAGCCCTAAGCCCCAACATTACTGGGGCATCTTTTGGCCTCTCTGGGGAGGTTTCCAGTCAAGAAGATCTTTAGGCCCTTGCACCTTTTGACTGGGAGCTATAGCTAGATGCTTAGCATTTCTGAAGGTGGATGCTGTTAGAGCCAGAAAATATCATCAGGTCTTGTTACGGCCGTTCACTTAGGCAAGGAAAGCCCTGGTCCCCAAGGGTGCTGGGACTCCTAGTGGGCTACCTAGGCAGGTGTCAGGCCAGGAACATCAGTCATCCTTTGAGCCTTTCATTTGTAAGCCATTACTGGACATTTAGCAGTTTCAAAGAGGGAGGCTGTTAGAGCCTGAAAATAACAATAGACAATGTTAAGACCATTACCTTGGTAAGGACAGACCTGAGTCTCAAGGTTACTGGCGACTCTGTCGGGCTACCTACTGGGGTTTGAGGGCAGGAACATCTTTCAGCCCTCTAATTTTTCAGTACAGGGAGGGCAGGGGGGATATTTACTGCTGGAGGTTTAGCAGTTTTGAATCTGGATGCTGTTAATGTTAGGAAATGATGTCAGGAACTATTAGGACCATTGTGTTGTCTTCGAAAGACATGAGCCCCAAGGCTACTGGGTCTGCTAGTGGGCTACCTGGGGAGGTTTCAGGCCAGGAAGATTACTAGGCCCTCACAATTCTTGTTTGGGTGCTATTGCTGGATGTTGAGCTGAGTCAAATGTGGATGCTGGCAGAGTCTGAAAATGACATCAGGCACTGTTAGGACTGTTCTCCTAGCAAGCAAATCCCTGATCTCCAAGGTTACTGGGGTAGCTAGTTGGCTACCTGGGGAGGTTTCATTTCAAGGAACTTTTTTCAGCTCTCTCACTTTTTGTTTGGGAGATGTTGCTGAACGTTTAGCAGTTCGGAAGTTGGACGCTGGTAGAGCCTGAAAATTACAACAGGCACTCTTAGGACTGTTGTGGTTTCACCCCGGCTGAGAGCCGAGATACACGCAGCTGCCTGTTCCTGAAAGGAAGAAAGCAGGGGAAGAGGTGGGGTGAGAGGCAAGGGAAGGGGAAAGGAAGGGGCAAATAACAACCCCAAAACCAAGAAACTAAGAGGCCCGTGGGTTGGGATAAGGATAGTTTACTAAGATAAGAGAAAGATAAAATATAACAATTCTAACAGGACTTCAGAGCAAAAATATATGAAGCTGTTGATACCCAATGCAGTTTCTCATCGAACCCACAGCTCAGGCTGTGCCACCCAGAGCCGTCCCGGAACCGGACCGTCCCCCAAGAACCGCGCGTCCTGGAGCCGCCCCTGTTCTTCCTCCCATCAGCCCCCGATATCCTGGGCAGGACGTAATTGGCCTGGAATACTCTCTTTGGCCAGTTTGGGTCACCTGTCCTGGCTTCGCCCCTCCTTTCTCATGAATAGAGAAATACAAAGAGCTGAGAAAGTCCTTGACTGTCTGACAGCAACTAAAACCATCAGGGTGTTATCAGCACTGCTTTCATTTTAACACCCAAACACAGCATTCCATCCGCTGCTACAAATGAAGTTAACTCTATCCCTACCCAAACCAGGACAAGGACTTATCTTTGTAAGGACAGTCTTGAGTCCCAAGGTTCCTGGGGGTGCTAGTGGGCTACCTGGGGGGTTTCAGGACAGGAACATCTTTCTACCCTCAAACCTCTTCTTTAGGAGCTATTGCTGGACCTTTATCAGTTTTAAATATGGACATCAGGCATAGTTAGGACCATTCCCTAGGCAAGGAAAGCCCTGAGCACAAAGGTTACTGCAGCCGCTAGTGGCCTCCTGGGGAGGTTTCAGGCCAGGAACATCTGTCAGCACTCAAAGCTTTTGCTTTGGAGCTGTACCAGGACATTGAGCAGTTTCTAAGGTGGACGCTGGTAGAGCCTGGAAATGGTGTCAGGAGCTTTTGGGATCGTTTCCTTGGGTAAGAATCACAGAACCATAGAATGACAGAACATTAGGAGTTGGAAGGGACCTCAAAAGATCACCTAGTCCAACCTCCCCTGCAAGAGCAGGATCACCTAGATTAAATCACACAGGAACAAATCCAGGCAGGTTGGAATGTCTCTAGGACCATCTGTCCCAGTGCTCCATCACCCTCACAGTGAGAAAGTTTCTCCTCACATTCACATGGAACTTCCCCTGCTCCAGCTTGTGCCTGTTGCCCCTTGTCCTATCGCTGGCCATCACTGAGAAGAGCCTGGCTCTGTCCTCCTGACTCTCACCCTTTGCATGATTATAAATATGAATAAGGTCACCCCTCTGTCTCCTCTTCTCCAAGCTAAAGAGGCCCAGCTCCCTCAGCCTTTCCTCATAAGGAAGGTGTCCCACTCCCTTAACCCTCTTGCTGGCCCTGTGCTGGACTCTTTCAGAGAGTTCCCTGTCCTTGAACTGAGGGGCCCAGAACTGGACACAACATTCCAGGTACAGTCTCACCAGGGCATGGGAGAGGGGGTAAAGGACCTCTCTTGACCTACAAATCACACACTTGCTGGTCCCTTGTAATGGCACCCCAGGATGCCATTGGCCCTTGTAGCTGGGAGGGCACCTTGTTGGCTCATGGTCATGCTGCCCCCATGTCCCTCTCACCTCGGCTGCTCCTCAACAGGCCAGTCCCCAACCTATACTGGTACCTGGGCTTGTTCTTCTCCGGATGCAAGACCCTACACTTCCCCTTGTTAAATCTCAGTAAACTTCTCCCCACAAGTAGTAATACCAAGAACAACTCCAAACCTACAAAAGAGTCGTGAGGCAACCACAATCCAGCCCTGCTGTCGTGCACTGGGGAGCTGGAAGAAGCTTCCTGAAGTTTGATGCAAATGAAGTTAACCCTGATGAAGTTTGTGGGTTATACTGAACTGAGTGGGGAAATTAGACACTTGGGAAGGGGCTGCCACCCGGTGGGAAGACATGGAATAGCTGGATGAATGGGTAAGGTGAAGTGTAGGCTCTAGGAGCTGGGAAAGTATAATCCAGGAGCACAGCACCGACTGGGATCCATCTGGCTGGAGAAGAGCTCTGTGGAAAGGGACCTGGGGCTTCTTATGAATCAGCAGCTCACTAGCAATAAACAGAGAAATGCTGAGGCAAACGAGGTGCATCAGCATGGGTATGACCAGCAGAGATAAAGAAGTCGCTGTCCCACTCTACTCAGCACTTGTCAGGCCACGCCTGGGATACTGGGTGTAGTTTTGGTCACTGCTCTAAAAAAAGTTCCTGGCCAATCTGGAGAAGGTCCAGAGAGGAGCCAGAAAGATGACCCCAGGCCTGGGCAGCCTGCCATCTGAGGAAAGGCTGAGGGAGATGGTTTTGTTCAGCCTTCAAAAAGAAGGAGACCTCATCCACAGGTCCCAGTCCTGAAAGGCTGTCTACAAAGAAGGGAGAGACTCCTGGTTTTAGAAGTCACATGAAATAGCTGAGGAATAACAAGTGCAAGTTCCTCCTGGAGACATTCCCATGGGACACAGGGAAAATCTTTTACCCTGAGAACAAGCATCCATTGGCATAATCTCCCATGGGAAGTGATGGATTCCCCAACATCAGAGGTTTATAAGATTCAGTGGGATAGGGTGCAGGGCCAGCTGGTCTGTGTGGTGCTTTTCTGGAGACTGAGCACTTGCCAGAAATGGTTGGACCAAATGATCCTTGAGTTCCCTTCCTACCTGGTAGTCCATGACTGTGAGATTCTATTAATATCATCACTGTCCTCCAGAAGACTTCTAGAGTGGTTGAGCCCTCCTGTTTTCGCCCTCAGGCAGCTACAACTGCGGATCTTTTCCCAGATTAGTGGGAGCAGGCTGTGAGAACATGAGGCTTCTTCCAGTGGCCCACTGCAATGTCATTTAGAAAGGATCTATTGGCTTTATTTCTTATTCCTAACCTTCTTTAATAGAGTTTATGTCTTATTTCTAACCTTTTTACTGCTTCCATTTTGTTAGAGGCACCAGAAGTCGGAGAGCCATCTGCAAGCACACATGAACTGCTAACAAAAGGGAGCTTTCTTTCAAACAGACCTTGAGAAACTCTGGGATTTGAGGAACAGGAACATCAAGAAGATTTCCAACCAGAAGAGATCTCCTCCTCTTGAGATTTAATTTTCATGTTGGCGGCCCCATAGTTCAGTGGTTTGTATTTGTAAGCAAAAGTCTGAATAAACTTTTGTTCCCTGCTGAGCAGTGCTTGCACAGCATCGAAGCCTTTTTTCTAATTCTGCTCCAGAAATGAGTCAACTGGGAGTGCACAAGTGCCTGGAAGGGGACAGGAAAGGCCCAGCTGACCATAACTGACCAAGGGGAGTATCCATACTGTATGACTACAGGAGTGAGAGTGAGCCCACCATTGTGTTGCCCTTGTTGTCTACAAAGGTGGCCTGGTTTTGGCAGGAATACGGTTGATTTTCTTTCTAGCAGCCCATGTGGTGCCATGTTTGGGTGTTAGGATGAGAGCAGTGCTAGTAGCAGGGAGGCTTTAGTTGTGTCCAAGCAATCAAAGACTTTTCTGTTCATACTCCACTGCTGTTGAGAAGGTGGGGGGCACCCAGGGAGTTGGGAGAGGACACAGCAAGGACAAGTGACCCAAACTGCCCAAGAAGCATATTCCATTCAGGTTACACCATGATCAGCATAAAGGGAATCTGGTGGGGGCAGTTGAACTCAGCTCCAGGACACATGTGTTTTCAGGATGGCTGTGAGCTGTGCGGCCAGAGCTGTGGGGTTCAGAGAGAAACTGCATTGTGCATCACCTGTTGTGTGTACAAAGTCCTACTGTTGTTCCTGTTTCTCTCTCTGCAGTCCCAGTAAACCTTCCTTATCCCAGACTGTGAGATTTAGGGTTTCTTTGGTTTCCTTCTCCCTCCCTTCCCCCCTTCCCCAATCCCCCCTACACATACCCCCTCTTAGAGAGGGAGCGTCTGTGTGGTGCTCGGCTCTCGTCGACTGGGCTGATACCAGGACAAGAGGTTCCAGCACAACAAGGCAGCTCAGACTTGATGGGTGGAGAACCAGCCACAAGGAGAAGAATTTGGGCATTGCAGGGGATGCCATAGCAGCCAGAGGTGCTGAACAGGGCTCTGGCCACGAGCACACTGGGCTGCACTGGGAGGAGTGTGGCTGCACAGACAATAACACTTATTGTCCACCTTGAATTCTGGTGCACAACATGAAACGGCATCTCTGAAAGTCAGAGTGGACATCAGGACAAAGAAATGTCACTCTCAGGGTAGTGCTGTGCTGCAAGAAGTCACTGGGAGCAAGTGTGGATGAGCTGGTGGTTTTGTGTTTGTGGGAACAGCTGGTGAGAAGGGAGACACAGCAGAACAGGCAGGGACATCATGGGGTGGGAACAAGGTGGAGAAGAGTGTTGGGTGCCTGCAGCCTACAAGGAAACTGGCACAGGTGTGGGGCAGTGTGGGATGGGCTGTGGTGCAGATGGCCAAGGTGCCAGCCAGGCTGAAAGGGCCTGATAGAAACGAGGTCTTTGCCCCCTTGGCTATTGCTGATGTCTCTGCCATAGAGGCCTCAGGGAAGACACATTGTTCTCACAGCCATGGAGCATCGTTGCCTCCTTGCACCTGCCCCAGGGGAGGCCACCATGTGTCACACCCCTGTCCGTCCCCTTGTGTTACCACCCCACATCCAAGGAAGAGCCCTGAGACACAGGTGGGGGTCAGGATCTCCCTGCCCAGGGGCTGGGGGTCAGCACTTGGCATTGCTGCTTCATCAGACCAAGCCAGGGTGTCCTCAGCATCAGAGCTGCCTGTGCTTTGCCTGGGTTTATCCTCATGGCCTCCAGTTCTCTGCTCTAACGAGCCCATGGGGAGGCTTTGTCAGGAATGGGTCCCAGTAGGGCCTGTTAGTGCTTCAAGGTACTTTGGGCATTACTCCTGACTTGAACTTCTGGAGAGGTTTCATCACTCTCCTCTTGGTACCTGAGGTCTCTGGGCTCAGAAGAAAAGACACCGTGGGGTTCATTAACATCCAGAAAGCCCTTACAAGCATGGCTCTTTAACTCATTTTCATTAAAGAACTCAAGACTGTAACTACTCAGAGTTTAGTTGGGTCCTTAGTGATGAAGATTTCAAAGGGATTTCCCATGGAGGACATTTTTTCAGCCTGTCCAGGTCACTCTGTAGAACCTTTCTGCCTTCCAGCAGATCAACACTCACACACTTCGGTGTCATCTGCAATTTTACTGGGGGTCCAATTGATCCCCTCATCCAGATCATTAATAAAGTTGTTAAAGAAACTGGCCCCAGTGCTGAGCCCTGGGGAACACCACTTGTGACCTGCTGCCAGCTGGATTTAACTCCATTCACAACTGTTTGGGCCTGGCCTTCAGCCAGTTTCTAACCCAGCACAGAGTATCCCCATCTAATCCATGAGCAGGTAGTCTCTCCAGCAGGATGCTGTGGGAGACAGTGATGAAGGCTTTACTGAAGTCCAGGTAGATGACATCCAGAGCCTTCCCCTCATCCACTAAGCAGGTCACCTTGTCATAGAAGGAGGTCATGTTGGTGAAGCACACTCTGCCTTTCCTAAACCCATGCTGACTGGGCCTGATCGCCTGAGTGTCCTGCATGTGCTGCATGATGGTACTCGGGATGATTAGTTCCATCCCCTTCCCCAGCACTGAGGTCAGGCTGACAGGCCTGTAGTTCCCTGGGTCCTCCCTCTGGCCCTTCTTGTAGATGGGTGTCACATGTGCCAGCTTCCAGTCAGGTGGAACCACCCTGGTCAGCCAGCACAGCTGGTAAATAAGGGGAAGTGGCTTGGGGAGCACTTCTGCCAGCTCCCTCAGTGCCCTCGGGTGTATCCCATCTGGACCCATGGACTTGTGCAGATCAAGGTGGCTGAGCAGGTCAGTAACCAATTCCCTCAGGATTATGGGGACATTGGTTGCTTTCACATCTCCATTTTTCCACTCAGGGGTCTGGGTATCAGGAGGAGACAACTGATCTTACTGCTAAGGACTGAGGGAAACATGTATTAAGTACCTCAGCCTTTTCTTCACACTCTGTCACAGGGGTTCCTCCTGGGTTGAAAAAGGTTGGGAGATTCTCCCTGTCCCTCCTTTTGTCATTAATATATTTATATAAGTATTGTTAATTATCAATAACATTTAATATTAATATTATTAATACTACTTAATATTCATAGTACTAGTATTCATATTAGTCACATTGTTATTAATGTATGTATAGAATTATTAAGAAAAGGAGGTACAGGGAGAATCTACCACCTTTAATGGAGGTCACAAAAAGAAATTTGCAAGGGCTGAGAACGTTTCCTAGTCAGAAACCCTCCTAGGTAGCCCATGAGCAGCCCCAGTAACCTTGGGGCTCAGGGCTTTCCCAGCCAAGACAACGGTCTGAAGTTTCCCTGATGTCATTTGGTGACTCTACTAGTGTCCCCCTTCAGAAATTCTAAACATACATCAATGGTTCCCTAAAAAATCTATGAAGCCTGAATGATGTTCCTGGCCTGAAACCTCCCCAGGGAGCCCACACGCAGCCCTGGTAACCCTGGAGGTCAGGACTGTCTATTCCAAGGGAACGGTCCTAACTGCGCCTGACGTCATGTTCCGGATCTACCACATACTCATTGTCCAGCCATATCTCCCCAAAAAAGGGTGCAAAGATTGAAAGCTGTTCCTGACCTGAAATTTAACCAGGCAGCCCACTAGAACCCCCAATAACCACGGGGACTGATGTCATTTTCGGGCTCTACCAAAGTCCATCCGGGAAACAGCTGAATGCCCAACAATAGCTCCAAACAAAAGGTGCGCAGGCCCAGAGACGTTCCTGGCCTGAAACCTCCCTGGGTACCCCTCAAAACACCACAAACCTGAACAGGTACTGAATAGAAGACCAATCTCCCTGGGGTAGGCATCTGAGCATGCAGGGCTGAGGATCTGGGGGATTTCACAGCAGAACTGGTCACCAGCATTGCCCTTGCAGAGGGGGAGGGAACATGTCTTGGTTGTGAGCACCAGAGTGTGGAGAAACCCACTGCAGCTCCCGTGTGTCTGCCAAGGGCAGGAGGAGGATGTGGGGAATGAAGCTGCCGTGGGACATTCTCTGCCTCTTTGCATGAAGCCCTGAGCAAGGAGAACAAGGCAGTGAGAACTTGGGGCACTCTTCCCTGAGCAAAACCTTCTCATTGCAGACCCCAGGACTGCCTCTCCCTGTTCTATTAGACATTGGAAAGGTCCTTTTTGGGAGGTGCATTTCCTGCTGGCTGAGGGGGCCACTGGCTGTATTGGGCTCTGATGTGAGCTCTCCAGATGTCAGTTTCTCCTTGCAGCAGAAGGTCTGTCTTTTTTGATCTCTAGGATCTTGTCTGGATGGTGGTTTCCAATTCCACCAACTGCAGAGCAGAGCTTTGTAGATTTGTTTTTCCTGATTTTGTTCTTGGGAAACCCTGAGAAATGCCCAAATGCTCATCTAAAACCCTTCTTTCATAGGGGGAAAGAGTCCCCTCCCTGTCCCAGACCTGGGTGTCCTGTCTCATGTGCAGACAAGGGAAGGTGATTCTCCTGCCCAGTTCTGGTTTGATCAGGAGAAAAGACTCTGATGGACAGAAGGATTTCTCCCCAGCTGAGGGAGGGAACATCTGAGATGAGATCACAGAAGGATCCCCATGAGGCCTGAGGCACCAGGAGGGAGCCTAGAAGAACTGGTCTTCTACTGCTGAGCTGGGACAAGCTCTTGGAACAAAGGGAAGCTCATGGCAAGCCGGCAGCGCTGCAGAGAGACAGCTCTGCCCAGGAGCAGCTCCTCTGCCAAGCACACAGGGCTGGGGACACTGCCTGTAGGCACCGAGGGGAGACCTGTGAAGCTGAGAGAGCTGACAGATGCTGAGAGCTCACTGGAGGACAAATCTGCACAGCCTCTCCCTGGTATGTGTGTGGGTGCAGGGCAATGCAGGTTCTGTTCCTGGAGGGATCTCCTAAAGCTGGGACATGGGGCAGTGTGTGGGGTCTGTCAGGAGGACAGGTTCTCTATAGGAGAAGAAAGTGCTGCCTGGAAGGGATGCCCTTCTGCCCCATGAGAGGGACAAGGCAGGACAGCTGTCTTCTCCTGGGCATGGTGGCAGAGGTGTGAAGCAGTGAGTTCAAGCTGGGGTGCCCAGGGCTGTCCTTGTGATCAGGGTCCCCGCACCCCGGGGTCTGTGTGCTGTGGCAGGGACTCTGCTGCTGCCAGGGTCAGCACTCAGCCTGCCTGCTGGGCTTCCATCAGCATCGCTGCAGACAGAAGCTGTGGGTGGCAAGTGTGACCCATGGAAGGACAGTGTAGGGTCCTTCTGCTATCAGTGTGTTGGGTAGGAAAGGTTTGCTCCCAGCTCCAGCTGATCCCAGGAAACTTCCCAGGGTCTTTTCAAGAAAACCAAGGATGCATTTTCCACTCCAGGTAGAGAATTTGCTTTGAATATTCAGCTCTTGAGGGCTGTATGGGAAGTGGGAGCTGAGCTTTTCTTGATAACTTTGCAGAAGGCAGTGCAAACTCATTGGTCATTAGGATTGTTAGAGCATCTCCTGAGCCCTACACACACAGAGGTTCCCCAGGGCAGTGCCCTGATGCCAGGAGGGGTCTGCAGAGCAGAGCTGAGCACAGGGCAGTGGGGATTTGAGACCTCCCTGACATCCCCTGCAGTGCTAAAACTTTCCCACAGAGAACCCCTGGTTTCTGCCACCCAGCACAGACTCTTCAAAAAGAGTTCCAGGATTTAAGGATGAGTGTTCTCCTTGGAAGCTCAGCCTGCAGTGAGGAGAAACCCCTGAGTGCCTGTCTTTCTGTCACTGTCTTTCCAGCCTGGGCTGGAGCATTTCTTTCTGTTTCCCTTCCTGTACTTGCTGCCTTTGTCCCACCATTACCTGGGACTATGGGCAAGTCCATTGGTGGGTCTGGCACTGACCTGAACCTCACTTCACGACCCCCATCTGTAGGACCGAGGATCACCTGTGTGTGGGCAGCTGCACTGAGCCCTGTGTGTCCCTGGCTGGGAGCGGGGAGCTGAGATCCTCCTTGGGTAGGATGAGACTGCAGGGGGGCTTTGGAGCTCTGCCCTGCGAGACTGGATTCCTCAGCTCTCTGTGGGGTCCAGTTTCTTCTACAGGGAACAGCAGGGTGTGATGACAGAGCGTCCAGCACAGGGCAGCTGAGAGCAGGGCTGATGGACAGAGCAGCTCTCCCCACTCTGCACTCAGGGGAAGGTTTCACTGGCACTGCAGCAGCAATGTCAGGGAGTTCTGACAGAAGAAACACTCCTCAGATACAGGCAGGAGAAAACCAAAGCTCCAAAGCTCTGCTCTGCCCTCGCGTCGGATTGGAGTGACAGTGCTGAAAAGCTCATTCCTATCCACAGGGGATTTAGTCTGAGATCACACCATCCTTCTATTTACTGACTGCTGCCAGGCAGGACTGTTTTCCAGAGACCAGAGCCAACCCTCCTCCCAGCAGTGGCACACTGAATCCAGCACATTGCAGACCTCCCAAAAGAGACCTAACAAAACTCCTCCTGAATACAGAGAGTCAATCTGAGAGTGTTCCCTAAGAGTTGGAAGATTTTTTTGACCGAGAAGTGTTCCCTAACTTCTCACTGTGGCTTTTCCTCCTTGGACAGGTCTCCACACTTGATGGCGGCAGATGTCCAACAGCAGCAGCTCCATCAGCCAGTTCCTCCTCCTGACCTTCGCAGACACTCGGGAGCTGCAGCTCCTGCACTTCTTTTTCTTCCTGGGCATCTACCTGGCTGCTTTTCTTGGAAATGGCCTCATCATCATCACCATAGCCTGTTACAACAGCCTCCACACCCCCATGTACTTCTTCCTCCTCAACCTCTCTATTGTGGACCTTGGCTACATTTCCACTACGGTTCCCAAATCCATGGCCAATTCCTTGTGGGACACCAGGGCCATTTCCTACACAGGATGTGTGGCTCAACTCTTTTTCTTTGTATGTTTGATCTCAACAGAGCTCTTTCTTCTCACTGTCATGGCCTATGACCGCTACGTTGCCATCTGCCACCCCCTGCACTACGGGACCCTCCTGGGCAGCAGAGCTTGTGTCCACATGGCAGCAGCTGCCTGGGGCAGTGGGTTTCTCTATTCTGTGCTGCACACAGCCAATACATTTTCACTGCCCCTCTGCAAGGGCAATGCCGTTGACCAGTTCTTCTGTGAAATCCCCCAGATCCTCAAGCTCTCCTGCTCAGATGCCTACCTCAGGGAAACTGGACTCATTTTGGTGACTACCTGTTTAGGTTTTGGCTGTTTTGTGTTCATTGTGGTGTCCTATGTGCAGATCTTCAGGGCCGTTCTGAGGATCCCCTCGCAGCAGGGACAGCACAAAGCCTTTTCCACCTGCCTCCCTCACCTGGCTGTGGTCTCCTTGTTCCTTAGCACTGCCTTCTTTGCCCACCTGAAGCCCCCCTCCATGTCCTCCCTATTTCTGGACCTGTTAGCATCATTTCTTTACTCAGTGTTTCCACCAGCAGTGAACCCCCTCATCTACAGCATGAGGAACCAGGAGCTTAAGGATGCCATGTGGAAACTGATGACTGGATGTTTCTAAGCTGCTCATCTTTGGCATATTACTGGCCATGGAACTCACATTAGGACCAGTCTGTATTTAGTATGAATTTTGGTGGTTGTTTTGTCTTCTCAGTAGCCTAGATACATGTATGCACTTCACTTTTCTCAGCAGATTTCCACCTCTGCTTGCTCTTTGGTCATTTTGATGCTGCTCAGCTCTCCAGTGTCTTCCGAGACTTGGAAACTTGCCGTCTTTCAGATGTCTAATAAACAGTTCTCTCAGAAGTTCAGTGTGTTGATAAGTGACCTTTCTATTTATCTGAACAAAAGTTGGTTTGGAAAGAATCTCCTCTGAAAGCTGACCCCCTTCATATGCTGCAGGATGAGCATGAGCCAGCAATGTGCCCTCCTGGCTAAGAAGGGCAATGGCATCCTGGGGTGTATTAGAAGGGGTGTGTTCAGTAGTGTCCTGGTTTTGGTCAGGATGGAGTTAACTTCTTTTGTAGCAGCAGATGGAATGCTGTGTTTGGGTGTTAAAATGAAAGCAGTGCTGATAACACCCTGATGGTTTTAGTTGTGCTCAAGCAGTGAAGGACTTTCTCAGCTCTTCATATTTCTCTATTCAAGAGAAAGGAGGGGTGAAGCCAGGACAGGTGACCCAACTGGCCAAAGAGAGTATTCCAGGCCAATTACGTCCTGCCCAGGATATCGGGGGCTGACGGGAGGAAGAACAGGGGCGGCTCTGGGATGCGCGGTTCTTGGGGGACGGTCGGGATCTGGGACGGCTCTGGGTGACACGGCCTGAGCTGTGGGTTCGGTGAGAAACTGCATTGTGTATCAACAGCTTCAAAGATTTTTGCTTTGAAGTCCTGTTTTGGGCGCTCCCCACATCCCTGGGGTCGGTGCCAATTTTCCATGTCCCCTCCCCCTTGTTCTGCTCCCCGCACTCCCCAATTTCCTTCCACACTCCAAAATCCTCAGCCTCTGCCAAGAGTCCTGGGACTGGCTGCTGAATCCCGGGGGGAAAGTTGGCTGGAGGAGCCCCCCCTCCCCCTTCCCCACTGAGGGAGGGAGATTGAGAAACATGGAGGGGGGAAAGGGAGGGAGCTGGGGCAGGATGGGGTGTCAGGACTGGTTTGGGGCCAAATTGGTGGCTGGGTTGTCCCTGCTGAGGTATGTACAGGGGGCCTGGAAGGGGCCAGGGTGAAGATGGTATCAAGGGGGGTTTGGGGGTCAAGGTCAAGGGATTCATGGTGCACTGGTAGCCCCTGTTTGGGTTCTGGTAGCCCCCAGCAATGTATGTATGGGGATGGAGGGAGGGCAGGTCTGGGCAGTTTCAAGCAGGACACTTCTCAGTGCTGGGATTTGGGGTTAGGAGTTGGGGGGGACCGAGCCCTTTCCCCCCCGAGCCGGGGGGAGGAGACTGGAGGGGGAACCTGCCCAGGGGCCGGGCCGCTGGCCGCTCCCACCCACCTGCGTCCCCCGGGCCGCGGAGGCTGCGGTGGGTGAGCGGAGAGAGAGAGGAGAGAGCCGCCCCTCTCCTGCCCGGGCTCTGCCTCCCCAGACAGGCGGCGGGAGGAGCCAATGGAGGGGCTGCCCCGCACAGCCCTGGGAGGGGCGGCCGGGCAGGGCCGGGCAAGCGGGGGGCAGAGCCGGGGAGGGACGGCCCAGCCCAGCCCAGCTCCGCCCAGACAGGCAGCGGTCGGAGCCAATGGTGGGGCTGCCCCGCACGCTGGTGGGAGGGGCCGGGCCGTGCCGGGCGCGGCACAGGACGGGTGCGATCCCGCCGCAGGCTGCCGGTGCCTCTGTCTGGATGGCTGCTGCGGACCCTCGGCGGCCTCTTCGCCTCCGTCCGCCGCGCCCCCCGCACCGTCCCCAGCCGCGCCGCCGCTGCAGAGGCTGCCCCCCAGGCCAGCGATCCGCCCCGAGGCCGCACGGCCGCCCGAGGGCCTCGCCCCATCCCTGAGGCCCCGCGGCCTCCCGGGTGCGGCCTGCAGGACCTCTCCTCGGCGTTCGAGCCCAGGGCGGGACCTTCCCGAGAAGGTCCATGGAGAACCCACCCCCCTCCTTCCCCCCCGGTGGCTTTTCCGTCTGGGAAGCGGGGAGTTGGGAAAGAAATGGGCCCTGGGAGCATGCGTGGGGCAGGAGCAGAGGGCTGTGTGTGTGTGTGTGTGAGGGGGAGCAGCGGCTGGGGGGGAGTCCCGGTGTAGGGCGTGTGGAGACATGGGGATGCCTTCCCAGGGCTGAACCGGTGCCGGCGTCCCGGAGCTCCCAGTCACAGATGGTGGGTGGTGGCGAGGTTGGAAGGGACCTTAGACATCCATCTTGTTCCAGCCCCCTGCTATGGGCAGCGGTGGCCATGCCGTGCCTGTGGCTTCTGTGTCCCTGAGGAGAAGGAGCGTCTTGTGGAGAGAGACACCGGCTGCACCAGTAGTAGTTCCCAGTGACAGGGCAGGAAGGTGCCTGTGCAGGCGCTGCTGGCTGTCCTGTCATGATGGGAGCGGGAGACCCGGTTTCCCTCAGCGACCCCTCGCTGGGAATGGCGGGCGAAGCGGTACCAGGGAAGCCGCGTCAGGTGCTCCAGCTGCTCTCCCGCTGCAAAGGGGTTTTCCAGCAGCGCTGGCTGGGATGGGCCGTAAGGTGGCAAAGGTGTTCCCAGGTCCCCTGTGGGAGTCCTTGCACGGAGCTCTCAGCCACAGGCTGGTCGTTATTTCAGCCCCTTGAGGTTTTCCCAGGGTAGAAAGAGAAAAAACTGCGGGTGTGGGTGGTGAGACCCCTGGGGAGAGAAACTCAGCGTTGTACACAGGGGCATTGCCCCGCTGAAGGGCAGTGTGTGGCTTGGGGGGGGGGGGGATGTTAACCTGTGCAGAGTAGAAAAAACCCTGTTCAATGTTAGCCAAAGCCATGTGTTTGGTGCTGGGAACAAGCATAACACATGAAGAAGCATTAAGAGAAGGGAATTACCCCACTGTAGTGGGATAATTAGCAGTGCCGTGGCTGGGAGAGGCAGGGGATGCCCTGCGGTGGCTGTGTGTGTGTCTGAGATGATCCTGATGGGGCTTGGAAGGGGAACTACAGCAATTAGCTCTGGAAGTTTTGCTTGTGTGAAGCTCACCCACAGTTGTAAATCCCTGTTCTGTGTGTTCTTTCCTCAGCCCTCAGCAGCCTGCGGAACATCCTGATGGGCAGGAACCTCCAAAGCTACAAGCAGGTGCTGCCCATGACAAAGGTAGTTCACAGCCCTGGTTCTTCTGGGGTTTGGCATCCCTTGGAAAACTGAGGGGTGTCTGAAACTGCAGAAGGGTGTGCAGCTTGGAATGAATCCCACTGCTTTGGGTGGGATCGAGGAGCTGGGCTGCCATGCAAATGGCAATCCTAACCCCTCTTAAGTCACACTGTCACGTGGCCTGCCTTTGTTGTTTAGATGCTGCCATCCCTGAGTATGAAGAGAAGGCTGAAGAGGTTTTTGCTGCTGCGGTGAAGGTACCAGCCAGGGCAGCAAGGAAATGCCAGGCTTTCCTCAGCAATGGCACTCCGGGAGCAGAGTGTGCAGGAGAGGTTAGCAGAGACTTTCCTGAACCTGTGCAGCCTCAGGCTCTTCTTTTCCCTTGACAGCAGGCGCCTCTTGTGTGCTGGGTTTGCCTCGCTCAGGTTTGCGTGCTCTGCTCTGGCACGTGGAGCTGAGGAAGGAGCACCCAAAACACATGACCTTGTGAGAACAATCACCTGTTTCCTCTGGATAAAGCCCTCTCTGCTGGGTTTGGTATCCACCGGACTGGGAGAGGATTCCCATAGGACTTTGGCTCTGTATAAACAAATCCTGAGCTGCTTGACCCCTTAGTTTGGTTGGGAGGTGCAGTGTTTTTCTTACTGCCCCATAGGGTGGGAGGAGTAAGAAACCCTCGTGCTCTATTATTTGTCCCTGAGAGCACCATTGACTCTTTGTTTGTACAAAACCCCTTTCTGAGGGGCTCAGCTCTCCCCGAGCCAGAGCCAGGGCTGAACTCCGGAATGCTGAGGAGCTGCCCAAGGGGCACTGGGCAGGAAGCCTGAGGGGGTTTAATCACTGCACATAAGGGAGCCCCTATTAACAATCAGACCCAAAGGGCAGCGTGCTGGTCAGAGATCCTGCAAAGATCCTTCTCCTGCACTCTGAGCCAGCACATCCCGGTCCCCAAGTCAGACCAGAGCTGCCTACATTTCTGGAAGTTTCCGCTGGCTTGGGCTGGTGTTCAGGTTAAACTCAGGGTGGTGCTTTGTTTGTTTCTGTTCCAGACTCAGGCCCTTTCTGCAGAGCCTGCAGTGAAAAGACCCAGAAGTTCTGTGCTGGAGGAAGAACTGGTGCAGACTGGTAAGGCTGATGTGAAGTCATGAGCTTGTTTCTCCTGCGCTCTTTCTGGCGTGTGGTGCAACTCTCCCCCTCGGCTCATGGATGGGCTGTGGCGGCATCGCCCCGCGGTAGCGTCTGGCAGTGCTGGAGTGGGAACTCAGTCTCTTCCCTGCATCCCTGCGCTGCTGCTGGGTCGGGGCCGGGCGTTTCACTCGGCATCTCAGTCCCGGAGCTGCCATGGATGCAGCCAGCTCCAGCTGCGATACGGCTGCTGACAGCTGGCCAGAAGGAAACTGGTTTGATTGGAGGTGTTAGATCCCCAGAACCCTTGTTGGGTTTGAGTCTGGGGTTCAGCCTGGTGATACCTCGTGCCCAGTGCAACTTGCTGCAGTTGCCAGTGAGAAAATCCAAGGCTGTTCTAAAGTAACAGAACACAGGGAATGTGGGGACGTAGGGGTGTCCTGGTTTCAGTCAGGATGGAGTTAACTTCTTCTGTAGCAGCAGATGGAATGCTGTGTTTGGGAATTAAAATGAAAGCAGTGCTGGTAACACCCTGATGTTTTTAGTTGCTGTCAGACAGTCAAGGACTTTCTCAGCTCTTCGTATTTCTCTATTCATGAGAAAGGAGGGGCAAAGCCAGGACAGGTGACCCAAACTGTCCAAAGAGAGTATTCCATACCAATTACATCCTGCCCAGTATAAAGGGGGGCTGATGGGAAAAAGCCATGCTGGTGTGAAGCTCTTTGGGAACAGAGCGGCGTTGACCCAATAAACAATATTTCAACAATCATTTTGGAGTGGGGTTTTTTCTTTCTTTTCCTTTTATTCTCACAGCTGCTCTAACTCCTTTAAAATCAAAATCGAATCCTACACTAAAACCAAAATAACCTAGAAGTGAAGCTATTTTATTAGGGTGACTGTAACATTTCCCCCTTTGAATGTATTGATAATTATACTCAATACTTTCACATACTCAAATTGTGGCTTCACTGAATGTCAAATTGTCACATGCTGGTGGATCTTTTCACTTGTGCCAAATGCAAACTTTTATTTCCTTTAAAGGTAGATTTCTTCCAATTGAGCATAGTGTAAACCATCCTGAATTCATTTGTGATATATTTTGCCAATTTGCAAATTCTTTCATCAAATTATACTTTAGTTTTACCTGCTATTGATATTTGGTTTGTATTTATTTTCTTATCCAAGCTTGTTCACTTGCTTTTACTTGCCAAGTTACAGGTTTGTCTCTGAGTACTACTTGTTACCTGTGCTGGGTTTGGCAACAGTTTCTCTTTTATTCATGTTTCCACCTTCACAGACTGCAGAGCAAACAGAAAAACAGATTTGTTAATCGTGTTTCAAAGGTAACTTTAAAGTCTCTGGATCTCCAACCACTCTCCAGCTAGTGGGTGTTGCCTTCTTCCCTCTGGTGTAGTGGATCCAAGCCTCTGATTCAGCAATCTTGATTGCAGTAGAGGTGGTTAACAGCACCTGGTAGGGTCTGTTCCACCTTCCTTGTAGAGGTTTTTCATTCCAGGTCTTTATATAGACCTCATCTTCAGGTTGAAAACTGTGTACCAGATTCTGCAGTGTCAGGGGTTGATTCTGCACCACTACACTCTGTGGAGTCTAGCTAGAGCTTTTCCAAGAGAAAGCAAATAATTACACATCTTGTTTTTCTGTCATATGCACGTTTGGATTGGGAGTTTCACATGGCTTTCCACACATTCTCAGGACTCACTGACACTTCACTCCAAGGTTTTCCTCATAACAATACCAGTGGGAGTTCCTGAGGCCCTTTCAATTTGGCTTCCTGACAGATTTTACTAACTTGATTTGTCTTTTCCACTTTCCCACTTGCCTGTGGTCTTCAGGAGGCATGCAAATCCCAGGGCACTCCTAGGATTTTGCACATGTTCTGCACCACTGTGGCCACAAAATGTGGTCCTCTGTCAGATGACATCCCAAAAGGTATTCCAAATCTAGGGCTAATCTCCTGTAGGAGCCAGTTAACTGTTTCTTTGGCTTGATTTGTATGACAGGGAAAGGTTCCTGGCCGTCCAAAAAAAGTGTCAACCTCAATCAAAACATACTTCTAGTATTTAGGTAACTATAAATATAATCAATTTGCCAATAATTTCCTGGATTCACCCCTGATTTTAACTTACCCATTTGAATTCTCTTTTGTACTACTAGATTTTTAAACACCCCTCACACTTTGCTGTTACTGACCTGGCCATTTCTAGCATTCACACTGACACTAGGTGCCTCTTTAGGAACATCACCAGGGTGTCTGCACCCCAGTGGCATTCTTAATGTCTTATCTGCAATATTTCTCCCATGATTAAGGGAGGCAATATGACCTGACTCTCGAGAGTTGTCCACCATCCTTCTGAATCTTTCCTTTTGCTATTTTTATGTTTCCAGTCTGATGTGCTTTACAGAGGAAGGATTGCTGCTTGGAGTGGTTCTTGAACCAACAAGAACTGTAAAATTTCCTTTTGATGCTAAATATTTGGCCCTGGGAGGACAGTAGTCCTCCTTCTTTCCATAGTGCTCCATGGACATGGACTTTTCAAGGTTACATCATCATGTTATGTAAGAGCTACGTGGTATTTCATCCTCCTTCTAGGGGATAGCCAGTGTGTCCCCTTTTGTTCCAACACTGGGACCACCATATGTTGAACACCGACCGTGATGGCTCTTGTCCCTCCTGTAGGCAAGAGGCTCATCCTTTGCTTACCAAGTCCAGTTGCCTGGAAGAGCATCCCACTGGTCTTTCCCAGCTTCCCATTGTCTGGATCAGAACTTCCATAGCCAGATGTTGCCATTCATGGACAAGGAAGTGGTAGTCTCTAGTTAAGCCCAGTAATCCCAAGGCTGGTGCTGTCACCAAGGCTGGTTTTAAGTTTCCAAAAAGCCTTTTGTTGGTTTCTATTACATATAAAAGGGGGAGACTCCTGGCCTTCACACAGTGGTTTGGCTGTTTGGCCATAATGCCTGGTCCAGAGCCGACACCATCCTGCCACTCCCAGAAAGGCTCTGGAACACCACAAATTGCCTCTTTTCAGTCTGTCCCCAGCCTTTGTTGTCCTTGTGAAATCTCCAAGCCCAAATATATTACAGTTTCACTTGCAGGTTGAGCTTTCTTCTTGGATACCTTGTACCTATGAAGTCCCCCAAAGTTTAACAGTCCAATGGTTCCCTGTATCCAGGCTGACTTCTCTTGGGTAGCTGTTAGAATACCATCCAGGTGTTGCAAGAGCAGCTGTTCTGGTCGCAGAATCGCTGTCTCCTCCTTTGTTCAGATCTCCAGTTCCTTTGCTAATTGGCTGCCAAAGTTGGTCAGGCTGTTTTTAAACCCTTGGGGCAGCCGTGTCCAGGTCAGCTGTACCTTGTGCCCTGTGTGTGGACCCTCCCCCTCAAAAGCAAATTATTTATGACTCTTTTTCCAGGTTTATGCAAAAAAGCATCTTTTCAATCAAGCACTGTAAACGACTGATAATGTTCCTTCGGAGCAGTCAACACTGTGTAAGGATTTGTCACTACTGGGTGCAAGGTCCAGCTGCTCTTAGATCCTGTACCAATCTATACCCACCACTTGGCTTTCACACTGGTACAATGGGTGTGTTAGAATTTGATTCATACCCTTCTAAAATCTTATCTTCCAAAAATTTGTTGATCAACCTTTTAATTCCCTGTTTTGCCTCAGGTTTAACAGGGCATTGTTTAATCCTATTGTTAATGCTAACTGGTTTTGCCCTTTCTCATAATGGGTGGCTGGGGGTGGCTGGCCTTAACTCCTGAGTGATGCCCAATTATATTCCACATCAAACACATAAACAATATTTCAACAATTGTTTTTGGATGGGGTTTTTGTTGGTGGTTTTTTTCTTTTCCTTTTTTCCCTTTTTTAAAAAATATTTTTTTTATAAAACCCTTTTAACTTCTTACCTTTACCCAGGCACCCACAGGGGGGTTGGGTTGTGGGGCTTTTTTTTATGCTTTGCTTCTCTCCAGCTGCACCCCTCAGGGGATAACAGAACCTAGGTGCTCTCTAACATAAAGAGCAACTGCTCCACCTCGTCTCCCTAGCCTATCTTTCCTAAAAAGCATGTAGCCATCCATGGTAGCGTGCCAGTCATCCAGGCTGTCCCACCACATCTCTGTGATTGCAATGAGATCGTGGCCCTGTGACCGCACAAAGATCTCCAATTCTTCTTGTTTGTTCCCCATGCTACGTGTGTTTGTATAAAGGCATTTTAGTGGGGCAGCAGATGCAGATATCCCCAACAGCTCACAGCGAGTTTTTCGATAGGGGATGGGCAAAAGAGGCTCCACTGAGGAGTTCACGGGGAAATCCACAGAGTTATCCCTACTCTCATGTGGAGCAACATCCCCAGGTCTGCCATTGTGTTGTTGGCATTTATCTATTTTCACCATCAACTCGTGCTGTGACTCCCAAAGCACCTGCCTTACCCCAGCGGCCTTTGTAATATCCCCTTCCCCCTTCCTAACTAGTTTAAAGCCCTGTCAATGAGCCCTGCCATCTCCTGAGCTAGGATCCGCTTTCCTCTATGGGACAGGCGAGCCCCATTAGCAGTACTCATGTCCGGAGCAGAGTACACCATCCCCTGGTCAAAAAACCCAAATTTCTTGTGCAGGCACCAGCCTTTCAACCACTGATTCAATTCATGAGTTCTCCTGACCCGCTCTGAACCCCACCTCCCACAAGTGGGGATAGAAGAAAATATTATTTGGGCACCCGCCCCCCCCAACAAAGCGCCCTAGGTCACGAAATTCACTCTTGATAGTGCGCAGGCTACACTTTGTGATTGCATCCCTGCCTGCTTGAACTATCAACAGTGGGCAATAATCAGAGTGACTGACCAGCCCTGGTAGCCTTCTGGTAAAATCCCTGACCCTAGCTCCGGGAAGGCAGCACACCTCCCTATGTGTAGGGTCTGGTCTACATATGGGGCCCTCCGTCCCACTGAGGAGGGAATCCCCAACCACAACTACCCTTCTTTCTTGCTTTGCTGAGGCAGTCACAAGGCGTACAGATACTCGCCTCGCTCTGGGCTTTCGCTTCCTCTGAGGTAGAGGGACTGTATTCATCTCCTCACATACCTCCTCTTCAACTTCCAGGGCCCCAAACCTGTTGCATATGGGGACCTGGGGGAGCGGGGTAGGTAGGCGGGGGGAGTGCCTACAGCAGCGAGTAGGGACTGCCTTCCAGACCTCCTCAGGGTTTGGGTCACTCCCATTTACCTGTCTAGGGCAGGGCAGGGGGACCGCCTTCAGTAGTGTGGAATCTTCCTGGCACTCTTCCCTCTTGGATGCCAGGGAGCTACACCACCAGTCAATCTCCATCTCGCATTCCCGAATGGCTTTCAGCCTTTCGAGCTCTTCCCGCTCCCTTTCCCGGGTGGCTTTCAGCCTTATGAGCTCTTCCCGCTCCCTTTCCTGGGTGGCTTTCAGCCTTTCGAGCTCTTCCCGCTCCCTTTCCCGGGTGGCTTTCAGCCTCACGAGCTCATCCGCTAGATTAGCAACTAAGCAGAGGAGGTCATCCACCTGCTCACACCTCACACAGGTGAGGCCCTTGCTTCTTTCCCCTGGCAGCAGGAGACTCAGACATTCCCTGCAGCCAGTGACCTGGACCAAGGCGTCCCTAGGCACATCCCCCATTGGGGTTGCCCCAGATTTGTAGGGGGAAGGTCTCCACCTGGTGGACACCATGGTCCAAATGTATGGACACACCAGAAACAGGGAACCCTTGGCTCAACCTGTGTACACTGAGCTGGTGTGCTCAATTTCCCCTCTGAGCTAGGAGGGGAGGCTCACCCTGCCTGCTTGCCCTGCCTGCACGAACTGCCGCGCCACGGCCTGTTTGCCCGTCCTGGTCGCAGCGCTCCTGGTCACTAGCGCTCCCAGAGACCCCTCTTGTATGGAGTCGGATTGCCGCTGCCGCGCTAAGCTCCGCCCCCGATGAGTTACGCCGACGTGCAGTCTCAGCAGGAGGCAATGGCTGCCGCCGGGTGCGTCGCGGGGTCTCTCCTTTTCTTCTTTCATTCTTTCATTTGCTCTCGAGGATCAATGCTCGGGGGTTGCCGCTTTCACAAGGCTCCAACGTCGAGTGTCCCTCGCCTGAGCTCTCTGCCTCAGCAACTTCAGAACCTTTCTGTGTCTGCATGGGATGGGCAGGGAGCACCAGAAAATGACACCAAAGAGGTGCAACAGTACCCCCTAAATCACATCCATTGCTCAAACTGGATCCATTTACCACTATTAATTTACAAACTGGTAAAAACGAGCTCTAAAGCAGAAACAACCCTTGAAGGAAACTGCCTTGGTGTTTTAGTTCAATTAGGTTTAGGTTTGGGTGGGGTTTTTTTGGGGGGGATATGGGGTCAGGTGTTATTTTTCCAGCACTGTGTGCAAATCCTGTAAATTCTTCCCTGTTGCTTCTGTCCCTGTTGTTAATGCTCCTGGTCTCAAAGAACATTCAAGTTCCTTTTTCCTGAGATGACTTTTGAATTCAGTCACTACTGTGACATCGGCAGCTGATGTGCTGCACACCATATCTCCTACACCACCTCTGAGGAACCACTCGACTGGTGGCCTTTTGGCATGTGCCAGGCCAAGAGCTATTCTTTCATTTCCCACTCCTTGTCATGCCAGGTCAGGTGAAATACTCCCATTTTTCCCATCTTGCTGCTCACTTCCTGCAATGGTGTCACAGAATAGTCCCCAGAAGGCCAATAAAAATCATTGGTTAACTACACTGATTGTTTTAAATACAAAGAGGGGAGGGTGATGATTAGCATATTCATGTTACTTCCTGGAAACCATTATCATATGTAAATCCCCTCCACACCTGCGTAGCTGTGTTGAGTGGGGTCCTCTGGTGGTCATCAATACTCTGCCTCACTTTGTCCGCGAGTGAACCCCATCCTTGCCCAAGTTCACTTTGTCTTTGGCTGATCTTCCATAACCACAGGCAGTTTCTTCAAGTAACTGCAACACTGGGTTAAAGTGTGACAGCTGTTCCCCTCACACTTTAAACACAGCTCAGGTCAAAAATCTGTTCCTCTTGTCTTCCCACCAACAAAATGGGGAAAACCCCCATCCCCTCCCATCCCATCCAGCGTAAAATGGGCCTGGGAAACACCATCTTCCAGCCTGGAAATGTCTCCTCGCTGCTGGATCGGGATTTGTTCTTCCTGAGGGTTATTTGGCGTGTTTGGCAGAGATCGTGCTGTGAGGAGCGACGATTTCTGGCCGCCCCTGTCGAGGTGGTTTTTAACGTTGAGGGAGAATGAAAACGATCGTGGGATGACGACACGATGGGTTGGGGGGTTGGGGTGGTTTGGGGTGGGTTTTTCCCTCCCCTCCCTCCCCCCTCGTTTTGCCATCAGGAAGGGATGATGGTCTTTGCCCCGAGGTGTGGTGACTCTGACAACGTCACCGCGTGTTCTGCTGCTTAAAGAGTGAAGCGGGTTCAAGGTGGTTTGGCTTGAAAAGCGCACGAGCATTGAGTGCCAAGACGAGGTCAGGGGTTGGGGATAGATCCAGGGCCCGGGAATTCTTCTCCCGTTCCCCAGATGGCCTTGTCTCCTCATCCAGCTACCCCAACACTCATCAGACATCGGTCAGAGAGGAGAAAACTGGCTCCCTTCCACCCGGAGAAGTGGCGTTCCCAGCCCAAAGTGCATCTGTCCTCCTCTGTGAGTTTTAATTCGTTGCTTTTTTGAAGGATTTGAGATGCCCCCAGCCCGTCTCTTTCCCCCCGACCCGCCTCGCTGCATGTGACATCACGTGTGTTCCTGTCCCTATAGCAACGGGCTGGCCCAGGGGTGGCCAGTTTCTTCCCAACATCCTTTGCGGGTAGCAGCCAGTAGTGTCAGTTGTGGTGCCGTGGGATACGCTTCCCAACGTGGGGGTTCGCTCCCTCCAGCTCCTCTTTGGGAGCTTCTCCGGGGTCATTAGCCCAGCCTCGCTGGCCCCATACCGGTCAGTCATTTGCTGATCCCAAAAAGAATTGCAGCTGCCAGACGGTTCAGAAGCCAGGTCCTGGAATCCTTGAACTCCGGCCCGGGGAAGGTGTTTGGCTGCTACCGAGCTTCTTCTTTTCATCTGCCAAGGTAGCTGACTTCTCTCTCCCTCTTTTTAACCTTTCCCCACCTTTTATTGCTCTCCTCCTCTCCAGTTTTCATTCCCTGACTCTTCTTGGGCAGTTGCAACCCACCAAACCCTGCCGGGGCCTGACCCCAAACCAACCCCCCTCTTCTCCCTCCAACCTTTCTCTGTGTCCCAGCCCTGCCCCGTGCCACATCTCAGGTTTATCATTGGAAAAATCCTCAATTCCGAGTCTCTTCTTAATCCCTTGTGCTGCAATGGAACTTTAGGGACAAAAATTACTAAATCGGGACAGTTTTAAACCAGACTTAGCTTTTTGGCAGCCAGTTGATGTCTCCCTTGACCAGTGGGTGTCCATCCCCACCATCATCACCATCATCTCTGGGGAGGAAAAGGAAGCGCAGAGCTCAGGGGCTCCCAGCCCCTCTGCTCTCCTGACCGTAACCCCCCCACACCCCTTTTTCTTGGCAGTTGACATGGATGATGAAGACGCCCGGTGCCTGCTGGATGTCATTTGGTAAGCGAAATGCCATGGGCTCAGGAAGGCGGGAGGGTGGGAAGGGGGTTCTGCTGCTTTCCCGGCACAGCGTTAGGTCTCCCGCAGCCAGAAATCCTCCGAGGCGCGTTCCAAAGGGGTCCCAGCCCTACAAACCCTTCCTGATTGATGGTTGGCATCCCTCAGAGGGCTCCGGGCTGTACCGGAGGAGGTTTGGCACTTGACACCTACCCCGTCGCCTCCTTTTCCTTCAGAGTTGATGGCTGGAGCTCCCTGGGAAGAGGGAGGCGATGGCAGCCTTGGGAAGAGCATTTACCTTCCCCGCCATACCTCAGGCCTGCAACGGAGCCGCTGGCTTCCCAACCTGCCTACGCCCTTGGGTTCCATTAATGATGGGAGCTTAATTAGACCCGGGTGCGATGCTGCCGGCGCGGCGTGCGCCTCGTGTCCCCCCCCAACCCTTTTCCTCCTGCTCTTGTGTCTTGCAGCGACCCTCAGGCCTTGAATGACTTCCTACATGGATCTGAAAAGGTGAGCGGTGGCTTGGTTCTCTGCCCCGAGACCCCTTTTTGTCCCTATCCCACCTCCTTTCTTCTCAACCAATGAGGAGGGGGGGTTTGGGTTTTTTCCTCCCCTCACCCACCCAAAACCAGAAAGCAAACCCCAAGCTCAGAGCCATGAGTTCAGAGCAGCGAGCCAGAGCTCAGCTACCCGGCAGCACCACGCACAGGGGCTCTTTCCCCCGCTTCCCCTTTTTGTGTGGTGGGTTTTTTTGTTTTCCCTTTTTCAGATACATTTTTAAATCGGGAGTTTTCCCGCATATTTTTGGGTTCTGTTCTCTCAGAAGAAAGTAAATCTCATCTTTTTAATTACAGATTGACAGTGATGATCTCCTGGACAGCAGAGGAGATGCAGCCAGTGCCTTTTTTGAAGGTGCTGGGGTATGTATTTTTAATTTATACTTGAGGAATGACGGCTCAGAAACCTTTCCCTTTTATATTTTCCCTCTTCCTCCACCCCTTTTGTTTTATATTTCCCTTCCCCCCTTTTTTTTTAATTCCTCAGGTTTTTTACACATCTGTTTCTCAGCTCTAGTGAGAAAAAAAGGCAGGCAGGATGCAGGGATTTGTTCCTCTCTCACAAGAAAAGCAGCTGTTTTTTTCATGGAGGGGTTTTTCCTTTGAAGGTTTCTTCCTGGAATATGATTTTTTCTCCCCTTCCCAGCCCGATGGGGTGTTTTCAGAGCTTTGCTCTGTGCCCATGTCCAAACGGCTCGAGCCCCCTCCCTTCCACCCAACTTCTTTGGGACGTCCTTGGCCTCCCTGGCTTGCAGCTGGTCATTCCAGGGCCATCTTGTCCGCTCTCTAAAGGCCGCAGCACTCCGGAGTTGGGCACCCCTGGGGATGCCGAAGCGATTTCAGGTCTGGGGGTGAGGGCGCCTGCAGCCCCCTCTCCTCCCTTCCCCTCCCCTCCCCTCCGAGGTGCCTAGGGAAATGTGTTGGGTGAGTTGACTTGACGTCCTCTTTGCACCTGAGCTCAATTCCTTCTCCTCTCTTCTTCCTCCTTCCTCCTCCTCCTCCCCACACCACTGACCGGCTGTCTCCCCAGCTCCACATGCAAGAGCCCTCTGGCATCCAGCTGAGAACCGAGCAGAGTCCACCTGCCACCAGCCTGGACCTTGATTTTTTAGATGACATCTTGGGGTCCCCCTCGGGCAGTGGGACCAACCTGCAGAACTCGGACTGGCCTTGTGACATCCTCCAGCAGAGCCTGCAAGAGGCCAACATCACTGAGCAGATGTTGAAAGCGGAAGCCGAGCTGGATCTGGGCCCCTTCCAGCTTCCCACCCTTCAGCCCGTGGTACAGGCAGCCACCAACGGCACCCCGCAGATCTTCTCTGGCAGGGCCAACCTCATCAGGCTGCAGCAACCCGCTGGCCCGGTTCATGTTGTGGGGCAGCAAGTGATGCCCATCAACCAGTCTCTGCAGCAGATCAAACAGGTCCAACCCTCTCAAGTGGCCACCGTGTCTGTTGGCAGCTACATCACCCTCCCGGCTCTTCCCAACCCCGCTCCTCAACAGAAGCAAAGAGTGGGCAGGTTCCAGCAGGTAAATTAAGTCACCGTCAAGGGTCTCCAGGGCCTGGCATAGGTCAGGAGGGGACTGAAGCTCAGCAACAGCGCAGCAAAGCACGGCCACGAGCCTCCTGCCCATGGGGAAATGAGGGTTTAGAGGCAAAATCAGAAGCCGAAACACGGCAGGTTCTTCCCAGGCAGGTCCTGGGTGCCACCTCCCTTCTTCTTCTTTGGGGTGCGGGAGGAGGGAGGCAAAGCTATGGGGGTTTGGGGTGCCTGTGCCACCTGTGGTGTTAACGTCTGCATGGCTGGAGAGGCGCTGCCACGAGTGTACGACCGATCCCTCCCCTCCCTGTGCTCGTGCGCCGGATCACCCAGAGTTTAAGGTCCAGATTTTTTTTGGTTTTCCCAACTTCTTGTTTTTTTCCAAATTTTCTTTTAATTAATCCCATGTAGATGCCACAAGGGATCATCCTGCAGCAGCCTCCCACCAGCCAGGCTTCCGTGGTGCTCTGCCAGTTCACCAGCCCATGCTCCTCCATCCTGGTGAGCGGCCAAGGACAAGCGGTGAGGGTAACGCCGACGCCAACCTCCGAGCATGGCCAGGCGCCCACCGCCCTCCCACCTTCCACCTCAGGTTGGTACCCAAGCTGCGGAGGGTATCCCAAACGGCACATGTTCACCAGGAGCTCGGGGCAGTGGGGTGAAGCCCGTTGCGCCCGTGTGTGGTCAAATGGCAACTCATTTTATTTCGCTAAAGCTCCGGCTTTTTTTGGGGAGGGGGAAGATGGGGAGGGGAGAAGGGGTGAATTCCAGGACGTTGTTACTTATTATCCAGGTTTTGGGGAGGGGGAAGATGGGGAGGGGAGAAGAGGTGAATTCTTGCATGTCATTACTTATTATCGAGGTTTTGGGGAGGGGGGTGGGCAGGAAAGACGCGGTTGTGAGAGTGAAGGGTGAAAGGCTGAGGAGTGAACATGGCGTCACGCTGGTTCGGTTAATGATGGTGGATGGCGTTGGAAAGCGGGGAAGAGGTGGTGGGGTGTGCATCCCAAAGATTGACATGGTGTTTCCCTTGCAGACGAACACATCTCCTCTTTGTCCTGCTCGCAGAGCCTCTGCTCCTCTTCTTCTTCTTCCTCCTCCTCATCTTCCTCCTCCTCCTCCTTGGTGGTCCCAGCCTCTTCCAGCATCCTGCTGCCCTCACAGAGCCAGAAACATCCGTTGCCGCAGCCGCCTCCCCCCATCCACCCAACCAAAGTGCTGATCAAGCACAGTGGGGGTTCTCCATCCCTCACTGGGGCCAAAGCCTCCCCAGTGCCAGACAGCAGGGATGGGGATGCTCTTCCATCGCGGAGCAAACCCCCCATCAAGACTCCGCCTGAGGCGCAGAGCTGCATCCGCCTCAACCTGAAGGTCAGGCAAGAAGCCGGGCGCATCAAGGTGGTGCACAGCACCATGGTGTACCCCGTGTACCAGCGCCCCGCCAGGCGCCGCCTCACCAAGGGACCTGTCCCCACGGCTCTGGCGCCGGCAGGCAGATGAACGGCACGTGGCTCACGGGGCTCCATCTTCCCCTGAGACAAAACCTGTCCTGACCTACTGCTGCCTCCTGCGGCTGAAACCCTACCTGGAAAACGTGGATGCTTTGCTGGACCCCCCGCTACGCACACCCCCACCCCCAACCCCAAGTCTCATTTCCACCCCCCGTTGCATTCGTGGGATCCTTTAATCCCGTCTCCTTTAATCCCGGATTGATAAACCCCACACCAATAAATCCCAGATCCTGAAATCCCAGGTTGATAAATCCCAGAATGTTTTAATCCCAGATTGCTTCAAACCCACATCTCTTCATCCTGGATTGCTTAATCCCAGGTTGTTTAATCCCAGATCAGTGATTTGGTTTTTTGGATGGGAGGTGTATTAGTGGGATGAGGGCTTATATCTCGGGGGGGAGGGTGAGGGGGGGGTGTGTGTATCCATTGGTTCATGTGCACCCACATCCCCAGCCAGGTCCTGGAGAACATCAGCCTCATTGACCCCCCCGGAATCCTTTCGGGGGCCAAGCAGCACCTCTCCAGGGATAAGGGGGGTGTGAGGGGGCCCACAATCCCCCTCCCTGTATTTCCTCCACACCTCCTCTCAGACATAAGTCGGTCTGGCCATTCCCACCCTCCCCCTCTCCTCCCCAAAAAAGCCAGCCCCCCCATTTCCTGAAGCTGTTTTGGGGGCCCCCCACATCCCTGGGGCTGCTGCCAATTTTCCATGCCCCCTCCCCCTTGTTCTGCTCCCCACACTCCCCAATTTCCTTCCACACCCCAAAATCCTCAGCCTCTGCCAAGAGTCCTGGGACTGGCTGCTGAATCCCGGGGGGAAAGTTGGCTGGAGGAGCCCCCCCTCCCCCTTCCCCACTGAGGGAGGGAGATTGAGAAACATGGAGGGGGGAAAGGGAGGGAGCTGGGGCAGGGTGGGGTGTCAGGACTGGTTTGGGGCCAAATTGGTGGCTGGGTGGTCCCTGCTGAGGTATGTACATGGGGCCTGGAAGGGGCCAGGGTGAAGATGGTATCAAGGGGGGTTTGGGGGTCAAGGTCAAGGGATTCATGGTGCACTGGTAGCCCCTGTTTGGGTTCTGGTAGCCCCCAGCAATGTGTGTGTGGGGATGGAGGGAGGGGAGGTCTGGGCAGTTTCAAGCAGGACACTTCTCAGTGCTGGGATTTGGGGTTAGGAGTGGGAGGGAAGTTTGGGATTAGGGAGGGATTAGTGTTGGGAGTGGGATTTGGGTGGAGTTTGGTGTTGAGATTTGGGATTGGGTCTGGGATTTGGGGTTAGGACTGGGATTGGGGTTGGGATTGGGGCTGGGATTTGTTGTCAGGACCAGGATTGGGCCTGGGATTTGGGGTAGGGATTGAGATTTGTGGCTGGGATTTGGGGTTGGGATTTGGTATATGCTTGAGGTTGGGAGCGAGATTAGGCTTGGGTTTTGGGGTCAGGTTTGAGATGAGGAATCAGTTTGGCATTAGGTTTTGGGATTGGGATTGGGATTGGGCTACCTCCCCAGGTAACCCATTAGTAACGTTGTAGCTCAGGGTTTTTCTAGGCAGTGCAATGTTCATAACAGTGCAAGACATCAGTATTCAGCTCTACCAGCTTCTAGTTTGGAAACTTGGAAACACCCATCACTAGCTCCCAAACAAAAGTTGGGAGGGACTAGTCATCTTCCTGGCCTGAAACCTCCCAAGGTCGCCCACTAGCAGGCCCAGTAACCTTAGGACTCAGGGTTGTCATAGACAATGGAATCATCCTAACAGTGCCTGAGATCAATTTCTGGCTCTACTAGGGACCACATTTCAACTAGCTAAACGTATAGCAAAACATCCCAAACAAAAGGTGGGAGTGATGAAAGATGCCTGTGGATTAAAACCTCTCCAGGTAGCCCATGAGCAGCCACATTAACTTGGGGGCCAGGGCTTTCATAGCCAAACTGGCCACAGGGGATTTTCTATACTAGTTATGTCACACGCAGCATGAAGGGGGGTATGGGGGAGGAGCACTCAGCTCCAGGATGCAGAGTTTTGGGGACTGTCCAGGTTCAGGACAGCTCTGAGCTGCACAGCCTGAGCTGTGTGGGTCAGTGAGAACCTGCATTGTGCATCACCAGTTTTGTATATCTTGCTATAAAGTCCTATTGTTGTTGTTTCTCTCTCTCTGCTGTCCCAGTAAACTGTCCTTCCCCCAAACCAGGTGGTTTGGGGTTTTTTGGTTTCCTGTTCTTTCTCCCTTTAGCCCACCTGTAACACCCCTCCCCAATACACCCCCTCTTAGAGAGAGAGGGCGGCTGCGTGGTGCTCGGCTCTCGGCTGGGGAAAAAACATGAGAAAAAGTTCCATCACAACACCCCCACATCAAGGCAGCTCAGACATGACAGCTGGAGAACTAGCCACAAGGAGGAGAATTTGGGCATTGCAGGGGATGCCATAGCAGCCAGAGGTGCTAAACAGGAAAATGGCCATGATCACACTGGGCTGCACTGGGAGGAGTGTGGCTGCACAAACAAGGACCCTTCTGGTCCATCTGGACTCAGCACTGGTGAGGCCACCTCTGGAGCAGTCAGTCCCACTGTGGGACTCCAAGGTCTGGAGGAATGGGGAAGAACTGTCATGTGGAAGAAAGTCTGCCCAGATACAGTGAGAGGAGTTACATGGAGAGGTTGAGAGACCCGGGCTTCTTCAGCCTGGGGAAGGGGAGGCTGAGGGAAGTCCTCTTTGTGCTACAGCAAAAGAACTTAAGAAAGGAAGCCCACCAAAAATGCAGTTTTGAAGGTCAGAGTAGACTTGAGGATAAATAAATGTCACTCTGAGGGCAGTGATGTGGTGCTAGAAGTCACTGGGAGCAAGTGTGGATGGGATGGTGGGTTTGTGCTTGTGGGATCAGCTGGTGAGGAGGGAGACACAGCAGAGGACATTTTTTCAGCCTGTCCAGGTCACTCTAGAACCTTCCTGCCTTCCAGCAGATCAACACTCACACACTTTGGTGTCATCTGCAATTTTACTGAGGGTCCAATTGATCCCCTCATCCAGATCATTAATAAAGTTGTTAAAGAAACTGGCCCCAGTGCTGAGCCCTGGGGAACACCACTTGTGACCTGCTGCCAGCTGGATTTAACTCCATTCACAACTGTTTGGGCCCGGCCTTCAGCCAGTTTCTAACCCAGCACAGAGTATCCCCATCTAATCCATGAGCAGGTAGTCTCTCCAGCAGGATGCTGTGGGAGACAGTGATGAAGGCTTTACTGAAGTCCAGGTAGATGACATCCAGAGCCTTCCCCTCATCCACTAAGCAGGTCACCTTGTCATAGAAGGAGGTCAGGTTGGTGAAGCACACTCTGCCTTTCCTAAACCCATGCTGACTGGGCCTGATCGCCTGAGTGTCCTGCATGTGCTGCATGATGGTACTCGGGATGATTAGTTCCATCCCCTTCCCCAGCACTGAGGTCAGGCTGACAGGCCTGTAGTTCCCTGGGTCCTCCCTCTGGCCCTTCTTGTAGATGGGTGTCACATGTGCCAGCTTCCAGTCAGGTGGAACCACCCTGGTCAGCCAGCACAGCTGGTAAATAAGGGGAAGTGGCTTGGGGAGCACTTCTGCCAGCTCCCTCAGTGCCCTCGGGTGTATCCCATCTGGACCCATGGACTTGTGCAGATCAAGGTGGCTGAGCAGGTCAGTAACCAATTCCCTCAGGATTATGGGGACATTGGTTGCTTTCACATCTCCATTTTTCCACTCAGGGGTCTGGGTATCAGGAGGAGACAACTGATCTTACTGCTAAGGACTGAGGGAAACATGTATTAAGTACCTCAGCCTTTTCTTCACACTCTGTCACAGGGGTTCCTCCTGGGTTGAAAAAGGTTGGGAGATTCTCCCTGTCCCTCCTTTTGTCATTAGTATATTTATATAAGTATCATTAGTTATCAATAACATTTAATATTAATATTATTATTAATAATACTTAATATTCATAGACCTAGTATTAATATTAGTCACATTATTATTAATGTATGTATAGAATTATTAAGAAAAGGAGGTACAGGGAGAATCTACCACCTTTAATGGAGGTCACAAAAAGAAATTTGCAAGGGCTGAGAACGTTTCCTAGTCAGAAACCCTCCTAGGTAGCCCATGAGCAGCCCCAGTAACCTTGGGGCTCAGGGCTTTCCCAGCCAAGACAACGGTCTGAAGTTTCCCTGATGTCATTTGGTGACTCTACTAGTGTCCCCCTTCAGAAATTCTAAACATACATCAATGGTTCCCTAAAAAATCTATGAAGCCTGAATGATGTTCCTGGCCTGAAACCTCCCCAGGGAGCCCACACGCAGCCCTGGTAACCCTGGAGGTCAGGACTGTCTATTCCAAGGGAACGGTCCTAACTGCGCCTGACATCATGTTCCGGATCTACCACATACTCATTGTCCAGCCATATCTCCCCAAAAAAGGGTGCAAAGATTGAAAGCTGTTCCTGACCTGAAATTTAACCAGGCAGCCCACTAGAACCCCCAATAACCACGGGGACTGATGTCATTTTCGGGCTCTACCAAAGTCCATCTGGGAAACTGCTGAATGCCCAACAATAGCTCCAAACAAAAGGTGCGCAGGCCAAGAGACATTCCTGGCCTGAAACCTCCCTGGGTACCCCTCAAAACACCACAAATCTGAACAGGTACTGAATAGAAGACCAATCTCCCTGGGGTAGGCATCTGAGCATGCAGGGCTGAGGATCTGGGGGATTTCACAGCAGAACTGGTCACCAGCATTGCCCTTGCAGAGGGGGAGGGAACATGTCTTGGTTGTGAGCACCACGGCGTGGAGAAACCCACTGCAGCTCCCGTGTGTCTGCCAAGGGCAGGAGGAGGAAGTGGGGAATGAAGCTGCCATGGCACATTCTCTGCCTCTTTGCATGAAGCCCTGTGCAAGGAGAACAAGGCAGTGAGAACTTGGGGCACTCTTCCCTGAGCAAAACCTTCTAATTGCAGACCCAAGGACTGCCTCTCCCTGTTCTATTAGATATGGGAAAGGGGTTTTTTTGGGAGGTGCATTGCCTGCTGTTTGTATGGGGCTCTGATGGGAGCTCTTCAGGTGTCAGTTTGTCCTTGCAACAGAAGGTCTGTCATCTAGGATAATTTCTAGTTGGTTGTTTCCTATTCCCCCAAGTACAGAGCTTTGTAGATTTGTTTTTCCTGATTTTGTCCCTGTGAAACACCAAGAAATGCCCAAATGCTCATCTAAAACTCTTCCTTTCATAAGGGGAAAGAGATCCCTCCCTGCTTGTCCAAGGCCTGGGGGTCCTTTCTCATGGGGAGACAAGGATATGTGATTCTCCTGCCCAGCTCTGGTTTGATCAGGAGAAAGGACTCTGCTGGACAGAAGGATTTCTCCCCAGCTGATGGAGGGAACATCAGAGATGAGATCAAAGAAATATCCCCATGGGGCCTGAGGCACCAGGAGGGAGCCTAGAAGAACTGGTGTTCTCCTGCTGAGCTGGGCCAGGCTCCTGGGATGGAGGGAGCTCATGGCAACCCAGCAGCACTGCAGAGACACAGCTCTGCCAAGGACCAGCTCCTCTGCCAAGCACACAGGGCTGGGGACACTGCCTGTAGGCACCGAGGGGAGACCTGTATGGCTGAGACAGCTGATGGATGCTGAGAGCTCTCTGGAGGAGAAAAATCCACAGCCTGATATGTCTGTGGGTGCAGGGCAATGCAGGTTCTGTTCCTGGAGGGATCTCCTAAAGCTGGGACATGGGACAGTGTGTGGGGTGTGTCAGGAAGATGGATTCTCTATAGGACCAGAACGTGCTGCATGGAAAGGATGCCCTTCTGCCCCATCAGAGGGACAGGGCAGGACAGCTGTCTTCTCCTGGGCATGGCTGAGGGCTGCCCAGGGCTGTCCTTGTGAGCAGGGTCCTTGGGACCCGGGGTCTGTGTGATGGGGCAGGGACTCTGCTGCTGCCAGGGTCAGCACTCAGCCTGCCTGCTGGGCTTTGCACAGGGATATAGACAGCACCTCTGGTTTGAAGCAGTGACCCAGGGAAGGGCAACGTAAGGTCCCTCTGCTGTAAGAAAATGCTGCATGGGTCAGCTTTGCTCCCAGCCAGAGCTGATCCTTGAGAAATGCCAAAGAGAATATTTCTCCAAAGGAGAGTCTTTGCTTTGACTTTTCCTCTCCTGTGGGCTGTGCTGAGTGTGGTAGATGAGAACTTATTTCTCCCCTTGAGAATATGCAGTGAAAACTTGATTCTCATGAAGATGTTGGAGCCTGGGCTGAGCCCTGCACACACAGAGGTTCCCTGGGGCAGTGCCCTGATGCCAGGAGGGGTCTGCAGAGCATAGCTGAGCACAGGGCAGGTTGGATGAGTTCTGTGAGCACAGAGCAGGAGGTCAGATGGGAAAAGAAAAACAGATGAATGGACAGCTCCAGGCAGCAGAGACATTGTCAGGCAGGGAGAAGGAACTGCTCCCAGAAATGCCCTGGCAGGGGGGATTTGAGACCTCCCTGACATCCCTCACACTGCAGACACTTTCCCACAGCAACCACCAGGTTTCTGCCACCAAGAACAGACTCTGCAGCCAGAGATTCAGGGCTTCAAGATGAGTCTTCTTGTTAGCCTGATGCCCATTGAGGAGAAACACGTGTGCCTCTCTGTCTGTCCCTGTCCTTCCAGCCTCGGCTGGAACATTTCCTGCTGTTTCCCCTCATGACCTTGCTCCCTTTGTCCCACCATTACCTGGGGCTCTGGGAACATCCATCCTTAGGGCTTACACTGAGCTGACCCTCATATCAGGACCCCCATCTGTAACACTGAGGACTTGCTGGGGTCTCCTGTTGGGCTGCAGGCTGCCTCCCACAATCGGACCGCGCTCCCAGGGACTCTTGTGCCCCAGAGAGGAGCCCCATGCAGGAGACATCTCAGCACAGAGGCCGTGGCAATGCCATTCATCACCTGTGTGTGAGCAGCTGCACTGAGCCCTGTGTGTCCCTGGCTGGGAGTGGGGAGCTGAGATCCTCCTTGGGTGGGATGAGACCGCAGGAGGGCTTTGGAGCTCTGCCCTGTGAGACTGGATTCCTCAGCTCTCTGTGGGGTCCAGTTTCTTCTGCAGGGAACAGCAGGGTGTGATCACAGAGCGTCCAGCACAGGGCAGCTGAGAGCAGGACTGATGGACAAAGCAGCTCTCCCCACTCTGCACTCAGGGGAAGGTTTCACTGGCACTGCAGCAGCAATGTCAGGGAGTTCTGACAGGAGAAACACTCCTCAGCTCCTTCCTATACACAGGGGATTTAGTCTGAGATCAGGACATCCTTCTATTTACTGACTGCTGCCAGGCAGGACTGAGTTCTCCAGAGCCCACAGCTGACCCTCCTCCCAGCAGTGGCACACTCAAGCCAGCACAAAGCAGACCTCCCAAAAGGGACCTTCCAAAAGTCCTCCTGATTTCAGAGAGTCAAGAGGTTTTCCTCAAGGAAGAGTTCCCTAACTTCTCACTACCTTTTCCACCTTGGACAGGTCTCCACACTTGACTGCAGCAGATGTCCAACAGCAGCAGCTCCATCAGCCAGTTCCTCCTCCTGCCCTTTGCAGACACTCGGGAGCTGCAGCTCCTGCACTTCCTCTTCCTGGGCATCTACCTGGCTGCCCTCCTGGGCAATGGCCTCATCATCATCACCATAGCCTGTGACCACCACCTCCACACCCTCATGTACTTCTTCCTCCTCAACCTCTCTATTCTTGACTTTAGCTGCATCTCCACCACTGTTCCCAAAGCCCTGGCCAATTCCTTGTGGGACACCAGGGCCATTTCCTACACAGGATGTGTGGCTCAAATCTTTTTCCTTTTATTTTTGTTCTCAACAGAGTACTATCTCCTCACTGTCATGGCCTATGACCGCTACGTTGCCATCTGCCACCCCCTGCACTACGGGACCCTCCTGGGCAGCAGAGCTTGTGTCCACATGGCAGCAGCTGCATCTCCCGTGTGTCTGCAAAGGGCAGGAGGAGGAACTGGCTGATGGAGCTGCTGCTGTTGGACATCTGCTGCTGTCAAGTGTAGAGACCTGTCCAAGGAGGAAAAGGCACAGTGAGAAGTTAGGAAACTCTTCTCGGACGAAAACTTCTTCCAACTCTTAGGGAACACCCTCAGATTGACTCTGTATTTAGGGGAGTTTTTTCAGGTCCCTTTTGGGAGGTCTGCTTTGTGCTGGCTTGAGTGTGTCACTGCTGGGAGGAGGGTTGGCTGTGGGCTCTGGAGAACTCTGTCCTGCCTGGCAGCAGTCAGTAAGTAGAAGGATGGTGTGATCTCAGACTAATTCCCCTGTGGATAGGAATGAGCTTTTCAGCACTGTCACACCAGTTTCACCTGAGGGCAGAGCAGAGCTTTGGAGTTTTGGTTTTCTCCTGCCTGTACCTGAGGAGTGTTTCTTCTGTCAGAACTCCCTGACGTTGCTGCTGCAGTGCCAGTGAAACCTTCCCCTGAGTGCAGAGTGGGGAGAGCTGCTCTGTCGATCAGTTCTGCTCTCAGCTGCCCTGTGCTGGACTCTCTGTGATCACACCCTGCTGATCCTTGCAGAAGAAACTGGACCTCACAGAGAGCTGAGGAATCCAGTCTCGCAGGGCAGAGCTCCAAAACCCTCCTGCGGTCTCATCCTACCCAAGGAGGATCTCAGCTCCCCGCTCCCAGCCAGGGACACACAGGGCTCAGTGCAGCTGCCCACACACAGGTGATGAGTGGCATTGCCACGGCCTCTGTGCCGAGATGTCTCCTGCATGGGGCTCCTCTCTGGGGCACAAGAGTCCCTGGGAGAGTGGTGCCATTGTGGGGGGCAGCTGCAGCCCAGCAGGAGCCCCCTGGAAGTTCAAGTCCTACAGATGGGGGTTCTAAAGTGAGGGTCAGTACAGTGCCCAGAGCCCCAACAATGGAAATGCCCAAAGCCGCAGTAATGGTGGGACAAAGGCAGCAAGGACAGGAGGGGAAACAGTGAGAAATGGTCCAGGCAAGGCTGGAAGGACAGGGACAGACAGACAGGCACTCAGGGATTTTTAGTCACTGAGGGTTGGGTTGCCAATGAGAAAACTCAGCCTGTAACACTGGAACTCTGAGTGCAGAGTTTGTTCTGAATGGCAGAAACCAGGGGATCAGTTTGAGAAAGTGTAAGCACTGCTGGGGATGCCAGGGACGTCCCAAATCCTCACTGCCAGGGCATTTCTGGGAGCAGCTCCTTCTCCCTCCCTGACAATGTCTCTGCTGCCTGGAGCTGTCCCTGCAGCTGCGTCTCTTTGCCCATGTCACCTCCTGCTCTGTGCTCTCAGAACTCATCCATCCTGCCCTGTGCTCAGCTCTGCTCTGCAGACCCCTCCTGGTATCAGGGCACTGCCCCAGGGAACCTCTGTGTGTGCAGGGCTCAGGAGATGCTCTGACAAGTCCTAATGACCAATGAGTTTGCACTGCCTTCTGCAAAGTTATCAGGAAAATCTCAGCTCCCACTTCCCACCCAGCCCACACTACCCAAAAATTCAAAGCAAAATCTCTTTACCTGGAGTGGAAAATGCATCCCTGGTGTTAATGAAAACTCACTGGGAAATTCCCAGGGATCAGCTGCAGCTGGGATCAAACCTGTCCTACACAGCTCACCTGGACAGCAGAAGAACCTTATACTGTCCTTCCATGGGTTACAATTTCCACCCACAGCTTCTGTCTGCAGTGTTGCTGATGGAAGCCCAGCAGGCAGGCTGAGTGCTGACCCTGGCAGCAGCAGAGACCCTGCCCCAGCACACAGTTTTTGGGTTGCAGGGACCCTGCTTGCAAGGACAGCCCTGGGCCCAGGAGAAGACAGCTGTCCTGCCCTGTCCCTCTGATGGGGCACAAGGGCATCCCTTCCAGGCAGCACTTTCTGCTCCTATAGAGAACCTGTCCTCCTGACAGACCCCACACACTGTCCCATGTCCCAGCTTTAGGAGATCCCTCCAGGAACAGAACCTGCATTGCCCTGCACCCACAGACATACCAGGGAGAGGCTGTGCAGATTTCTCCTCCAGTGAGCAATCAGCATCCATCAGCTCTCTCAGCCTCACAGGTCTCCCCTTCTTGCCTACAGGCAGTGTCCCCAGCCCTGTGTGCTTGGCAGAGGAGCTGCTCCTGGGCAGAGCTGTCTCTCTGCAGTGCTGCTGTGTTGTCATGAGCTCCCTCCATCCCAGGAGCCTGGCCCAGCTCAGCAGGAGAAGACCAGTTCTTCTAGGCTCCCTCTGGTGCCTCAGGCCTCATGGGGATCATTCTGTGTTCTCATCTCTGATGTTCCCTGCCATGGCTGAGGAAAAATCCTTCTGTCCAGCAGATTCCTCTCTCCTGATCAAACCAGAGCTGGACAGGAGAATTCCCTTTCCTTCTCACCCCATGAGACAGGACCCTGAGGCAGGGACAGGGAGGGGACTATTCCCCCTGTGAAAGGAAGGGGTTTAAGTGAGCATTTGGGCATTTCTTGGAGTTTCACAAGAACAAAATCAGGAAAAACAAATCTACAAAGCTCTGCTCTGCAGCTGGGGGAAGTGGAATCCACAATCCAGACAAGATCCTAGATATCAAAAAAGATAGACCTTTTTGCCCCAAGTTCTCACTGCCTTGTTCTCCTTGCACAGGGCTTCCTGCAAAGAGGCAGAGAATGTCCCATGGCAGCTTCATTCCCCACTTCCTCCTCCTGCTCTTGGCAGACACAGGGGAGCTGCAACGGGTTTCTCCATGCTGTGCTGCTCACAACCAATACATGTTCCCTCCCCCTCTGCAAGGGCAATGCTGGTGACCAGTTCTGCTGTGAAATCCCCCAGATCCTCAGCCTCACATGCTCAGATGCCTACACCAGGGAGATTGGTCTTCTTGTATCTAGTACCTGTTTAGTTTTGGGGTGTTTTGTGGGATACCTGGGAAGGTTACCTTAAGGTTTCTCATGCTGCTAGTAGGTTATCTACGGAGATTTCAGGCCAGGATTGTGTTTTGCCCTCATCCCTTTTTTGGGGAACTATGTCTGGACGTACAGATCTTTCAAAGTTGGACACTGGGAGAGCCTGAAAATGATGTCAGGCACTGTTAGAACATTGTCTTGTGCTTCACATCTGAACACTGACGAGGGTTCATGCCAGGAAAATCCTTCAGCCCTCGCTCCTCTTGTTAGAGACCTGTTGCTGGAGGTTTAGCACTTGCGAAGGTGATTGCTGGTAGACGGAAAAATGACATCAGGCACTCTAAAGACTGTTGCCTTGGCTAGGAATGCCCCAAGCCTCAAGGTTTGCTGTACTGCCATTCTACTGCCTGGGGAGGTTTCAGGCCACAAACCTTTTACAGCCCTGACACCAATTTGTTTGGGAGCTATTCCTGGACGTTTCTCAGTTTCAAAGGTGGGCTCTTGTAGAGTTTGGAAATGAAGTCAGGCAATCTTAGGGCTGCTCCCTCTTCTAGGAAAGCCCTGAGCCCCAATGTTCCTAGGGCTGCTAGTGGGCTACCTGGAGAGGTTTCATGCCAGAAACATCTCTCAGCCCACGCACCTTTTGTTTGGGAGCTATTACTGCACATTTAGAATTTTCAAAGTTGGACTCTGGTAGAGCCTGAAAATTACATCAGGGACCCTTAGGACCATTCCCTCAGCTACGAAAGCTCTGAGCCCCAGAGTTACTGGGGCTGCTTTTGGGCTACCCAGGGAACTTTCAGGCTCTCAAACCTTTTCTTTGGGACCTATTGCTGGACATTTGGCATTTTTGACTGTAGACATGGGTAGAGACAGAAAATGATGTCTGGTATTATAGGACCATTGTCTTGGCTAGGAATGCTTTTTGTCCCAAGGCTACCAGGGCTGCGTGTGGGCTACCTGGGGAGGTTTCAGCCCAGGAACATCATTCATCCTTCATAGATTTATTTGGGAGCTATTGCTGTATGTTTAGAATTTTTAAAGGGGGACACTAGTAGAGCCACAAAATGACACCAGGGACTCTTCAGACCATTCCAGTGGTTAGGAAAGCCCTGACCTCCAAGGTTACTGGGGCTGCTAGTGGGCTACCTTGGAGGGTTTCTGGCTGGGAGACTTTTTCAGCCCTTGCTAATTTTTTTTTGGTGATCTACAATAAAGGTTTTGGATTCTCCCTGTCCCTCCTTTTCTTAGTAGTTCTATAAATACATGAATAACAATGTTACTGGTATAAATAATAGTCCTTTAAATATTAAGTAATATTAATTATCTATATTAATATTGATATTAATAATAATTATATAAATATATTAATGACAAACGGAGTGACAGTGAGAATCTCCAACGTTTATTCGACTCAGGGGGACCAATGTAATAGAGGGTGAAGAAAAGGCTGAGGAACTTAGTGCCTTTTTTTCCACAGTCTTTAGCAGTAAGACCAGTTGTGTCCTGATACCCAGACCCCTGTGTGGAAAAATGGAGATGTGAATCGGACCGAAGCTCTCATAATCCCAGGGGAATTGGTTAGTGACCTGCTCAGCCACTTAGATCTGTACAAGTCAATGGGTCCGGATAGGATACACCTGAGGTTACTGAGGGAGCTGGCAGAAGTGCTCACCAAGCCACTTTCCCTTATTTACCAGCAGTCCTGGCTGACCAGGGTGGCTCTACCTGACTGGAAGCTGGCACATGTGACACCCATCTACAGGAAGGGCCAGTAGGACGTTCCCAGGGAACAAAATGCCTGTCAGCCTGACCTCGGTGCTGGGAAAGGTGATGGAACAAATCATCTTGAGTCCCATCATGTAACACATGCAGGCACCCAGGGGATCAGGCCCAGTCAGATCGTGCTTGACCAAACTGATGTTTTTCTGTGACAAGGTGACCTGCTCTTTGGATGTGGGGAAGGCTGTGGATGTGATCTACCTGGACTTCAGTGACACCTTCATCACTGTCTCCCACAGCATCCTGCTGGAAGAACTAGCTGCCCATGGATTAGATGTGTATAGTCTTTGCTGGGTTAGAAACTGGCTGTACAGCCAGACCCAAACAGTTGTGGTGAAGGGAGTTAAATCCAGTTGGCAGCAGGTCACACATGGTGTTCCCCAGGGCTCAGTTCTGGGGTCAGTTCTCTTTAGTATCTTCATTAAGGATCTGGCTGAGGGGATCAATTGGACCCTCAGTAAATTTGCAGATGGCATCAAAGTGTGTGAGTGTTGATCTGCTGGAAGGCAGGAAGGCTCTGCAGGGTGACTTGGACAGGCTGAAAAAAGGTCCTCCAGGGGAAATTCCTTTGAAATCTAAGGAATCACTAAGGACCCAACTAAAATCCAAGTAGCTGTAGAAGTCTTGAGTTTTATAATGAATGTTACTTGAAGAGCCATGCTTGTAAGGGCTTTCTGGATGTTAATGAGCCCCATGGTGTCTTTTCTTCTGAGTCCACAGACCTCAGATACCAAGAGGAGAGTGAAGGAATGTCTCCAGAAGTTGAAGTCAGGAGTAATGCCCAAAGTACCTTGAAGCATTAACAGGCCCCACTGGGAGCCATTGCTGGCAGAACCTGTCCATGGGCTCAATAGAATAGACAACTATAGACAAACACAGGCAAAGCACAGGCAGCTCTGATGCTGAGGACACCCTGGCTTGGTCTGATGAAGCAGAAATGCCAAGTGCTGACCCCCAGCCCCTGGGCAGGGAGATCCTGACCCTCACCTGTGTCTCAGGGCTCTTCCATGGGATGTGGGGAGTGTGACACCAAGGGAAGCATAGGGTTATTACACATGGTGTCCTCTCTTTAGGTGGGTACAAGGAGGCAATAATGCTTTATGGCCATGAGGACAATGTGTCTCCTCTGAAGCGTCTGTGGCAGGGACATCAGCTATAGCCAAGGGGTAAAGACCTCATTTCTATCAGACCATTTTAGCCTGCCCAGCACCCTTGGCCATCTGCACCACAGCCCATCCCACACTTCCCCTTGCCTTGTCTAGTTCACCTACAGACTGCAGGCAACCACACCCCGTTCCCCACTTTGATTTCACTCCCTGATGTCCCTGCCTGTACTGCTGTCTTTCCCTCCTCACCAGCTGATCCTGGAAACACAAAGCTGCCAGCTCATCCACACTTCCTCTGAGTGACTTTTAGCACCACAGCACTACCCTTAGAGTGACATTTCTTTATCCTCATGTCCACTCTGACCTTCAAAGTCACAGTTTCACATGGACTTTCTTATGTTCTTTCCACACAGCACGAAGTGGGCTTTCCCTCAGCCTCTATTCCCCAGGCTAAAGATGCCCTGGGTCTCTCAGCCTCTGACCTTCAAAGCTGCAGATTTGCTGTTGTGCTGGAACCTGTTGTGGTTTTGCTCCAGCCAAGCACCACACAGGTGTTCCCTCTCTAAGAGGATGTGTTTGGAAATTGAGGAAGGGGAAAGGGAGGGAAAAGGAAATCAAAACAACCCAAACCTCTTGAATTGGGATAAGGACAGTTTACTGGGACAGCAGAGAGAGAGAAACAACAGTAGGACTTTGCAGCAAAATATACAAAACTGGTGATGCACAATGCAGCTTCTTGCTGAACCACACAGCTCAGACCTCACAGCTCAGAGCTGTCCTGAAACTAGGCAGTGCCCAAAGCCACGTGTCCTGGAGGGGTAGCCTCTTCCTCCCACCAGCCTCTCGTCATCTGCTGAGCATGATGTAATTGACATGGAAGACCCACTTTGACCATGTTGGAACACCTGTCCTGGCTGTGTTCCTTCCCAGCTTCCTGGGTGCCCACCACCCTTTCGTTAGCAGAGCAGCATGAACAACTGAAAGGTCCTTGAATGGTTGCACACAATGAAATCATCCCAGTGTTATCAGCACTGTTGTCACCTGAACTCCCAAACACAGCATTCCACCCGCTGCTAGAAAGAAACCAGGCCACCTTTGTAGACACCAAGTGAAACACAACAGTGGGGTCACTCCTGCAGTCATCCCTCTTCAGAGGGATCTGAACAGATTGGACCAATGGGCTGAGACCAACAGGATGAGGTTTAACATGGACAAGTGCAGACTGCTGCACGTGGGACATAACAACCCCGTGCAGCGCTACAGGCTGGGGGAGGTTGGCTGGAGAGCTGTCAGGAAGAGAAGGACCTGGGGGTGTTGGCTGACACCAGGCTGAATATGAGCCAGCAGTGTGCCCGGGCAGCCAAGAAGGCCAATGGCATCTTGGCTTGTATCAAAAACAGTGTGGCCAGTAGGTCTGGGGAGGTGATTGTGCCCCTGTGCTTGGCATTGGTGAGGCCACACCTTGAGTACTGTGTGCAGTTCTGGGCTCCACACCATACAAAGGACACTGAGGTCCTTGAGCAAGTGCAGAGAAGGGCAACCAGGCTGGTGAAGGGGCTGGAGGGCAAATCCTATGAGGAACGGCTGTGGGAGCTGAGGATGTTCAGCCTGGAGAAGAGGAGGCTGAGGGGAGACCTTATCACCAACTACAGCTACCTGAAAGGAGGTTATAGAGAGGTGGGTGATGGTCTCTTCAGCCAGGGGACAGGAGATGGGACAAGGGGCAGTGGCATGAAGCTGTGCCAGGGCAGGTTTAGATTGGATATTGGAACAGGCTGCCCAGGGAGGGGGTTGAGTCACCTTCCCTGGATGTGTTTAAAAAAAGGGTAGATGAGGTACTACGTTTTCCAAATCTCTGAAGCTCACAGTATAAACCAGAGAGCTGAGCGGAGGTGGAAACCTGTTGAGAAAAGTGAAGTGCACACATCCAGCCAGCTTGCTCATAAGGTGTCCTTACGCATGGTGGTACCATCAGGAGAGGTGGAAACACCTGAGTGATGGGGGAGATGAAAGGGACAGATTGGCAGTAATGCAGGTACAGGGGAAGGTATTTATTCTGCTATCATCTGTACCAATCCTAGAAATTCACATTCTGCCCTGGATGGAAAGCATGGCCATTTCAGTCATGGGCTAATAAACTGTAGTCAACATGCAGTGTCAGGGTCACACAAGACTACAGCAGGAATGGGATGAACGTGGACACTGTTATTATAGCACAGCCAAACTGGAACAAAAGCAACCCCAACTACAGAAGGAACAAAATAAAGACTGGTCACACGGTGAGTTCCATGGTCAGTGATATGCAAAGGGTCACCCAAGACCTGCAGATACATCATTAGGAATGGGATGAACGTGAAACCTTATTACAGCTGAGACAAAACAGAAACTGAAAAAAACCTCTGACAACTAAAACTTACTAAATAGAAACTGGTCCTAATGAGAGTTTCATGGCCAGTGATATGCAGAAGAAGATGAAAAGTCTCTTGCTGCTTAGAAACATCCAGTCCTCAGTTTCCACATGGCATTCTTGAGCTCCTGGTTCCTCATGCTGTAGATGAGGGGGTTCACTGCTGGTGGAAACACTGAGTAAAGAAATGACGCTACCAGGTCCAGAATTAGGGAGGAGATGGAGGGGGGCTTCAGGTAGGAAAATATGACAGTGCTGAGAAACAGGGACACCACAGCCAAGTGAGGGAGACAGGTGGAAAAGGCTTTGTGCCGTCCCTGCTGCGAGGGGATCCTCAGCACAGCCCTGAAGATCTGCACATAGGACACCACAATGAACACAAAACACCCAAAAGCTAAACACGCACTGACCACAATGAGTCCAGCTTCCCTATCAAAAAAGATAGACCTTTTTGCCCCAAGTTCTCACTGCCTTGTTCTCCTTGCACAAGGCTTCCTGCAAAGAGGCAGAGAATGTCCCATGGCAGCTTCATTCCCCACTTCCTCCTCCTGCCCTTGGCAGACACAGGGGAGCTGCAGCGGGTTTCTCCATGCCGTGCTGCTCACAACCAATACATGTTCCCTCCCCCTCTGCCATGGCAATGCTGGTGACCAGTGCTGCTGTGAAATCCCCCAGATCCTCAGCCTCACATGCTCTGATGCCTACCCGAGGGTGATTGGGTTTTTTTGTATTTAGTATTTGTTTATATTTGTGATGTTTTATGGAATAATGTGGGAGGTTTCAGCCCAGGAACCTCTTTAGACCCTTTCTCTTTTTGTTTGGGAGCTATTGCTGGACATTTAGCAGTTTCTAAGTTTGACCCTGGTAGAGTCGGAATTAGATGTCAGTCCAATTTAGGACTGTTCCTGTGGCTAGGAATGCCCTGATCCCAAGGGTAACCTGGTCTGCTGGTGGGCTACCCTGGGAGGTTTCAGGCCAATAACATCTTTCAGCCCTTACAAGGTTTGTTTGAAACTCTTGTGGGAGGTTTATCATTTTTGAAGCTGGATGCTGATATAACCTGAAAGTGACGTCAGGCACTGTTAGGACTGTTCCTGTGGAAAGGAAAAGCCTGAGCTTCAAGATTACTCATGCTGCTACTGCGCTACCTGAGGAGGTTTCAGGCCAGGAACATCTTTCAGATCTCACACCTTTTTTTTGGGAGCTATTGCTGGATGTTTAGCATTGTTGAAGTAGAACGCAGGTAGAGTCAGAAAGTGATGTCAGACACTGTAAAGACTGTTCCCTTAAAAGGAGTGCTCGGAGTCCCATAGTTACTGGGTGCTAGTGTGCTCCTATGGGAGGTATGAGGTCAGGAATGTTTTTCAGCCTTTGTACCTTTAGTTTGGGAGCTGTTGCTGGGTGTTTAGCACTTTTGACAGTTGGTACTGGTAGAGCTGGAAAATGACGTCAGGCACTGTTACGACTGTTCCCTTAGCTAGGAAAGCCCTGAGCCCCAAGGTTAGTGGTTCTCAGAGTGTGCAACCTGGGGAGGTTTCAGACCAGTAGGATCCTTCATCCCTCACAACTTTTGTTTGGGTGCTATTGATGGGTATTTAGCATTTTGAAACTTGATGCTGATAGAGCCAGAAAATGATGTCTGGCAGTTTTAGGACCATTCCATTGGAATGGAAAGCCTTGAGCACCAAGGTTACTGGTTCTTCTAGTATGCATCCTGGGGAGGTTTAATGCCAAGAACCTTTTTCAGCCCACACAGCTTTTGCTTGAGACCTATTGCTCTACATTTAACAGTTTTGAATGTGGAAGCTAGTAGAGCCTGAAAATTACTTCAGGCATGTTTAAGGCCTCTTCCCTTGGCTATGAAAGCCCTGAGCCATAAGGTCAGTGGTCCTGTTTGTAGTCTACATGGGGAGGTTTCAGGCCAGGAACTTCTTTCAGCCCTTGCACCTCTTGTTTTGGAGCTATTTGTGCAGTTTAGCAATTTAAAAAGTGGAGGACTGCAGAGCCATGCAATGATGTCAGGCACCAGTAGGGTCGTTGCCTTGGCTAGGAATGTGCTGAGCCTTAATGTTACTCTTGCTGCTAGTGGGTGACCTATGGAGGTTTCAGACCAGGATCATCTTTGGCCTTTGCCACTTTTCATTTGGGAGCCAATGTTGGACGTTTAGGAGTTTCAAAGTTGGATGCTTGGAGAGCCAAAAAATAACATCAAGCATTGTTAGGACATTACCTTTGTAAGGAGAAATCTGAGCCCTAATATTACTGGGGCTGCTAGAGTGCTAACAAGGGAGATTTCAAGCCAGGAGCCTCTTTCAGCCCTCACCCCTTTTCTTTAGGAACAATTGCTGGACATGTAGAAGTTTAAAATATGGACACTGGTGGAGCCTGAAAAAAAACATCAGGCACTGTTAGAACCATTCCCCCCACTAGGAATGCCCTGATCCTAACGGTTGCTGGGGCTGCTTGTCCACTCCCTGCGCAGGTTTCAGGGCTGGGGCTGCTTGTCCACTCCCTGAGCAGGTTTCAGGGCAGTAACATCTTTAAGCTCTCGCACTGTTGTTTGGGAGCTGTTGCTGGATGATTAGAGGTTTCGAAGATGGACACAGGTAGAGCCTGAAAATGATGTCAGGCACTGTTAGGATGTTACCCTTGACTCTGAAAGCCCAGAGCTGAAACGTGAACAGGGCTTCTAGTGTCCCATCTGGGTAGGTTTCAAGCCAGGAATGTTTTCAGCCCTCACACATTTGGTTTAGAGTTATTACTGGACATTTTATTTAATAGTAATTATGAATAAATTATAAATTATAAATTAACTAATAATAAATTAATTATAAATTACAGTTTCAAATTTGGATGCTTTTGGATCAGGAATATTATCTCTGGTACAGTTTGGACCAGTTCCTTGGAAGAAATACCCTGAGCCCAATGGTATACAGGGGCTGCTAGTGGGATACCTGTGGAGGTTTCAAGCCAGGAATATCTTCAAGCCCTCACTTCTTTTGTTTGAGACCTATTACTGGAGGTTTAGCACTTTCAAACTTGGTTACTGAAAGATCAAAAAATGATGTCAAGCACTCTTAGGACAGTTGCCTTGGCTAGGAATGCCCTGAGCCTCAAGGTTTGTTGCACTGCTAGTCTACTACCTGGGGAGGTTTCAGGCCAGAAGCATCTTTCAGCCCTCACACCTTTTGTTTGGGGGCTCTAACTGGACATTTGGCAATTTTGAAGTTGGATACTTGTAGAGCCCAAAAATGACACCAGGCACTCTGCAGACCATTCCCTCAGCTACAGAAGCTCTGAGCCCTGAAATTACCGGGGCTGATCACCCTGCCAGGGGACATTTGGGAGTCCCAAATTATTTCAGCTCTCAAACCTTTTGTTTGGGAGCTATTGCTGGATGCTTAACATTTTGAATGTGGATGCTGGGAGAGCCAGAAAATGGTCTGCTATTATAGGACCATTCCCTTGGCTAAGAATGACCTTTCCCCCAAGGTTCCTGGGGGTCTGTGTGGGCTACCTGGGGAGCTTTCAGCCCAGGAACATCTTTCAGCCTTCACAGATTGATTTGGGAGCTATTGATACATGATTAGAATTTTTGAAGGAGGACAGTAGAAGAGACACAAAATGACATCAGACACTCTTAGCACAGTTTCCTAGGCTAAGAAAGCCCTGAGCCCCATGGTTACTGGGGCTGCTAGTGGGCTACCTTGGGAGGTTTCTGGCCAGGAAGCTTTTTCAGCCCTTGCATGTTTTGTTTGCGACCTACATTAAAGGTGGGAGATGCTCCCTGGTAATCCTTTTGTTATAAATTCTATAAATATATTAATAACAAAACGAGGGACAGGGAGAATCCTCCACCTTTATTGGATCCGGGGGGAACCACTGAGATGGAGAATGAAGAAAAGGCTGAGGAACTTCATGCCTTTTTTGCCTCAGTCTTTAGTAATAAGACCAGTTGTTTCCTGATCCCCAGGAGTAAAAAGATGGGGACACGAAGTAAGACCCTGCTTAGATCTGCACAAGTCAATGAGTCCAGATGGGATACAGTCGAGGGCACTGAGGGAGCTGGCAGAAGTGCTCCCCAAGCCACTTTCCCTTATTTACCAGCAGTCCTGGCTGACCGGGGTGGTTTCACCTGACTGGAAACTGGCACATGTGACACCCATCTGCAAGAAGGGACAGAAGGAGGACCCAGGGAACTACAGGCCTGTCAGCCTGACCTCAGTGCTGGGGAAGGGAATGGAACTAATCATCTTGAGTACCAGCATGCAGCACATGCAGCACACTCAGCTGATCAGGCCCAGTTAGCATGGGTTTAGTATGTGCTTGAGGAAGCTGATCTCCTTCCATGACAAGGTGACCTGCTTAGTGGAGGAGGGGAAGGCTGTGGATGTGATCTACCTGGACTTCAGTAAATCCTTCATCACTGTCTCCCAAGACATCCTGCTGGAGAAATTAGCATCTAATGGGTTCGATGGGTATACTCTGTGCTGGGTTAGAAACTGGCTGAAGGCCGGGCCCAAAGAGTTGTGGTGAACAGAGTTGAGATGAGAGGAAATGGTTTCAAGTTGTTCCAGGGGAGATTTATTTCTCACATCAGGAAGAATTTCTTTCCTGAAAGGGTAGTCAAGTATTGGAACAGGCTGCCCAGGGAAGTGGTGCAGTCACCATCCCTGTTGGTATTTCAAAAGGCGTGGGCCTTGTTCCTTCTGGTTTGTCTAAGCTGTAATAACATGGGCCACAGTCATCCCATTCCTCATGCAGTATCTCCAGGCCTTGTGTGACCCTGACACTATGGAATGACGAGCTGTGCTCTCTTTGCATCATGTCTGTCTGCAAACAGCCAAAAGTTTTCCTTTTCTTTTTTTAATTTCTTTTTATAAACACTTTACAAGCATCTTCATCAGCTGAATCACTTGACTCCTTGAATCACTTCACAACTTGGGAATTTCCAGGAAGTGTCATACTCACCTTCCCTTGAACCTGCATTACCCCCAGTCTGTCTCTTCATCATCCTCATCACTGAGGTGTTTCCACCTCTCCTGGTGATACGGCCATGCCCAAGGACACCTTCTCCAGACTACCCTGATGTGTGCACTTCCCTTTGCTCAAAGGTTTCCACCTCCACTTGCTCTTTGGTCATTCAGATGCCGATAAACTTTGAGCTTCAGAGAGTTGGAAAACATCTCATCTTTCAGCAGTCTAATGAACTGTTCTGTCAGTGGTTCAGTGTGTTGATAAGTGACGTTTCTATGCATCTGATTGAAACTGTTCTGGGAGAGAATCTCCTCTGAAAGCTGACCCCCTTCACATGCTGCTTGGCCGTAGCAGCAGCTGAGGAGAGAGATTTCATGGTTATTAAACTGGATCATGTTGAACTGCTGTTTGTGGTCAGAGAAATCTGTCTGTGCCTGTGAGCACAGATGATGGGAGGAAAAGTGTTGGGAGTCCCAGGAGGTCAGTGAGGGAACTGCTGTGCTTGGGGAAGAGCAAGGTTCTCCAGACAGGGTTGGATGTCAAGAGACTGCTTTTCCTGCCTGTCCAGACCTCTTTTGGAGACCTCTGGGCCAGCATCTATTTTACAGTTTTGTTAAAACATCTTCCATGAACTGAAAAATGACAGAAACATTTTTTTTTCTATGAAAAATTCCTCCATTGTGAAATTACTGTGATTGTTTCATCACCCAACTAAAACTTCTCCAATTACTTATACAAGCCTTCATTTTTGAAAGAAAATTATGCCAATAGACATGCTTGTAAAGGCTTTCTGGATGTTAATGAGCCCCATGGTGTCTCTGGTGAGTCCAGAGACTTCAGCTACAAAGAGGAGAGTGAAGAAACTTCTCAAGAAGTTCAAGTCAGGAGTAATGCCCAAAGTACCTTGAAGCACTAACAGGCCCCACTGGGAGCCATTACTGACAAAGCCTCCCCATGGGCTCATTAGAGCAGAGAACTGGAGGCCATGAGGACAAACCCAGGCAAAGCACAGGCAGCTCTGATGCTGAGGACACCCTGGCTTGGTCTGATGAAGCAGAAATGCCAGTGCTGACCCCCAGCCCCTGGGCAGGGAGATCCTGACCCTCACCTGTGTCTCCAGGCTCTTCCTTCAGATGTGGAGTGTGACACCAAGGGACAGACAGTGGTATGACACATGGTGGCCTCCCCTGGCTTGGGTGCAAGGAGGTGATGATACTCCATGGCAGTCAGGACAATGTGCCTCCTCTGAGGCCTCTGTGGCAGGGATATCAGCTCTAGTCAAGGAGTCTAATACCTGGCTGGCACCCTTGTCCATCTGCACCACAGCCCATCCCACACTGTCCCATGCATGTGCTGTTTCCCTGCAGGCTTCAGGCACCCAAACCCCTTCCCCACCTTGATCTCACTCCACGATGTCTCTTCCTGTCTCTCCTTCCTCAGCAGCTGTTCCCACAAGCACAAAGCCACCAGCTCATCCACATTTCCTCCGAGTCACTTTTATCACCACAGCACTACCCTCAGAATGACATTTCTTTATCCTCACGTCCACTCTGACCTTCACAGCTGCAGTTTCACGTGGAGTTTTTTTCTTAAGTTCTTTAAATGTAGCACAAAGAGGGCTTCCCTCAGCCTCCCCTTCCCCAGGCTAAAGAAGCACGGGTCTCTCAGCCTCTCCACACAAGACCCCTAACTGTATCTTGGCAGACTTTCTCTCCCCTCATGACAGTTCCTTTCCATTCCTCCAGATCAGGGAGCCCCACACTGGGACTGACTGCTCCAGAGGTGGCCTCACTCGTGCTGAGTCCAGATGGACCAGAAGGGCCCTTGTCTGTGCAGCCACACTCCTCCCAGTGCAACACAATGTGCTCGTGGCCAGATCCCTGTTCAGCACCTCTGGCTGCTATGGCAGCCCCTGCAATGTCCGAATTCTTCTCCTTGCAGCCGGTTCTCCATTTAGTCATGTCTGAGCTGCCTTGATGAGCAGGTGTTGTGCTGGGACCTTTTGCCATGGTATCTCCCCAGATGAGATACAAGCACCACACAGCTGGTCTCGGTCTCCATGTGGGTGTGTATGTTGGGAGGGAGTGAGAAGGTGTAAGAAGACGTGCAGACACAAAGGCCATGGAAGAAGGAATGGGGGGGAAAATGAGGCGCTCCATGTGCCAGAGAGAGATCCCCTGCAGCCTGTAGGGAAGACCATGGTGAAGCAGGCTGTCCTGCTGCAGCCCATAGATAAGGACAGGACCAGAGACCATCTATGGTCTATGAAGAGACCAACCCATTCCCAGCAGGTTTGGTGGGGGACTTGTGACCCTGTGGGGGACCAGGTTGGAGCAGCCTGAGCCAGAAGGTCAGCACCCCAAGGAAGGGAGCCATGCTGAGGCACATGGTGAGGAGATGATGCCCAAATAGAAAGGATTGAAGTTGGAGAAGTTCTTGGAGGACTGTGTGCCGTGGGTGGGATCCCACAGTGCAGCAGGGGAAGGGGTGTGTATCACACCCTCCCCAGCAAAGAAGTAAAACAACTCAGGAGGAACTGACTGAAACCCCATTCCCTCAGTCCTTACCCCTCCCTGTACCACTGTCAGGGGATGAAGGGAGAAAAATCATGACTAAAGTGAAGTCTGCTAAGAAGGGAGGGGTGAGGGAAGGTACTTGAAGACCTGGCATCACTGGGTGTGTAGTTGTAGTGTAATAAATTTGTTTCCTTTATTCTGTGTTGAGCCTGTTTTTCTCATGACACTAATTGCAGGGTGGTACCTCTCTGTCCTTATCTCAAATCCTAAGCCTCCCAATATCTATGTTCTCCCCTTTCTGGATGAAAAGGGGAATGATAGGGGGATTTTGATGGGCATTTGGCCTCTAGCCAGGGCCAAACCACCGTAGTTCTCCACAGACCATGGAGGGGCATAAAGTCCCTGTATTACACATGAAAAACCTGTTGGGGAAGACACTCTGGGTTGTTCCTTCTTCAGACAAAGGCAAACCCATTCACCGGATTGCTTTTGCTCAGGGACCTGGGTGCACTTGGTGGGGGATGTGAAAAAATGGGGAAGTCCAGCATGTACACAAAGGGGTTTTAGTTCCAGGTAAGGATAGCCAGTAAATTTTTGGTGTATAACAAAATCTGTCCATGAAAGATGTTCTACACAATAGATCAATGATGTTATGAATGTCCCCAGTCCTCTGAAAATGTAAGATCTGGCCATGATGTAGATGGTGTGGAAACAGGGCTGGATAATGTCTTGGTTCTGGCAGTCTGTCTTTGCTGTCAGGCAGCACTCTAATCATCAGGTCAGTAAGGTACCCTCTGTTAGCACTGGGTGTGAGTGTAACTGGCCAAGATTATTCTACATTCATGGAAAATTTTGTAAGTAAACTGTCCTTATCCCGTCCTGTCATGGTGGGAAAGCATTGCCATTACAGACAAGTACTCCAGTTGCTCAGATGATGAAAATGTTCTTGTAAAATTTTTATTAATAAAAGGGTGAAAAAAAGAGGAAAATTATGGCTCTGTGGAAGCAGACATGATGCAAAGAGAGCAAAGCTCATCCTTACATGTAAGACCAAGTGATACTGCATTAGGAATGGGATAAAAGTTGATCATGTTACTATAGCTTAGAAAAACTAGAGGGAAATCAAAAACTACCAACTAAAACCCCTATTAAATATGAGCTGATCATAACAGGAGTTACATTATCAGTGGTATTCAGAAGACAAGCAGTTTATTGCTGCATAGAAACTACCAGTCATCAGTTTCCACATGGCATCCTTGAGCTCCTGGTTTCTCATGCTGTAGATGAGGGGGTTCACTGCTGGTGGAAACACAGTGTAAAGAAATGCCAATACCAGGTCCAAAGATTGGGAGGAGATGGAGGGAGGCTTCAGGTGGACAAACACACCAGTGATAATAAACAGGGAGACCACGGCCAGGTGAGGGAGGCAGGTGGAAAAGGCTTTGTGCCGTCCCTGCTGCGAGGGGATCCTCAGCACAGCCCTGAAGATCTGCACATAGGACACCACAATGAACACAAAACACCCAAAAGCTAAACACGCACTGACCACAATGAGTCCAGCTTCCCTGAGGTAGGCATCTGAGCAGGAGAGCTTGAGGATCTGGGGGATTTCACAGAAGAACTGGCCAAGGGCATTGCCATGGCAGAGAGGCAGTGAAAATGTATTGGCTGTGTGAAGCACAGAATTGAGAAACCCACTGCCCCAGGCAGCTGCTGCCATGTGGACACAAGCTCTGCTGCCCAGGAGGGTCCCGTAGTGCAGGGGGTGGCAGATGGCAACGTAGCGGTCATAGGCCATGACTGTGAGAAGACAGAGCTCTGTGGAGACCAAAAATAAAAAGAAAAATTGTTGAGCCACACATCCTGTGTAGGAAATGGCCCTGGTGTCCCACAAGGAATTGGTCATGGATTTGGGAATGGTGGTGGAGATGTAGCTAAAGTCAAGTACAGAGAGGTTGTGGAGGAAGAAGTACATGGGGGTGTGGAGGTGGTGGTCACAGGCTATGGTGATGATGATGAGGCCATTGCCCAGGAGAGCAGCCAGGTATATGGCCAGGAAGAGGCAGAAGTGCAGGAGCTGCAGCTCCCGTGTGTCTGCAAAGAGCAGGAGGAGGAACTGGCTGATGGAGCTGCTGCTGTTGGACATCTGCTGCTGTCAAGTGTGGAGACCTGTGCAAGGAGGAAAAGGCAGTGAGAAATTAGGGAATCATTCCTTGAGGAAAATCCCTTCCACTACTTATGGAATGCCCTCAGGTTTACTCTCTGTATTCAGGGAGAATTTTGGCAGGTCCCTTTTGGGAGGTCTGCTTTGTGCTGGCTTGAGTCTACCACTGCTGGAAAGAGGGATGTCCTAGAGATTGGGGTCCTGAAGTGAGGGTCATCTCAAGGTCAGCCCCACCAATGGATGTGCCCAGAGCCCCAGGTAACCAGGAGACAAAGGCAGCAAGGACAGGAGAGGAAACACGGAGAAATGCTCCAGCCCAGGCGGGAAGTACAGGGACAGACAGACAGGCACTCAGGGTTTTTTCCTCTCTGTGGGTTGGGCTGCCAAGGAGAAGACTCAGCCTGAAACCCTGGAACTCTGTGTGCAGAGTCTGTGCTGGGTGGCAGAAACCAGGGGGTTGGTGAAGGAAAGGGTCTGCACTGTGGGGGATGTCAGGGAGGTACCAAATCCCCACTGTCAAGGCATTGGTGGGAGCAGCTCCTTCTCCCTCCCTGACAATGTCTCTGCTGCCTGGAGCTGTCCCTGCAGCTGCGTCTCTTTGCACATCTCACCTCCTGCTCTGTGCTCACAGACCTCATCCAACCTGCCCTGTGCTCTGCTCCGCTTTGCAGATCCCTCCTGGCATCAGGGCACTGCCCTGGGAACCTCTGTGTGTGCAGGGCTCAGGAGATGCTCTGACAAGTCCTAATGAGTTTGCACTGCCTGCTGCAAAGTTACCAAGAAAAGCTCAGCTCCCACTTCCCACCCAGTCACCAGGAGCAGAAAACTCAAAGCAAACTCTCTTTACCTTTCTCCTCCAGTGAGCTCTCAGCATCCATCAGCTCTCTCAGCCTCACAGGTCTCCCCTCGGTGCCTACAGGCAGTGTCCCCAGTCCTGTGTGCTTGGCAGAGGAGCTGCTCCTGGGCAGAGCTGTCTCTCTGAAGCACTGCTGGGTTGCCATGAGCTCTTTCCATCCCTGGAGCCTGGGCCAGCTCAGCAGAAGACCAGTTCTTCTAGGCTCCGTCCTGGTGCCTCAGGCCTCATGGGGATCTTTCTATGATCTCATCTCTCAGATCATTCTGCCTGGGAGCAGAATGATCAGGACAGGGAGAAATCATGCAGGGAGAAAGCACAGGGGGAGGTCATGCAGCTGTTACTCTCACTGGCAATACAGACTTGACACATCTAATTCATTACTCAATCCAAAGAGAGCAGAGAAATGAGAACAAAACCTAAAGAAATGAAATTTTTAAACACCCACCTATGACCCTCCCTTCTTATCCCAGGGGCCACTTCACACTCTAACTCTCTACTGTCTCCGACTGAGTGGCACTGGGGAACAGGGAATGGGGGTTGGGGTCTGTTCATCACACATCATCTCAGCTGCTCCTTCCTGGTCAGGGGGAAGATTCCTCACTGTCTCCCCTTGCTCCAGCATTGGGTCCCACCCACAGGAGACAGTCCTCCATGAACCCCTCCAACGTGAGTCCTTCCCACATGGCTTCAGATCATCACCAACTGCTCCAGGGTGGGTCACTTTAGTGGGGTGCTGTCCTTCAGCAACAGACTGCCCCAACGTGGGTCCTCCGCCGCCCTCTCAGCAAACCTGCTCTAGCAGAGGCTTCCTATGAGGTCACAGCCTCCTTCAGTGTCCTCACATGCTCAACACTGGGGACTTCTACAGGCTGCAGGTAGAATCACTGTTTCACATCATCCTGCATGGGCTGTGTGGGAACAGCCTCATTCACCATGGGCTTCTTCACGGGCTGCAGGGGAATCTCTGCAATGAGGCTTGGAGGACCTTCTCCCCCTACTTCATGGACCTTGTTCTCTGCAAAGTCCCTTATACTTTCTCACTCCTTTCTTTGGTGGCAAAAAGCAGATGCTGGGTTTTATTTCCCTTCTTAAAAATACTGTCAGAGCTTTGTGATTCACAGTGCTCTGCTCCACACAGCCAATACACTGTCACTGCCCCTCTGCAAGGGCAATGCCTTGTTGCCTTTGTTTAGGCGCGGCGACCTGGTTCAGGAACAGCAACGGCGCCACACTCTGGCAGCACGGTCCATCAGCTCACAGACACCAATGTGGTGGACGGCAAATGGCGTTTATTAGAGAGGGGCGCGGGGCTTTATACCCCAGGGATCGGATGTCACTTCCGTCCGCTTACCTCACTGGCTACCTACTATTGGTTACCTAAAGAGAGGGGGGGTGTCCTACCTTTCCGTACAGCCCGACATCTTCCAACCGCCAGGCCCTGACTACCGACATTTCCCCCCTCCCTCTGCTCACTAAAACTACTCACAGTGCAAAGGGCAAGAGTGACACACAATACTGATATATAAAAAGGTGATAGCTTATAATAGTGTTGGACTACAATAGTGACAATATATAATAGTGATAATACATAATAGTGATAATATGTTAGTGATAATATATAATAGTGGTAAGTTATAATATTGATAGCTTGTAATGTTGATAGCATATGGCACATTTAGTGAACGATAAGTCAGAGGTAGCTTAGACAGTAGGGTATACTAGGGACAACCACAGAACAGTAGAGGTAGTGCTCAGTGGTTACTTTCTTAAAGCATCTGTCTGTTTTCTACAAAGAGAATGTTAACCCTCTCTAGATGACTCTTGACGAATGCTGTGAGCTTCTTCAGTGCACAGGGTCCGAAAATCAGTGCTATTATGATCATTACAACTGGTCCCAACAAGGTAGATATTAAGGTGGTTAGACATGGCGAATAATTAAACCATGATTCCAACCATCCTCATTGGGCCTCTCTTTCCTTTTTCCTCTGAGCTAACCTTTCTCTCAGTTGAGCTATTGAATCCCTGACTAATCCAGTGTGGTCAGCATAAAAGCAGCATTCCTCTTTCAAGGCGGCACAAAGGCCTCCTTGTTGCATGAACAGGAGGTCTAATCCTCGTCTGTTCTGCAAGACAACCTCTGAGAGTGAGGAGACAGATTTTTCTGGATGGGTCATAGATTCCTCGAGTCTTTGCAGATCTTTGTCGATGGCAGTTTGTAGTCGAGCCAGGTCTTGGTGATGGTTCAGCATAGCGGTCACTCCTGTAGCTGTACCAGCTACTCCCAGGCTGAGCAGTGTTGCTGATTTCAGTGCTGTCAGTATTTCTCTCTTTTGGATCCTGTTGTCTACTTCTCCCCAGTAATAGCTCATTTCTTCATCCGAATGACATAGGACCCTGGGAATAATCAAAACTTGTGCACAAAAGTCAGTTGCAGGGTTGAAACGCTCAAGGGACACACAGGGGGTTAGACCTGTCTGATGACAGATCCACATCCCAGATGCGGATGGAATTGCCCATTTATAGGTTCTATCGATCGCAACGGTTTCTGCACAAACTGCACTGTTCCAGCTCTCTAAGGTGGCATTGCCAAAACATATGCCTTGGCCTCTAACCTGGTTCAAAGTGATTCCTCTCTGTGGTGTGTCCCACTTGCACTGAGTCGGGTTATCATTCGATGAGTAGCTAAAAGGAGTGTTGAGGGCAACACCCTCATAGTAAGGGGGATAAGCATCATAACATAGCCAACGTGCCTTAGTAAGATTGGGGTTGGATTGATTTAGTGATAGGAAAGTAGCATCTAACACACCTAAGAATGATTTGCCAGCCGAAAGGTGAGAGTCCAAGTGTCCTGCTCTTGTGTCGCTTTCCGGAGTGCCTGCACGACCGTCCCCCACGATTTCAGATTTTTCCCACTGCCGGAGGACATAGATTCCTCGGCTGAAACTTTAGTACATTTGTCCCACACCCCAGGATGGAGAATATCAACCGGCTGGTCGATGACCCTGATTTTTAAAAGTCTCGCAACGGCGAGAGTAAAATCTTTAGCCTCACACTCAATACCCCGCTGCGTACGCAATCGCAATACGACCTTCACAAGGGCTTCCATCCTCCTTGCGGGTCCGAGGGTGTCCCCTCCGCTGGGCTGGTCCTGCCGCTCTGGCCACCGTTCACCCGAATCCAGGTGACTTTTCCCGGGTTTCTGGCACCAATTTTTGCCTTTTGTTTAGGCAAACTAGTTGGTGCAGGAATGTGTTTTTGAACTCAGGTAACCATGGAGAAACTGAAAGAGCATGTGCTGAGAGCGAGGAAGGCTTCCAGCCTTCATCCCTTGTTGCCTTTCGTTTAGGCATGGCGACCTGGTTCAGGAACAGCAACGGCGCCACACTCTGGCAGCACAGTCCATCAGCTCACAGACACCAATGTGGTGGACGGCAAATGGTGTTTATTAGGGAGGGGCACAGGGCTTTATACCCCAGGGATCAGATGTCACTTCCATCCGCTTACCTCACTGGCTACCTACTATTGGTTACCTAAGGAGGGGGGGGGGGTTCTACCTTTCCGTGCAGCCCTAAATCTTCTGACAGGCCCTATCTACCGACAGAGTTAAGGGTATTGTGTGGTAAAGGGATTGTGAGGTAAAGGGATTGTGAGGTAAGGGGATTGTGAGGTAAAAGCATTGTGAGGTAAAAGGATTGTGAGGTAAAGGGATTGTGAGGTAAAGGGATTATGAGGTAAGGGGATTGTGATGTAAAGGGATTGTGAGGTAAGGGGATTATGAGGTAAAGAGATTATGAGATAAAGGGATTGTGAGATAAAGGGATTGTGAGCTAAAGGGATTTTGAGGTAAGGGGATTGATTGTGGTAGATTGTGTGGTAAGGAGAGTAACTAAAAGATTGTGAGGTAAAGGGATTGAGAGGTAAGGGGATTGTGAGGCAAGGGGATTGTGAGGTATAGGGTTTGTGAGGTAAAGGGATTGAGAGTGAAGGGGTTTGTGTGTTAAGAGGATTATGAAGTCACAGAATTGATTGACAGATAGATTGTGAGGTAAGGGGATTCTGAGGAAAGGGAATTGTGAGGTAAGTCGATTGTGAGGTAAAGGATTTGTGAGGTAAGTGGATTGTGAGTTAAGGGGATTGTGAAGCAAGGGGATTGTGAGGGAAAGGGATTATGAGTTAAATGGATTGAGAGGTAAGGGAATTCTGAGGTAAGGGAATTGTGAGGTAAAGAGATTTTGAGGTAAAGAGATTGTGAGGTAAGGAGATTGCGAGGTAAAGGGATTGTGAGGTAAGGGCATTGTGAGGTAAAGGGATTGAGAGGTAAGGGGATTGTGAACTAAGGGGATTGTGAGGTAAGGAGATTTTGAGGTAAAGGGATTGTGAGGTAAGGGGATTGTGAGGTGTGGCATGCACCTTGAGAAACAAAGGCTCAAGCACTGCCAGGTTAACAGATAATGGGATGGAGCCTTTAGGCCATGAACCTCGGGGAAACTAAACAAGGTGGCAGCATCGTTGCCGGCCCCCTGCTGGAACAGGCTCCAGGAAAAAGTGTCCTCTATTGTTAAGGTCTATCTGCTGTCTGACGAGGTTTCAGAAGTTCTATTTTCATTATAAGATAGAGATGCTGCTGTGACAGCAAAATGTTGACCAAACAGATGTAGCCCAGGAACAGGGTATGTTTGAAAGAAAGCAGCCATCTGCAGAGCATATAAAAAGGAATGGTTCTTTGCAATAAACCGACTCTTGCTTGCATCAAGCTGTGTCCTGTCTCTCTCCGTCACGGCAAATTGGTGCCCCGTGTGAGGACTTTGAACCGCGCCGAGCTGTGCGGCATCCTGCGACTCCCACAGAACGTTGAATGAGCCACTGAAAGGAAGTGGGAAGCCTGGCCAGGAATCATCCCTCTGGAACAGAGGTGAGCTGTGGGTAATATGGGGAATCAACTGTCTTCCCCCGAGAGAGATCTATATATGACCTTATGAAAGGTCTTCTTAAAAAGCTCGACATTGATCACATTGATCCAAGTTGGACCCGTTATTCCGACTCCAAGGGGACCCCAAGGAGGGACCCCTCTCTCTTGTCACCAGGATCCCGAATGAGGATATAGAGCGACTGAAATAGGAGAGCATGAGTTTTGGAAACGGCAAGAGATGGTCATACCGGCTGCCCCAGCCTGGCGTCCCCCGAGACGTGTTCCCTGACACTTGGGTCCTCTGAGACAAGTCAGGCGGTGCTGGGAATTTAAAGGGATCTCGCTGTAAAAAAGTCTCAGGACCGACTGCCCCCCAACTGAACACTACGGAGACAAAAGTGTTGCCTCCATGGACAAGGAACCTATGGACATGGACAAGAAACCTAAGGACAGGGACAAGAATCCTACGGAGATGAACAAGAATCTGCCTTGCCTACCATCGCATCAGGGATCCTTTTTGTCTCAGTACCCACTGCTGACACCCACATCACCCAGCGAACTCAGCGACACGTCGGTGTCTCTTGACGACCCAGAGACTCCAGAGAGGCTGCTCGTCGGAGCCTGGGCACGTAAGGTTGCTTCAGAACTGGGAAAAAGTTTCTGTGGGAACGAGTGGGTGGTGGAAAGAGTTAATAGTGGACCCCTGGCATGCGAGCGGAACAGGACCCCAGCGCTCAGCTGGGCCCCAGTGCTCGCAGGCGGGGTCGCGCTGTGGTTCGCGATGGGGTCAGGGCAGAAGTGGCGGCACAGCTCCAGGAGTCGGAGAACCACCGCGGAAGTCGGAGAACCATCCCCCCCACCCATCCATGTCGCGTGGATGTGACAATTTGCGTCTTGCAATGTTCTTTGTCTGATAGATTGGTTTGCAGCATTCATTTGTATGTGGTATCATTACATGGGTGAAATACTGATTGCGGGAAAAAACTTAGAGGTTGAAAGTTTGATTCATGAGTTAACTGCATTGGAAAAGCAAGGGGTTCCAGGAAAAATTCCAAGGAAGCCAGTGTGAAAATATTTGGATGTTCAAAAGTTGCATGAATTGTTTCATCAATCTGCTAAGGTGCTTTAGCTACAATACCACTTCTTTGTTTACTGAGGCTAAAGGGATTGCACAGTCACCTGGACTGTCAGCAATTCCCCAGCGGCCTTGCCCCTGCCGTGAAACCTTGTGGCACAGGCACACGAGAGGTTTTGGACTGCACAAACGCGGGAATCTAGTAAACGTGTCCAATGCCATGTACCCCGTGAAATCAAAAGGGACAACAGCCCAGGATATATAGCACAAACAATAGAAACCTCTTTCCAATTGTGGGACATTACCTGTGTTGCAGGGACACCACACTGGCCTGCAGGTCAGGCCATGGTGGAACGTATGAATCAAACTCTCAAGTGTTTTTGCTTCACAAACAAAAAGGGGGAGAGAAGGACATCTCTCCAGCTGATCGATTAAACAAAGCTCTGTATGTTTTGAATTGTTTATGTCTGCCACAGAACAGCTTGGTACCTCCAATGGTGAAATATGCAGGAGGTTTAAAAGGAGGTTTGAAAAAAGAGAAAAAAAAAAGAAAAGAAAAAAAGTCAATGTCAAGTGTTAGTAAAAAATTAAATTACAGGTCCTAACTTGGGGAAAGGAGATCTGGCTGTGTCATTACAGATGCCATGGATCCAGAAAAAAGCAAGCCTGTGTGAACCAGGTGGAGATCCTGATCCCAGTAACTTATGTCAAGTGTTCCAACTGCAGCCACAATGGACTATGAGTTTTGCTGCGGGACATATTGAACTAACTAACAGTCTTTGAAATATGGATGTATTTGTGGTAAATGAAAATTAGGGAAATAGTGATTTCTGCACAGCCTAAGAACACAGACTTCAATGGGTGGTGCCTGCACGAAAACCTGAGGCTGATGTTATCTGACCTCTGAAACTGTCAAGAGACTCAGCTACAGGTGTGGATTCTGTAAGACTTTACAGAATCAAGCAGCAACTGATTTGTGTTGCTGGCTCACAGACATGGTTGTGAAAATTTTGAAAGGCATGTGCTGCATGAATGTGTCCACTCTCAGTCAATTCCTGCGAACATTCAGAAATTAATAGATCAAACACAAAAGATACAAGAAAATGGATTCTTTGGACTGGACAATTGGTTTCATGAGTGGGGAATTTCAGGATGGATATTGTCAATGGTCAAATTTGGATTACATAGTCCCTGACAATATCCTTGAATTTCCTATGAAACAGCAAAGTTATTCACACTGAGAAGTATTTGGTGATCACATCTTCAAAACACTACGACCCTGAAAGCAGAGGTACGGACTGCCTTAAACCAAGGAGGAGTTGTAGGAAGGTATTTGGAAGGTAGTGAACATGTCACTATTATCCATAATAAATGGTCAACACAGAAGGTGTGCAGATAACTTTTAGACATAAAAGATAAATTAACAATGCAACAGTGTATGTAGCCAATTAGTAGTTTTTAGCTTGCTACATTTTACAGTGTGGTTTTTCGTTTATGGGATGTTTTTTAGATTTAGTTAAATAAGGACTTAGGGGTTTTTTGTAGTTATTTTTGCCTTAGTGTTATTTTTGACAAGTGTTGCAAAAGAAAACATCACGCTCAGTGAAGGAGGTTCTTTTTGCTAAACAGGAAGGGGAGATGTGGCATGCACCTTGAGAAACAAAGCCTGAAGCACTGCCAGGTTAACAGATAACGGGATGGAGCCTTTAGGCCATGAACCTCGGGGAAACTAAACAAGGTGGCAGCATCGTTGCCGGCCCCCTGCTGGGACAGGATCCAGGAAAAAGTGTCCTCTAATGCTAAGCTGTATCTGCTGTCTGTCCAGTTTTCAGAAGTTCTATTAGCATGATAAGAGAGAGATGCTGCTGTGACAGCAAAACATTGACCAATCAGATGTAGCCCAGGAACAGGGTATGTTTGAAAGAAAGCAGCTGTCTGCAGAGCATATAAACAGGAATGGTTCTTTGCAATGAACCGACTCTTGCTGCATCAAGCCTTGTCCCGTCTCTCTCCGTCGCGGCACTTTCTGGATGTTAATGAGCCTCATGGTGTCTCTGGTGAGTCCAGAGACTTCAGCTACAAAGAGGAGAGTGATGAAACCTCTCAAGAAGTTCAAGTCAGGAGTAATGCCCAAAGTACCTTGAAGCACTAACAGGCCCCACTGGGAGCCATTACTGACAAAGCCTCCCCAGGGGCTCGTTAGAGCAGACAGCTGGAGGCCATGAGGACAACCACAGGCAAAGCACAGGCAGTTCTGATGCTGAGGACACCCTGGCTTGGTCTGATGAAGCAGAAATACCCAGTGCTGACCCCAGTCCTGGGCAGGGACATCCTGAGATTGTCAGAGATGAGATCATAGAACGATCCCCATGAGATCTGAGGCACCAGGAGGGAGCCTACAAGAACTGGTCTTCTCCTGCTGAGCTTGGCCAGGCTTCTGGGATGGGGGGAGCTCATGGCAACCCGGCAGTGTTGCAGAGAGACAGCTCTGGCCAGGATCACCTCCTCTGCCAAGCACACAGGGCTGGGGACACTGCCTGTAGGCAACAAGTGGAGACCTGTGAGGCTGAGAGAGCTGACAGATGCTGAGAGCTCAGTGGAGGAGAAATCTGCACAGCCTCTCCCTGGTATGTCTGTGGGTGCAGGGCAATGCAGGTTCTGTTCCTGGAGGGATCTCCTAAAGCTGGGACATGGGGCAGTGTGTGGGGTGTGTCAGGAAGGTAGATTCTCTATAGGACAAGAAGGTGCTGCCTGGAAGGGATTCCCTTCTGCCCCATCAGAGGGACAGGGCAGGACAGCTGTCTTCTCCTGGGCGTGGCTGCAGAGGTGTGAAGCAGCGTGTGCACCCAGGGGTGCCAAGGGCTTTCCCTGCACCATGACGGCTGTGTGCTGGGGTAGGGACCCTGCTCCTACCAGGGTCAGCACTCAGCCTACCTGCTGGGCTTCCATCTGCATTGGTGCACAAAGAAGCTTTGGGTGGAAAGTGTGACCCATGGAGGGACAGTGTAGGGTCCTTCTGCTGTCAGTGTGCTGGGTAGGACAGGTTTGCTCCCAGCTCTAGCGCATCCCCGGCAACTTCCCAGACACTTTTCAAGAACACCAAGGATGCCTTTTCCACTCCAGGGAAAGAGACTTTGCTTTGAATTTTCTGCTCCAGTGCACTGAGTGGGAAGTGGGAGCTGAACTTTTCTCAATAACTTTGCAGCAGGCAGTGCAAACTCATTGGTCATTAGGACTTATCAGAGCATCTCCTGAGCTCTGCACACACTGAGGTTCCCAGGGCAGTGCCCTGATTCCAGGAGGGGTCTGCAGAGCAGAGCTGAGTGCAGCGCAGGTTGGATGAGGTCTCTGAGGACAGAGCAGGAGGTGACATGGGCAAAGAGAAGCAGCTGCAGGGGCAGCTCCAGGCAGCAGAAACATTGGCAGGGAGAGAGAATGAATGAGCTGTTCCCAGAAAAGCCCTGGCAGTCGGGATTTGGGACCTCCCTGATATCCCACACAGTGCAGACAGTGATGTTCAAAAGGGAACACCAGGTTGTGATCACAGAGCGTCCAGCACAAGGCAGCTGAGACCAGGGCTGATGGACAGAGCAGCTCTCCCCACTCTGCACTCAGGGGAAGGTTTCACTGGCACTGCAGCAGCAATGTCAGGGAGATCTGACAGGAGAAACACTCCTCAGGTACAGTGAGGAGAAGACCAAAGCACAAAGCAAAGACTCAGTCTCAGGGTGTTCCCTAAGAGTATCAAGAATTTTTCCTCAAAGAAAATTTCCCTTAAATCTCACTGCCTCTACCTCCTAGGACAGGTCCCCACTCTTGATGGCAGCAGATGTCCAACAGCAGCTCCATCAGCCAGTTCCTCCTCCTGCCCTTTGCAGACACACGGGAGCTGCAGCTCCTGCACTTCTGCCTCTTCCTGGGCATCTACCTGGCTGCTCTCCTGGGCAATGGCCTCATCATCATCACCATAGCCTGTGACCACCACCTCCACACCCCCATGTACTTCTTCCTCCTCAACCTCTCTCTTGCTGACCTTGGCTGCATCTCCACCACTGTTCCCAAATCCATGTCCAATTCCTTGTGGGACACCAGGGCCATTTCCTACACAGGGTGTGTGGCTCAACTCTTTTTCTTTCTATTTTTGATCTCAACAGAGTTCTGTCTTCTCACTGTCATGGCCTATGACCGCTACGTTGCCATCTGCCACCCCCTGCACTACGGGACCCTCCTGGGCAGCAGAGCTTGTGTCCACATGGCAGCAGCTGCCTGGGGCAGTGGGTTTCTCTATTCCATGTTGCACACAATCAATACATTTTCACTTCCCCTCTGCCATGGCAATGCTGTTGACCAGTTCTTCTGTGAAATCCCCCAGATCCTCAAGCTCTGCTGCTCAGATGCCTACCTCAGGGAAACTGGGCTCGTTGTGGTCAGTGTCTGTTTATTTTTTGGCTGTTTTGTGTTCATTGTGGTGTCCTATGTGCAGATCTTCAGGGCTGTGCTGAGGATCCCCTCGCAGCAGGGACGGCACAAAGCCTTTTCCACCTGCCTCCCTCACCTGGCTGTGATCTCCCTGTTTCTAAGTACTGGTGTGTTTGCCAACCTGAAGCCTTCCTTCCTCTTCTCCTTCTTTCTTGACCTGGTATTGTCATTTCTTTACTCAGTTTTTCCACCAGCAGTGAACCCCCTCATCTACAGCATGAGGAACCAGGAGCTCAAGGATGCCTTGTGGAAACTGATGACTGGATGTTCTAAACAGCAATGAACTGCTCATTTCAACACTAGTTTGTCTCTTTCACCTCCCACATCATGCAGGTGTTTCCACCTCTCCTGATGATGTGGCCATGCCTAAGGACAGATTTTCAGCAGACTAGATGGACGTATCCTCACTGAATTCCACCTCAGATTGCTCTTTGGTCATTCAGATGCTGCTCAGTCTCCAGTTACTGCTTTGAGACTCTGAGAGTTGGAAAACGTCCCATCTTTCAGAAGTCTAATGAACTGCTCTGTCAGGAGGTCAGTGTGTTGATAAGTGACCTTTCTATGTATCTGATTAAATCTGTTCTGGGAGAGAATCTCCTCTGAAAGCTGACCCCCTTCACACGCTGCTTGGCTGTAGCAGCAGCTGAGGAGAGAGATTTCATGGGTATTAAACTGGATCATGTTGAACTGCTGTTTGTTGTCAGAGAAATCTGTCTGTGCCTGTGAGCACAGATGATGCCAGGAAAAGTGTTGGGAGTCCCAGGACGCCAGTGAGGGACCTGCTGGGCTTGGGGAAGGGCAAGGTTCTCCATGCAGGGTTGGGTCTAAGGAGACTGCTTTTCCTGCCTGCCCAGATCTCCTTAGGAGACCTCTGGACCAGCCCCCATTGCAGCATGCTGCTGAACTTTCTTCCATGATCTGAGATGTGACAGAAACATTTTTTTCCTATGAAAAAATCCGCCTTTGTGAAACTCCTTTGAAATTTTCATCACTCAAATAAAACCTCTCCAAGTAGTTATACAGGTCTTATTTATTTTAGTTAAAATGAGTTAAAGAGCCATGCTTGTAAGGGCTTTCTGATTGTTAATGAGCCCCATGGTGTCTTTTCTTCCGAGTCCACAGACCTCAAGGTACAAAGAGGAAGAAACCTCTCAAGAAGTTCAAGGCAGGAGTAATGCCCAAAGTACCTTGAAGCACTAACAGGCTCCACTGGGAGCCACTCCTGACAAAGCCTCCCCATGGGCTCGTTGGAGCAGAGAACTGGAGGCCATGAGGACAAACCCAGGCAAAGCACAGGCAGCTCTGATGCTGAGGACACCCTGGCTTGGTCTGATGAAGCAGAAATGCCAAGTGCTGAGCCCCAGCCCCTGGGCGGGGAGATCCTGACCCTCACCTGTGTCTCAGGGCTCTTCCTTGGGATGTGGGGAGTGTGACACCAAGGGAAGGGACAGGGATGTGACACATGGTTGCCTCCCCTGGGGTGGGTGCAAGGGGAAAACAATGCTCTGTGGCCATGAGGACAATGTGTCTCCTCTGAAGCCTCTGTGGCAGGGCCATCAGCAGGCTCTTTCAGCCTGGCTGGCATCCTTGGCCATCTGCACCACAGCCCATCCCACATTGCCCCACACCTGTGCCTGTTTCCCTGTAGGCTGCAAGCACCCAGAACCCTTCCCAACCTTGATCTCACCCCATGATGTCCCTGCCTGTTCTGATGTCTCTCCCTCCCCAACAGCTGTTCCCACAAGCACAAACCCACCAGCTCATCTACACTTCCTCTGAGTGACTTTTCAATCACAGCACTGCCCTCAGAGTGACATTTCTTTATCCTCACGTCCACTCTGACCTTCAAAGCTGCAGTTTCAGTGGATTTGATACCCTATGTGCTTTCCACATACCACAAAGAGGGCTTCCCTTAGCCTCCCCTTCTCCGACCTAAAGAAGCAATGGTCATTCAACCACTCCACACAGGACCCCTAATTGTAACTTGGCAGACTTTTACTGCCCACACGAGTGCTCCTCCCCATTTCTCCAGACTGGGGAGCCCCACACTGGGACTGACTGCTCCAGAAGTGGCCTCACCAGTGCTGCATCCAGATGGACAAGAAGGGCCCTTGTCAGTGTGGCCACGCTCCTCCCAGTGCAGCCCAATGTGCTCATGGCCAGATCCCTGTTCAGCACCTCTGACTGCTATGGCAGCCCCTGCAATGCCCAAATTCTTCTCCTTGCAGCCAGTTCTCCACCCGTCATGTCTGAGCTGCCTTGATGTGTGGGTGTTGTGCTGGAACCTTTTCTCATGGTTTCACCCCAGCCCAGAACCGAGCACCACGCAGCTGCTCTATCTCTAAGAGGGGGTGTGTGAGGGGGGATTGAGGGTGGGGAGAAGGGAGAGAAAAGGAAACCAAAAAGCCCTAAAACTTGTGGGCTGGAATAAGGACAGTGTACTGGGACAGCAGAGAGAGAAACAACAACAGGACTTTGTAGCAAAATACACACAGCTGGTGATGCACAGTGCAGTTTCTCACTGAACCCCACAGCTCTGGCCGCACAGCTCACAGCCATCCTGAAAACACGTGTGTCCGGGAGCTGAGTTCTCCTGCCCCCACCACACTCTCTTTATGGTGTGATCTTGCCGCGATGGAGAGAGACGGGACACAGCTTGATGCAGCAAGAGTCGGTTCATTGCACAGAACCATTCCTGTTTATGTGCTCTGCAGACGGCTGCTTTCTGTCAAACACACCCTGTTCCTGGGCTACATCTGATTGGTCAACGTTTTGCTGTCACAGCAGCATCTCTATTTATCATGCCAATAGAACTTCTAAACCCTCATCAGACAGCAGATAGACCTTAACAATAGAGGACACTTTTTCCTGGAGCCTGTCCCAGCAGGGGGCTGGCAACGATGCTGCCACCTTGTTTAGTTTCCCCGAGGTTCATGGCCTAAAGGCTGCATTCCATTATCTGTTAACCTGGCAGAGCTTGAGGCTTTGTTTCTCAAGATGCAGGCCACACCTCACAATCCCCTTACGTCACAATCCCTTCACCTCACAATGCCTTAACCTCACAAACCTCTTACCTAACAATCCCCTTACCTCTCAATCCCTTTACCTCACAATATATTAGTTACTATCCTTACCACAAAATCTACGTCAATCAATCCCCTTACCTCACAATCTATCCATCAATTAATGTTTTGACTTCATAATGCCCTTAACTCACAATCATCAAACCTCACAATCCCTTTACCTCACAATCCTCTTGCCTCACAATCCCCTCACCTCACAATCACTTTGACTCACAATCCCCTTACCTCACAATCCTTTTACCTCACAAACCCCTTGCCTCACAATCTCTTTACCTCACAATCCCCTTATCTCACAATCCCCTCGCCTCACAATCCCCTCAACTCACAATCCCTTTACCTCACAATCCCTTTACCTCACAAACCCCTCGCCTCACAATCCCCTTACCTCACAATCCCTTTACCTCACAATCCCCTTACCTCACAATCCCTTTACCTCACAATCCCTTTACCTCACAATCCCCTTACCTCACAATCCCCTTACCTCACAATCCCCTCACCTCACATTCCCTTTTCCTCATAATCCCTTTACCTCACAATCCCTTCACCTCACATTCCCTTTTCCTCATAATCCCTTTACCTCACAATCCCTTCACCTCACAATGCCTTAACCTCACAATCCCATTGCCTGTTGCCTCTCTAGGCGTGGCGACCTGGTTTAGGAACAGCACGGCGGCCACACTCTGGCCGCTCGGGCCATCAGCTCACAGACACCAACGTGGGGGACGGCAAATGGTGTTTATTAGTGAGTGGCACAGTGTTATATAGCCGAGGTTTACGATGTCATTTCCGTCTGTATACATCACTGGCTACCTACTATTGGCTACCTGAAGAGAGGGGGGGTGGGGTCCTACCTTTCCGTACAGCCCAAAATCTTCTGACCGCCAGGCCCTATCTACCGACATTTCCCCCCTCCCCGTGCTCACCAAAACTACTCACGGTGCAAAGGGCAAGAGTGACACACAATACTGATACATATAAAAAGGTGATAGCTTATAACAGTGTTGGACTACAGTAGTGACAATATATAACAGTGATAATACATAATAGTGATAATATGTTAGTGATAATATATAATAGGGGTAAGTTATAATATTGATAGCTTATAATAGTGACAGCTTATAATGTTGATAGCATAAGGCACATTGAGTGACTGATAAGTCAGAGGTAGCTTAGACAGTAGGGTATACTAGGGACAACCACAGAGGTAGTGCTCAGTGGTTACTTTCTTAAAGCATCTGTCTGTTTTCTACAAAGAGAATGTTAACCCTCTCTAGCTGACTCTTGATGAATGCTGTGAGCTTCTTCAGTGCACAGGGTCCGAAAATCAGTGCTATTATGATCATTACAACTGGTCCCAACAAGGTAGATACTAAGGTGGTTAGCCATGGCTAATAATCAAACCATGATTCCAGCCATCCTCGTTGGGCCTCTCTTTCCTTTTTCCTCTGAGCTAACCTTTCTCTCAGATGAGCCATCGAATCCCTGACTAATCCAGTGTGGTCAGCATAAAAGCAGCATTCCTCTTTCAAGGCGGCACAAAGGCCTCCTTGTTGCATGAACAGGAGGTCTAATCCTCGTCTGTTCTGCAAGACAACCTCTGAGAGTGAGGAGACAGATTTTTCTGGATGGGTCATAGATTCCTCGAGTCTTTGCAGATCTTCGTCGATGGCAGTTTGTAGTCGAGCCAGGTCTTGGTGATGGTTCAGCATAGCGGTCGCTCCCGTAGCTGTACCAGCTATTCCCAGGCTGAGCAGTGTTGCTGTTGTCAGTGCTGTCAGTATTTCTCTCTTTTGGATCCTGCTGTCTGCATCTCCCCAGTAATGGCTCATTTCTTCATCCGAATGATACAGGACCCTGGGAATAATCAAAACTTGTGCACAAAAGTCAGTTGATGAGTTAAAACGCTTAATGGACACACAGGGGGTCAGACCTGTCTGATGACAGATCCACATCCCAGATGTGGATGGAACTGCCCATTTATGGGTTCTATTGATCGCAACCGTTTCTGCACAGACCGCACTGTTCCAGCTCTCTAAGGTGGCATTGCCAAAACATATGCCTTGGCCTCTAACCTGGTCCAAAGTGATTCCTCTCCCTGGTGTATCCCACCTGCACTGAGTCGGGTTATCATTCGATGAGTAGCTAAAAGGAGTGTTGAGGGCAACACCCTCATAGTAAGGGGGATAAGCATCATAACATAGCCAACATGCATTAGTAAGATTGGGGGTGGATTGATTCAGTGATCGGAAAGTAGCATCTAACACACCTAAGAATGATTTGCCAGCCGAAAGGTGAGAGTCTGGGATCGAATTGTCTAAGGGAACCTTTTGTTCAGCTGGTAGGGGACTGTTTGGGCCTGAAGTAGGAACTGTCAAGTTGTCTTTTCCTTGTTGGTTATTGCTTTTGATCCCGACATTGGGACCGATTGCTGAGGTGGTTCTCAGTTCCTGTCTTCTAATAAAAATTAGTGCCCCCCCTATTAACGCCACCTTCCCAGTACCTAAAGCCCCAGGTTTTGCCAGTAGTCCATCCCCAGTCATTCTCATTTGTTACATTCAGCATAAAATATCTACATAACTCTCCCTCCTTAGGTCTTTTTACACTCAGAGCCCTTCAAGATCTCTCCACTACTGGTTTTCTGTACCTAACGCAATTGTAAGGTCCAAGTTGAATTCTGAGGTACCTGTCTGGTCCTGCTGCTGCTGTCCAGTCAGAGGCTATGGTCTCGCATCCCCAAGTAGGACAATAGTATTGACTAGGGGAGTTGCACTGAGGTCTGCCTGGATTAAAGCTAGGACATACATAGTACCTTGCATCCCACAGACAAGGGTCCACTGGGACTAAGCTACAGAGATGCACTTTAAAGCTAGGAGGGCCTGAGGTGACGATTTTCTGGAGTATTTTCTGATCCTCCCATCTTCCTAACACCCATTCCCACGGTCGATGTTCGTACAAACCAGTAGACGGCACGACAAACCCTAAAAGTAAAATCACCCAGAGACATTGTGGCCCTTTGCCACGGGGGTTTGTCTCACCATCGTTTGGATTCTGCCGGCGTGGAACCTCCAGGTGCAGACAGGGTGTTTGCTGACTTGTTGTCCTCCTCAGCCACCAGGGTGCACGGGTTACAAAGGCGCCCGATGATCTGGTCCTTTTTGCTTTTGATGGAGAGAATTCGGCTTTTAATTTGATCAATTGTGAGCTACTCGCCTTGGCTGGTATTCGACTCGGAGCCGGAACTCAACTGACTGGCCACTTCCAGTTTTCCCCTCCTTTTTGTTGGGCTCTGACCCCGCCCACCAGCTTTGTGGGTGGGTCCTTGTTCCCTCCCCCTCGACCCGCCCCTTCTCCTCGGCGGGTTCTGATTGGCTCTCTGCCTGTCACTCACGCTCTTGTCCCTTCCTTCTCTATTTCTACCACCCTTCTCCTCCCCTTCCCTTTCATGTGAGCTCGCCAGCTCTGGAATTTCCTCCCTTTACTCAGCAAAAGTATTTTTGTCCCGCCCTTCTTCTCCGCCGGCGCCATCTTGGGGAGCACGTGACGGCGGCCATTTTTCCTGAGATTCTGATCTTTTAGCGGCAGCCCTAACCTCCTCGGCCTGCCCAACCCAGAGAGATTTTGTCGCTCCTGACCCTCCGTAAGAGATTTTGTTCGCTCCTGCCCCTCTGTAAGCGGATCGGGGTTCGGGGATGGAGGAGGCTTATTGCCCTTTCCATCTTTGGGCTCGGCAGACTTATCACTGTCTGGGGGCTGCAAAGTTTGTGTAGCTGCCCTCCAAGTGTCCTGCTCTTGTATAGCCTTCCGGAGGGCCTGTACGACCCTCCCCCACGATTTCAGATTTTTCACACTACCTGAGGACATAATTTCCTTGGCCAAAGCTTTAGTACATTTATCCCACACCTCAGGGTGGAGAATATCAACCAGCTGGTCAATGACCCCGATTTCTAAAAGTCTCACAACGGCAAGAGTAAAATCTTTAGGCTTACACTCAATACCCCACTGCTTATGCAATTCCAATACGACCTTCACAAGGGCTTCCATCCTCCTTGTTGGTCTGGGACCGTCCTCCCCGCCGGGCTGGTCCCACCGCTCCAGCCACCATTCACCCCAATCCAGGCGAATTTCCTGGGTTTCAGCACCACTTGTTGCCTTTATTAGGTGTGGCGACCTGGCTCAGGAATGGCAACGGCGCCACACTCTGGCAGCACGGTCCATCAGCTCACAGACACCAATGTGGGGGACGGCAAATGGCGTTTATTAGGAAGGGGCACAGTGTTTTATAGCCTAGGGCTACGATGTCACTTCCGTCCGCTTACATCACGGGCTACCTACTATTGGTTACCTGAGGAGGGGGGGGTCCCTACCTTTCCGTACAGCCTGAAATCTTCCAACCGCAAGGCCATATCAACAGACACCAGACACACCCTGCTCCAGAGGCACGTTTTCCATTGCAACACCCCCGTTACAGAGGCAGTCTGTCCTTTAGTGCACCCCGGTACCGAGGCAAGGGGTGCTAGACACACCCTGTACAGAGGCAGGCTGTCCATTCTGACACACCCAGTACAGAGGTAAATGGTCCCTTATGACACCCCCAGTAGAGAGGCAGGCAGTGCGTTGAGACACCCCCGGTGCAGAGGAAGGGTTTCCATTACCACACACCCCGTACAGAGGCACCTGGTGCAAGACAACCTTGGTATAGAGGCAGGCTGTCCTTTAGAGCACCCTGGTACAGAGGCACGGGGTGCCAGGCTCCACGGACAGAGGCAGGTTGTTCATTGTGACATCCCTGGTACAGAGGCAGGTTGTTCATTGTGACATCCATGGCACACAGGGAGGTTGTCCATTAGGACAGAGGAAGGCTTCCTATTCTGGCATCTCATGTACATGGCTACGGGGTTGCAGACACACTTCTTCCACAGGTAGGCTGTCCGTTACCACACACACGGTACAGACACACAGGGTGCGAGATACCCCTGGTTATAAGGGCAGGCTGTCCTTTACAGCACCCTGGTACAGAGGCAAGGGGTGCTAGACACACCCTGTACAGAGGCAGGCTGTCCATTACGAAACCAGTGGCAGAGAACCAGGCTGTCCATTGTGACACCCCTGGTACAGAGGCAGGCTGTCCATTGCCACATCCCCGGTACACAGGGATGCTCTCCATTATGACATCCCCAGTAGAGAGGCAGGTTATCCTTTGTAGCTCCCTGGTACAGAGGCACAGGGTGTGACACTACCCGGACAGAGGCAGGTTGTTCATTGTCACATCCCCAGTACAGAGGCAGGCTGTCCATTCTGACACACCCAGTACAGAGGTAAATGGTCCCTTATGACACCCCCAGTAGAGAGGCAGGCAGTGCGTTGAGACACCCCCGGTGCAGAGGAAGGGTTTCCATTACCACACACCCCGTACAGAGGCACCTGGTGCGAGACAACCTTGGTATAGAGGCAGGCTGTCCTTTAGAGCACCCTGGTACAGAGGCACGGGGTGCCAGGCTCCACGGACAGAGGCAGGTTGTTCATTGTGACATCCCTGGTACAGAGGCAGGTTGTTCATTGTGACATCCATGGCACACAGGGAGGTTGTCCATTAGGACAGAGGAAGGCTTCCTATTCTGGCATCTCATGTACATGGCTACGGGGTTGCAGACACACTTCTTCCACAGGTAGGCTGTCCGTTACCACACACACGGTACAGACACACAGGGTGCGAGATACCCCTGGTTATAAGGGCAGGCTGTCCTTTACAGCACCCTGGTACAGAGGCAAGGGGTGCTAGACACACCCTGTACAGAGGCAGGCTGTCCATTACGAAACCAGTGGCAGAGAACCAGGCTGTCCATTGTGACACCCCTGGTACAGAGGCAGGCTGTCCATTGCCACATCCCCGGTACACAGGGATGCTCTCCATTATGACATCCCCAGTAGAGAGGCAGGTTATCCTTTGTAGCTCCCTGGTACAGAGGCACAGGGTGTGACACTACCCGGACAGAGGCAGGTTGTTCATTGTCACATCCCCAGTACAGAGGCAGGCTGTCCATTGTGACATCCATGGCACACAGGGAGGTTGTCCATCATGACAGAGGAAGGCTTCCTATTCTGGCATCTCATGTACATGGCTGCGGGGTTGCAGTCACACTTCTTCCACAGGTAGGCTGTCCGTTACCACACACACAGTACAGAGACACAGGGTGCAAGATACCCCTGGTATAAGGGCAGGCTGTCCTTTACAGCACCCTGGTACAGAGGCATGGGGTGCCAGGCACACCCTGTACAGAGTCAAGCTTTCCATCACGACACCCCTGTTACATGGGCAGGCTGTCCATTACCACCCAGCCTGTGCAGACACACAGGGTGCAAGATGTAATAAGTAATTGTTCTCAAACCTTCTATGACTGTAAATAAGCAACTAGGGCAAAGGGGAACCATTGTTCCATCACTAGTAACACCCTGAAAGAACTTCAGATCTTGCTGAGTTGGTGCCTGTGGTAGACTATGGCTGTGAATAGGTAACCAGGTCAAAAGGGGAACCATTGTTTTATCACTAGCAACATCCTGATAGGATTAAATGAGTTAACCAAATAAGACACTGAACACAACGTAGAGGAAGACTACGGGGGACCAGGACGACCCCCACTACCAGCTTACACAGCTACAGAAAAACACCGGAATATGCCACGTGTACCCGGAACTACGGGACTATAAAAAGGGGACTCCAGAAGGGTGAGGTGTGTGCCGTTTGCAGGAGCAAGGGTCTCCTCCGGACGCCCAGTGCTGATATTTGACTATATCTTGCGGGCTTGCTTAATTAATAAATTGTTGTTTGGCTTTATCAACTGAAGTATGTCTCAAATTTATAACAATTTGGTGCCGTGACTCGGATGCAACTTACGAGATGGGACTCTTGGTCTTATCAGGGAGGCGCCCCGCCTGTTGTTTGGCGGCCTTGGTAGCCCATTTCCCATCTTGATTGCACCGACGAACCCAAATTCCAAGATATTAGGCAAAGGAGGCCGGCAGACCCTATAAACTTTGTGCACAAAGGTCCGGACGAAGACGCAAGACGCGTGAGTATCTCTGGGGGAAATCCGTTCAGTCTGGGTCGGGGATCCTGGAAGCGCGGCGAGTGTGTGTGTGCATGAGAGGGGGACCGGCAGCTCGGATTCCCCAAGCGAGTGCGGACGCTCAGTAGTGCGGTTCTCATTGCCCGCGAGGGCGTGAGCCACAAACCAGGGGAAGCGAGTGAATATATTGTTGACTGAGTGCGCTCCAGACGATGGGACAGAAGAAGAGCAAGCTGTCTGATCCCATGGGTAGCCCAAGGGTAGTGCTACACGGCAAGCCGCCAGACAGTCCTTTGGGGTTAATGATTGCCCACTGAGGGGACTAGCTGTCTAGGTGATGAAAGAATAAAGAGTGTATGATATGGGTAACGTAAACTGTGTAACTACAGTGTGACCTCCTGAGAGTGAATAGGGGAAATTTGGATACTACAGTGTGGCCCTCTCAGGATGTATTGCCCCTGTGAAGTTTGTACGTAATTATAGGATGGCCGCCTCTAAGGCAGTCAGTATCTCTAATGATGCTTCTTCCCTGGCCTGGGGGATAGATAAGTTTTGCAATCTTGAGATGCACTGATCTTGTCCCTTACCCCAGGGACAGGATTGGGTGAAAAACTGCTGGCTCCATTAAATTATCTGGGCTGGCAGAATCAGTGCAAAAAGGCTGTGTGTCTTCAAGCATGTATGAGCCATGGAGGCAGGGCATTCCCCTTGCCACTCCGGTATATCCGGTCCACCTTAAACCACTGATTAGGGGTCTCCCTGATAGCTTGAAAATCTATGTGCAAAGCCTAAAGGAAAAGATTCTGTGAGCAATTGATCACAACACTTGCTACCCCAACTAGCAGAAACAGCCTGTTTTAACATGGGACATTTAAGAAACCTAATCATAGAAGGTATAAAGGAGGCTGCTCCTAAGTCTCAAAACTTTACTAAAGCCTTTGAGATTGAGCAGGAAAAAGATGAGACACCCTCAGTGTTTTTACAGCGACTGAGAGATCAAGTGAGAAAATATTCGGGTATGAATCCTGAAGATCCTGTAGCACAAGGTCTTCTGAAAGTTTATTTTGTGACTAAAGCATGACCTGATATTAGGCGAAAGGTACAGAAGATAGATGGTTGGAGTGAAAGATCTTTGGAAGATTTACTAAGAGAGGCTCAGAAAGTGTTTGTGAAAAGAGAGTAAGAAAAGAGGAAGCAGAAAGCAAAAATGATGGTATCTGCTGTTGATGAGGTAGTAAAGAAAAGAACAGAGCCAGTCTCACCGAGAGGCAGAGGGAAAAGCTGGACAAAAGGAAGTGGGAGGGGTGTGAGAAACATGAATGAAGGAGGAATTGGCCGAGGTAGGGGAAAACTTTGGCAATCCCTATGGGCTGGTTTTCTCTCAGCAGGATGTTACGGGTGTAGCAAACAGGGACATCTTAAGTGAGAATGTCCTGAGCTAAGAAAAGAAGAAAGGGTAATTCCCTTCATGTCCTTTGAACATGAAGGTTACAGTAGCTGCAGTGCCATTCATAGGGGTTGCAGCAGCTACAGTGCTAGTCACAGAAGTTACAGTGGCCTCAGTGTTAGTCCCAGTGGTTACAGTAGCTGCAGTTTCTGCTGGTCTGTTTTCCTTCCTTTCCTTCTGACAGTGCTGACTGCTATCAAGCAGTGTTTGGTAAATAGTGGCCAGGGCCCAGCACAGTGCAGTAAGCTGTGCATCTCTGGGAAACTTACGGCAATTTCTTTTCAGATATGCAGCCACTTTATCAGGGTCCTGTAACTGTTCGGGAGTGAAACTCCAAAACATCGGACGTGAGAAAGTGCCTAGGTAGTTGCCCATACTCTGCCACGTACCCTGCCACTCGTGATTATCTGGCCTCGCAGAACACTCTTGAGTAGTATTCATAAACCTGTGCTTAATATTTAACAAAAGCAGAACCATATTCACCAAACATAACAACAGCAAAATGCTAGTTTGAATATCCCAGAGATATTGGAAATTTTCAAAAACTGTTACCAGAGCTGTTGTATTTAGCCCAAAGGAAGAGAAAACAGCATAGATATTTCTTTCTGTACTCCCACCATACCAGCTGCCATTAGGCTCAGCACCACCAGCAGCACCCCTTATCCCGGGATGGTTGAGATGGCTTTGCCTTATCCTGAGATGGTTTGGATGGCTTTGCCTTATCCTGAGATGGTTTGGATGGCCCTGTTTCATCCTGGCATTCATCAGATGACCCAGCTTTATCCTGACATTCATCAGATGACCCAGCTTTATCCTGACCTTCATCAGGTGGCCCTGATTCAATTTCATCCTCATCCTCATCCTTCACTACAGGAACAACTTTCTTTGTGTATTTCCTCTTTCGTACGGGAGCAACAGACACTGATGTGGGTTGATTTTTTGTTTTACCGGCAGTGTCTGCTGTAGGGGCAGCAGTAGCTGCAGCATCAGTTGGGCAGGTTGCAGTAGCTACAGTGCTAGTCACAGAAGTTACAGTGGCCTCAGTGTTAGTCCCAGTGATTACAGTAGGTGCAGTTTCTGCTGGTCTGTTTTCCTTCCTTTCCCTCTGACAGTGCTGACTGCTATCAAGCAGTGTTTGGTAAATAGTGGCCAGGGCCCAGCACAGTGCAGTGAGCTGTGCATCTCTGGGAAACTTACCCGGCTGAGGGCCAAGATCCACGCAGCTGCCTGCTCCTTAAAGGAAAAGAGCAGGTTAAAGGGAAGAGGGAAGGGGGGTGAGAAGTAAGGGAAGGGAAAAAGGAAGAGAAAGGGGCAAATAACCCCAAAATCAAGAAATTAAGAGGCCCGTGGGTTGGGATAAGGACAGTTTACTAAGATAACAGAAAGATACAATGTAACAATGCTAACAGGACTTCAAAGCAAAAATATATGAAGCTGTTGATACACAATGCAGTTTCTCACCAAACCACACAACTCAGGCCGTGCCACCCAGAGCCATCCCGGAACCCGACCGTCCCCCAAGAACCGCGCGTCCCGGAGCCGCCCCAGGCCTTCCTCCCGTCAGCCCCTGATATCCTGGGCAGGATGTAATTGGCATGGAATACTCTCTTTGGGCAGTTGGGTCACCTGTCCTGGCTTCGCCCCTCCTTTCTCATGAAGAGCTGAGAAAGTCCTTGACTGTCTGACAGCAACTAGAAACATCAGGGTGTTATCAGCACTACTCCCATTTTACTGTCAAACACAGCATTCCATCTGCTGTTACAAATGAAATTAACTCCATCCTGACCAAAACCAGGACAATAGGGAAGTCAGGGGTTTATTAATTTAAGGTCCTACCAAGAACCCTTGATAAAATTGAAGGTGGGACCCCAGGAGGAGGAGGATGTTGTCTCCCTGGTTGAGCTTCTAGGACTTCCTTAAATTTTATGCCTCAAGGACTGAAGCTATAAGACCAATGTATAACTGTATCGGGGTAAAAGGGAAAGGATTCCCAGTCCCCATGTTTGAAAATACCACTTTAAGATTAGGTGATGAGAAAATTTGTGGGCAATTTATATATCCCTGATTCCGGAACTAATTTATTGGGAAGAGATTCGATAATACAATTAGGATTGGAATTGAAAACCCAGGATGACCAAATTGTGGTATCCATGGCTTTACTAACAGAGGAAGATGAAAACCAAATTGATCCAATAGTGTGGGTGTGAGAGGGTAATCGAGGTGGATTAAACATTACCACTTTAAAGATTAAACTTAAAAGGGACAATGAAATTATTTGCCAAAAACAGTATGCTATTTCATTGGAAGGCTGTAAAAGTCTCCAACCATTTATAGAGAGTTTAATTAAGGATAAGCTTCTGAAACCATGTATGTCTCCTTTTAATACCCCAATCTTATCAGTAAAAAAAAAAAAACAAAAACAAACAAACAAACAAAAACCCCGATGGGTCATATCCTTTGGTACAGGATTTAAGAAAGTTAAACCAAATAGTTCAAGTGCGTCACCCAGTAGTTCCTAAACCTTACACTCTATTGAGTAAAATACCAGATGACCACAGATGGTTTAGTGTGATTGATTTAAAGGATGCTTTCTGGACCTGTCCACTGGACCCTGATAGTAGAGACATGTTTGCTTTTGAATGGGAAGATCCTTTCACAGGACAAAAGCAACAATTTATTTAGATGGACAGTTTTACCTCAGGGATTCACTGAATCACCAAATTTATTTGGACAAGCATTGGAACAAGTATTAGAAAAGTTTAAAGTCCCAACTGAAGTCACCCTTCTACAATATGTAGATGATCTTTTAATCTCAGGGAAAAATAAGAGAATTGTAAAGGAAACAACAAATGCTTTGCTAAATTTCCTAGGGAAACAGGGACTAAAAGTATCAAAAAACCAAACTGCAGTACATGGAAAAGAAAGTTAAATATTTAGGACATCTAATCAGTGAAGGGAGACAGAAAATAAACCCTGAGAAGATAAGAGGAGTAGTTGAGTTACTTCTGCCGAAAACTAAGAAAGAGCTGTGAAAATTTTTGGGATTGACAGACTATTGTCGCCTATGGATTGAATCATTTGTACTAAAAACAAAGGGATTATATTTTAAATTGTTAGAAGAGCCTAATGACTTGGTATGGAGTAATGAAGAAAAAGAATTAATACAAGGATTAAAACAAAACTTGATCACTACTCCTGTGTTGGCACTGCCCTCCCTTAACAAACCATTCCACTTGTTTGCTACCGTAGATAAGGAAACAGCCCTGGGGGGGGGGGGGGGGAGGAGTTACTCAAAAGTGGGGAGGCAAACGACACCCAATATCCCGAGGGTGGCCTGAATGTGTACAGGCAGTAGCAGCCACAGCCCTCTTGGTGGTAGAAAGCAGAAGGCTAACTTTTGGAAGAAGCACTTATAGTAAGCACTCCACATCAAGTAAGGACAATTCTGACTCAGAAGGCAGGAAGAGGTCTCACTGATTCTAGGATTTTGAAGTATGAGGCAATTTTAATGGAAAAAGATGATTTAGTTATAACTGCTGAATCATGCCTCAATCCTGCCACCTTTTTATCAAAAGGGGAGACTAATAACCAAGAACTTGAGCATAACTGCTTAGACATAATAGAATATCATACTAAAGTGTGACCTGACTTGAGGGACATACCCTTGCCAACAGGTCTCCGTTTATTTACCCACTGGGTAGTACAGGCACTAGTGGACCACTTTGGAACCAAGTATATGTGTATTGGAATTTATAAAATCGCCAAAAGGATGGTGGGAAAGTGCCTGACACGCCAGAAGGTCAATAAACAACAACTCAGAAAAAAGGATACCCGGGGGGAGGGACCCTTTCTTGTGTTGCTTACCACAGATACTGCGGTTTGAACGGCCGAAAGAGGTTGGACGCACACGAGCAGAATAAGGACCGGTTCGAGAATCTCGGTGGGAAACTACAAACGATCCTGACAACTTAAATGCCACCTTTCGAAGAACCAGCGAGTAAAACTGTCTATGAATGACAATTTATTTTGTTCAAATGTTGGATGTATATGTTATACTTTCTTTTGTTTTGAGTGTCGAGTGTGTAAAGACAATTGGTGGGTACATTATAGAGAAGGAGAATATACCCCAGACATTTGTGAAAAATGTTATTGGGCAGAAAAACTAACCGAATTAGCCCTTAAATTAGCAGTAAAAAATCGGAGAGATTATCCAAGGGTCTGAAGAGTGATGGAGGATATATACAAAAGGGATAAATCCCAAACTAGGTTGTACATATCCTAAGGAATATAAACAAGGTAGCCCAAAAATAATTCAGGTAGTGTGCTGGTCCCAGGTGAAACATCTGGATTGTTCAGCCCCGGAAGTGAAACATAAAAATTGGGAAGCCACTCGTGAGCGGAGGACAGGAAGAACCCCTGAAGACTATGACTGCTGCCGAGAAGATGGAACACCTTGCTGCTCCAAGCAACGGAGTAGGCAAAGGAGGCAGAGGCGTAAGGAAATCGTGGGGTATTAAGCCCTCCAGTCCTATCACGAGGTGGCTCCATACACCAAGGCTGAAAAAGGCACCAGATACCCAAGAACCAGAAAATACCAAACAAAAACGATTGAGTCCAAGCATCACCACTCTAGAATAGTTATTATGAACCCACCAATTGCCTTAAATAAAGGGGGGCTAATAATTGTATTTTTATAGATTTATTTTAATTTTGTATTTTGTTATTTGGGGACTGGGACCGCATTAGATCCAAGGCAAAACGTATTGGGTTACATTATCTCAAGCTTTGAATGCTACTACTTTTTGTGCTAGTCTTGCCACACCAAGTACTCCATTTATCACGTGTTTGGTAGGAGTGCCACTGAATAGTTCCACCTGGAAAGTTTTTGAGGTTGCAATGAGTAAAATAGCAAGATGTCCTTATATTTATAATGCCAGTGAGGGCATGACAAGGTATGATTCTTGGGATGATAGAGTCCCAATTGGTCCAGAACCACAGGAACTGGAATTAATGGATTCTTTGAATACCAGCTATTGTATATACATAGATGCTGCCAAGTACCCATGTAACGAAGGTAATCATGTTAATGTTTCTTGAATGATGACCCAAAACCCATTTAGAAAAAGAAGAGGCATCGATGCTATTATCTCAAAAAGCAGTTAGTCGGTTTGAGAAACAAATTGGTCAAAATTGAAAGGGGGGATTGTAATAAGTAATTGTTCTCAAACCTTCTATGACTGTAAATAAGCAACTAGGGCAAAGGGGAACCATTGTTCCATCACTAGTAACACCCTGAAAGAACTTCAGATCTTGCTGAGTTGGTGCCTGTGGTAGACTATGGCTGTGAATAGGTAACCAGGTCAAAAGGGGAACCATTGTTTTATCACTAGCAACATCCTGATAGGATTAAATGAGTTAACCAAATAAGACACTGAACACAACGTAGAGGAAGACTACGGGGGACCAGGACGACCCCCACTACCAGCTTACACAGCTACAGAAAAACACCGGAATATGCCACATGTACCTGGAACTACGGGACTATAAAAAGGGGACTCCAGAAGGGTGAGGTGTGTGCCGTTTGCAGGAGCAAGGGTCTCCTCCGGACGCCCAGCGCTGATATTTGACTATATCTTGCAGGCTTGCTTAATTAATAAATTGTTGTTTGGCTTTATCAACTGAAGTATGTCTCAAATTTATAACACAAGAAACCCCCGATACAGAGGCAGGTTGTCCTTTCCAGCACCCCAGTAGAGAGACAAACAGGGCTAGACACACCCTGTACAGAGGCAGGCTGGATTCAAGATACAAAGAGCATCACAAGTGAAGGAAAACCCAGGGCCTCAGCGCCCCACCCCCAACAGAAGTGGTGTAGAGGCAGTCACTGACCAACTCTCACCTCCCACTGACTGATGCCCAGCCAGGCTCCCCTTGGAAAGAAAGCCCTGCCCAGTTTTATCTCCAAGCCTGATGTCATGTTGATGGAATAACCCCTTTGGTCAGCTTTGTCCCCTCCCACACCCTTGCCAAGCCCCAGCCACCTCCCTGGGATGGGCAGAGTGAGAACAGAGAAGGCCTTGATGCTGTGCAAGCCCTGCTCAGCAATAGCTAAAGCATCCGTGTGATCTCAGCACTGTTTGGGTCACAGATCTAAAGCACAGCACTGTGCAGACTGCTGGGAGGAAAACCAACTGCGTGCCAGCCCCAGCCAGGCCAAAGATGCTTCTCCACCCCCTCTCTGGGCAGCCTGTTCCAGCACCTCGCCACTCTCTCTGTAAAAAACTCCCCCCTAATATCCAGTCTAAACCTTCCACCCTTTAGTTTTAACCCATCCCCCTTGTCCTGCCAGTCTCTGCCCTTTAACAAGCTGATTCCCCTCCTGTTTATCTGCTCCCTTCAGGGACTGGGAGGCTGCAATGAGGTCCCCCCACAGCCTTCTCTTCTCCAGGCTGACCCAGCCCAGCTCCCCCAGCCTCTCTTTGTAGGGGAGCTGCTCCAGCCCTCTGAGCATCCGAGGGTCCAGGTGCCCCCCCCGCCTGATGGACCCTGGGGGCCAGTGTCCTTCCCTTGTGCCTCCTGGGGACACCAGCAGGTGCTGCAGAGCAGTGGGACCCTGTCCACTTCTCTCCATCCCATTGCTTACAGCTGCACTGCTGCCCCTGGCTCCATGGCAGGGGAGGATGGTGAGCTCTGCAGGGCTTCTCCAGAGGAATTCCCTTGCCCTGGCCATGGCTCTCCAGAGGAAAAGGCCTGAGCGCCTCTGGCACCTGCAGGGATGGGTGGTGGCTGTAATCTCCTGAAGCAGCTTTTCCATCCAGCAGATGGGCTCTAAAGGTGGCTTTGCCAGCAGCAAAGTAGATCCATTAGCCTCTTCCTGCCTTTGTTCTGCCTCCCTCAAGCTGTGCCAGGGAATTCCAGCTGCTCCTGAAGGGCTCCCTCTGAGGAGGTCTTCTAGCTGTCCCTGTGGCAGCTCTGTCTGTGGGACAGGGCAGGCTGCTGCCTTTCATGCTGTCTGGGTACAGGGTGAGTCTGTGTTTTCAGGTGACATCAAAGCTCCATCCACTGGAGCCACACACACACACTCCTCACCCACTGAAGTCCTGCCCACCACAGCCCTATCTGCCACCCCTTAGCCCAGCACCCTTTGGAGGAAGGCCTTTGGGGTGTTGGTCCCCAGGTAACCCTGTGCCAAGCAGCCCTCAGGCCCTCTCCCTGCCCATGGTGGCCATGCACAGGGCACAGCTGCCTGGCATCCTTGACATCTCCTTGGCCACCCAGCTCCTAAGGACAAACCTGGTGCTGGACACCTGGTGCTTTTCCTGGGGTGCAAGTTGGCTGATTTCAGCAGCCACAGCCTGGATGAAAGCCAAGGGGTAAACTGAGTCATAGGTTGGGGTGGGTGTATCCAACAGACCGCGTTTGAAACCAGGCAGGCTTTGAAATGCAAGTGAGGAGGATCTCCTAGGATGTTGGGGGCTTCCATCCACTTCCCGTCCCCATCTTTCCACTCAGGGGTCTGGGTATCAGGAGGGAAACTGCTCTGATTCCTAAAGACAGGCAAGAAAGGCATCAAGTACCTCAGAGCTTTCCACATCCTCAATCACAATGGATCCCCCCCCAACCAATCAAGGTGGGAGATTCTCCTTTTCATTAATGTTTTTATGATTTTATTGTAATATTTTAAAAATATTATTAATAATATTATAATTCGAAAATATAATATTTTAAATGTTATAATATTTTAAATATTATTAATAATATTATAATTTTAAATATTATAATATTTTAAATATTTCAAAACTATTATTAATAACATTATAATTTTTAAATATTACAATATTTTAGATATAATAAAATTTTAAAAATAATATTAATAATATTATAATTTTAAATATTACGATATTTTTAAAATACTATAATAATATTATAATCTAAAATATTATATTTTGAATATTATAATATTTTATAATATTATTAATAGCATTATAATTTTTAAATACAATATTTAAAATACCATCTTTTAAAATTATTATAATTATAATTTTTAAATATTAGAATATTTTAAAATATTATAATATTTTAACGATATTATTAATAATATTGTATATTTAAATATTATAATTTATTATTTATTATTTATATTCTAATTTTAAATATAATAATATTTTTAAATATTGTAATATTTTTAAATATTATTAATAATATTATGATTTAAAAGATTATAATATTTTAAAATATTATAACGTTTTTAAAACATTATTAATAATGCTAATGCATTAATAACAAATGATAATGTATCAATAACAAAAGGAGGGCCAGGGAGAATCTCTGCCCACAGCTGGGAGCCACACAGAGCTCTGGAGGTCGCACCTGAGCGGTGCTGACAGATCCCCTCTGCTCTGTGTCCTGCACTTTGCTTGGGACTGGCTCTAATTCCTTACAAAAGAAGGATCAGCATGTGGAAAGCAGTTAAATCTATTCCAGCTGCTGTGGCACTTGGATCCATATACACAGTCAGTACATTTCTAAGGCAAGGCAGGGGGATGCAAATTACTCCCAGAAAGCCATTTCCATTAACTCCTCCCAGACAGAGCGTGCTCAGGGACACTCAGGGGGTCTTCTGGTGGGATTCAGGGATGAAGGCTGGATGTCTTCTTCTCTCTTTGCAGTTTTCTCCATAGTTTCTCAACCACAGGTACAGCCATATCCTACTGAAATCCAAAACAAATCTACTCTCAAAACACACAAATTCTTTCTATTCTCAAAACAAGGAAATTCTTCTTATATTAAAGTTGTATTAATTGTCTCTTAAGCTAAATCTATATCAATTGACTCAGCATTATTGTATCTCACTGAATCAATGGGGACATGGCAGTGGTAGGTGCTGTGACGTCACCTTCACCTGAGGGGTGGATAGGCCAGGGGTGTGCACATTGCTTGTGTGTGTGACATTGTGATTTCAGTGGTGCTGGAGTCGCTGTGATGCCAAGAGAAGGCACATGGCTTGTGGGCGCCCTTCTGACGTCATCAAAAGCAGAGTTGGGCCAATATGGCCAGTACGACCCAAATATGGCTTTCAGGAAGAACCATCATCCCCAGAAGGCTGCACACAGCACCCACCCCTGTGGGACACAGGGACTGGTGAGTGAGGTCACCATCTCTTGAACTGAGGCGCAGAGAGCGGTGGCAGCAGGAGGGTGTGAGGTCACATGGCCGAGGGCAGCCCGTGGCCATGGGCTCAGTGCAGAGCAGCCCTGTGCATCAGAGGGGCATCACAGGGCTCAGGAGCTGCAGCCCTGGCTGGAGCAGTGGGGCTGGGGCTGTCTCAGGGCACTGCAGGGATGTGCCTGGGCACGGTGCCAGCAGGAAACCACAGGCTGCTGCCCGGGGGGAGCAGGGCGAGCGCTGCGAGGCCACGTGGGCTGTGGTTTGTGCACCTGCAGGCTCCAGCTCCCGCTCTGCCCGGGGGGAATAACGGCCCCTGGGTGACACGCTGAGAGCCAGGGACACGGCTGAGCCCCTGGGCTGCGTCTCTGCTGCCAGGGCAGGGACATGGCCCAGCCCGGGCTCCTGCGAGGGACCCACCGTGGGGCTCTGCGGGGAGGAAGGGGCCAGCCAGCACTCCTGGGGTGGAGCTCTGCCCCTGGCCAAGGGCTTTTCCCAGCTGCTGCTCCCAGCACAGCGGGGCTGGAGCAGGAGCAGGGGCTGTTTCCTTTCCAGCCTGACACAGACCCAGAGCAGTCCCAGCTCCATGGCTCCCACGGCTTGGCGGTGCCTGGACATTCTTGGGTTCTTGGATGAGCCCAGCAGAGGAGATGCTCATTGCTCCCAGTGCCCCCAGCAGGGACCAAGCGGGGACAGACCCATTTCTCCTCCACACCCAGCTTGTCCCATGACGATCCCCTGCCACAGTGACCGTGACATGCGCAGTGGGACCTCTGTGTCCCTCATATATGGTCATGAACGGAGCTGGAGGAGTTCATTGGAGGGCTGGGCTGTGTCAGAGGGGAGATAGCTCCAGATAACGTCTAAAAAGGTGCTGCTGCTTTGATTGGCTCCTCATGCAGCTGGGTCTGCATCTACAGAGATATATTACCCTTTCATCACTGTCGTCTCTGTGGGTCCCCAGGAGCTGTGACAGGGAGTGTGGTGCTGCAGGGCTGTTCCAGCAGGACAGGAGGCTGAGGCTGGGGATGGAGGGACTCCTGTCCCCTCGGGTGCTGTGGCTGCTGCTCTGGGTTCATCTGTGCAGGGGTAAGTGCAGCATCCTTGTCCCACAGAGAGGGTCAGTGGGCGCTAGTGGGAACATCGAGGTATCTGTGAGAATGGGGTGTCTTTGGAGGTGCCACTGAGATGAGGGGCAGACAGTGCTCAAGTCAACTGAACTTGAGCCTTTCCCTGTGGGTCTGGGGGCACAGGGCTGTTGCAGGGGGGGTCTGGGCTTGTGGGGAGATTGTGCCCTGTGAAGATCCGAGCACAGTATATGGGTGGGAAGGGGAAGGTGGTGGTTGAGTTTGGAGGAGGTGGTGCTGGCTGTGGGGTTGTGAATAACCCAGTGGGGTTAGAGATGAGCACCTCCAGCATGGTGAAAGCCTTGGGGATAAATGTGAGCCTGACATTGCCCTGAGGACAGCATGGAAGGGTACATCATGCACACTGGTTCCTGGGAAGGAGGAACCTCCAGACCTGTGGTCTAGTGTTCAGTGCTCTCCTGAAGTTCCCATGTTTGTGTTTCAGGGGCTGCAGAGGTGAGGCTGGAAAATGGTGGTGGACGCTGTGCTGGAAGAGTGGAGGTGAAACAACAGGGGCAGTGGGGTACAGTGTGTGGCTCCTTATGGGACAAGACTGATGCTGCAGTGGTTTGCAAGCAGCTGGGCTGTGGGGATGCTGTTGAAGCTCATGACATTGCACACTTTGGGCCAGGATCTGGCCCCATTTGGATGGCTGATGTTGAGTATCGTGGTACTGAGTCTTCCCTATCTGACTGCAAAAAGAGAGTCTCAGGGCAGTGCTATCACAGTCGGGGTGCTGGAGTGACGTGTTCAGGTAAGGGTACAGCCCATTCCCCACTTTTGTAGTCAGGCGGCGGGGGACCAGGCTGTGGTCTAAGGGAAACAAGAGGTTACTGAAGAAAAGCCCAGTATGGCCAGTCACACTGCTGAGCTGGGATTGTCATTCCTGGTCCCCAAAGAAAAACCCAGCAGGAACCTGAAACATCCTGACCCCTGACATAGCTCAGCCCACCCTCCGTGGGTGCCTAAAGCAGGGAGATGGGTGCTGTGCACACCTGTCGTATGCTCTTGCCCTGGATGAGGACCCCTCCCTGGGTGGGTGCTGGAGCTGGGGGCTGGTGCAGACAGTGGCTGTGGGTACACCCACACTGCAAAACCCTCTGGGGGCATTTCTGGTGGCTCCAAGGGGTTCCAGTGCCTGGCCCCGAGCTTGGTGATTCAGAGCAGGCTGCCACAGCCAACAGCACCTGGGCCCATCTCCAGGGGCCCATCACCCATGGGTGCTTCGGGGCCTGGGGCCCGTGCCCAGCAGCCCAGGGTCTCCAGAAGAGCAGCAGTTTATCTGAGCAGAGCCTGTGGCTGTGGCTGTGGGAGAACAGCCAGCCCCCAGTGCTGTGCTGATTTCTGGAGAGCAGGGAGGGGCTCTGGTGGGTTTGTGCCATCAGCACCCACTGGGAGCTGCTGGGATTGTTGTGAGGCTCTTGGTCTGTAGCCACCTGAGAGATGGGGTGAGACATGCTCAGGACGTTGCCAGAGGGCTCTGGGAACTCACAGGGGGCTTTGATTCCTCCAGGGTTTGTGAGGCTGGTTGGAGGGGACAGCCCCTGCTCAGGACGAGTGGAGATCCGTGATGAGAACCAGTGGAAAACTGTCTGTGACTCAGACTTTGGTCCCAAAGCCGCTGACGTGGTCTGTGAAGAGCTGCAGTGTGGGGTAGCCCTGTCCGTCCCTGGGGCAGCTCCTTTTGGAGAAGGTGTTGGTTCCATCTGGGACAGAGAGCTGCAGTGTTTGGGGAATGAATCCTCTCTCGCCTTCTGCCCCACAGGGTCCCCCAGACATCCACCCTGCACCCACGCCAATGATGCTGGAGTCACATGCACAAGTAAGGGGTCTGGGCACACTGCTGGGTATGAAAGCAGGAGGGATGATGTCTTTTTCTGCAGCCCTAAGAGAATGCAGAAGGAGGAGAAAGGAAGGCTGTCCATCTGGCCAGTCCTCCAACTGCCAAAAGTGAAGAGAACCAATGCCCCTTTTCTCCTCTTCCTCTGTCCCCAGAGTACACAGGGTTCAGGCTGGTGAATGGCAGCACAGCTTGTGATGGGCGGGTGGAGGTCCAGGTGCTGGGGACCTGGGGCACCCTCTGTGACTCCCACTGGGACCTCTTGGACGCCCACGTTCTCTGTCGCCACCTCGGCTGCGGGTTTGCTGAGTCCCTTCCTGGAGGAGGGCGTTTTGGGAGAGGCACCGGCCCCACCTGGAGAGAGTCATTCCACTGTGACGGGACTGAAGCCCAGCTGGGACAGTGCCCAGTGACTGCCCTGGGAGCCTCCCCATGCTCCCACGACAGGGACGCTGCTGTCATTTGCTCAGGTGAGTGCTGGGAAAACAGCGTCTTACCCCCATTTACCCTGGGGTGTGACATGGCCACCCAAGGCAAGGGATCCCAAGGCAGCCACAGGGTGAGCTTTTCCCTGGAGAAAACCTGCCTTCACCTGGAGTGATCTGGAGAGCTTGATCTGCTCCGACTGAACGCTCTGAGGTGGGAGAGCTGACACTGAACGTCTCTGTCCTCCTGGGTCAGGGATCAGGCCCTGGAGCTATCAGCACACTTGGGGTCAAACCAGCTCCCAGTCCCTGATCCCCAGGGGTGCAGAGGGGCAGAGATGTGTGGGGTGTCCCATGTATCAGCAGTGCCAGGGCAGAGGATGAGCAAGGCTTCTCCTGGCGCTGCCCATCCCCAGCCCATCCCACCATCTGCTGCTCCCTCCTGCAGGAGCTGCCCCATCTGCCTCAGCAGGGACATGTTGGGTGGCTCTGCCCCACCAAGAGCAAAGAGAGTGTCTTGCCCAGCAGGGCTCAGTCCCTGGAAACCAACCATGAGAAAAGCTGCTCCTGAAGCTCAATGCAGAGTGCTTGGGCAGGCAATGGATCTCAAGGGTGCCATCAGGCTTCCAGAGCCTGGAGAGGCACTGCAGGTCTCTGGGCTCTCTGGTGCTGCTGAGGCTGGGCCATGGCTGCTCTCCCCAGGCTCAGACAGCTCCGGGGCCCTGCGGCTGGTGGGTGGAGGCAGCCGGTGTGACGGGCGAGTGGAGATCTTCCAGCGCGGGACCTGGGGCAGAGTCCTGGATGACCAGTGGGACGTGCAGGAGGCCAGCGTGGTGTGCCGGCAGCTGCGGTGTGGAGAGGCAGAGAGAGCCTACAACCCCCTAAAGCCTGAGAGAGGGACGGGTCCTGTGGGGCTGCGAGGGGTGTGGTGCGCAGGGCACGAGCCCAACCTGACCCTCTGCAACACCTCCCTGCCCGAGAGCACGCTGGCAGCTGGGATTGCCGAGGACGTGGGGGTCGTTTGCTGGGGTGAGTGGCACTGCAGGGACCCCCAGGCTCTGGGCTGGGTGGGCTCCATCCCCTGACAGCAGCTGGGCTTCTTCCTGCTGCAGGGAGCCGTCGGGTGCGGCTGGTGAACGGGCCCGGGCGCTGTGCAGGCAGAGTGGAGATCTACTACCGGGGCAGCTGGGGGAGCGTCTGCGATGACGGCTGGGACCTGCCCGACGCCGCCGTCGTCTGCCAGCAGCTGGGCTGCGGAGGGGCGGTGGAGGCCGTTGGCTCTGCTGCCTTCGGGGAAGGCGCCGGGCAGGTCTGGCTGGGCAGCGTGAGCTGCTCGGGGGCCAAAGCTGCTCTCTGGGACTGTCCGGCACAGCCCTGGGGGCAGCCTGACTGCGGGCACAAAGAGGACGCCGGAGTCGTCTGCTCAGGTCTGTGCTGGGAGCTGTGCTGGGAGCCCAGGGACAGGGGAGGGCGGGACAAGGGGAGAGCCGGCAATGGCCGAGTCTGTCCCTGGCTGCTGCTGAGCCCCTGCCCGAGCCCATCGTGGGGACACCCACGCACAGGTCCTCTCTGTCCCACATGGCATTTCTGAGGAGTTTTCCCCAAGGGTTAGTGGGGAGGAGAGGGTTGTCTGTCTGTCAGGGGCTGCCAGGGCGACTGTCTGGCCATGCATTTTCCTTGTCTGGGGGCTTCAGGGGCACCCCTGATCCTACATCCCTGCACCATCCTCTTCCCTTTGGTGTCTCTCCTCCCAGAGTTTGTGGCCCTGAGGCTGGGGAACAACGGCAGCTGCTCCGGCCGCCTGCAGGTTTTCTATAATGGGACCTGGGGCAGCGTTTGCTCCAACTCCATGCCTTTCCAAACGGTGTCTCTGGCGTGCAAGGAGCTGGGCTGTGGGGAGGCATTATCCTTGGACCCATTCCCCACTTATGGAAGGCTGCCTGGCCCTGCCTGGGTAGATCGTGTGGAGTGTGGGGAGAGTGACAGCTCCTTCTGGCAGTGTCCCTCCGCTCCCTGGCACCCACAGTCCTGCACTGACCTGCGCGATGAGACCCACATCACCTGCCAGGGTAACTCTGAGCCACCCGGGCACCAGCGTCCCCACCTCCTGCTCCCTTCTGGGCACTATCAGACACAGACAGAGCCCACAGGGGCTTTTCCTTTCCATGCCAGACCCTTCTGCTGCTGGTGGTGGCACAAAGGAGCCTTCAGCTCTCAGACCCCACACATTCAGCAGCAGTGGGCAGCCAGGCTGCCAGCAGAGCCTGGGGGAGGCAGAGGTGTCTGCAGGAGAGGTCTCAACAGAGACCCATCAGGGCTCCAAACAGTGTCCCCCATCCTGCTCTCTGTGAACCAGGCTCCCTTGGGGGCTGAGCAGTCAGGGTCCCCCACTTTGCTGGGTGTGTCCCCTGAGTGACTGGGGTTCAGCTGCTCCCTTGAGCAAGGTGACTCAGGGATGCACAGGCAGAACTCAGCCCCACTCTCTGCCACATGACCCCCCTGCTGCAGCCCCTCACTATGGAATTTCCTTCTACAGACAGAGAGCCAGAAACAGCCCCGGCCCTGGATCCCACGTGCCCAAACTCCAGGAGCTGCACAGGTAGCTGCTCCTCTGCAGGCCTCTCTCCCCTGGCTGGGCTCTGCCTGCTGCCCTGGTGCCCTGAGGGGTCTCTGCCTTCTCCAGACAGGGAGAAGATCCGTGCGGTGGGAGGCGAGAGCGGGTGCTGGGGCAGAGTGGAGGTCTGGCACCGCGGCTCCTGGGGGACGGTGTGCGACGACTCCTGGGACATGCTGGACGCGGCGGTGGCGTGCCGGCAGCTGGGCTGTGGCCCCGCAGTGTCTGCCCTGGGCGAGGCGGCGTTTGGGAAGGGGACGGGCCCCATCTGGCTGGAGCAGGTGGAGTGCCGGGGCACAGAGCCGTCTCTGCAGCACTGCTGGGCCCGGCCCGGGGACAGCGGCGCCTGCCGGCATAAGGAGGACGCTGCCGTCAACTGCTCGGGTGAGCATCTCCCGGGGGCTGCACTGTCCTGCCCGTGGCCCCGAGCAGGGCCCTGGGCTCCTGCCTGGCCACCCCTGAAGGAGCAGCCCCACAGGAGGGCCAGTGTGGGTGGGATGTGCCAGAGATGTCTGCACACGTGCACACACCCCCGGGGTGTCAGAGAGGAGGTTCCCTGGGACCTGCACACCCAGCCTCTCAGCACAGCTCTCCTTCTCCTCCTCTGCAGCTGTTTTTTAGGGTTCTATACTGGTTTGAGGGGTGCTATACTGGTTTTGGGGTGTTTGTACTGGTCTGAGAGGTACATACTGGTTTTCAGGGGGGTCTATACTGGTTTGAGGGGATTCTGTACTGGTTTTATTGGGGGTTCATATGGGCTTGAGGGCGTTGTGTTTGGTGTTCTATACTGATTTGGGAGATTCTATACTGATTTTAGTGGTCCATACTGGTTTAGGGGAATTCATACTGGTTTGTGAGGTTCTTATACTGGTCTTGGGAGTTCTATAAGGCTTCTGGGGTTTCATACTTGTTTTGGGGGTTTTACTGGTTTTAGGGTGTCTATACTGGGTTTGGGTAGTTCTGTACTGGTTTGGAGGGTTCATACTAGTTTTGGGTGGTATATAATGGTTTTTTGGGGGTTCATATTGGTTTGGGGGTGGGTTCATACTGGTTGGGGGACCCCCATGGCAGCCCCACCAGTATTGCCAGAAACCATCCCACCAGTGTCCCCAGTAACAAGCCCCTCAGTATTCCCATTACCCAGCACTGCAGTATCCCAGTTAACCCACAGCTCTCCTTCTCTTCCTCTGCAGCTGCACCCAGGACCACAGCACCAACCGCCCGAGCAGGTAACCTGTCCTGTGTGTCAGCGCTGGCTCTTCCCAGGGCCGGGCTGTGACCCACAGCCAGGGGGAAGAGACCCCCTTGCTGGGGTGGGAAACTCCCAAGAGGTGTCAGCAGTGAGGGGGGGGGGTTAGGGGGTGCTGTCAGTCCCCAGAAGTGTGGGACCTTCCCCATCACTCACCCCTGGGGTCCCTTACCCCGGTGTCATGGGGTCAGGACTGCGGTGTCACAGCCCCCCACCTCTCCCAGGCCTGGGGCTGCTATTTCTGGCTTCCTGCCTGTGCAGATGCCACCCGGGACCGTCTGACCAGCAGCAGGAGAGAGTCCTTGCTTGTCATCATCTGCATCATCCTGGGAGCCCTTCTCTGCTTGCTCCTGGCCCTCCTGGCTGGGCAAGCGTGGAGCGCCAGGGCTGGGCGCAGAGGTGGGTTTGTTCTCTGTGGTCCCAGGTGAAGATGTGTGTTGGCAAGGCCAGGGGTGCTGTGGGGTGTCAGTGAGTGGTACAGGCAGAGCTGGGGGACAAGAGCGTGTGCTGCCCACAGTCCCAGGTATCACCCCAATGACTGCCTGACCACGGGCAACCAGCAGTAAGGGGGAGAGCGAATCCAGACATGGGGGGAGTCAGGGATGGGGCCAGGAGAGAAATGGGGTCAGGAGAGAGCTGAGCTGGGGAGATGGGATAAAGGGGGGGATAGATGAGGATGTGCCATAGGTAGTGCTCTGGGTATATGGGGAGGGGGCTCTGGGGGTGCAAGATGCTGGGAGAACCATTGGACAGCACCTCCCATCCTTTCAGCATCAGGACCCCTGTCTGTTCCTCCACCCAACCCTTACCTCCCCCCAGCAGGGCAGGGGCTGTGTAATGGATCCTTTGGGCAGAGAGTGGACAGCTCCAGGGCAGAGGAAAGGGAGGAGCTGCTCCAAGCTCAGCACCAGGAACAGGATCCAGGGTCCAGATGGGAACAAGGGCTGTCTCTGAGGGATGGTATGAGGGTGTTGCTGCCCATGACCATCTCCATGGGGACATTGCCCTTACTGAGGAAGTGGCAGCAGTGACTGGAGAGCACAGTGGCGCTCTGCTGTAGGGACAGCCCTGGGCTGAGCCAGGGGAACAGGGAAGGGGGAGCAGATCAGGATCCATCCCGTCTCTGCCCATCCCTGAGCCACATCCCTGAGCCAGCCCTGCCTCTTGTCTGCAGCCTCTGAGCAAGCCTGGGAGCCCTTCCCTGAGGCCCTGTACGAGGAGATCGGGTACAGCCCAGCATTGGAGAAGCAGGCAAGGTTCAGCTTCTCAGGTGGGTGTGGGTCCCTCACTGGGGTCATATCTTCAAGGCTCTTTCTCCTGGCCTCCATCTAAGACTGACCCTCTGCAGCCCCATGGCCCATGGTCCCTGCAGCACTGGGGCTGTGGGGTTCTGTGGGGCGAGCAGACAGGTTTTGGCATTGGAGAAGAGCTTCATCCTCACCAGCTCATCCTGTCCCAGCCAGTGGACAGCCCCTCACTGCATGTCCCTACATCCCATTGTCACCTGAGGGGTGAGGGAAGGGGCTGTCCCGGGGCAGCTCTGGGAGCCCCTGTGAGTTGGGGTTTTTCCCAGGAGAGCAAGGAAACTCCTGACCCCTCGTCCAATGCAGCCCGGGCTCGGTGGGTCCCCTGTCCCCAGCAGCACTGAGCACAAGCTGGGTCAGCAGAACTCACCCCCATAAAACTTCCATCATTCTCTCCAGGCTCCTATTCAGAGGGGTCCCTGAACAAGATGCAGACCCACTATGAGGACATTGAGGAGGAGGATGGTCCAGGATCAGCACCAGGTAATGGGGAGCAGGAAGGGGTGGATCTCTCCTCCCTGCACACTGGTGATGGACACCAGTGTCACCGTGAGCAGCAGGGGAGGAAATGGGCAGGGGAATCCTCTGGTGCTGCCAAGTCCAGTGTCTAAGGCCCATGTCCCTGCCCTTCCTCCCTGCTCATGTCTAAGGCCCTTCCTCTGCTCCGCAGGATGTGTCTTCTCACTGTCAGCATCTCCCCTCCCCTTTCAGACGTGTCTGTCCTGCCCAGAGGTGACCCAGCAGATGGCTATGACGATGCCAGGGAGGTTTCTGAGCCTGGGGAGGATCCTGTGTCTGGGCAAGGAGACTGGGAAATGCCCAGGGCACCAGAGGATGGAGCGGGTCCCAGGGATGCACCTGCAGGTGAGAGGGACAGACAGTGCTGAGGGTTCCTGGGGTGCCAGATGAATTGCTGCCATATTAAGAGCCCACAATCTGGCAATAGACCAACGTGCCCCAGGAGTTTTCCTTGGGGGGGAGCCTTGGTGGAAGAGGGAGGTAAATATTTCTCCAATGGTGAGGAGAAGGGAGGAAGGTGATGTACAGGTCAGGATGGGCACCTCTTGGGACGATCACTCAGTGGGCTGCCTTGCTGCTTGCAGGGACACACCTGTGCCCCCAGAGAAGTGCTGAGGCCCCTGGAGCTGAGGAAGATGCCTGGTCCCCTCCCCAGGACAGCACAGGCTATGATGATGCTGAAGAGGTGTCTCTAGCACATCCCCCTGAGGACACCAAGGCTGTGACACCAGAGCTCAGTGCACAGCAGCCCCTGAGACCTGGGCCAGCACAGCCCATCCAGGACATGCAGCTGGGTGCAGCCAGGAGGGAGGAGAGGTCTGTGCAGCTGGGAGAGCCCTGAGCACCAGGCAACCATCTCCTTTCTCCCAGGGGTAGCAGAAACAGCCTGGGGGTTCCTCTATGTTTATTCTTTTGTGGTTACTCTCTGCCTTCCCACTTGTTCCCATTAAAAGTCTTTGGGGTATGAGGGGGTATTTTTCTCTCCTTCTTAACTCTGTGGGAGGGAACTCCTCTTCCCCCTCCTTCCTCACTGACCCTGAGGCACATAGCAATAGGACAAGGGGTAATGGATTTAAACACAAAAAGGGGAGATTTAGGTGGGATATTAGGAAAAAGTTCTTCAATATGAGGGTAGTAGGTCACTGGAACTGGTTGCCCAGAGATTTAAGTTCCATCCCTGGAGATATTCAAGGTCAGGCTTGAAGAGACTCTGAACAACCTGTTCTACGGAAGAGGTTGCTGCTCACTGCAGGGAGTTGGACTAGATGACCTCTAAAAGTCATTTCCAAACTTACAGATTCTATGATTCTATGATCTAAGTGCAAGCAATACCTGCTGATCTCTGCCTTCCGCAAGGACAATCCATACACGGACACCTTGAGACAGACAGAGAGAGGACAGGACAGCTATAAAGGCAAGGCAAGAACACAAGAGTTGGTTAAAGAGGCGTTGAGACAGACTACTGGAAGATGGGAGAGTTTTTAAATTCCTGACACTGAAATCAACAGCTCCACCATTTCTTCAGTTCCCTCAGTGTGTCTTTGATCTCCTGGTTCCTCATGCTGTAGATGAGGGTGTTCACTGCTGGAGGCACCACCGAGTACAGCACAGTCACTACCAGGTTGAGAGGTGGGGAGGACATGGAGGGGGGCTTCAGGTAGGCAAAGAAGGCAGTGCTGACAAACAGGGAGACAACGGCCAGGTGAGGGAGGCAGGTGGAAAAGGGTTTGTGCCGTCCCTGCTGCGAGGGGATCCTCAGCACAGCCCTGAAGATCTGCACATAGGACATCAGAATTACCATAAACCAGACAAAGAACAAACAGGCACTAAGTACATTAGGCCCAACTTCCCTGGGGTAGGAGTGTGAGTAGGAGAGCTTGAGGATCTAGGGAAGTTCACAGAAGAACTGGTGCACAGCATTGCCATGGCAGAGAGGTATTGAAAATGTATTGGCTGTGTGCAGCACAGCATGGAGAAACCCACTGCCCCAGGCAGTTGCTGCCATGTGGACACAAGCTCTGCTGCCCAGGAGGGTCCCGTAGTGCAGGGGGTGGCAGATGGCAACGTAGCGGTCATAGGCCATGACAGTGAGTAGATAAAACTCAGCTGAAGCAAAAAAGACAAAGAGAAAGGCCTGTGCAGCACGTCCTGTGTAGGAGATGGCCATGGCTTCCCACAGGGAATTAATCATCGATTTGGGGAGGGTGGTGGAGATGGAGGACAGTTCAAGGAAGGAGAGGTTGAGGAGGAAGAAGTACATGGGGGTGTGGAGGTGGTGGTCACAGGCTATGGTGATGATGATGAGGCCATTGCCCAGGAGAGCAGCCAGGTAGATGCCCAGGAAGAGCCAGAAGTGCAGGAGCTGCAGCTCCCGTGTGTTTGTGAATACCACGAGGTGTAGCTGGGTGATAGAGCTGTCGTTCACCATTTCCTATTTCTAGGCATGGGGTACTGCTCAAGGAGCAAAACACAGTAAGTTAGGGGAGACTTCTCTGAGCAAACTCAAAGCCATGTCCTACAAATACTCCCCCTGCTACACACACCTGCTTTTATTTTCCCAGCATTTTCTTCACCTCTACAGCTGGAGTCCTGATTGATGCTGGCTGAGTGTGCCATGGGGAGCAGGGTCTCTGCCCTCAAGATGGCAAGGAGTCAGCCCTTGGTTTGGGGCCTTGGCTGCAGAGGAGATGGTTCATGTCTTGGAACCCACTGCCCTGAGGGCAGAGGCTTTGCTTGGAGGAATGGGGCTTTCTCACAGAAAGGGGTCTGCAGTGGAGGCAATGATACAGGGTTTTCTGCATTCTCCCACCCACAACATTTCTGGGTTTGGTTTCCTCTCATTCCCTCACATTATCCCTGCTGCCTGGAGATTTTCCTCCTGGCAGATGTTTCCCTGTCAGGTGGCTTTTCCCTGTCATCTCTCACAGACCCTATCACAAGCTCTGTGGACTCACCTTGGCCCTACACAAACATGTCTGGCTTCAGGGCACTGGCAGTGCACAAGTTCTTGTTGGCATGTGGAAAAGATCCAGTCAGAACAACCCTGATGAATCCTGTAATGGCGATGTGGGTTCTGTCCATGGGAAGAGGAGTGGCTGAAGGCGCTTTAGGAGGCTCTTGGTAGAGTCAGTGATCACTCAAAGTGATGGTTCAAGAGTCTCACAGACGTGTTCATACTGGAGAACTCCTTTTACATATCTCCCCTCCCATTGTTCAAGAGTAGGAAATGGAAAAGTCAGAGGCAGGAAATCTCCTTGTCTTTATCCTGCCTTGACCTTCCCCTTGAAGCACCTCCTCAAAAATGTCCTTGGGTGATCTGGAGGTGTGAACAGTTCTCACCCACACAGTGCCCCCTGAACAGCAAAGACTCTGTTCTTCTGAAGATCAGTCCATCCACCCACAGCCTCTCCCCCAGTGCTGTAGCAGGTTCTCCAGGAAGCTTACCCTGCAGGCATCAGAGTCCTTTCCCCACCACACAGCCCCCAGTGGCACAGGAAACCTGATGAGGACAGCCCTGACCCCCCTGGGGATACACCCAGCTTCACACTCCTGCAGCCTTTCCCAGGAGAAGGAAAAGGTCATGGCCTTGGTCCCTCTAATAGCGAAGCAGAAATTCCTTCATCCAGAGCATGTCCTTCTCCTCTACACCAACTGCTGGATGTGCCAGCTCTGGGACATCCCTTCAGGATACTCTTGTTTATTGCCCTACAGCCAGAGACATAACATGTCCACAGCCATGAAGATTTCTCTATGAGCTCTGGGCATCCTCCCATCCAGATTGCCTTTATCCCCTCTCTGTCTGCCTTGGAGCCTGCAGGCAGTGCCCTCAGCCCCGCTGTGCTTGGCAGAGGAGCTGCTCTTGGCAGAGCTGTGTCTCTTCAGCACTGCCTGCTTGTCAGGAGCTCCCTCAGAGAGGAGTCTAGGTGCGCCTAGACTGTGCTGTCTATTTGGAGCAATGGATAACAACTAGTGGAACTTGGATAAACTCAAAACATGGTGTAGTTTTGTAGTAGTAGTAGTTCAGCCCCAAACAGTGGCTGGGCACCACACAGGAGAAACAGACAGACCCTCCTTGTGTCACTGCCTGACTCTCCCGTTGATGAATCAGTTTCTGAATGGGGACCAGGGATTCTCTGTTGTATTGTCACATGTGCACCATCATGGAAGCAGTTTGTACCTGTGTGATGTGATTGGCATGGAATACCCCCTTTGGCCAGTTTGGGTCACCTGTCCTGGCTGCGTCCCCTCGTTTCTCATTAGTAGGGAAATGTGAACAACTGCAAAAGTCCTTGATTACTTGGCAACAACTGGAAACATCAGGGTGCTCTCAGCACTGCTCTCATCCTAATTCCTAAACACAGCATTCTATCCACTGTAAGAAAAGAAATTAACTCCATCCCAACCGAAACCAAGTGCTGGCAGGGGCTGGCTCCAACGTGGGTCACAGCAGCTCCTGTCTGTCTCCACCTGCTCCATCCAGCGTGGGGCCTCTCCACGGGCTGCAGGTGGGGTCTGGGCTTTTTCCATGGGCTGCGGTGGGACACCCGCTCCACCATGGGTTTCTCCCCAGGCTGCAGGGGCATCTTTCACTCTGGCACATTGGGCACATCCTCCCCCCTCTTCCCGGCCTTGGTGTCTGCACAGCTCATTACATCTTCTCACTCCCTTCTCTGGTGGAAAAAGGCAGCTGCTTTGTTTATGTTTTCCTAAATGTGATTCCCAGAGGCGCTGTGACCATCACTGATGGGCTTGGCCTTGGTCAGCAGGGACTCTGCCCTTGAATCAACCAATGTTTGCTCTGCAGGGCCTGCAGAGAACTTCTAGCTGCTTCTTGCAGGAGCCATCTCTGCAGCCCCCATCCTCTCCCAGCACCCAGCTACGCCAGACTGCAACAATAACTGACCATTCTGTGTATCTGAATAAAACTGTTCTGGGAGAGAATCTCCTCTGAAAGCTGACCCCCTTCACACGCTGCTTGGCCGTAGCAGCAGCTGAGGAGAGAGATTTCATGGTTATTAAACTGGATCATGTTGAACTGCTGCTTGTGGTCAGAGAAATCTGTCTGTGCCTGTGAGCACAGATGATGCCAGGAAAAGTGTTGGGAGTCCCAGGAGGCCAGTGAGGGAACTGCTGGGCTTGGGGAAGAGCAAGGTTCTCCAGACAGGGTTGGATCTCAAGGGACTGCTTTTCCTGCCTGTCCAGACCTCCTTAGCAGACCCATATCCATCCCAGAATGCTGCTGTCACTTCTATCAACTGAGCCATGACAGAAAAAAACCTGTGACTAGAAAAAGGTCCTCCATGGGAAATTCCTTTGAAACCTGTATCACTAAGGACCCAACTAAAATCCAAGTATTTGCAGGAGTTTTGAGATCTTTAATGAAACTGAGTTGAAGAGCCATGCTTGTAAGAGCTTTCTGGATGTTAATGAGCCCCATGGTGTCTTTTCTTCTGAATCCCCAGACCTCAGATAGCAAGATGAGAGTGAAGAAAACTCTCAAGAAGTTCAAGTCAGGAGTAATGCCCAAAGTACCTTGAAGCACTAACAGGCCCCACTGGGAGCCATTCCTGACAAAGCCTCCCCATGGGCTCGTTAGAGCAGACGACTGGAGGCCATGAGGACAAACACAGGCACAGTGCAGGCAGCTCTGATGCTGAGGACACCGTGGCTTGGTCTGATGAAGCAGCAATGCCAAGTGCTGACCCCCAGCCCCTGGGCAGGGATATCCTGAGAATGTCAGAGATGAGATCATGGAACAATCCCTATGAAGCCTGAGACACCAGCAGGGAGCCTACAAGAACTGGTCTTCTCTTGATGACCTGGGCCAGGCTTCAGGGATGGAGGGAGCTCATGGCATCCCAGCAGCGCTGCAGAGAGACAGCTCTGCCCAGGAGCAGCTCCTCTGCCAAGCACACAGGGCTGGGGACACTGCCTGTAGGCAACAAGGGGAGACCTGTGAGGCTGAGAGAGCTGATGGATGCTGAGAGCTCACTGGAGGAGAAATCTGCACAGCCTCTCCCTGGTATGTCTGTGGGTGCAGGGCAATGCAGGTTCTGTTCCTGGAGGGATCTCCTAAAGCTGGGACATGGGGCAGTGTGTGGGGTCTGTCAGGAGGACAGGTTCTCTATAGGACCAGAAGGTGCTGCCTGGAAGGGATGCCCTTCTGCCCCATCAGGGAGACAGGGCAGAACAGCTGTCTTCTCCTGGGCATGTTTGATGGGTGCTCAGGGCTGTCCTTGAGAGCAGGGTCCATGCACCCTGGGGTCTGTGAGCTGGGGCAGGGACTCTGCTGCTGCCAGGGTCAGCACTCAGCCTGCCTGCTGGGCTTCCATCAGCACCGCTGCAGAAAGAAGCTGTGGGTGGCAAGTGTGACCCATGGAAGGACAGTGTAGGGTCCTTCTGCTGTCTAAGTGTGCTGTGTAGGATAGGTTTGCTACAAGCTGCAGTTGATCCCAGGGAACTTCCCAGAGACTTTTTAAGAACACCGGGGATGCATTTTCCACTCCAGGTGCAAACTCATTGGTCATTAGGACTTGTCAGAGCATCTCCTGAGCCCTGGACACACACAGGTTCCCCTGGGCAGTGTCCTGATGCCAGGAGGAGTCTGCAGAGCAGAGCTGAGTACAGGGCAGGTTGGATGAGGTGTGTGAGTACAGAGCTGGAGAGAAATAGTCAAAAAGAAGCAGGTAGAGTGACATCTTCAGGCAGCAGAGTGTCCAGCACAGGGCACCTGAGAGCAGGCCTGATGGACAGAGCAGGTCTCCACACTCTGCACTCAGGGAAAGGTTTTACTGGAACTGTAGCAGCAATGTCAGGCAGTTCTGACAGAAAAACTCTCCTCAGATACAGGCAGGAAGAAAAACAAAGCTCCAAATATCTCTTCTGCCCTTGGGTGAAATTGGAGTGACAGTGCTGAAAAGCTCATTGCTATCCACAGGGGATTTAGTCTGAGATCACACCATCCTTCTATTTACTGACTGCTGCAAGGCAGGATTGAGTTCTCAAGAACCCACAGCCACCCCTCCTCCCAGCAGTGACACGCTCAAGCCAGCACAAAGCAGACCTCTCAAAAGGGACCTGACAAAAGTCTTCCTGAATGTAGAAAGACAATGTGAATTGGAAGAGGTTTTCCTCAAAGAACAGTTCCCTAATTTCTCATTGTGCCTCTTCCTCCTTGGACAGGTCTCCACACTTGATGGCAGCAGATGTCCAACAGCAGCAGCTCCATCAGCCAGTTCCTCCTCCTGCCCTTTGCAGACACACGGGAGCTGCAGCTCCTGCACTTCTGCCTCTTCCTGGGCATCTACCTGGCTGCTCTCCTGGGCAATGGCCTCATCATCATCACCATAGCCTGTGACCACCACCTCCACACCCCCATGTACTTCTTTCTCCTCAACCTCTCTATTACTGACCTTGCCTATATCTCTACCACCATTCCCAAATCCATGTCCAATTCCTTGTGGGACACCAGGGCCATTTCCTACACAGGGTGTGTGGCTCAACTCTTTTTCTTTGTATTTTTGATCTTCACAGAGTACTATATTCTCACTGTCATGGCCTATGACCGCTACGTTGCCATCTGCCACCCCCTGCACTACGGGACCCTCCTGGGCAGCAGAGCTTGTGTCCACATGGCAGCAGCTGCCTGGGCTGGTGGGTTTCTCAGTGCTGTGCTGCACACATCCTGTACATTTTCACTGCCCCTCTGCAAGGGCAATGTCATTGACCAGTTCTTCTGTGAAATCCCCCAGATCCTCAAGCTCTCCTGCTCAGATGCCTACCTCAGGGAAATTGGGGTCATTGTGGTCAGTGCTTGTTTAGATTTTGGCTGTTTTGTGTTCATTGTGGTGTCCTATGTGCAGATCTTCAGGGCTGTGCTGAGGATCCCCTCGCAGCAGGGACGGCACAAAGCATTTTCCACCTGCCTCCCTCACCTGGCCGTGGTCTCCCTGTTTCTCAGCACTGTTCTTTTTGCCTACCTGAAGCCCCCCTCCATCTCCTCCCTATTTCTGGACCTTGTAGTGTCATTTCTTTACTCAGTGTTTCCACCAGCAGTGAACCCCCTCATCTACAGCTTGAGGAACCAGGAGCTCAAGGATGCCCTGTGGAAACTGGGGACTGGATCTTTCTAAGCAGTGACGAACTGCTCATCTGTTTCTGCTGTCACTGGCCATGTAACTCACGTTAGGATCAGCTGTATTTTGAAGGGTTTGTTTCCTTCTGTTTTCTCTGTGCTGTAATGACATGGTGGATGTTCATCCCATTCCTAATGTAGTACCCCCTGGTCTTTTGTGACGCAGCCACTTTGTGATGTCGAGCTGTGCTCTCTTTGCATCATGTGTGCCTGGAAGGGTGCACAGTTTTTTCTTTACTTTTCTCCTGATATTTCTAAAAAAATTATTAGAACATTTTCATTGGCTGAATCACTTGTCTACTTGTCTGAAATGGCAATGCTTTCCCCCCGTGACAGAACCAGAATTTCCTGGAAGTCTACCATAGAATCATAGAACCACTTATGTTGGTAGAGATCTTTAACATAGTCGAGTCCACAACCACAGCCTAACCTTGTCTAGTCCACCTCTAGACCATGTCTTCAAGCACAACATCTACACACCTTTTAAATACCTCTAGGGATGGTGAGTCCACCACTTCCCTGGGCAGCCTCTTCCAACACTTGAATACCCATTCAGTAAAGAAATTTTTCCTTATATCTAACCAAAATCTCCCATGGTGCAATCTGACACCATTTTTTCTTATCCCATCCCTGTCTATTGAGATAAGAAACTGGACCCCAACACCCTACACCCTCCTTGCAGGTAGTTGTAGAGAGCGATAAGGTCTCTGCTCAGCCTCCTTTTCTTAACACTAAAAAGCCCCAGTTCCCTCAGCTGATCCCCATAGGACTTGTGCTCCAATACTTCTAGAGATTTGTCGCCCTTCTCTGGACACGGCCCAGCATCTCAACGTCCTTCTTGCACTGAGGGGCCCAAAACTGGACACGGTACTCGAGGTGAAGCCTCACCAGAGCTGAGGACAACAGAACTATAACTGCCCTACTCCTGCTAGTCACAATACTCCTGATCCAGGCCAGGATGCTGTTGACATTCTTGGCCACCTGGGCACAGTGCTGGCTCATGTTCATCTGCCTGTCCACTAACATCCCCAGATCCTTTTCCTCCAGGCAGCTCTCCAGCCTCTCTGCCACAGGCCTGTAGCATTGCCTGGGGGGACTGTGACCAAAGTGCACCTGGCCTTGTTGAACTCCTTAAAACTGGCCTCTGCCCATGGATCCAGTCTGTCCAGGTCTCTCTGCAGAGCCTTTCTGCCTTACAGCAGGGTGACCTGCCACCAGCTGGATTCAGCTCCGTTCACAACAACTCTCTGGCCTTCAGCCAGCTTCTAACCCAGCAAAGAGTATACCCATCTAATCCATGAGTGGCTTGTTTCTCCTGCAGGATGCTGTGGCAAACAGTGATAAAGGCTTCACTGAAGTCCATGTAGATCACATCGACAGCCTTCCCCTCCTCCACTAAGTAGGTCACCTTGTCATAGAGGGAGATCAGCTTCCTCAAGCACAATCTGCCTTTCCTAAAGCCATGCTTACACGGCCTCACCCCTGAGTGTCCTGCATGTGCTGCATGATGGTACTCAAGATGATTAGTTCCATCCCCTTCCCCAGCACTGAGGTCAGGCTGACAGGCCTGTAGTTCCCTTAATCCTCCTTCTGGTCTTTCTTTCTGTCACATTTGCCAGTTTCCAGTCTGGTGGAACCACCCTGGTCAGCCAGGACTGCTGGTAAATAAGGGAAAGTGGCTTGGGGAGCACTTCTGCCAGCTCCCTCAGTGCTCTCACCCTGACCCATCGACCTGTGTGGATCTGAGCTGCTGAGCAGGTGTCCTGCTTTTGTTAGTGGTCACAATTGTGAAGAACCATCTACACAGAGCAGAGAAGCAGGCATTTCTTTTTATTCCAGCGCTGGGGAACACGGGGGATGGCTCCACCAAAGACCTGTTCACCCAAAGGTACAAAGCACAACACATTTATTCAATTCTTAGCAAAAATCATTGCCCATCATGCTCACTTCTTAGCTTGACCTTTCCAATGATTGGCTTTTGATTGCTTCACTTTATCTGTATTCTTATTCTATAAAAATCATTGGTTAGCTGTGCTGATTGTTTTAAATACATAGAGGCGAGGGTAATGATTAACATATTCATGGTATTTCCTGGAAATCATTATCACACATAATGTCCTCCCCACATGCATAGTTATGTTGAGCGGGGTCCTCTGGTGGCCGTCGATCGTCTTCCTCACTGTGTCCGCGAGTGAACCCCATCCTTGTGCTTGCTCATTTCATCTCCAGCTGATCTTTCGTAGCCATAGCCAGTTTCTTCTGGCATCTGTTGTTTTAGCTCAAGGTCCATAACCAGTACCCACTGTTTTAATGCAGAGTCCATACCGATTTTCCATAGTGCTAAGGGCACACAACATCTTGTTCCTAAAAGTCTGAACACGCTGTATATTCTCATAACTATTATTTTTTCTTACAATCAAAATCATATCTTAGACTGAATCAAAATCAATTGTTTAATTTATAACATTTCCCCCCTTTCAAAGTATTGATGATCATTCTCAATACTTTCACACCTTATTTTTCACACAGTTGAATTATCAAAAGCCAAATTGTCAGATGGTGGTGGATTCTCCATTTGTTCATCATTTGTCTCCATAGTACTTTTATACTTGTTTTGATTCCATGCTGGTTTTTGACCTAATTCACTTTTCAAACAATAATACGCCAAACCAAGCACAAAGAATGTCACAGTTAAAATGAATAAAGTTTCAGTTAATGACTTTACCCCAGAACTCAGATTCAGCCCCAAGACTTTAAAAATTTTATCTATCCAACTTTCTGACACATCTTTTATTTTATGTGTTTCTCTTTCAATTTTACCTAACAATTCCCGGTCATGTTCTACATCTTCAGCTACATTTGGGATGTGTATACAACAATGATCTATTTTGTCTCTCAAAAATCCACATACTCCATGTTCCTTCAACAACAGCATATCTAGTGCCAGTCTACTCTGTATGGCCATTCCTGATGTGGCTTGTAACTGTACATTTATTTGTGTGAATCCTTACATGTTACATTGGCCAGATGTTTGACTTGTCCAGTCAATCGGTATAACCATGCCCTATTTCTGTATGATGCCATGGGATTTAGAAGAGATTCTAGTGCCCAACCAACTTTTACTCCAGCTTCTGGCTCATTCCAATCATCTTCATCTAACATTGATCTTTTCACTTGTAGCAAATGTAATTTTTCTTGACCTCCTTTAGAGGGAGATTTTTTCCAAATCGGGCATAATGTGGGTTGTCCCAAAGTAATTTGTTTGAGTTTTCCACCTATTGGTAGATGAGATGTCCAAGTACCATCACTTGTTGCCCAAATTAAATATGCAGGACTTGGAATCAAGCTCCAGCAGCTAACTTTCCAATAGGTTGTTACATTTAAAGTGCTTTTCAGTCCTCGACATAAACAGCCACATTTTAAAGCTGCTGCCAATGGGGGGTTCAGGTTGGATTGCTTGAATTACTGCACTACAATTATATCTCTGCTCACATTGCCACCAGGGGACTATTTTCTCCTTTGCTCATGTACTGGCACTTTTATCTGTTACTGTGGGATCTACTGTAAATTCCAACCCATCCCACCTAAAACACGATGGGATCTTTGCCATATATTGAAACCTTAGAAGTATGTTCATGGACCAAATTTTGGTGCATTCTCCTTCGTTTTTGGAAGTTCGTTCAGTCTGCCCACATTCCCATTCCACAGTTATTTGGGATACGTTTTGTTTTACAGGCTCATCATATCTGCACCACCCAACATTTTTAACTCTGCCTATAGGAGGGAATTGATAATTCAACAGTTTTTCGTAGTCGGCTCTGCTCCCTGGGGATTTCCATTGCTTTCTAATATACTCTCTTCTTTCTTGCCACCCTGGTATTGGCTCCTGTTCTCAATATGCAGTTTCATTTCTTCTTTCTACAGTAGTGTCGTGGTTTCACCCCGGCTGAGAGCCAAGATCCACACAGCTGCCTGCTCCTTAAAGGAAAAAAAGCAGGGAAAAGGGAAGGGGGGGGGGGGGGGGGGAGGGAAGGGAAGGGAAGGGAAAAAGAAGAGGAAGGGGCAAATAACCCCAAAACCAAGAAATTAAGAGGCCCGTGGGTTGGGATAAGGACAGTTTACTAAGATAACAGAAAGATACAATATAACAATGCTGACAGGACTTTAGAGCAAAAATCTATGAAGCTGTTGATACCCAATGCAGTTTCTCACCAAACCCACAGCTCAGGCCGTGCCACCCAGAGTCGTCCCAGAACCCGACCATTCCCCAAGAACAGCGCGTCCCGGAGCCGCCTTAGGCCTTCCTCCCATCAGCCCCCCAATATCCTGGGCAGGACGTAACTGGCGTGGAATACTCTCTTTGGGCAGTTGGGTCACCTGTCCTGGCTTCGCCCCTACTTTCTCATGAAGAGCTGAGAAAGTCCTTGACTGTCTGACAGCAACTAGAAACATCAGGGTGTTATCAGCACTACTCCCATTTTTACTCTCAAACACAGCATTCCATCCGCTGCTACAAATGAAATTAACTCCATCCTGACCAAAACCAGGACATTATCCACCCTTTATTCCATACCATTTACGTCATGACCAGATCCAACCATTTATTTTGGGTACAACCTTGTTTCAGGCACAAATATATATATGTACCCATGTATACGCACACATGCATACAGGTATTATTCCCTTAGTCCATGGACCATTCCTCTGAGTTTGTTGAGTGAATGAACATTTAGTCCATGATGATTTTCAGGCTTCATTCGTCGTAACAGTCTCTCATGGTGTCAGTATGCACCGTTGGATTGTTGCATGCTGCATCTCGGGCTCTCGACCGATACACCTGACATGGTCCATGTTCACAGTCTGTGAATCAAAGATGTTCATTTTCAAAGGGAAGGAGGAAAAAGTTCTTGGAACACCAGGTCTTGGTCCCGTCATCGTGGCACTCTTCCTTCATTGACTTGTATGACTCCGGCTGTAACTCCATTGGTACAACATGCAACAACATACAGCAATAGTAGCAATAATGAATGTACAGTAATGGGTTATTTAGTAATTACTATAATACAATTTCTACCTTATTAATTATATTGGCTATTCTCACCTAAAATCAAATCCCTTTGAGGTACACATCGAACTTCTCCATCCTTCTGCATTACCCACCAAGTACAACCAGGTCCTTGAGCAAAAACAATACCAGACATTGGTTTAGCTTTGCCTGAAGCAGGGATGACCCAAACCATCTTCCCTAATATACTCTTCATATGCACCACTGGAACTCTGTCTCCTTCTACAGTGCGTGGAAATTTTGACTGGGCAGGACTCAATTCTTCTGGGGTGCCGTGTCGCCATAGGACTTGCCTTTCCAGGCCCAGGATTGTATTCCGGGCAGTGGCATGGGGTATGGGACATGTTTCTAGCCAGCCAGTGGTTGCCTCCACCATCGTAAGCACATAACGCTTGCCATGGCGTGTTCGTGGGAGGGTGATGTAATCAATCTGCCAGGCCTCCCCATATTTATATTTCATCCACCGTCCTCCATACCAAAGGGGCTTCAACCGCTTCGCTTGCTTGATTGCGGCACACGTCTCACACTCATGGTTAACTTGTGCAATAGCATCCATGGTTAAGTCCACCCCTCGATCTCGAGCCCATCTATATGTTGCATCTCTCCCTTGATGACCTGAGGAATCATGAGCCCATCGAGCTAGGAATAATTCACCTTTACGTTGCCAGTCTAGATCTACCTGAGCCACTTCAATCCTAGCAGCCTTATCTACCTGATGGTTGTTTTGATGTTCCTCCATGGCCCGACTCTTAGGCACATGGGCATCAACATGACGTACCTTTACAACGAGCTTCTCTAACCGGGCAGCAATATCTTGCCATAATTCAGCAGCCCATATGGGTTTGCCTCTACGCTGCCTGTTGTTCTTTTTCCACTGCTGCAACCAACCCCACAGGGCATTGGCTACCATCTATGAATCAGTATAAAGGTAGAGCATTGGCCACTTTTCTCTCTCAGTAATGTCCAGGGCTAACTGAATGGCCTTCACCTCAGTGAACTGGCTTGATTCACCTTTTCCTTCAGTGGCTTCTGCTACTCGTCTTGTAGGACTCCATACAGCAGCTTTCCATCTTCGATGCTTTCCCACAATGCGACAGGGCCCATCAGTGAACAGGGCATATGGCTTCTTATTCTCTGGCAGTTTGTTCTAAGGTGGGGCTTCTTCAGCATGTGTTACCTCCTCATCCTCCAGTGACATCCCAAAATGTTTGCCTTCTGGACAGTCTGTGATCACTTCCATGATTCTTGGGTGATTGGGGTTTCCTATGCAAGCCCGCTGTGTAATCAGTGCAACCCACTTGGCTCCACGTAGCATCAGTGGCATGGTGTGTAAAAGGGACCTTCCCTTTGAACATCCAGCCCATCACCGGCAGTTGGGGTGCCAGGAGGAGCTGGGCTTCAGTTCCAAACACTTCTGAAGCGGCTCACACCCCTTCATATGCTGCCAGTATTTCTTTTTCTGTTGGAGTGTAAGTGGCCTCAGATCCTTTGTAGCTCTGACTCCAAAACCCCAGTGGTCGACCTCGAGTCTGCCCTGGTGCTTTCTGCATCACCCCAGTCCATTACTGACAGTGAATTGGTGTGCCCTGATGGTGCATTTTGTACAACCTTATGCCCTATGGCTGGTGTACATTGGACTTCATCAGGATCAGCGGGTAACTGTGAGCTCTCCAGATGATAATAAATCAGCTCCTGTACAGTTAGTTCTCTCAGGTGCTGGACAGCTGCCTCTGTGGTGTTACACTTGGGTGTCTGACATAATATATTCCTTTATGGGATCCCTTTTCTTCACACTTGACAGTAGTCGCCTCCAGAGGCTGAGGATTTCCGGCTTTTTCCCAATTGCCTTGTCAATGCCTCCTTCCCTAGCTAGGGATCCCAACTGCTTGGCCTCCCTGCCATCTAATTCCAGACTACTGGCCCCGTGATCCCAGCATCGGAGCAGCCAAGTGATGATGTGCTCACTTGGGTGGCGGCTGAAATCTTTCCGAACCTCAGGCAGCTCACTCAGGGTCAGGGATCGTGTGACAACCTCTGGTGATGCCTCATCCTGACATGCTCGAGATGGCCCCAGTTCATCATCATCAATCATCATCATCATCATCATCATCATCATCATCATCATCTGTCACTACGCGAACTGATTTCTTTGTGTGTTTCCTCTTTTGTATGGGAGCAACAGACACTGGTGTGGGTTAGTTTTTTGAATCATCAGCAATGTCTGTTGTGGGAGTTGCAGCAGCTACAGTATCTGCCAGTCTGTTTTCCTTCCCTTCCCCCTGACAGTGCTGCCTGCTATCAAGCAGTGTTCAGTGGCCAGGGCCCAGCACAGGGCAGTAAGAGAGCGTCTTTGGAAAAACTACAGCAATTTTTTTCAGATATGCAGTCATTTTATCAGAGTCCTGTAGCTTTTCAGGAGTGAAGTTCCAAACCATTGGGTGTGAGAAAGTGCCTAGGTACTTGCCCATATACTGCCACATGCCCTGCCATTCCTGAAGATCCAGCCTCAGGGAAAATTCCTGAGTGGTAATCTTAAACCTTTGCTTAATGCATAACAAAACTTGGACCATCTGCAACAAACCTAGTGATAGCACAATGCTACTTTGAGTATCCCAGGGATATTGAAAAATTTCAAAAACTGTTATAAGAGCTGTTGTATTTAGCCCAAAGGGAAAGAAATCAGTGTAGTTATTCCCCTCTGTGCCCCCTGCATACTGGCTGCTGTTAGTAATCCCTCCCTGTCCGAGGAATGGACAGGACAGCAAAACCCCATACAAATACCAGCTTAAGCTCATGGTCATTGATGTTACCATATCATAGACTGATATCATAAACTGCACTAAAGTGAAGTACAAGAGCCCCAGCCCCGAGATGGCTAAGAACCCTGCCAGGAGTGCATGCAGCAAACAGTGGTTTGAGTACCACAACCATGACCACAGTCATGTGAATAAATACCACAGCATAATGACCAGAGACTGCTTAAATAACAGTGCTTATCACAGCTTTATCATAAATGTATTTGGGTCAGATCTACCATTATCCCAACTCTTTGTGCCCCACGTTGGGCACCCAACAGGACTGTTGTGGTTTTGTCCCAGCTGAGAGCTCAGCACCACAAAATCACTTGTTCTTTTAAAGGAAGAGGGGGGAAGGGGGTGAAGGGAAGGGAAAGGGAAAAAATCCCCAAAACCAAGAAACCAAAACCCCACAGGTTGGGATAAGGAGAGTTAACTAGAATAGCAGAAAGATAAAGTATAACAATGCTAACAGGACTTCAGAGCACAAAATATATGAACCTGGTGATACACAATGCAGTTTCTCACCAAACCACACAACTCAGGCTGTGCAGCCCAGAGCTGTCCCAGAACCAGACCGTCCCCCAAAACTGCGCGTCCTGGAGCCGCCCACTCCTCCTCCCCCCAGTTCCTCTTTATACTGAGCATGACGTAATTGGCATGGAATACTCTCTTTGGCCAGTTTGGGTTACCTGTCCTGGCTGTGTCCCCTGCCTTCTTATTAGGAGGGAAATATGAACAACTGGAAAAGTCCTTGATTGCAACTGGAAAAGTCCTTGATTGCTTGGCAACAACTAGAAACATCACGGTGCTCTCAGCACTGCTTTCACCCTAACTCCCAAACATGGCATTCCATCTGCTGCTAGAAAAGAAATTAACTCCATCCTCGATGAAACCAGGACAGTCTGTTGGGGAGGGATGTGCTTGGCCAACTAGGAGCAAGGCTGGTTACTAAGCAAAAGGATTTTTGATGGCAGCCATTGAAAGTGGGCAACCCCCTTTAAAACTAACCTGGAAAACAGAAACCGTCATTTGGGTCGATCAATGGCCGCTTACTCAAGAAAAGCTTGCCCACCCACAGGATTTAATACAGGAGCAACTGACTAAGTGACATATCCAGCCTTCCAGAAGTCCGTGGAACTTGCCTATTTTTGCCATTCCCAAAAAGGACGGTAGATGGCGCGTGTTGCATGATTTAAGAAAAGTCAATGAAGTAATAGAAGATAGGGGAGCTTTGCAACCCGGTCTGCCATCTTCAAACATGATACCTAAAAATTGGGACGTTTTAATAATTGATTTAAAAGATTGTTTTTTCACTATTCCTTTACACCCTGATGATTATGAAAAAATCGCTTTTTCAGTCCCTACTATAAAAAAAAATGAACCCATGGAAAGGTATCATTGGGTAGTGCTCCCCCAAGGCATGAAAAAGTCACCAGCTATGTGCCAGACTTATGTAGCTTGGGCACTTGCTCCAGTATGAAAAGTGCATCTTGATCTAATCTTTTATCATGACATGGATGATATACTGATTGTGGGAAAAAACTTGAACTTTGAAAGTTTGATTCATGAGTTAACAGTGCATTTGAAAAGCAAGGGGTTACAGATTGCTCCAGAGAAAATTCAAAAGAAGTCAGTGTGTAAATATCTGGGGTGGCAGCTTGATAAAAGTACTGTAACACCCCAAAAGATTGAGATCTGAGCTGAGATCAGCACGTTCAATGATGTTCAAAAGCTGCTCGAAGATATTAACTGGGTTAGACTATTGTGTGGCATTACAAATAGGGAATTGAAATCTTTAGTGGCATTGCTAAAGGGAGGAGATGGTGCAGGAGCACCCAGCATCCTGTCAGAAGAAGCTAAAAAGGCCCTGGAAATTATTAGTAACAAAATCAAAACTACATATACCCATTGATGGAATTCTGACTGGGACAGAGGAGTCACAGTCATTAATCAAACAGAGCATGTGCTTGCTATTATAATGCAGTGGACTAATGACAAAGACCCCTTAAGGTTGTTAGAATGGGCGTTCTTGCCAATGCAGCCAAAACCAGAACCTGCATTTCAGAGTATTTAACTTGGGCCTTGGGGAACAGCACTGCCCTGCAAATAGCTTTATTAGACTATGCAGGGAAAGTGAAAGTGCATTACCCACCACATAGAATCTTTACAGTACTACATAACTGCCAAATAGAAGAAAAGCCCTTGTTGTCTGGGCGTCCTGTTCGGGGTATTACAGTATTTACTGATGTGGGAGGTAGAACTCAGAAGGCTGCAATGACATGGCAAGAGAATGGGAAATGGTGGATTTTATATTAAAAGGAGCCCAAGCCTCAGCTCAGCAGTTGGAGTTGCAGGCAGTTGTAAAAGTGTTTGACAAGTGGAAAGCCGAACCGGTTCATCTAGTCTGTGATTTACTGTGGGAATAGTGACCCGAATGGAACAGGCACTATTGAAAGGGGTTTCAGACCAGAGATTGTACAGGTTGGTGAAGGAATTCTGGCTCCTCCTGTCTAATCGACAGCATCAGTACTTTATTACCCACATTCACAGCCACACGGGACTAACTCAGGGTCTGGCAGAAGGCAATCAGAGAGCAGACAGGCTGGGAGCACCAGCGTGGGCTGCTCCCTCAGCAGAGCGCTGTGCACAGGCTCGGAGATCACATGAATCCTTTCATCAATCTGCCAAGGTGCTTCAACCACACCACCACCTGTTGGTTGCTGAGGCTAAAGGGCTTGTACAGTCGTGCCTGGCCTGTCAGCAGTTCACCAGTGGCCTTGCCCCTGGCATCAGTCCTTGTGGCACAGGCCCATTAGAAGTCTGGTAAATGGACGTTACACACCTCCCAGAATATGGTGGGCAAAAGTATGTCCATGTTTGTCTAGATCCCTTTTCTCTGGCAGTGTGGGGCTACTGCACAAAGGGGGATCTAGTAAACATGTCCAATGCCATGTGCGCTCTGCCATAGCAGCACTTGGGGTACCCCGTGAAATCAAAGCCAACAACTGCCCAGGATATAGAGCACAGGCAACACAAACCTTCTTCCAGTTATGGGATATTACCCATGTCACAGGGACACCACATTCACCCACAGGCCAGGCCATGGTGAAATGTATGAATCAAACTCTCAAGTGTTTGCTTCACAAACAAAAGGGGGGAGAGAAGGACATGTCTCCAGCTGATTCGTTAAACAAAGCTCGGCATGTTTTGGATGATTTAAGTCTGCCAGAGGACAGTTTGGTATCTCCACTTGCAGTAGGTTTAAAAGGAGGTTTGGAAGGGATCAAAGAAAGTCAGTGTCAGGTGTGAGGAAGACATAAAGCTACAGGTACTAACTTGGGGAAGGAGATCTGCCTGTGTCATTACAGATACAGGAATCAAGTGGGTACCAGCCAAGTGGATAAAGCCGAGGATCCAGAAGAAAGCAAGCCTGCCTGAACTAGGAGATCCTGATCCCAGTAACTGAAGTCAAGTGTTCCAAGTGCAGCCACAGTGAAAGGGCTTGATTGATCTTTGTCTCTTTGGCTATGGCTGATGTCCCTGACACAAAAGTCTCAGGGGAGGCACATTGTCCTCACGGCCATGGAGCATCCCTGCCTCATTGCACTGACCGCAGGGGAGGCCACAGGTGTCCTACCCTGACCTTCCCTAGGTGTCACAGACCCAAAGAAGATGACACAGATGAGGGCCAGGGGCTGGGGGTCAGCGCTTGGCATTTCTACATCATCAGACTAAGCCAGGGTGTCGTCAGCATCAGAGCTGCCTGTGCTTTGCCTGTGTTTGTCCTCATGGCCTCCAGTTCTCTGCTCTAATGAGCCCATGGTGAGGCTTTGTCAGTAATGGCTCCCAGTAGGGCCCATAAATGCACCAAGGTGCTTTGGCATTAGTGCTGACTTAAATTCTTGAGAGGTTTCTTCATTCTACTCTTGGTGTCTGAGGTCTTGGACTCAGTAGAAAGCACACCATGGGGCTCACTAACAGCAGAATGCCCTTACAAGCATGGCTCTTCAAGTCATTTTCATGAAAAAACCCAAGACATCTACAACTACTTGGATTTATTTAGGTACTTAGCGATGAAGATTTCAAAGGAATTTCACAATACCCAGCCATGGGTATTTCCTGTCATGGCTCAGTTGATAGAAGAAGTAACACCAGCATTCTGCAACAGATATTGGTATCCTAAAGAGATCTGGACATGAAACAGACAGACTAGAAGTAATGTAGACACAGTGAAAGTAAGTATTTATTCTGATACCATCGGTACACTTCCTGAAAATTCCCAGTGAGTCAAGTGATTCAGCTGATGAAGACTGTAAATTATAAGTAAATGCAAGGAAAAAAAAAGAAAAAAAGAAAAATTTTGGACCTTTGCAGGCAGATATGATGTAAAGAGAGCACAGCTCATCGTTAAACACTGTCTGGGTCACAGAAGACCAAGAGATGCTACACTAAGAATGACATGAACGTACATCCCATTAAATACCCAGTCTGTAACTAGAAACAGGACCTAACATGAGTCACATGGCTAATGCTATGCGGAAGATAAGAAGTTTATTGCTGATTAGAAACATCCTGTCATCAGTTTCCACATGGCATCCTTAAGGTCCTGGTTCCTCATGCTGTAGATGAGGGGGTTCACTGCTGGTGGAAAAACTGAGTAAAGAAATGACAATACCAGGTCCACAAATAGGGAGGAGATGTTGGGGGGCTTCAGGTAGGCAAAGAAGGAAGTGCTGACAAACAAGGAGACCACAGCCAGGTGAGGGAGGCAGGTGGAAAATGCTTTGTGCCGTCCCTGCTGCGAGGGGATCCTCAGCACAGCCCTGAAGATCTGCACATAGGACACCACAATGAACACAAAACACCCAAAATCTAAACAGATATCGACAACAATGAGTCCAGTTTCCCTGAGGTAGGCATCTGAGCAGGAGAGCTTGAGGATCTGGGGGATTTCACAGAAGAACTGGTCAAGGGCATTGCCATGGCAGAGAGGAAGGGAAAATGTAATGTCTGTGTGTAGCACAGCATGGAGAAACCCACTGCCCCAGGCAGCTGCTGCCATGTGGACACAAGCTCTGCTGCCCAGGAGGGTCCCGTAGTGCAGGGGGTGGCAGATGGCAACGTAGCGGTCATAGGCCATGACAGTGAGAAGACAGAGCTCTGTGATGATGAAAAATACAAAGAAAAATATTTGAGCCCCACATCCTTTGTAGGAAATGGCCCTGGTGCCCCAAAGGAAATTGGTCAAAGATTTTGGGATTGTGGTTGAGATGCAACCAAGGTCAGTAACAGCGAGGTTGAGGAGGAAGAAGTACATGGGGGTGTGGAGGTGGTGGTCACAGGCTATGGTGATGATGATGAGGCCATTGCCCAGGAGAGCAGCCAGGTAGATGCCCAGGAAGAGCCAGAAGTGCAGGAGCTGCAGCTCCCATGTGTCTGCAAAGGGCAGGAGGAGGAACTGGCTGATGGAGCTGCTGTTGGGCATCTGCTGCTGTCAAGTGTGGAGTCCTGTCAGAGGATGAAAAGGCAGTGAGAATTTAGGGAACGTGACTTTGAGGAAAAACTGTTCCAATTCTTAGGGAATACACTGAGATTGACTCTGTATTCAGGAAGAGTTTTGGCAGGTCCCTTTTAGAGATATCTGCTCTGTGCTCACTGCTAAGAGAGGTGGGGTCTCCCTGGGTTTGCTGCTGCAGTGCCAGTGAAACCTTCCCCTGAGTGCAGAGTGGGGAGAGCTGCTCTGTCCATCAGCCCTGGTCTCAGCATCCCTGTGCTGGATGCTCTCTGATAACACCCTGCTGTTCCCTGTAGAAGAAAATGGACCCCTCAGAGAGCTGAGGAATCCAGTCTCGCAGGGCAGAGCTCCAAAGCCCTCCTGCGGTCTCATCCTACCCAATGAGGATGTTACATCCCCAATTCCATTTAGGGACACACAGGGCTAATTACACCAGCCCACATAGAGGCAATGAGTGGCATTGTCTTCTGCATGGGGCTCCTCTCTGGGGCACAAGAGTCCTTGGGAGAGCGGTGCCATTGTGGGAGGCAGCTGCAGCCCAGCTGGAGCCCCTGTGAAGTCCTCAGTCCTACAGATGGGGGTTCTGAAGTGAGGGTCAGCTCAGTGCCAACCCCACCAATGGAATTGCCCAGAGCCCCAGTAAACGGTGGGAGAAAGGCAACAAGAACAGGAGGGGAAACAGCAAGAAACATTCCCCAGAAGGCTGGAAGGACAGGCACTCGGAGGTTTCTTCTCTCTGGGACAAGGACCCTGCACCATATTTCCATGCGTCAGACTTTACATCCACTGCTTCTTTCCACAGTGCAACTGCAGCCATGCCCAGGAGAAGACAGCTGTCCTGCCCTGTCCCTCTGATGGGGCAGAAGGGCATCCCTTCCAGGCAGCACCTTCTGGTCCTATGGAGAACCTGTCCTCCTGATAGACCCCACACACTGTCCCATGTTCCAGCTTTAGGAGATCCCTCCAGGAACAGAACCTGCATTGCCCTGCACCCACAGACATACCAGGCAGAGGCTGTGCAGATTTCTCCTCCAGTGAGCTCTCAGCATCCGTCAGCTCTCTCAGCCTCACAGGTCTCACCTCGGTGCCCACAGGCAGTGTCCCCAGCCCTGTGTGCTTGGCAGAGGAGCTGCTCCTGGGCAGAGCTGTCTCTCTGCAGTGCTGCCGGGTTGCCATGAGCTCGCTCCATCCCAGGAGCCTGGCCCAGGTCATCAAGAGAAGACCAGTTTTTCTAGACTCCCTTCTGGTGTCTCAGGCTTCATAGGGATTGTTCCATGATCTCATCTCTGACATTCTCAGGATATCCCTGCCCAGGGGCTGGGGGTCAGCACTGGCATTGCTGCTTCATTAGACCAAGCCACGGTGTCCTCAGCATCAGAGCTGCCTGCACTGTGCCTGTGTTTGTCCTCATGGCCTCCAGTTGTCTGCTCTAACGAGCCCATGGGGAGGCTTTGTCAGGAATGGCTCCCAGTGGGGCCTGTTAGTGCTTCAAGGTACTTTGGGCATTACTCCTGACTTGAACTTCTTGAGAGTTTTCTTCACTCTCATCTTGGTATCTGAAGTCTGGGGATTCAGAACAAAAGACACCATGGGGCTCATTAACATCCAGAAAGCCCTTACAAGCATGGCTCTTCAACTCAGTTTCATTGAAGAGCTCAAAACTCCTCCTACTACTTGGATTATAGTTGGGTCCTTAGTGATACAGGTTTCAAAGGAATTTCCCATGGAGGACTTTTTCCAGTCACAGGTATTTTCTGTCATGGCTCAGTTGATAGAAGAAGTGACAGCAGCATTCTGGGATGGATATGGGTCTGCTAAGGAGGTCTGGACAGGCAGGAAAATCAGTCCCTTGAGATCCAACCCTGCACGCAGAACCTTGCTCTTCCTCAAGACCAGCAGTTCCCTCACTGGCCTCCTGGGACTCCCAACACTTTTCCTGGCATCATCTGTGCTCACAGGCACAGACAGATTTCTCTGACCACAAACAGCAGTTCAACATGACACAGTTTAATAACCATGAAATCTCTCTCCTCAGCTGCCTGCTACGGCCAAGCAGCGTGTGAAGGGGGTCAGCTTTCAGAGGAGATTCTCTCCCAGAACAGTTTTATTCAGATACATAGAAAGGTCAGTTATTGTTGCAGTCTGGTGTAGCTGGGTGCTGGGAGGGGATGGGGGCTGCAGAGATGGCTCCTGCAAGAAGCAGCTAGAAGTTCTCTGCAGGCCCTGCAGAGCAAACATTGGTTGATTCAAGGGCAGAGTCCCTGCTGACCAAGGCCAAGCCCATCAGTGATGGTCACAGCGCCTCTGGGAATCACATTTCGGAAAACATAAACAAAGCAGCTGCCTTTTTCCACCAGAGAAGGGAGTGAGAAGATGTAATGAGCTGTGCAGACACCAAGGCCGGGAAGAGGGGGGAGGATGTGCCCAATGTGCCAGAGTGAAAGATGCCCCTGCAGCCTGGGGAGAAACCCATGGTGGAGCGGGTGTCCCACCGCAGCCCATGGAAAAAGCCCAGACCCCACCTGCAGCCTGTGGAGAGGCCCCACGCTGGATGGAGCAGGTGGAGACAGACAGGAGCTGCTGTGACCCACGTTGGAGCCAGCCCCTGCCAGCACTTGGTTTCGGTTGGGATGGAGTTAATTTCTTTTCTTACAGTGGATAGAATGCTGTGTTTAGGAATTAGGATGAGAGCAGTGCTGAGAGCACCCTGATGTTTCCAGTTGTTGCCAAGTAATCAAGGACTTTTGCAGTTGTTCACATTTCCCTACTAATGAGAAACGAGGGGATGCAGCCAGGACAGGTGACCCAAACTGGCCAAAGGGGGTATTCCATGCCAATCACATCACACAGGTACAAACTGCTTCCATGATGGTGCACATGTGACAATACAACAGAGAATCCCTGGTCCCCATTCAGAAACTGATTCATCAACGGGAGAGTCAGGCAGTGACACAAGGAGGGTCTGTCTGTTTCTCCTGTGTGGTGCCCAGCCACTGTTTGGGGCTGAACTACTACTACTACAAAACTACACCATGTTTTGAGTTTATCCAAGTTCCACTAGTTGTTATCCATTGCTCCAAATAGACAGCACAGTCTAGGCGCACCTAGACTCCTCTCTGAGGGAGCTCCTGACAAGCAGGCAGTGCTGAAGAGACACAGCTCTGCCAAGAGCAGCTCCTCTGCCAAGCACAGCGGGGCTGAGGGCACTGCCTGCAGACTCCAAGGCAGACAGAGAGGGGATAAAGGCAATCTGGATGGGAGGATGCCCAGAGCTCACAGAGAAATCTTCATGGCTGTGGACATGCTATGTCTCTGGCTGTAGGGCAATAAACAAGAGTATCCTGAAGGGATGTCCCAGAGCTGGCACATCCAGCAGTTGGTGTAGAGGAGAAGGACATGCTCTGGATGAAGGAATTTCTGCTTCGCTATTAGAGGGACCAAAGCCATGACCTTTTCCTTCTCCTGGGAAAGGCTGCAGGAGTGTGAAGCTGGGTGTATCCCCAGGGGGGTCAGGGCTGTCCTCATCAGGTTTCCTGTGCCACTGGGGGCTGTGTGGTGGGGAAAGGACTCTGATGCCTGCAGGGTAAGCTTCCTGGAGAACCTGCTACAGCACTGGGGGAGAGGCTGTGGGTGGATGGACTGATCTTCAGAAGAACAGAGTCTTTGCTGTTCAGGGGGCACTGCGTGGGTGAGAACTGTTCACACCTCCAGATCACCCAAGGACATTTTTGAGGAGGTGCTTCAAGGGGAAGGTCAAGGCAGGATAAAGACAAGGAGATTTCCTGCCTCTGACTTTTCCATTTCCTACTCTTGAACAATGGGAGGGGAGATATGTAAAAGGAGTTCTCCAGTATGAACACGTCTGTGAGACTCTTGAACCATCACTTTGAGTGATCACTGACTCTACCAAGAGCCTCCTAAAGCGCCTTCAGCCACTCCTCTTCCCATGGACAGAACCCACATCACCATTACAGGATTCATCAGGGTTGTTCTGACTGGATTTTTTCCACATGTCAACAAGAACTTGTGCACTGCCAGTGCCCTGAAACCTGACGTGTTTGTGTAGGGCCAAGGTGAGTCCACAGAGCTTGTGATGGGGTCTGTGAGAGATGACAGGGAAAAGCCACCTGACAGGGAAACATCTGCCAGGAGGAAAATCTCCAGGCAGCAGGGATAATGTGAGGGAATGAGAGGAAACCAAACCCAGAAATGTTGTGGGTGGGAGAATGCAGAAAACCCTGTATCATTGCCTCCACTGCAGACCCCTTTCTGTGAGAAAGCCCCATTCCTCCAAGCAAAGCCTCTGCCCTCAGGGCAGTGGGTTCCAAGACATGAACCATCTCCTCTGCAGCCAAGGCCCCAAACCAAGGGCTGACTCCTTGCCATCTTGAGGGCAGAGACCCTGCTCCCCATGGCACACTCAGCCAGCATCAATCAGGACTCCAGCTGTAGAGGTGAAGAAAATGCTGGGAAAATAAAAGCAGGTGTGTGTAGCAGGGGGAGTATTTGTAGGACATGGCTTTGAGTTTGCTCAGAGAAGTCTCCCCTAACTTACTGTGTTTTGCTCCTTGAGCAGTACCCCATGCCTAGAAATAGGAAATGGTGAACGACAGCTCTATCACCCAGCTACACCTCGTGGTATTCACAAACACACGGGAGCTGCAGCTCCTGCACTTCTGGCTCTTCCTGGGCATCTACCTGGCTGCTCTCCTGGGCAATGGCCTCATCGTCATCACCATAGCCTGTGACCACCACCTCCACACCCCCATGTACTTCTTCCTCCTCAACCTCTCCTTCCTTGAACTGTCCTCCATCTCCACCACCCTCCCCAAATCGATGATTAATTCCCTGTGGGAAGCCATGGCCATCTCCTACACAGGACGTGCTGCACAGGCCTTTCTCTTTGTCTTTTTTGCTTCAGCTGAGTTTTATCTACTCACTGTCATGGCCTATGACCGCTACGTTGCCATCTGCCACCCCCTGCACTACGGGACCCTCCTGGGCAGCAGAGCTTGTGTCCACATGGCAGCAGCTGCCTGGGGCAGTGGGTTTCTCCATGCTGTGCTGCACACAGCCAATACATTTTCAATACCTCTCTGCCATGGCAATGCTGTGCACCAGTTCTGTGAACTTCCCTAGATCCTCAAGCTCTCCTGCTCAGACTCCTACCCCAGGGAAGTTGGGCCTAATGTACTTAGTGCCTGTTTGTTCTTTGTGTGGTTTATGTTAATTCTGATGTCCTATGTGCAGATCTTCAGGGCTGTGCTGAGGATCCCCTCGCAGCAGGGACGGCACAAACCCTTTTCCACCTGCCTCCCTCACCTGGCCGTTGTCTCCCTGTTTGTCAGCACTGCCTTCTTTGCCTACCTGAAGCCCCCCTCCATGTCCTCCCCACCTCTCAACCTGGTAGTGACTGTGCTGTACTCGGTGGTGCCTCCAGCAGTGAACACCCTCATCTACAGCATGAGGAACCAGGAGATCAAAGACACACTGAGGGAACTGAAGAAACGGTGGAGCTGTTGATTTCAGTGTCAGGAATATAAAAACTCTCCCATCTTCCAGTAGTCTGTCTCAACGGCTCTTTAACCATCTCTTGTGTTCTTGCCTTGCCTTTATAGCTGTCCTGTCCTCTCTCTGTCTGTCTCAAGGTGTCCTTGTATGGATTGTCCTTGCGGAAGGCAGAGATCAGCAGGTATTGCTTGCACTTAGATCATAGAATCTGTAAGTTTGGAAATGACTTTTAGAGGTCACCTAGTCCAACTCCCTACAGTGAGCAGCAACCTCTTCCATAGAACAGGTTGTTCAGAGTCTCTTCAAGCCTGACCTTGAATATCTCCAGGGATGGAACCTAAATCTCTGGGCAACCAGTTCCAGTGATCTACTACCGTCATATTGAAGAACTTTTTCCTAATATCCCACCTAAATCTCCCCTTTTTGTGTTTAAATCCATTACCCATTGTCCTATTGCTATGTGCCTCAGGGTTAGTGAGAAGGAGGGGGAAGAGGAGTTCCCTCCCACAGAGTTAAGAAGGAGAGAAAAATACCCCTTCATACCCCAAAGACTTTTAATAGGAACAAGTGGGGAGGCACAGAGTTACCACAGGAGAATAAATATAGAGGAAACCCCAGGCTGTTTCTGCTACCCCTGGGAGAAAGGAGATGGTTGCCTGGTGCTCAGGGCTTTCCCAGCTGCACAGACCTCTCCTCCCTCCTGGCTGCACCTAGGTGCACGTCCTGGATGGGCTGTGCTGGCCCAGGTCTCAGGGGCTGCTGTGCACTGAGCTCTGGTGTCACAGCCTTGGTGTCCTCAGGGGGATGTGCTAGAGACACCTCTTCAGCATCATCATAGCCTGTGCTGTCCTGGGGAGGGGACCAGGCATCTTCCTCAGCTCCAGGGGCCTCAGCACTTCTCTGGGGGCACAGGTGTGTCCCTGCAAGCAGCAAGGCAGCCCACTGAGTGATCGTCCCAAGAGGTGCCCATCCTGACCTGTACATCACCTTCCTCCCTTCTCACCAGTGAAGAAATATTTACCTCCCTCTTCCACCAAGGGTCCCCCCCAAAGGAAAACTCCTGGGGCACGTTGGTCTGTATCCAGATTGTGGGCTCTTAATATGGCAGCAATTCATCTGGCACCCCAGGAACCCTCAGCACTGTCTGTCCCTCTCACCTGCAGGTGCATCCCTGGGACCCGCTCCATCCTCTGGTGCCCTGGGCATTTCCCAGTCTCCTTGCCCAGACACAGGATCCTCCCCAGGCTCAGAAACCTCCCTGGCATCGTCATAGCCATCTGCTGGGTCACCTCTGGGCAGGACAGACACGTCTGAAAGGGGAGGGGAGATGCTGACAGTGAGAAGACACATCCTGCGGAGCAGAGGAAGGGCCTTCGACATGGGCAGGGAGGAAGGGCAGGGACATGGGCCTTAGAAACTGGACTTGGCAGCATCAGAGGATTCCCCTGCCCATTTCCTCCCCTGCTGCTCAGGGTGACACTGGTGTCCATCATCAGTGTGCAGAGAGGAGAGATCCACCCCTTCCTGCTCCCCATTACCTGGTGCTGATCCTGGACCATCCTCCTCCTCAATGTCCTCATAGTGGGTCTGCATCTTGTTCAGGGACCCCTCTGAATAGGAGCCTGGAGAGAATGATGGAAGTTTTATGGGGGTGAGTTCTGCTGACCCAGCTTGTGCTCAGTGCTGCTGGGGACAGGGGACCCACTGAGCCCGGGCTGCATTGGACGAGGGGTCAGGAGTTTCCTTGCTCTCCTGGGAAAAAGCCCAACTCACAGGGGCTCCCAGAGCTGCCCTGGGACAGCCCCTTCCCTCACCCCTCAGATGACAATGGGATGTAGGGACACACAGAGAAGAGGCTGTGCACTGGCTGGGACAGGATGAGCTGGTGAGGATGAAGCTCTTCTCCAATGCCAAGACCTGGCTGCTCTCCCCACAGAACCCCACAGCCCCAGTGCTGCAGGGACCATGGGCCAGGGAGCTGCAGGGGGTCAGTCTTAGGTGGAGGGCAGGGGAAAGAGCCTTGAAGATATGGCCCCAGTGAGGGACCCACACCCACCTGAGAAGCTGAACCTTGCCTGCTTCTCCAATGCTGGGCTGTACCCGATCTCGTCGTACAGGGCCTCAGGGAAGGGCTCCCAGGCTCGCTCAGAGGCTGCAGACAGAGGCAGGGCTGGCTCAGGGATGTGGCTCAGGGGTGGGCAGAGACGGGATGGATCCTGATCTGCTCCCCCTTCCCTGTTCCCCTGGCTCAGCCCAGGGCTGTCCCTACAACAGAGCCCCACTGTGCTCTCCAGTCACTGCTGCCACTTCCTCAGGAAGGACAATGCCCCCATGGAGATGGTCATGGGCAGCAACACCCTCATACCATCCCTCAGATACAGCCCTTGTGCCCCTCTGGACCCTGGATCCTGTTCCTGGTGCTGAGCTTGGAGCAGCTCCTCCCTTTCCTCTGCCCTGGAGCTGTCCACTCTCTGCCCAAAGGATCCATTACACAGCCCCTGCCCTGCTGGGGGGAGGTAAGGGTTGGGTGGAGGAACAGACAGGGGTCCTGATGCTGAAAGGATGGGAGGTGCTGTCCAATGGTTCTCCCAGCATCTTGCACCCCCAGAGCCCCCTCCCCATATACCCAGAGCACTACCCGTGGCACATCCTCATCTATCCCCCCTTTATCCCATCTCCCCAGCTCAGCTGTGCCATTTCTCTCCTGGTCCCATCCCTGACTCCCCCCATGTCTGGATTCGCTCTCCCCCTTCCTGCTGGTTCCCCGTGGTCAGGCAGTCAATGGGGTGACACATGGGACTGTGGGCAGCACACACTCTTGTCCCCCAGCTCTGCCTGTACCACTCACTGACACCCCACAGCACCCCTGGCCTTGCCAACACACATCTTCACCTGGGACCACGGAGAACAAACCCACCTCTGCGCCCAGCCCTGGCGCTCCACGCTTGCCCAGCCAGGAGGGCCAGGAGCAAGCAGAGAAGGGCTCCCAGGATGATGCAGATGATGACAAGCAAGGACTCTCTCCTGCTGCTGGTCAGACGGTCCCGGGTGGCATCTGCACAGGCAGGAAGCCAGAAATAGCAGCCCCAGGCCTGGGAGAGGTTGGGGGCTGTGACACCACAGTCCTGACCCTGTGACACCGGGGTAAGGGACCCCAGGGGTGAGTGATGGGGAAGGTCCCACCCTTCTGGGGACTGGCAGCCCTCCCTAACCACCCCACCCCCCCCCCCCCCACTGCTGACCCAGTGACACCTCTTGGGAGTTTCCCACCCCAGCAAGGGGTCTCTTCCCCCTGGCTGTGGGTCACAGCCCGGCCCTGGGAAGAGCCAGCGCTGACACACAGGACAGGTTACCTGCTCGGGGGGTTGGTGCTGTGGTCCTGGGTGCAGCTGCAGAGGAAGAGAAGGAGAGCTGTGGGTTAACTGGGATACTGCAGCGCTGGGTAATTGGAATACTGAGGGGCTGGTTACTGGGGACACTGCTGGGGTGGTTTCTGGCAATACTTGTGGGGCTGCCATGGTGGTCCCTCAACCAGTATGAACCCACCCCCAAACCAATATTAACCCCCCCAAAAAAATTATATACCCCCCGAAACTAGTATGAACCTTCCAAACCAGTACAGAACTACCCAAACCCAGTATAGACATCCAAAAAACCAGTAAAACCCCCAAAACAAGTATGAAACCCGAGAAACCAGTATAGAACTCCCAAGACCAGTATAAAACCTCACAAACCAGTATGAATTCCCCTAAACCAGTATGGGCCGCCAAAAGCAGTATAGAATCTCCCAAATCAGTATAGAACACCAAACCAGTACACAACACCCTCAAACCCGTATGAACCCCCAATAAAACCAGTACAGAATCCCCTCAAACCAGTATAGACCCCCCTGAAAACCAGTACGTACCCCCCAGACCAGTACAAACACCCTAAAACCAGTATAGCACCCCTCAAACCAGTATAGAACCCTAAAAAACAGCTGCAGAGGAGGAAAAGGAGAGCTGTGCTGAGAGGCTGGGTGTGCAGGTCTTGGGGAGCCTCCTCTCAGACACCCCTGGGGTGTGTGCACGTGTGCAGACATCCCTGGCACATCCCACCCACACTGGCCCTCCTGTGGGGCTGCTCCTTCAGGGGTGGCCAGGCAGGAGCCCAGGGCCCTGCTCGGGGCCACGGGCAGGACAGTGCAGCCCCCGGGAGATGCTCACCCGAGCAGTTGACGGCAGCGTCCTCCTTATGCCGGCAGGCGCCGCTGTCCCCGGGCCGGGCCCAGCAGTGCTGCAGAGACGGCTCTGTGCCCCGGCACTCCACCTGCTCCAGCCAGATGGGGCCCGTCCCCTTCCCAAACGCCGCCTCGCCCAGGGCAGACACTGCGGGGCCACAGCCCAGCTGCCGGCACGCCACCGCCGCGTCCAGCATGTCCCAGGAGTCGTCGCACACCGTCCCCCAGGAGCCGCGGTGCCAGACCTCCACTCTGCCCCAGCACCCGCTCTCGCCTCCCACCGCACGGATCTTCTCCCTGTCTGGAGAAGGCAGAGACCCCTCAGGGCACCAGGGCAGCAGGCAGAGCCCAGCCAGGGGAGAGAGGCCTGCAGAGGAGCAGCTACCTGTGCAGCTCCTGGAGTTTGGGCACGTGGGATCCAGGGCCGGGGCTGTTTCTGGCTCTCTGTCTGTAGAAGGAAATGCCATAGTGAGGGGCTGCAGCAGGGGGGTCATGTGACAGAGAGCGGGGCTGAGTTCTGCCTGTGCATCCCTGAGTCACCTTGCTCAAGGGAGCAGCTGAACCCCAGTCACTCAGGGGACACACCCAGCAAAGTGGGGGACCCTGACTGCTCAGCCCCCAAGGGAGCCTGGTTCACAGAGAGCAGGATGGGGGACTCTGTTTGGAGCCCTGATGGGTCTCCTGCAGACACTTCTGCCTCTCCCAGGCACTGCTGGCAGCCTGGCTGCCCACTGCTGCTGAATGTGTGTGGTCTGAGAGCTGAAGGCTCCTTTGTGCCACCACCAGCAGCAGAAGGGTCTGGCATGGAAAGGAAAAGCCCCTGTGGGCTCTGTCTGTGTCTGACAGTGCCCAGAAGGGAGCAGGAGGTGGGGACGCTGGTGCCCGGGTGGCTCAGAGTTACCCTGGCAGGTGATGTGGGTCTCATCGCGCAGGTCAGTGCAGGACTGTGGGTGCCAGGGAGCGGAGAGACACTGCCAGAAGGAGCTGTCACTCTCCCCACACTCCACACGATCCACCCAGGCAGGGCCACGCAGCGTTCCAGAAGCTGGGAATAGATCCAAGGATACTGCATCCCCACAGCCCAGCTCCTTGCACGCCAGAGACACCGTTTGGAAAGGCATGGAGTTGGAGCAAACGCTGCCCCAGGTCCCATTATAGAAAACCTGCAGGCGCCCAGAGCAGCTGCCGTTGTTCTCCAGCCTCAGGGCCACAAACTCTGGGAGGAGAGAGACCAAAAGTATCAGGATGGTGCAGGGATGTGGGATCAGGGGTGTCCATCTAGTCCTCAGGTCCTCAACATGAAAAGACACGGCCAGACAGTCTCCCTGGCAGCCCCTGACAGACAGACAGACAACCCTTCCCTCCACTGTCTCCCCAGAGATGCCATGTGGGACAGAGAGGACCTGTGTGTGGGTGTCCCCACCATGGGCTTGGGCAGGGGCTCAGCAGCAGCCAGGGACAGACTCGGCCATTGCCAGCTCTCCCCTTGTCCCGCCCTCCCCTGTCCCTGGGCTCCCAGCACAGCTCCCAGCACAGACCTGAGCAGATGACTCCGGCGTCCTCTTTGTGCCCGCAGTCGGGCTGCCCCCAGGGCTGTGCCGGACAGTCCCAGAGAGCAGCTTCGGCCCCCAAGCAGCTCACGTTGCCCAGCCAGACCTGCCCGGCGCCTTCCCCGAAGGCAGCAGAGCCAACGGCCTCCACCGCCCCTCCGCAGCCCAGCTGCTGGCAGACGACGGCGGCGTCGGGCAGGTCCCAGCCGTCATCGCAGACGCTCCCCCAGCTGCCCCGGTAGTAGATCTCCACTCTGCCTGCACAGCGCCCGGGCCCGTTCACCAGCCGCACCTGACGGCTCCCTGCAGCAGGAAGAAGCCCAGCTGCTGTCAGGGGATGGAGCCCACCCAGCCCAGAGCCCGGGGGGTCCCTGCAGTGCCACTCACCCCGGCAAACGACCCCCACATCCTCAGCAATCCCAGCTGCCAGCGCGCTCTCGGGCAGGGAGGTGTTGCAGAGGGTCAGGCTGGGCTCATGCCCTGCACACCACACCCCTCGCAGCCCCACAGGACCCGTCCCTCTCTCAGGCTTTGGGGGGTTGTAGGCTCTCTCTGCCTCTCCACACCGCAGCTGCCGGCACACCACGCTGGCCTCCTGCACGTCCCACTGGTCATCCAGGACTCTGCCCCAGGTCCCGCGCTGGAAGATCTCCACTCGCTCGTCACACCGGCTGCCTCCACCCACCAGCCGCAGGGCCCCGGAGCTGTCTGAGCCTGGGGAGAGCAGCCATGGCCCAGCCTCAGCAGCACCAGAGAGCCCAGAGACCTGCAGTGCCTCTCCAAGCTCTAGAAACCTCACAGTACTTTAGAGCTTTGCTACCTGCCCCAGGGCTGTGCAGTGACCTTTAGGAGCAGGTTTGCCCATGGTCCTTGAGCTCTCCTGGGCAAGACAATACCCAAAACCTCCCTGCTGAGGCAGATGGAGCAGCTCCCACAGGAGGGAGGACCAGATGGTACAACGGGGATGGGCAGAAGTAGGACAAAACTTGTTCATCCTCAGGAGTAGCATTGCCACTGCTGAGCCATGGAGCACCCCACACATCTCTGCCCCCCTGCACCCCTGGGTTCAGGGACTGGGAGCTGGTTTGACTCTGAGCCTGCCAGTTTCCCAGGAGGACAGAGATGTCTGACCCTGTTCAGTGTCAGCTCTCCCACCTCAGAGCGTTCAGTCGGAGCAGATCAAACTCTCCAGATCACTCCAGGTGAAGGCAGGTTTTCTCCAGGGAAAAGCTCACCCTGTGGCTGCCTTGGGATCCCTTGCTTTGGGTGGCCATGTCACACCCCAGGGGAAAATGGGGGTCAGACGCTGTTTTCCCAGCACTCACCTGAGCAAATGACAGCAGCGTCCCTGTCGTGGGAGCATGGGGAGGCTCCCAGGGCAGTCACTGGGCAGTGTCTCAGGTTGGCTTCAGTCCCGTCACAGTGGAATGACTCTCTCCAGGTGGGGCTGGTGCCTCTCCCAAAACGCCCTCCTCCAGGAAGGGACTCAGCAAACCCGCAGCCGAGGTGGCGACAGAGAACGTGGGCGTCCAAGAGGTCCCAGTGGGAGTCACAGAGGGTTCCCCAGGTCCCCAGCACCTGGACCTCCACCCGCCCATCACAAGCTGTGCTGCCATTCACCAGCCTGAACCCTGTGTACTCTGGGGACAGAGAAAGAGGAGAAAAGGGGCATTGGTTCTCTTCACTTTTGGCAGTTGGAGGACTGGCCAGATGGACAGCCTTCCTTTCTCCTCCTTCTGCATTCTCTTAGGGCTGCAGAAAAAGACATCATCCCTCCTGCTTTCATACCCAGCAATGTGCCCAGACCCCTTACTTGTGCATGTGACACCAGCATCGTTGGTGTGGGTGCAGGGTGGATGTCTGGGGGACCTTGTAGGGCAGAAGACAAGAGAAGATTCATTCCCCAAACACTGCAGCTCTCTGTCCCAGATGGAACCAACACCTTCTCCAAAATGAGCTGCCCCAGGGATGGACAGGGCTACCCCACACTGCAGCTCTTCACAGACCACGTCAGCAGCTTTGGGACCAAAGTCAGAGTCACAGACAGTTTTCCACTGGTTCTCATCATGGATCTCCACTCGTCCTGAGCAGGGGCTGCCCCCTCCAACCAGCCGGACAAACCCTGGAGGAATCAAAGATCCCTGTGAGTTCCCAGAACCCTCTGGCAACGTCCTGAGCATGTTTCACCTCATCTCTCAGGTGGCTACAGGCCAAGAGCCTCACAACCATCCCAGCAGCTCCCAGTGGGTGCTGATGGCACAAACCCACCAGACACCCTCCTTGCTCTCCAGAAATCAGCACAGCACTGGGAGCTGGCTGTTCTCCCACAGCCACAGCCACAGGCTCTGCTCAGATAAACTGCTGCTCTTCTGGAGACCCTGGGCTGCTGGGCACGGGCCCCAGGCCCTGAAGCACCCATTGGTGTTGGGCCCAAGGAGATGGGCCCAGGTGCTGTTGGCTGTGACAGCCTGCTCTGCACCACCAAGATCACAGCCAGGCACTGGAACCCCACCAGAAATGCCCCTAGATGCAGAGGGTTCTGCAGTGTGGGTGTACCCACAACCACTGTCTGCACCAGCCCCCAGCTCCACCCCCACCTAGGGAGGGGTCCTCATCCAAGGTAAGGGTGTATTGTATGTGTGCACAGCACCCATCTCCCTGCTTTAGGCACCTAAAGAGGTTGGGCTGAGTCACCTCAGGGGTCAGGCTGTTACAGGTTCCTGCTGGGCTTTCCTCAGGGATCAGGGAAATCAACAATGACAATCCCAGCTCAGCAGTGTGACTGGCCACACTGGGCCCTTCTCCAGTACCCCTTATTGACCTGAGGGCACAGCTAAGTCCCTTCCCCCATCCTGGCCACAAAAGTGGGGAATAGGCTGCACCCTTACCTGAACACGTCACTCCAGCATCCTCTGTATGATCACAGTACTCTTCACCTGAGCCTTCGCTTATGCACTCAGACAGGGCGGACTCGGTGCCATCACACTCAACATCAGACATCCAAATGCGGCCAGTTCCTGGCTTAAAGTGTGCAATGCCATGAGCTTCAACAGCAGGCCCACAGCCCAGCTGCTTGCAAACCACTGCAGCATCATTAATGTCCCATTCATCATCGCACACAGTGCCCCACTGTCCCTGTTGTTTCACCTCCACTCTTCCAGCACAGCGTCCACCACCATTTTCCAGCCTCACCTCTGCAGCCCCTGAAACACAAACATGGGAACCTTCAGGAGAGCACTGAGCCCTAGAACACAGGTCTGGAGATGCCTCCTTCCCAGGTACCAGTGTGTATGATGTACCCTTCCATGCTGTCCTCAGGGCAGTGTCAGGCTCCCATTTCTCCCCATGGGCTGCAAAGGGCAGGAGGGGGCCAGTTCTAACCTTGATGGGTTATTCACCACCCAACAGCCAACAGTACCTCCTCCCACCTCAACTGTTCCCTGCCTAGACTGACCCAAACATAGTGCCTGGATCTTCACAAGGCACCACCTCCCTACATGCCCAGACCCCCCTGCACGACCCCATGCCCCCAGACCCACAGCTCCCTCTATACCCAGAGAGGAACAAGGAAGGACACAAGTTCAGTTGACTCATGGAACATCTGCATCTCATCTCAGTGGATCCTCCAAAGATACCCCATTCCCAGAGATACATCAATGATCCCACTGGTGCTCGTTGACCCTGTCTGTGGGACAAGGGTGCTGCACTTACCCCTGCACAGCTGAACCCAGAGGAGCAGCCACAGCACCTGAGGGGACAAGAATCCCTTCATCCCCAACCTCAGCCTCCTGTCTTGCTGGAACAGCCCTGCAGCACCCTACTCCCTTTCACGGCTCCTGGGGACCCACAGGGACGACAGTGATGAAAGGGTAATATATCTCTGAAGATGCCGACCCAGCTGCATGAGGAGCCAATCAAAGCAGCAGCACCTTTTTAGACATTATCTGGAGCTATCTCCCCTCCGACACAGCCCAGCCCTCCAATGAACTCCTCCAGCTCCGTTCATGACCATATATGAGGGACACAGAGGTCCCACTGCGCATGTCACAGTCACTGTGGCAGGGGATCGTCATGGGACAAGCTGAGTGTGGAGGAGAAATGGGTCTGTGCCCCCTTGGTCCCTGCTGGGGGCAGTGGGAGCAATGAGCATCTCCTCTGCTGGGCTCATCCAAGAACCCAAGGCCTAGAATGTCCAGGCACCACCAAGCCGTGGGAGCCATGGAGCTGGGACTGCTCTGGGTCTGTGTCAGGCTGGAAAGGAAACAGCCCCTGCTCCTGCTCCAGCCCCGCTGTGCTGGGAGCAGCAGCTGGGAAAAGCCCTTGGCCAGGGGCAGAGCTCCACCCCAGGAGTGCTGGCTGGCCCCTTCCTCCCCGCAGAGCCCCACGGTGGGTCCCTCGCAGGAGCCCGGGCTGGGCCATGTCCCTGCCCTGGCAGCAGAGACGCAGCCCAGGGGCTCAGCCGTGTCCCTGGCTCTCAGCGTGTCACCCAGGGGCCGTTATTCCCCCCGGGCAGAGCGGGAGCTGGAGCCTGCAGGTGCACAAACCACAGCCCATGTGGCCTCGCAGCGCTCGCCCTGCTCCCCCCGGGCAGGCAACCTGTGGTTTCCTGCTGGCACCGTGCCCAGGCACATCCCTGCAGTGCCCTGAGACACCCCCAGCCCCACTGCTCCAGCCAGGGCTGCAGCTCCTGAGCCCTGTGATGCCCCTCTGATGCACAGGGCTGCTCTGCACTGAGCCTATGGCCACGGGGTCCAGCCAGGGACATTACTTCACACCCTACTGCTGCCACCACTGTCTGCTCTTCAGTAAACTCCATGGTAACCTCACATCACTTCCATTGCTGAGAGACATGGGGGGTTTTTTGCATGTTGAAAGCTCAGAGAATTACTGCAGTGGCTGAAGAAAGCTTGAAATTGGCTTTCAGAGTTGACTGCACATTTCTTTGGTGGTGGGAAAGAGCAGGAGTGCCGCAGTTCTGCATAGCTGGGCACTGGCAGAGAACAGGGCTGGGGCAAGGGGAGGGCAGCAGAAAATAGCTGCTGTAAAAAGCAGCTAGAAGTTCTGTAAAAGAGAATAAAAAGTCTTTCTATAGGTATTTTAACAGCAAAAGGAGTGTCAAGGAGAATCTCCAGCCCTTATTGGATGCAGGGGAACATTAGTGATAAGGGATGAAGACAAGGCTGAGGTCCTTCATAACCTTCTTTACCTCAGTCTTTAATAGTAAAGTAGGATGCTCCCTGAGTGCTCATCCTCAGGAACTGGCTGACAGGGAGGGGAAGAATAGCAAAGTTCCCATGGTTCAGGAGGAAACAATTAGTGCCCTACTTGTCCAGTTAGACACCCACAAGTCAATGGGGCCAGATGGGATTCACCCGAGGGTGCTGAGAGAGCTGTCAGATGTGCTTGCCAAACCCCTTTCCATCATCTACCAGCAATCCTGGCAGACTGGGGAAGTTCCATCTTGGGAGCTGTCATGCAGCACATGTGTAATCAGTGGAGTAGAATCTGAATGGAGGCCTGTGACTAGCGGTGTTCCCCAGGGCTCGGTGTTGGGTCCAGTCCTGTTTAATATCTTCATTGACGATCTTGATGAGGGTATAGCATCCACCCTCAGCAAGTACGCCGATGATACAAAGCTGGGAGGATTGGCTGACACGCAGGAACACTGCGCTGCCATCCAGCGAGACCTAGACAGGCTGGAGAGCTGGGCTGGGAGAAACCAGATGAGGTTCAACAAGAGCAAGTGTAAAGTCTTGCACCTGGGGAGGAACAACCGACTGTATCAGTACAGGCTGGGGGATGACCTGCTGGAAAGGAGCTCTGTGGAGAAGGACCTGGGGGTCCTGGTTGATGACAGGTTGGCTATGAGCCAGCAGTGCGCACTGGTGGCGAAGAGAGCCAATGGGATCCTGGGATGCATCAGGAAGAGTATGTCCAGCAGGTCGAAGGAAGTGATCCTCCCCCTCTACTCTGCGTTGGTCAGGCCCCACCTGGAGTACTGTGTCCAGTTCTGGGCTCCATGGTATAAAAAAGACAGGGATCTCCTGGAGAGAGTCCAGAGAAGGGCCACGAAGATGATTAGGGGCCTGGAACATCTCCCTTATGAGGAAAGGCTGAGTAAGCTGGGTCTGTTCAGCCTTGAGAAAAGAAGGCTTAGGGGAGACCTAATTAGTGTTTATAAATATCTTAGACTTGGGACGCAGGGGGATTTGGCCAGCCCCTTTTCAGTGGTCTGTGGGGACAGGACTAGGGGCAATGGCTGTAAGCTGGAGCATAGGAAGTTCCGCACCAACATGCGGAAGAACTTTTTCACAGTGAGGGTGACGGAGCAGTGGAATAGGCTGCCCAGGGAGGTGGTTGAGTCTCCTTCTCTGGAGATATTCAAGTCTCGTCTGGATGCCTATCTGTGTAATGTGAGATAGGGAGCCTGCTTTGGCAGGGGGGTTGGACCCGATGATCTCTTGAGGTCCCTTCCAACCCCTAAGATTCTGTGATTCTGTGATTCTGTGATGGCCAGGGGATCAGGCCCAGTCAACATGGGTTTACAAAAGGTAGATCCTGTCAAACTCACCTGATCACCTTCTGTGACAAGGTCACCCGCCTAATGGACAAGGGGAAGGCTGTGGATGTGTCTACCTGGGCTTCAGTAAAGCCTTTGACAGGGTTTCTCACAGCATTCTGACTGAGAAACTGGCTGCCACTGGCCTGGACAGATGGATCCTCTGCTGGGTTAAAAACTGGCTGGACGGCCGGGCCCAAAGGGTGAATGGAACCAAATCCAGCTGGAGGACGGTCACGAGTGGCACCCCCAGGGCTCAGTCCTGAGTCCAGCTGTGTTCAACATCTTTATCAATGACCTGGATGAAGGGATTGAATGCTCCCTCAGTGAGTTTGTAGATGACACTAAGCTGGGAGGAAGTGTTGATCTGCCTGAGGGTAGGGAGGCTCTTCAGAGGGGTCTGAACAGACTGGACCGATGGGCTTAGACCAACAGGATGAAGTTTAACAAGGCCAAGTGCAGAGTCCTGCACTTTCCTCCTAAATGTCTCCATCCTCAACCTGGGATACATCTCAACCACTGTCCCTAAAGCCATGGCCAACTTCCTCTGGGACATCAGGGCCATCTCTCTTACATGTAATGTTCAGCACAGGTCTTTTGGGTATTTTTTCTGTGCTACAGCAAAGTACTATATTCTCACTGTCATGGCCTATGACCACTACGTTGCCATCTGCCACCCCCTGCATTATGGGACCCTTCTGGGCAGCAGAGCTTGTGTCCACATGGCAGCAGCTGCCTGGGGCAGTGGGTTTCTCTATTCTGTGCTGCGAACAACCAACACATTTTCACTGCCCCTCTGCAAGGTAAATGATCTGGACCAGTTCTTCTGTGAAATCCCCCAGATCCTCAAGCTCTCCTGCTCAGATGCCTACCTCAGGGAAACTGGGACTCATTGTGGTCAGTGTCTGTTTAGTTATAGGTTGTTTTGTGTTCATTGTGGTGCCCTATGTGCAGATCTTCAGGGCCATGCTAGGATCCCCTCAGAGCATGGACAGTACAAAGCCTTTTCCACCTGCCTCCCTCACCTGGCCATGGTGTCCCACTTTATCAGCACTGGCGTGTTTGCCTACCTGAATCATGCCTCTGTCTCTTCCGCACCAATGAACATGGTGGTTCCTGTTCTGTACTCAGTAGTGCCCCCAGCAATGAACCCCCTCATCTTCAGCATGAGGAACAAGGAGCTCCAGGTTGCACTATGGAATCCATCCCAATGTTGTTGATGTTGCTTCATCAACAATAACCTGTCTCCCATCCTCTGCACTTCTACCAGATTTTATCTTAGGCCAGGAGTCTTCTGCTTTCCCTTCCAATAATCCCACTCACAGAGAATTCTTTGCTTTACACTGCTTGTTCTGAGGTTTGATTCTGTGATTCTGACCATTGGATAACACTCTCTCAGATGTTGCATTTGCAAGACCTGCTCTGCAATCAAAGGGGATGTATTGCACCCCGTGCCTGAAGGGTGGGCTTTTCATCCTGTGTTGCTTCCAAGGAAACATCCAAAGAATTGGTTTTTAAGTACTCCATTCCCCTTCTGTTCTCCCTGTGTTTTCACCATGGTACAAGAGGGGCACAAAAGCTATTGGAGAGTGACCAGAAGAGGGCAGTGAGAATGGTGAAGGGTCTGGAGAGGCAATCTTACGAGGAGAGGCTGAAGTCCTTAGGTTTGTACAGCCTGGAGAAGTAGAGGCTGAGGGGAGACCTCATCACGGCCTGTGGCTTCCTGATGAGGTGGAGTGAAGGGCCAGGCCTGGATCCCCTCTCTTTGGTGACCAGTGACAGAACCTGAGGGAACAGCATGAAGCTGGGACAGGAGAGGTTTAGGTTGGTTGTTAGGAAGAAGTTCTTTACTGAGAGGGTGGTTGGGCACTGGAACAGGTTCCCCAGGGAAGTGGCCACAACACTGAGCTTGACTGAGTTCAAGAAGCGTCTGGACAATGCACTGAGTCACATACTCTGAATTGGCTGGTCCTGTGGGGAGCCAAGAGCTGCACTCAATGATCCTTATGGGTCCAATCCAACTCAGGAGATTCTATGATTCAGTCTCCAGAGGCGGATGGCTTGTACCCCTTTCCCAGCCACTAACATGAGTCCCTCCACGGGCTACAGTTCTTCCCAAACTTCCCAAGGTGGATCTGTTCCACAGGGTGCAGACCTTCAGGAACAGACTGCTCCAGTGTGAGTGTCTCATGGGGTCAAAAGTCCTGACAGAGAGATTGCTCCAGTGTTGGTTCTTTTCTCTATGGGCTGCAGGTCCTGCCAGGAGCTTGTTCCAGCATGGACTTCCCACTGAGTCACAGCTGCTTTCAGGTGTCACCACCTGCTCTTGCATGGGCTCTTCCACGGGCTATAGGTGGAATCTCTACTCCCCACCATCTTCCATGGGCTTCAGAAGTACAGCCTACCTCACCATAGTCTTTTCCACAGACTGCTAATGCCTGGAGTGCCTCCTCCCCCTTCTGCTTTACTGACCTTGGTTTCTGCAGGGTTTCTCACATCTTCTCACTTCTCTCTCTAGCAGCAAAAAGTGTCCACTTCTGGGGTTTCTTTTGGTTTCCTTCTTAACTATTTCTTCACAGAGGTGCTACACCGTTGCCCATTGGCTCATCCTGGGTTAGTGGTGGGTTCATCTTGGAGCCAGCTTGTATTGGCTCTGTTGGACCTAGGGGAAGCTTCTAGCAGCTTCTTGCAAAAACCACCCTTGTAGCCCCCCGCTACCAAAACTCTACTCCAGTTCATGGAAGACTGTCTCTTCAAGAGGGATCCCACACTGGAGCAGGGGAAGCGTGTGAGGGCTCCTCCCCGTGAGGAGGAAGGAGCAGCAGAGACCACATGTGATTAATGGACCACAACCCCCATTCCATGTACCCCTGTGTCGGTCTGGGGCAGGAGGAAGAGAAATTGGAAATAAAGATGGGCCAGGGAAGAAGGAATGGGTTGGGGGAAGTGTTTTAACATTTGGCTTTATTTCTCATTACCCTACTCTGTTTTGATGGGGTAATAAACAAGATGAATTTTATTCCTCTCTGAGTCTCTTTTGCCTGTGATGATAATTGCTGAATGATCTCTCCCTGCCCTTACCTCGCCCCATGAGCATCTTGTTAGATTTTGTGTCTCCTGTCAGACTGAAGAGGGGGACTGGCAGAGTGACTTTGGTGGGCATCTGCTCCAGCCAGGGTCAACCCACCACACCTGGCTGTGACAGTTGTCTCCGCCCCCAAAGCCTGAAAGGAGACATATTCATCTCATGGAACTGGGGCCTCACTGCTTCCTTGCGCCCCTCAGGATGCTGGGAGCTGTGGTACCCTTGTACCACACTCTGCATCACACCCCCCATGTGACACTGGCCCAGGAGGAGCCCTGGGGCAGTGCAGGGGGCAGAATCCCACTTCTGTGGGGCTGGCTGTTCTGCTTGATAAAATACATCAAGGCTTTACTCAGCATCAGATCCACCTGCACAGCACCTCAGTCTACCTTTAATCACAGCCTGCAATTTTCTGCTCTAACCCATCCACGGGCAGACTTTGTCAGTAATGGGCCCCAGTGGGGCCAATTAACACTCTAAGGCACTTGAGCTGCTTCTTCTGACCTTAAATCTTGGAGAGACTGCTTCAACCTCCTCACAGGATCTGCAGTTCATGGAACCAGCACCAAATGCACCACGGGGCTCATTAAAATTGAACAAGTCCTAACGAGCTTTGTGTCTTCCCATCATTTTCTTCAGGGTGTCAAGACTTGTACAGCTAATTGGAGAGGTTTCAGGACTCTGCTTAAAGTGGAAGATTTCAATGAGCACTTAATTAAAAAACAAGAAAGAGGTTTTAATATTCTCAGGCTTTTTAGGTTTTCAAGTTACAGAACTGACAGGAGCTTCCTCCAACTGATACTGAACCAGAGGATCTCCTGTGGAAAGGTCACAACAGCTGTCTTCCTGAGTTCCCACACCGCATAGACAACATTCCTCTACACCTCCCCAACCCCACCATGTTTCCAGGGCATGCTTGGAAGCTTCACTCTTTTCCTCCATCAGGCTTCTGCACTGAGCCTGCAGCTGAATGTTGCAGCCTCTTTGCTGCAATTCCCACCCCGTTTACCCTGAGGACTGGCTGTAAAGAGGAACAGAATTCTGCCTCATTTTGAAAAGAATGATAAAAACTGTCCAGGAGTTGAGAGGCAAAAATAAACTGATGATAGTGGCTGCACACTAACAAGCTCCCAGCTGAAAGTCCCTGAGTGTGAAGGGCCATGGGAGGAATGAAGATTCCTGGAGGTTTAGTAGAAGCTGCTAAGGGCTGTGGGTGATGAAACTCCTGCAGAACACTGATGTGTGACTCCCTGAACGCTGATTAGAGCAGGGAATCAGAGGGAGCAATTTCAAGATTACAAAGTGAAAAGATACAGACATCCTGTGTCATGGAGCCACTTAGATGTGCCCTGACATGCCACAGGTCCCAGTGCTAATACCCATCACAGTAAAATGGGGAGGCTTTTGGTCATCACCAACTGAGGTTACTCTCTGGTCACCATGAGGGTGGAAGCTCGCAGAGTCCCTACAGACCCTGTCCCCTCCAACCTAGTACTGCCCCAAGCCTGATGTCTGACCTTGAGATCTCATCTACCCCCTTACTTTAAATGCCAATGTCAAAGCTGAAACACTCCCCAGAGGCCTGAAGTTTAATCAATCCCTAATCACAGAATCACAGAACCATAGGGATTGGAAGGGACTCCAATTTGCAGCCCTTGCCCCTTATCCTGTCTCCACAGACCACTGAGAAGAGAATGGCCATTTCCCCCTGCATCCCATACTTAAGATATTTATAAAAAAGATCCCCTTTCAATCTTCTTTTCTCCAGGCTGAGCAGTCCCAGCTCGCTCAGCCTATCTTCATAGGGCAGATACTCCAGGCCTTTAATCACCTTTGTAGCCTCTACTGGACTCTCTCCAGGAGATCCCCGGCATTTTGTCCTGGGGAGCCTAAAACTGGGCACAATACTCCAGGTGGGGCCTGACCAGGGCAGAGTAGAGGGGGAGGATCCCCTCCTGTGACCTGCTGCCCACACTCCTCCGGATGCACCCCAGGATCCCATTGGCTCTCTTAGCCACCGAGGCACACTGCTGGCTCATGGCCAACCTGTCATCAACCAGGACCCCCAGGTCCTTCTCCACTGAGCTCTTCTCCAGCAGGTCATCCCCCAGCCTGTACTGATATAAACGATTGTTCCTTCCCAGGTGCCAGACTCTCCACTTGCTTTTGTTGAATTTCACCTGGTTTCTCCCTGCCCAGCTCTCCAGCCTGTCCAGGTCTCGCTGGATGGCAGCGCAGTGTTGCTGCGTGTCAGCCACTCCTCCCAGCTTTGTACCATCGGCGTACTTGCTGAGGGTGGATGCTGTTCCCTCATCAAGGTCATCGATGAAGATATTTGTCGTGGTTTTACCCCAGCTGAGAGCTGAGATCCAGGCAGCTGCCTGCTCTTTAAAGGAAAAGAGCAGGGGGAAAAAGTGTGTGTGTGTGGGGGGGAAGGGAAGGGAAGGGAAGGGAAGGGAAGGGAAGGGAAGGGAAGGGAAGGGAAGGGAAGGGAAGGGAAGGGAAGGGAAGGGAAGGGAAGGGAAGGGAAGGGAAGGGAAGGGAAGGGAAGGGAAGGGAAGGGAAGGGAAGGGAAGGGAAGGGAAGGGAAGGGAAGGGAAGGGAAGGGAAGGGAAGGGAAGGGAAGGGAAGGGAAGGGAAGGGAAGGGAAGGGAAGGGAAGGGAAGGGAAGGGAAGGGAAAAGGAAGGGGCAAGTAACAACCCCAAAGCCATGAAACCAAAAGCCCGTGGGTTGGGATAAGGACAGTTTACTAAAACAGCAGAAAGATAAAATATAACAATGCTGACAGGACTTTAGAGCAAAAAATATATGAAGCTGTTGATACACAATGCAGTTTCTCACCGAACCCACAGCTCAGGCCGTGCCACCCAGAGCCGTCCCAGAACCCGATCGTCCCGCAAGAACCGCGCATCCCAGAGCCGCCCCTCTGCTCCTCCTCCCATCAGCCCCCCGATATCCTGGGCAGGATGTAATTGGTGTGGAATACTCTCTTTGGCCAGTTGGGTCACCTGTCCTGGCTTTGTCCCTCCTTTCTCATGAATAGAGAAATATGAAGAGCTGAGAAAGTCCCTTGACTGTCTGACAGCAACTAAAATCATCAGGGTGTTACCAGCACTGCTTTCATTTTAACTCCCAAACACAGCATTCCATCCGCTGCTGCAAAAGAAGTTAACTCCATCCTGACAAAAAACAGGACAAGTTTCTTCAGCTCATGGCTTTTTACTGCACTGAGGAAAGCTTCGGGAGCAGTGATGCCTGGCGAAGGCGCCCGTTTGATCCCAAAACATACACAGTCACGGCAGCATCCCCCCCTTTCCCCCCCGCAGACGGGTTCCGAGGGGATGAGCTCTGGTTCACAGCAGCAGCAAAAGTCCGGGGCACAAGTTTGCCATTTCCCAGGAGGGCAACCAGGAAGGATCAGGGATCCCAGAGCTGGCAGCTCTGACTACTTCTTGCAGCAGCCATCTCTGCAGCCCCCCCTTCTCCACCAGAACCCAAAACTGCGACAACCCTCTTAGAGAGAGTGGCTGCGTGGTGCTCAGCTCTCAGCTGGGGCCAAACCGTGACAGTGGGGAGAGCAACTGGGCAAAGGGCACAAGGAGTAGGGATGAGGCTGTCCCCAAACCTAGCTCTGCACCCCTCAGGGTTTGCACACCCCATGTCCCAGACAGCAGATTTGATCCAGGCCCCCACCCCCATTACAGCTTCACCACAGGCTTGTGAGAAACAAAACATCTCTGTTCTATTAAACCTGGTGGGGAAGGGTACAAGGGGATCTGCGGGAGCCAGAGAACAAGAGGGGGGTCTGCAGGAGCCAGAGAACAAAGGGGGGGTCTGAGGGAGCCAGAAAACAAGGGGGGGGTCTGCAGGAGCCAGAGAACAAGAGGGGGGTCTGCAGGAGCCAGAGAACAAAGGGGGGCTCTGCAGGAGCCATAGAATAAGCGGGGGCGTCTGCAGGATCAAAGCGTCCAAGTGGGCAGCTTCTTCCGCCGGCTCTTCTTGTTGCTCTCGACCAGGCGCAGCCCCTGCCTCTTGATGTCTTCACGGCTGAGGACAACGCCGGGGTCTTTCTCCTCAAAATCGAAGAGGTCTGGACAGAGAGGAGAGAAGCGGGCTGAGGAGAGGCAGTGGGGCCACCTCCGCTCAGCCCATGTCCCCAGGGAGAGCTGGCATGTTTTGGAGGGCTGGTGGCATCACGGTGACCCTCGGGCCGAGCCCTCTGCCACAGGCAATACTGACTAGTGAGGCTCTTTCTCCTTAGCATCCCAGGCTGACCTGCCCTGTCTCAGACACTATTGGGGTTTCCCATAATGGTCTGGAGCCCATGAGGTGGTGGGTACAGCTTCGGCTTCGTTAAAAAGAGGGGGCAAGCTGCCAAAACCTCAGTGGTTCCTCCAAGAGCATCCAACAGGAGGAGGGCAAAGCCAGACCTGAGCGTTGGTTCTTCTTCACCACAAGGATTTCTAAGATGAGGGTCTCCCTCCTTGCCCCACACAACCCTCTTTGTTCCTGCTGTGCTCCAACACACACCACCCCACTGGCTGCCTTTCATCTCCCACATCCCCACCTAAAATCATCACCCAAACTCAAAGCCTTGGAGACAGCCAAGGTCAGCCCCAAGGTGGATGGACACCCAGTAATCGCAGCGGGCAGGGGCTGGAACAGTCGCTGTGGGACGTGTCCTGGCTGTGCTCTCCTACCTTGGACACTGCTGCCTGTGGCATCCAAGGAGATTTTCAGGTTCTGGGGATCGCTGGCGGTGGCCTTCTCCAGAAGATTCCTGACCTTGACCAAAGCCTGTGAAAGACACCCTGGGTCAACTGAGGAACGAACGGTTGGTGGGTGGAACAACCCCGGGGTGCCCCACCTGGATGTCCCTGGGGGAGACACCCTGCAGTGCCCAGGGATGAAACCCCCACGCACCTTGTTGCTCTCACTGGGGCTGTGGCTGTCGGGGGAAAAGTCACACACCCGCTGCACCAGGTACTGCAGCTTCTGCTGGCAGTGCTGGAGCTTCTCTTCCAGCCCCAGGGCCTTGACATAATCCTCCTGGAGCAGGAGAGAAGAACCACCTTAGCAGGGAAAAAAAGCCCCTTGGAGAGATGGTGGCTGCCCCAGGTGTCCTCACACCGTGCCGCTGCCACACCAAGTACTGGAGGGGCCTGTGCTCACCCAGTGCTGCACAGGTACCTGTCCGGGCACAGTGATGTCGTGCAGGCGGATGAAGAGGTTGTCAAGGCCATCTTCAAACTGGAGCAGGACCTTCTGGTTCCTCAGCAGATGGGCTTTCATCTGCTCCAGCTTCTCTTCTTCACGCTGCAGGCTCATCAACAGCTCCTCCTCCAACATCCTGCAGCCAACCCCATTCACGTCCATACAACTGCACAGGGGTGCAGAGACACCCCAAATCTGGCGTGAAGGCTACTCAAGTTGCCCCCCTGCCACCCCTCCCAGAACTGCAAAGCATAGGTGCTGCCTGCAGCCCATCTGCACCCCTGGTGCCACTGCCAATGACAGGCAAGGAGGGAGAGGCCTCCCGGTGCCGCAGCAGGAGCTTTGGGGACTCTGCCAGGACCAGAGCTGGGGGAGCACCCTGCTCAGGAACCTCCAGGACAGGAGGGGTGGGTGGCTGCAGTGGGACAGGGGAAGGGGTGCCCTGTTTGGACATCCAGAACACACGTGTCCCCGCCAAAGGAGGTGGCCCAGTCGCATGTCTGCCCTGACGCCAGCCGCACCTGGCTGTGTCGGGGGGCTGGCGAAACTTCAGCTGGGCGTGCTTCAGTTCCAGCTCCTTCAGCCTCTTCCTCAGCGCCTGCACCTTCTCCTTGTACTCCTTGATGCAGTTCCCCAGGTCCAGCGAGGACTCCTGCTGTTCCAGGAGCCTGCTGGGGATGTCCTGTCCAGGGGAGAGCACAGAGACTCAGGCCCCGGTGCTCCAACACCATAGGGACGTGGCCTCAGGGACATTTCTGCACCCTGGGCCGCTGACAGCTCACAGGACGGAGAAAAGCAGGTCCATCCCTGCCCTCAGGAGCCGGGCTTTGGGGGCACCAGGGGCAGAGGAGAGCAGGTGACCCCACAAAGCAAGCAGCAAGGGCTCCCCTGCCCATGGCTCCAGCAGCCCCCCGTTTTACCAGGGACAGGTCCTGACGTTACCCAGAGGAGGCAGCACTGCACCGCAGCCTTGGCCTTCTCCAGCTTCTCGGTCAGCCCGGCCTCGCGCTCCAGCTGGGCCTCGGCGGCCTCCGTCTCGGTGTCTGGGTTGGGGGGAAGCGTGAGGGGTCCTTCCTGCCTGTGGCCGTGCCCGCATCCCACCCCCCCGCGCCCCGCCAGGCACTCACCCACCAGCAGGTCCTGCGAGTTCTGGGGCAGGGAGTCCGTGCTGAGCTGGTAGGCGGCTCGCTGCAAGGATGGTCATCGTCACCCCTGAGCTCCCTGCAGCCCCCTGTCCCACCTCCCATGGGGGCTCAGCACCGATGCCTGCTGTCTGCCCACAGCCCGTCCCGCAGCCCGTGCCCCAGCTCACCTCTTTGGGATGCTTTGTGCTGGCTTCCTTCAGCCAGTGCCTGTCCCTGGGCACCTTCTGGGCGGCCAGGGAGCGGTGCCTGAGCTCTCTCTGCGCAAGGAACCAGCTTCTCCTCTCCGCCATGTGTGCCTGCAGCGTATCGGGGAAGGGAGAAGCTGCTGCCGTAGCTGGGAGGGACCTTAGGGAGCCAGCTGAGCTTCTGGAACGGCCAGGGTCAAAAATGGCCCCCTGCACCCCTCTGTAAATGGGCTGAGAAGGAAACTGGGCGAGGATGGATCGGGCTGCTTTCACCATGGCCAGGGCTTCTTCAATTGGGCTGTGCCCAGCCCTAGGGCAGGCTGGCCCAAGGGCAGGATGCAGGAGGAGCTATGGGGGTATCTGGGTGCTATGGGCAAGCCCAGCCCAGTCTCTTGCTCTTTAGAGCAGGAGTACTCACCAGTGTGGTGCCATCTGCGGGCTCTGGAGGGTGGGAGAGGGCCCCAGGGTGCCCTGTACCATCTCACCTTGGCTACCTCGGCGGCTCTGAGGGCATGCGAGGCCACAGGCTCCATGTCTTCCAGCTCCCTCTGGTAACTCTCGGCCATCCCGCTCAGGAGGTCCAGGTGCTGAGGCACCTGGGCCAGCTCCTGGGACACAGGGAGCCACAGCTCGTCACCCCACCGAGCCCCAGGGGTGCCCTGCATGCTGTGACAGGGGATGGAGGAGCAGGCAGGGTGGGAGGATAGCACGGTGAGGAGGAGCTCACCTTCTTCAGGACATCCCGCACAGCCAGGTACTGGGTGGTCACCTTCTGTGCGGCACGGACCTTCACCAGCATCTTCTCAATGTTGTTCTCCAGCTGGTGAATCACCTGGGGCAGAGATGGGATGCGAGCTGGGGGTTACCCTGCAAACCAAGCCCAGCACTGCCCCCGGGGGCACCGGGCTGGGAATAAAGCTCCCTGTGGGTGCTGTCACCCCGAAAAGGGGTCCTGGGTACCCGCATCTGCTGCTGGTGCTGCCTGTCGTCCGCCGCGGCAACACTCTCCAGCTGCTGCAGCCGCCTCTGCAGCTCCCCCAGGACCTGGCGCCGCCGCCGCACCTCGTACTGCAGCGCGTTGTACGTGTTGGTGCGGCCATGGATTTCAGCCTGCACCTTCTCCAGGGCCAGCTGGAAGGGGACACGAAGGTTTGCCAGGCTGCAGACACGGCTCAACGGGCACCCTGGGGAGAAGTGGGGCTGCCTCCAAAACTCCCCCCCTCCCAGGGTAGAGCAGGGAAGCTGGGACGTTGCTCAGCACATTGTCACTCCCTTGGCAGTGTGGGGTGTGGGAGAGCTTTGCTCTGCGGGGGCTGGTTGGGGTAAGGCAGAGCTGGGCACCTGCTGGTGACAGCAACGGGACGGGCTCAGGGCCTGTGCATAAGGCAGACCCTGGGCTGAGCCTCCATCAATCCATCAGTGGCCCAGAGGCGGCTGCTGGCGGAGAGCGGTGGCACCGTTCCCTCCCTGCCAGAGGTCCCTGGGCAAAGGCAGCTCGGTGGGGCCAAGCGCCTCTATCCCCAGGGGCTTTATAGCCAGGCCAGAACCTTGGGACAGGCAGTAGAGGGAAGCACCAGCACCTCTCTCTCTTCCAGGGATGTGGCTGGACCCCACAGGAAGCCAGGCAGCCCTGGGGACCTGCCAGCTGGGACGGCCAGCAGCTCTGCTGGGGCCAAGGAAGCTCAGGGTGCCAGAGGAGGACCTGCACAGATGGGGATGAGCTGCAAGGGGACCCATGGGACCACAAGCGAACACCCCAGGTCTTGCTGCACCAGCCCTGCTGTGCTGCCCTCGCGCAAGCACCACGTCCATGTGCCATGCACCCTGTTCTTCTGAGCACCCCTGGGGTCCCAGTCCCTGCCAGCAGTCCCTGCCTGCCCACCCCTCCTGTTACCTCGACCACCTTCCTGGCCATAAGGACTCCCATGGGCCTCTCTGCTCTACATGCCTCCGAGAAGGTGACCTTGCTGCGCTGTGGGCGGCAGAGGGAAAGCAAGAGCATCACTGCCAGCCTGGGCACGGGCACGTCCTGCTCCCGGACAGGAGCTGGCTCTGCAGGGACAGCACCAGGGGGTCCAGCACCTACCGGGGACGCTCGGATGGTGTCCAGGGTGTGGATGTCATCCCGCACCGTCTTGCGCAGGGGGAGCAGACGCTGCCTGGTCTCAGTCAGCTTTTCCTCACACAGATGAGTGAAAATCTTCTGCCCTTGCTCTGGAGGACAATAAGGCACCCTGAGTCCCACGCGGGTACAGGCAGTGCGGCTCAAGACAGCGGGACACCCCCCAACCGCCCTGCCAAGCCCAAGGGGCAGCACCTCGCAAGGCAGCGATGTCCTGCAGCTCCTGGATGCGCTGGCTGAGTCTGGTCTTCTGACCCTGCACCACACGGGCGCTCCTGCCCCGGCCCTGCAGCCCTACGGCAGTCATTGTGGCACCGCTGCTGGGTGGACACGCAGCCAGGACGAGACCACAGATGGAGCTGAGCTCCTGGTGCCCGTGGAGCCTTCACCACGGTGCCTTCCAACTGCTGTAACCCCCCTGCTCGCCTACCGACTCCCACAGACCCTTCCTCTTCGCTCGGGCGGGTGAGATGAGCCACGAGTACTGAGCTCCCCACGGCAGCAGAGGGCCGGGTGGGCAGCTGGGATACGGGTTCTGTTTCCCATCAATCACCATGGTTACAGCACTTGCCCCCTGCCCAGCCGGGCAACCCCCCACACCCCAACAGAAACGGGGCCAGGACAAGTTCCAGAATATGAGAAACTTCATAATATTGGTTAATATGATATTACAATATGATGTCCGGTGTTATAAATGGCGGTGACAAATTGCTCCCTCTAGTTTAGAGTTTCCAAATACGATTTATTTGAGCAAGTAAGAAGCAGCCAAACCAGCCCTGGGCGGCCAGGGACTCTCCGCTCCACCAACGGCGTGCACCCAAGCAGCAGCCCGACCCAACATTTATGCAGTAAAACAATGAATATTCTATTAATGCCTCTACATAATTATTACCTAAACCCACCTACTCTGGCTTCACATGTTCATGAGCTTATCAGTCCTTTGCGCTTGTGCAGATCCTTCCAAGAACTGTGAGTGAGGGTCTCTGGTGGTCCTTGGAAGAAGGCCATGAGTCCTCCTCACGATGTACTTCTCAACTTTCACCTAGAATGTGAGGGTCTTGCAAGCTTGCAGTGTTCTTATCAGTCTGAGCTAATTTATGTCCTTGTTAGTCAGTTTTTCTGCAGCAAGGGGATAAACAATGTATCGGTGGTGGATGCCATCCTGCCCTCGAATCCTTGTTCCCAGAGATAGTGTGAGACTTTCACAAGTAAAGCCCTTTGTTATGAAAAAGAAAGGAAAAGAAACAGCCTCTCTTGTCCTTCCCAAGCCGTTAGTTCCCAGAGCTGCTTCCCATAACTACACTGCATAACTACACTACCTGTATATCGTGATCCTGTACCCTCACATCAATTGCCATTAATAACAGCTCAGTTACAAAGGTTAACATAGTTTAACTGCCTACTGGTTTGATTAACAAATTGCTTAGACAAGGTTTATTACAAAGCCAGCCAACACTTTGCTGCAATTTCTATCTTTGTTGGATATGACAGAAAATACAGAAAGCCACAGAATGATCAAATTGCAGCAAATCTGTACATTTGCACTACCCACTTAACACATGCCATTCATAGGAGTCCTGTTTTATAACACAGAGAATAAATGTGCATTGGATGTTCAAAGTTTTTGCTTTTTCACTTCTACAGAAAATCCCCCCTGAAGATTAAGATTGGAAGGAAGACCCTCAAGAACATGCCCACACAACTCCCAGTATATTCCTACCCATTAGATGAGCAGCAAGCTGCAGATTCCGTGTTTTAGTTGTTGCATTTCAGGGGTCGGATATAAACATCTGTGTTGGCATTCAGTAACAAAGGCATGTGTGTGCCCAGGGGTTGGTATCACTCATAACAAACCTATGGTTCTGACCTAAAAGCAATGGATATAAAATACACTGTACCATTGCTGAGGACAAAACCACTATGAACAAGCCAGAAAAATCATCTGACTGGTGCAGTAAATACACAGCAGCTTCTTTTCAGTGTCCTGGTCATCAACTGCCTAAGCACAGAGGTGACATGTGATTATGGAGGACTGAGCTATGAGGACAGCTCAGACTGGTTATTACTGGCATCACAAAGTGGTTACAAACCAGAGGAAACACACTATGATTCCCTGAATTTAGATATTTATTCCCTGAGAATCTAGTACTTCTTTCTCCCAGTTGTAGACTTTTGCACCAAATGGACTTTCCTTCTTACCTAGCCAAGCTCTGCCTGCTCTGGAGGCTCTGTGCTCACCACGAAGGAACAGAAATGCCCAAAACCCATCAGCCTGGATAAATAGGTTTTTTCATATCTAATACTCCAAACCACACAAAAGAGAGCCAAACCAGGTCAAACCCTCCTTCACTATAAAACCATCAATACACAAGACATTCACTAATAGATTTTATTTCTTCACACTTTTTCTATAGATTTTTTCTTCTCCAGTTCCCTCAACTCTGTCACATCTTCCTCTCCAGGTCTGAACAAATAAATCTGCTTTAGGGAATATCCTGGTTACAGTGATGACCCATCCAGCGTCAGTGCGCCTCCTGCATGGAATCCAACATTTCCTCAGCTTGTAAACCTCAGTGTGACCTGAGAAAGTATAGCTTCAAGAAATAGATACTGTGTCTCCAAAATACCAGTTCTCCCTCCACACCAGTCTTAGTTACAAGAAAAGCTCCCTGGCAGAAGGTGCACAGAGCAGCCTCAGCCTGCAGAAGAACCACTGCAGGCACAGCTATGATGGCAGATGGGTGGGACGTTTCAGGCTGTCTGCTTGCCTCCAGACAGGGCTCTAATGCCACCTGAGATGTTCTGAGGCATTCACACAGCCTTTAAGCCAGACTTAAAAGACAGCCTTAAAAGTCTCTCACTGAATCCGCATGTGTGGGAAGGAAGGACAGAAAACCTTCAATGGGATTAACCACCTTTTGCTTCCATGACCAAATGGAGCTCCTTTATTTACACAGATTTGCTTGTCAGTGTCCAGGCAGCCCAGCCTTGAGTTTGTTATTGTTCTTTTGCAGGTAAAGGGATGTTGATTAAGTCTCATACCAAGTGCCTCACATCTAAAAGTACCTGTTTATAGGACTATTGCCCACAGATTGGTTATGTCAGTAGCTGCTGGTTTCCTTTCCTCTTCATCCTTACCTAGAAAGCCCATCCTAAATTATTGCCTGATCCTTCTGCACTGAGACACTCCTGGTTTTCACAGGGAAATTAACCTCAAAGTCCAGGAACACCACTTAGTTAATCAATGGGAAAGACTGGGCTTTGGATCACAGGAAACACTCTCCTACCAAAACACACAAGCACTGTCTCAAGTCCCAGTCTGGGAAACCAGGAACAGATTTGCCTCCCAGAATCCCAACTGCAGTTTATGACTGATCCTCACTGCAAGCCCAGCAGGCACCAATGCAGAACAGAGATCAAAGACTGACTGGGAAATATATTCCTACTGCTAGGAAAGGAAGGGCACTCCTAAGCCAAGTCCTACTAGGGGATGTGGGTCTCAGGATTGACTGGTGGGGATGAAACTTACACCAACTCCAGTGTCCAGAAACACAAAATTTAAATGCATTTTAAAGCTCTTCAATGCCACATAATTTGTCAACCTTCAGGTAACAGCATCTCTGGAGCAACTTTGCCATTCTGCTTTCCCTTGAATAACTTTTACACACCAACTTGTCCATAATTTTGTACATTTAAATCTAAAGTGGTGTCATTTACCAAAAAACACCTCTTTATAATATGAAAAAAAAAGGATTACTAATTCTGAAAATCAACAGAACCTTTCCTATATACAAAACCCATCTGTGAGTTCCCAGTCTGGGTAAAAAGTTTCCTTGCTAAGCATTACTTCACCAGTTGCACTCAGGTCCTACTTAACCCTTGAAATGTAAGCTTTTATGGAGGCAAAAAAGTAGAATTTAAATCTTTAAGAAAGCCTCTAGAATAAATCACCAGGAACATGCCCCGTCAGAGCTGACTCCCTGGTGCCGAGCAGGCAAACTCCATGTCTTCAACTGGTCAGTCTGACAATAGAACACGCACAATAGCACCATTCCAGTCCCTCAGGGGCTCAGGCTGGTCCCCACCCTGTCACTCAAGCCCTCCCGTTAGACTGGGATGAGAGCCAGCCATGTGTCAGGCAGGAATCCAGGAGTGGGGTTCATGGCAGCACCAGGATGCTCGTGCTCTTCTACCTGAATAATTGGATTTCTCTGGAGTTCCTATCAATGCCTACACCAGATCTGTCACCCTGCTGCCCTCTTCCTGCAGTGCCCTGGTTCCTGAGCTGAGATCTGTCACTCAAGCCTTCTCCTGACATCTAATACCCTATCAATGCTTTTCCAGAGTCCTAACGAATCCTACTGCCCATCTCTACCAACGCACACAGGGGCAGGACACAGGTAACACCATGTTACCTAAGGGAGAGGGGACACCTACAAATAAACATGGCAGGAGAAGCACAACAGTTGAATTTCTAAAGTAGAGGAGAAGTTCCTAGTCCCAATTTCTGGTTTTCCATTGTCAGAGTCCAGAGTCAGTTCAACTGTAACAGGCACAAATGCATTAACTTGTTCTTGGAACAGAACAGAGAAAAATCACCTCTAACACCCTGGAAGAACTTTCCTGCCACACTGGTAGAGTGCTGCAAATCTCTTCTCGTGGCACACCTCTGGAATTAGGGCAAAGCAATTTACTGCTGGCAAAGCTTCACCTTGCCCTGAAACCTCTGGGCTGACATTGCAACTTCCCCATAGCTGCTGTGCACGGGCAAATCCCTCCCTGCCCAGACACACGTGAAAAACACTATCACTCTTTGCAACAGAAAGCCTCTCCTGTCAGTCCATACAGAGTGGGAAGGGCAAAGAGCCACCACTGTATTTGTCATAAAAAACCCTATCCCAGTTTCAGTGGGAACTGAGCAAAGGGAACCACAGCAGCACCTGCACTGAAAGGATCAAGTAACTGTATCGACCCCACTGCTCAGACAGGTCATCACCAGGCAGAGTCATTAACATGTGTCAGCACCACAAATACCTGTCTCCAGCCTTCGCTGGGAGATAGATGATCCACACTCTGTTAGGTGGTTTTATTTGCTACAGGAGTGGTACAAACCAGAAAACTTTGGGACAAATGGACCCCTTTAAAACCCCACTTTATCTGTACAATGCTCTGAAGCTTTCTGTGACTGAACTCTTCCAACTGTTATCTACCTACACCATAAGTCACCATCCTTGGTATTGCCTCTGTACTGGGCAGGGAAGAAAGATCATCAGAAAAGCAGAAGAAAAAAGCTAGAGCAGGGAAAGCAGCAGTGCCACTGCGTTCAAATGGCTTTTCCTTCCTGGATTCCATACCAGTCAACTTGACCTCGGTTTCCAGAGCTATGGAATATTAAGGCTTGAGACAACAACTTCATGTAACTGGACACAATGGGATTTTGGCCACACACACAAATCTGATTTAGTCCAAGTAACTGGGAAAAGATTCTTGCCAAAACACGTGGGAGAAAACTACTACCCAAACCTCCTCTCACCCCAAATGACGTGGGCCTTTCCACCCTGGCAAACTGAGATTATTATTGGAGATGTTAAATTTTAAGACAATGTGGGGGCTTATTGCTTCCAACGTGCCTGGATCTGTCACTCTTTCTCCCAACGAGCATCCACACCCCAGAAAGGCTGATCAGGTGTTTGACTACAGAATCTATAGTGCAGATCTGCAAGACTGAGACCTTCTGACCACTGCACAGTGTCACCTAAGAAAAATACATCTCATATAATGTTTCAGGTTTTAATCCTCCAGATTCTCATCTTCAAAAGGTAATTTTCTTGTAATGAAACCAAACCTCCTGGAACAGGAAGGCAAAGTCTACTGACCCTGCACACGCTGAGCAAATACATCCCGGTATCAGGGGAGGAAAATCAGTGAAAGCTCCCTGTACACATCTTTCAGATCACTAAGTAATATGGTATCTACATGAACTTTCAAAGGTTCAGAGTCCAGTCAGTAGCAGGGGGAAAAATGTCCTGCACAATCCACTATTTATTAATGGACTAAAGCTACTGAATCCCATCAGCAGGAGCTCATTTTGTCCTTGATATTAAATCTCTCTCTGTGCTCCATCTGCCCCAGTCTGCAGCTCTGGCCTCACTGCTGGAGCTCTACATGCAAATGATTTTATGGGTATGAACTGTTGCCCTAAGCTCAGCAGGATTATTCACAGCTACAAAGTCAAGCATGCAGATACACACACAGGTATTTTCAAACCAGACAGGAAGTTCCAGGACAGGATTCTCATTGCCCTGGTTGCTGGTATGGTTGGTACTTAACAGCAATCATGCCTAAGAACACAGCTGTGTTCAGTATCACCCTTTCTGGAACAATCAACAGTCTGAAGCCAAACACAACTGTTATATTGCCTACTTTATCCTCTTCTTAGAAACAGGAATATTCTTTTACTCAGAACAGCTGCTTTCATGTGAGCAAAATAGCCCATATACAAAAAAAGCCAATCTAGCTCTAAAGACACCAAAAGGTACAAGAATCCTTCTTTTCCAAAGTAATTTGCTCTGATGTTTCAGTGTCCTCACTCTTCAAATAGTGCTTCAGGGAACATGTGAATTTGCAGCTGTTCGTTTGACAGTTTTTAACTCTGATGCTCCCTTTTATGTTTCACCATTCACATACTCTGAGAGCTGCAATTTTATACCCACTCAATAAAGCAGGTGGTGACTGGGGCTGAATCCAGCACTGCCACCTGAAATAATGTCGGTAGGAAACCCTCCCTTCAGTGATGACTCTTCACTGACAGACAATACTTGTGAAGATCTATCAGTCAGCTTCCCTGGATTTATAATCCACGTGATGAACTACGATCCTATGGCCCTGCTTTTACTGTGAGTTCCATGGAGTGCCACACAGGATGTGCCATAAAAATCTCTGCTGCTGCCTTTACAAAATAGACCTATTATTCCTTCCAAAGAGTAAAAATATCCAAAAGCTTCATGACAGAGAGATGTGTTCTTTGGAAAAAATTCTGAGTGGCACTAATGACAGTCCTTCCTCTAAATCCTGTGGAAATCTGTCATCCCTCTCCTTTCCTTATCTGGGGTATTATCCAAATTAATCAATCTGCATCTACACAGGTCACTGCACTTCTCCTTTGTGTCACCAATTCAGCTTTAGCACTTTCAGCTTCTGGAACACCCTCAGTCAAGTAAAATCTGACCCAAAACTCTGCTGCCCCTTTCAACTGCTTTCTTTTAGAATACTACGAATCTGAGACTGCCCTTTTTAGGAGCCACAGGAGGAGGAACAGCAGCAACAGGAGGAGGAAGACCTCCCCAAAAACCAGAGCAGAGCAGGAGGAAGCAGCAAAAGGGGAAAAGAAACAACCTAAACCACGAGAAGAGTACAGAAGGCAATGACAAAAGGGGAAGAAAAAGAACCCAAATGGAGTAAAGAGCAGAAAGAAGCAATGAGAGAGGGTAAAAAAGCCTCAAAACAAGAAGAGAGCAGAACAAAGAGATAGGAGAGGGAAAAGACACCACACAATGAATTAAAGACTTCAGAAGGAAGTGATGAAATGGGAAAACACAACCAAAGGAACCAGAAAAGAAGGAAGCCACCAAAGGGGAAAGAACAACCCAAAAAAAGAGAAGACAGCAGAAGACAAGAAAAGGGGAAATAATGAGGAAGTTACTTAGGAAGTGACTAAAAGGGGAAAATCCAAAAAAATCTGGAAGAGAGCAGAAGGAAGAAACAAAAGGGGAAAAACTCCCAAAGAAACTGACAGTGGAGAGAAACAATTGAAAGGGGAACATTCCCTCCCATCCCCCCAAAAAAGCCAGGAGAGAGCAGAAAGAAGCAACAAAAATGGAATAAGAAAATACCCAAAAGAAACCCCCAGCAGAGAGGAACGATGAAATAGGAAAAAAACACCAAATAAGATGACAACAGAATGAAGCAACAAAATGGGGAAAATAAACAACCCAAAAAAAAGAGAAGAGAGAAGAATGAAGCGATGAAAGGGCAAAAATTAAAAAAGCAAACAATGAAAACAGAGAGAAGGAAGTGACCACAGGAGAAACAAAAGCCCAGGAGACAGCAGAAAGAAAGGATGAACAAGGAAACACGTCCAGCTAAAATCTAGAGTGTCAGGACATCAAAGCCATCGCATGGCACAGTCAGGAATGCCTGCTTTCTACAGTTCAGTCTCTAGATTTAAGTCACAAGAGAGTTTTTTAAGCGACTCTTCTGGTAACATTCGCACCCATGTCAAAGAGAGGGACAGATCTATTCCTAAGGCAGCTCAGCCCAACTCACTTTCCCTTGAACAACGCTGTGCAGCTCCAAGGAAGAAACCTGCCTGTGGCACTGGGATGCACACGTAGGTCAGAGCTGGGATCTGCAACAGCAGCACAGCCTTGACACGGCTCCTTTTTGCTTTCCTGGACCCCGTGTGCGTGCTGGGACGTCCTCGTTTCCCTCAAGTCCTCCCAGACAGACAGGAAAGTGGCTTCTGTCCGGTCCACGGGCCATGAAGAGAAGTTCACAAGGTTGAGGATTTGCTCTCCTAAACCAGGCACTCAAAATACACCCCTACCAGGCTCAGCCCAGTGTCAGCAATGACTGAGGCATCACGCCAGTGTCCCTTCCACAGCGCACCACGCCGCAGCAAGTGACCTGGGACCATTCCAAAGTTTCTCTTGCCCAGCCAAGGGGCTGGCTGCCTCACAGGGTCCCCGGCCCCCACCTCCCCTTGCCGTGTCCCCAGCAGTCACTGCCGCTGTGGGGAAGCTGCTGGCATCTTTTCCCAGAAACCACCTCTGCAGCAGCCCCACTAGCAAAACCCTGCCATGCCAACCCAAAACGCACTGAAACTCACACCCATTAATGTCATTCCACACCCCCAAAGATGTGCTGCTCTCCTACGGTTACCACAACCAAAGCACCAAAGTGGAAAAAGCTCTGTCCAGAAAACAGCCCTGTGTGGATTGCCAAACTCTTCAGTTTCCATACCAGACTTCAACGTGCAAAATTTCAGAGCCATCAGGCGTTAAGAACTTTCCTGGGCTTTCGCTGCCTCCTGCAGACCTGTGGGCTGTGACCAGGCCAAAGTTTGCAGCCCCTTCCCGACTGCTGCCTGCTCTCCCACAAAGTTAAGAGCCAAAAAGCCACACAGCCCTAGGGAAACCCTTGTCTTTTCCAGCACCTGGGGTCTTCCCATCACTCTTCCTTAAGCAGGAGAAATGACCCTGTATTTGGAAGCGCCCCTGCATTCACAAGTACCCTCAGTCCTCTGGCAGATGCTCCCTATGGGCCAAAAGCCCTCTCACCCTTCACAAGCTGGCTGTCGCTCACCTGGCAGTTACTCCATCCAGGAGCCTTGTCATTTCCCTGAGTTGGCCTACTGACTCAATCCATCCCCGGAGCTGCAAAGATCTGGCACAGAAGGAGAATGGAGCATCTGACCTTCCTTCCAAGTGGCTACAAGGAAAAGATAGGCCTTGTTTCTTAGGAAGAAGAAGAAACTCTTTGGAAGCTCACTCCAGGCTAAACTCCAAAACTTTTACAAGACTCAGAAGCAAGAAAGCTCGCAGACAGTAAGCACAACTGACACCAGCTGCATCAAAGCAACCCAGAAACAGCAACTGGGAGGAGTAGGGATTCCACAGCATCCTTCTGTACAGGCAGAGAAGACCCGTTTTGCCACAAAACAGTTAAAGAATCAAAACCCCCTTCTAGCCAAGGACAGAACTGCTGACTGCTCAGCCAGTCATCTGGGCTCTTAGGTACCATTGATGTCTTCTGCTGCTCTAGTTTGCCTTTCGGAAGAAAAGGCAGCTTCAAAACCTGCAAAAAAAAAAAGAAACCAAGTGGAGGAGATATTTTGGCATTCAAGAGTGCCAGCAGCTTCTCCAGGTGCAAAGTTTTGTTGTATGGTTCACTGGAAGCACTTGAAGTTACCTATTTAGCTTATAGACTTAGACTGGGAACAAAGGCAGAGGATTCATCTGCACTTGCCTGGGTGCCTTTTGCATCAATTCCCACAACAAAATCAACCTCCAGTTCCCCAAAGGCAGGAAACAAGTCATAACCAAGCCTTGACAAGCAAATCCAACGCTGTCTCCCCATACACAGCTAGGAACAAAAAGCTGTCCTGGTTCTGCTCCAGCCGAGCACCACGCAGCTGCCTCTCTGAGGGGGTGTGAGGGGGGAATTTGCCAGGGCTGGGGGGGCGAAATGGAGAAGAAAACCAAAACCACCCCAAACCTCCTGTGTTGGGATAAGGACAGTTTACTGGACAGCAGGAGATAAGAAGAACAGACTTTACAGCAAAGTATCGCTCACTGGCACAGAATGCCCTATTGGGCCAGTTTCAGGCACTTGCCCTGGCTGTGTCCCCTCCAAGCTTTCTGGGTGCCCCCCAGCCGCCTTCTCCTTACCAGGCCAGCCTGAACAACAGAAAAGTCCTTGACTGCTGGGCAGCAACTCAAACCAGCAGTGTGGTATCAGTGCTGCTCTCATCCCAACTCCCAAAAACAGCGTTACACCAGAGGCTGGAAAGGACATTCTCTCTATCCTAGCTGAAACCAGGACAAAAGCCTTTCTCTCCATTGCTCCCCAAAACACCATTCAACCCAGAACTGGAGGCTTTTCCCTCATCTGATGTTTTAACAGCCCAGACACATTCTGCAGCACAGATGAGTCACTTGGGGTCACACCAGGATGAACACACGAGACCCAGCAGTCACAGAAGAGCAGAGATGCTGGAGGAAAAACACCAGGTACTGACACACTTGTAAGAAAATAATAAAAACTCAGGATGGACTCCCTAAAACTGTGTGTGTGTCTGTGTGTATGCGCAAAGACTCAGTAACAGAAAGGGGTCAGCCCTTCCTAGAGTCCTTCCAGTTAGAAATGGCCTTATCCCCACTCAGCTCCTTGGGGGCATAAAACCACCTTGCCAGGCAGTGGTTACATCCTGCTGTGTCGGCTGTCAAGTATTCCTGCTGAACGAGACAGCCAGCAGACTGGGGTACAAAAGACAACGCTCCATGGAAAGACAGCTTCACAGACAGATGCACAAGACAGCTGGATGGACCACGACCTTGCCCAGACACGTGGCTCTCTTGGAGGAAGAACCCCGCCGAGAGGCACCTTCATGGCTGGCAACAGAAAGGGGGTCAGCTCATGTGTACCTCGGCTTTGTTCTTTCCTTCCAAGCAAGAACCAAAAAGCCACAGAGCAGGAGAAATGACCCTGGCTCTGGAATCACAGGGACATTCCCAGCTACACTGAGTCCTCTGGCAATTGCCACCCATGGGCCAGAAGCCCTCTCACCCCTCCCGGACCCGGCTCTGGCTCACCTGGCACTCATTCTCCATGGACCACAAGTGCACCAGACCTGCTGACTGCCCAGAAAGGAGTCACACTGTGCCACAAGGGACACTGCCCAGCCTGCAGCAGACATATTACACTCTGGGGGGGGGGGGGGGGGGGGCTTTGTTCATGCAGCTCCTCAAGTGTCACGGTACCTTTGTGTCAATGTTTTCTGCCTCCAGGCTGTGAACAACTTCAGCAACAAAACCAGCTACACCAAAAGGCTACAGAAAAATTCAGAAGCATCTGCAGCAGCTTGTTTTAGTCACCCTAAAAGAATTCTAGTTTTTTGCTTGTAGCTTAGAAGATGATTTTGATCTTAAAGGAGTTACAGCAGCTCTGAGAGTATAAAGCCCCTTCAGGCCATTAGCTATAGGTAACTAGGATGGTGTGTGCCTTGATCTCTGGGGGAAGCTTTATGGGCTCTGTATTAAAACAGTGGCTACTGGCTATGGACCTGGACTCTAAAAAACATGATAAGGACTTTCAGGAAAGAACATAAATACGCTGAGCATTACTCTCCCTTCTTTATATTCAAAGGAATCAATAAAGTTAACCAACGATTTTTGTACAATAAGGATATAGGTAAGGTGAGACAACTGAAAGCCAATCTGTACTTCAAGAAACAAAGCCTGAGCCACACAGTAAACCCCTACACCGCTGTCAATTTGGTCCCATTATCTCCCCCCGCAAATGACCTTCATCACCTGAGGAGGAAGTTGTGGTCCCATAAATGCAGCCAGCTCACTAGTAGCCACCTGCTGACCAAGGAAGGAACAGGGATCAGACGGTGCTGGGAACTAAGGAGCACGTTCTCCAGGTCTCCAATCACAGCACCTTGGGAAAAGGGCTGTGATCTTGGTTTGGAGTTTTCCCTTCAGCCAACTCTTGGATTAAACCCCATGGTACAATTCTCTGGGAACAGGTGACATGGCACAAAGACACAGGCGGAGACTTCACCAAGACTACTGACCGGACACCAGGTAAGGGTCTTCCTACAGCGACTGTCCTCTTCACAGCAGGAACTCATCCTCCCACCATCGATGGCTCCTCTCAGGTTCTCAGATAGCTAGAGGCAGAGAGCAGACAACCAGCAGCAGCTGAAGGCCAAGCACTGAAAGGGAATAAATGACACTGAGACTGTCAGGTTTCACAGCACTGAATCACACCAACAGCAACCTGCTCCTAGGACAAAAGGAAAACACTTGGCAAGAAGGGAGATGTGAAGACTGGAAAGGAAATATATTCTAAACACATCTGGTATTTGTTCTTCCCTGATCAAATACAGTACCTGAGCTCGCTGACAGGGAGCTGTTTGGGTATCAGAGGAGTGAACTGAGGCATCGTTCATTTTATAGCAAAGTTCATTAGTGCCTGTTGTAGTTTTGCGTGGCTGGGTTCAGGTGGAGCAGGGGATCTGCAGGAGGGGCTGCTGCAGGAAGCAGCCAGAAGCTCTCTGCAGGCTCCACAGAGTAAACACCACCCAGCTCAAGGCTGGAGTCAATGCTGATGGAGGCTGAGCCCATCAGTGATGGTCAGGGTTCCTCTGGGAATCACACTTAGGAGGGAAAAACCCACAAGCAGCTGCTTTGTACCCCCAGAAAAAGGGAGTGAGAAGATGTAAGAAACTGTGCAGGCACCAAAGCCAGTGAGGGGGGTGGAAGGAGGCACCCCAGGTGCTGGAGAGAATGATGCCCCTGCAGCCCCTGCAGAAACCCATGGTGGAACGGGTGTCCCCCCACAGCCCAGGGAAAAGGCCCAGACCCCACCTGCAGCCCGTGGAGAGGCCCCACGCTGGAGCAGGGGCAGACAGACAGGAGCTGCTGTGACCCACGTTGGATCCAGCCCCTGGCAGCACTTGCAGCCTGTGGGGAGAGACAGAGACAGAGAGATGAGTGAGGGACAGAGAGATCGAAGCTGGAGCAGGTTTGCTGAGCGGGGGTGGGGGGGGGAGGGTTGTGGCCCTTTGGAGGACAGGATGGGCCTGATAAATATTCTGGGATTTTATGACTGCAGCCATAGCAGTGACCCATGCTGGGGCAGCTGGGGAACAGCTGGAGTCCCATGGGAAAGGACTCACGTTGGAGAGGTTGGGGAACTCCAAACAAAAATAGAGAAAAGAGATGGAGGAAGGGACAGGGAAAGGGGAAATGGGGAAAAAAATGCCAAACACAAAAAAAAACACACCCCAAGGAAAAACAAGGAGAAAGGGGTGGGTAGGGAGAAGAAAAAGAGAAGAAGGAAGAGCCAGAGGAAGGGGCTGAAGGCAGGTGAGTAAAAAGATCCCAGCCAAAGAGAAACAGAAAGAGCAAGAGGAAGAGGTGGGTCGGTGGAGGGTGTAAAGAGGAAAAGACAAAAGGAACGATCAGGAGAGAAGGCGGATGTAGGGGGTCAAGCGGCTTTGTGGGGTCCCCTCGAGCAGCTCTGGGTGGCCAGGCCTCTTTGGCTGCACAGTGAGGTGAAGCTCTGTGTCAGGGAGCCTTGGGAGCCCCTCAAGCAGTCTGCCTGAGACTCCTGGAGAGACCCCAGAGCTCCCAGAACATGCCAGCCAGCTGCTCGAGCGGCTCCAGAAAAGCTGCATGGCTGCTGGGAGCCCCACAGGGCTTTTTGGAGCCCCCGAGAAGCTCCTCACTGCTGGGGATATTCTGATGCCCCTCGAGCAGTCTGCCCCAGGACCGGGAGAGACCCCAGAATTCCCCAACAGCTCCAGCCGGCTGCTCAAGGGGCTCCCAAAAAGCCACAGGGATGGGATTTTTGGGATCCTGGCGAGGGACACCGGTACATCGTGACATTTCTGAGCCATCTGAGCAGTCCCTGCACTTTTTAAAGGCTGCAGTGACAAAGGCTTTGGTCTGATCTTCAGGCACCTCGCCTGTTTGCCTGGACCTTTCTTTCCCCTCACAGCCCCCAAGAGCTGCTGGGGGGGGCTGAGGGCTCCCCCAAGCCCCTTCCCTGCCCAGGAGGGGTTGGGAGGCGGTTGGGGCGGGGCAGAGCACAGGCAGCCCCTACGTCACTTCCTGGAGACTCCAGAGAGTCCTTAGCAACCAACGGATGCCAGGGACCATGGCACTGCCACAAGGGCAGCCCAAGTGCCCGGCCCACGGGCCCCCCTTGCCCCTGCATACTTCTGTCCTTCCCCACAGCGTCTACCCCCAGGTAAGGACCCAGCCCGAGCCTTCAGCCCAGGGACACTGCGCTCCTGGGGGCTGAAGCAGAGCTGCCCACCGCCCAGCGCTCCTGTCTCTCTCTCAGGCTCAGCCAACCTGTGCCCCCACCGCCTGCCCAGCAGCAGCAGCCCTTCCCTGCAGCCCAGGCACCCTTAGTGGGGGGCACCCCAGGGCCCCCAGCCACCACCAGCAGCTATGGCACCCCGCTCTGCTCTGGCCCCCAGGCACCTTCCGCATCGCCCACCCCGGGCGCTGCCAGAATCCCCCTCACCCCTGTCCCCAGGGCGCTTTTGGCACAGGGCTTCAGCAAGCCCGGGCAGCGTGCCGGCTCTTGCCTGGCTGATGCCTGCCCAGGGAATCCACAGCATTTCCCAGCTCCTTGTGCCCAGCTCTCCCGGGTCACCTCACACAAACAAGGCTCCTCCCTGCTTTTCAAGCCCGTCCTGCTGTGGCAGCAGCTCAGTGGGTACCCAGAGCCAAGACACAAATTCCCAGCATGCTCAGGAAAGAGCTGGGGGCCTTTGGCCATCGGGACCCGCTTGCTGGTGGCCTTGCGAGTCTACCCAGCCAGTCATGGCTCCCTCTCCCTCACACAGGTCTGGAGAAGGCTCCAGGCAGCAGCTTCTTCCATCACATGAGGGAGTGGACAAGCAAAAACCTGCCTCCACCGGGCAGCTCCACCTTTGGCCACGGCACCACCCAAGTTCTGTCATCACCGGAAAGGTACCAGGGGAAAACCAAAGAGAGAACAGAAACAGCAGGAAACAGGGGGGGTTGGGCAGGGGAAAAATGAACATGAAACAGCAATTCAAAAGAAAAAGAAAAGAGCAGGAAGAATCAGGCAAAGAAATATGAAAACAAATCCAAAACCAAACAAGACAAGAAAAGTAGGAGGGGGTGGGCAGGGGAGGAAGTGAAAAATGAACCACACAAAACCAGAAATGAGAAGGAAACTCCTGGAAAGGGGGTTGGATGGGGAAGTGAAAAAATAGGAATAAACAGAAGGAAGGAAGTAAAAAGTAAAAGGCAAAAGAAAGCGGGTGGGTGGAAAGCAAGAGTAAGAAGTGGAGGTGTGAGCAGGGAGCTGCCAGCAGAAAATAAAGGAGATGAAGAGGCGGCAAAAAGGAAAAATCATTGGAGGTGGAAGCGGTGGGAGGGAAACCCAAAGAAACAGCTGATGGCAACATCAGGCTGGAAGAAAAATAGAAGGGTTTAAAGAAGCACAGGACAGGAAGCAATAAAAGAGGCAGGTGGAAGGGGCAAGCTGGAATCTAAAACCAGCGGATTAAGAAAAAACAGCTGAAAACTGGAAAAACGAAACCTGAGGAGACAGCAGAAGGCATCGATGACATGCGGGTGGCGTGTACCACTGGGCCCAAATATGTGTTGCTGTCTAATTGCCTGATACTTCATAGTTTTATATATATATTTATATTATTATTTAAATGCATATATAGACATCTTTTTATATTTATGTTATTGTCAGGTAGGCACGGTATAGGCAGCAGGGCCTGTATTGCCCTGGACAGTGTGCACTGTCCTGTCTGCACTGTGCTGTGTCACACGGTGTTCATTTCTCCATCCTATTGCTCAGTGTATTTTGTGTTGCTCCCCAGGGGACTTTCTGTTGTAGTTTCCATCATTCTGTTGCCTGTATTTTTTAGTGCTCTGTACAGTCTCTTGTGGGCACTGTCTGGTGTGATGTGTCTGACACGTGTGGTCCCGCAGTGGGGGTGTTTTGTTGTTTCCTTTCACAGTCAGGGAGAAAAAGTTCCCAAACCAAAACAGTCCTAAAAGCCCAAGGAGAGACAAGGAGAAAGGAGTGGGTAGGGAGGGAAAAAGAAATAACCCAAGAAAAAAGAGAAGAAGGAAGAGCCATAGGAAGGGGCTGGAAGGGGGGTGGGAGAAGGAATAAAAAATCAGAAGTAAGAGAAACAGAAAGAGCAAGAGGAAGAAGTGGGTGGGTGGAGGGTGTAAAGAGAAAAAGACAAAAGGAACAATCAGGAGAGAAGGCACATGTGGGGGGTTGGTTGATTTTGGTTGGTCAAATGGCTTTGTGGGGGCACCTCGAGCAGCTCTGGGTGGCCAGGCCTCTTTGGTTGGACAGTGAGGAGAAGCTCTGTGTCAGGGAGCCTTGGGAGCCCCTCAAGCAGTCTTCCCAAGGCTCCTGGAGAGACCCCAGAGCTCCCAGAAATTGCCAGCAAGCTGCTCGAGTGGCTCCAGAAAAGTTGCATGGCTGCTGGGAGGCTCACAGGGCTTTTTGGAGCCCCCCGAGAAGCTCCTCGCTGCTGGGGATATTCTGATGCCCCTCGAGCAGTCTGCCCCAGGACCGGGAGAGACCCCAGAGTTCCCCAACAGCTCCGGTGATCAGCTCAAGGGGCTCCCAAAAAGCCACAGGGATGGGATTTTTGGGATCCTGGCGAGGGACACCGGTACATCATGGAATTTCTGGGCCATCTGAGCAGTCCCTGCACTTTTTAAAGGCTGCAGTGACAAGGGCTTTGGTCTGATCTTCAGGCACCTCGCCTGTTTGCCAGGACCTTTCTTTCCCCTCACAGCTCCCAAGAGCTGCTGGGGGGGGCTGAGGGCACCCCCAAGCCCCTTCCCTGCTCGGGAGGGGCTGGGAGGCAGATGGGGTGGGGCAGAGCACAGGCAGCCCCTACGTCACTTCCTGGAGACTCCAGAGAGTCCTTAGCAACCAACCATCACCAGGGACCATGGTGCTGCCACAGCCCGGCCCAGGGGCCTCCCGGCCCCTGCAGACTTCTGTCCTTCCCCACAGCGTCTACCCCCAGGGAAGGACCCAGCCCGAGCCTTCAGCCCAGGGACACTGCGCTCCTGGGGCTGAAGCAGAGCTGCCCACCGCCCAGTGCTCCTGTCTCTCTCTCAGGCTCAGCCAACCTGTGCCCACCGCCTGCCCAGCAGCAGCAGCCCTTCCCTGCAGCCCAGGCACCCTTAGTGGGGGGCACCCCAGGGCCCCCAGGCACCACCGGCAGCTACAGCAGCCGCCGTTTGTGCCATAGCGACCCATAAGGACCCACAGAAACAGATAGAGAACCACAGAGACACATAGAGAACCATAGGGACCCACACAGACTAACTGCAACCCATAGAGACCCATAGAGAGCCAGAGGGACCCTTAGGGACCTTTAGAGACCCATAGAGACCCAGAGGGAGAGATAGAAACACATAGACACCCACAGGGACCCATAGAGACCCCTAGAAATACACAGGGACACTGACTGACCCATAGAGACGCATAGGGACACACAGAGCCTCATAGGGACCTCTAAAGACACATAGAGACACATATGGACCCATAGATACCCACAGAGACCCACAGGGACCCACAGGGACCCACAGAGACACATAGAAACCCATGGATACCCATAGGCACCCATAGAGAGCCAGAGAGACACACAGAAACACATAGCGATGCAAAGGGACACATAAAGACCCACAGAGACCCATAGAGACCCACAGGGACCCACAGAGACGGTTAGGGACCCATAGACACCCATAAAAAACCACAGGGACCCATAGAGACCAAGAGAGACCCAGAGAGACCCACAGAGACACATAGAGACCAATAGAAACCCTTAGGGACCCATAGGGACCTATAGGGATTCATAGATACTTGTAGAGACTCATAGGAACCCACAGGGAACCATAGAGACCAACAGGGATATATGGAGACCCATAGAAACCCATAGATTCCCATAGGGAGCCACAGAGAGCCATAAAGACACATAGGGACCCACAGAGACCCATATGGACACACAGAGAAAACAGGAAACCACAGACACCCATAGACACCCATAGAGACCCACAGAGATTCATTGAAACCCATGGAGATCCACAGAGACCCATAACGACCCACACGGACACACAGAGACCTACAGAGAACCATAGAGACCCAGACAGACTCACAGACACCCACAGGAAACCATAGAGACTCATAGTGACACATAGAGACCCATAGGGACCCACAGAGACACACAGAGACCCACAAGGAGACATATAGACATCCACAGAGACCCATAGACAGCCATAGGAACCCAAACAGACATATAGAAACTCATAGAGACCTATAGAGAATCACAGGGACCCCTTAGAGACCCACAGAGACCCATAGGGACCCACAGAGACCCACAGGGTCCTATAGAGATACATAGTAAGCCACAGAGACCCAGAGGGAACCATAGAGACACACAGAGACCCACAGGGATCCACAGAGTCCCAGAGGGACCCACAGAGAGCCACAGGGACTCACAGAGACCCATAGAGACCTATAGGGACCATAGAGACCGAAAGAGACCCATATGGACCCACAGAGAACCATACAGACTCATAGAGCACCATAGAGCCCCATAGGGACACATACAGACCCACAGAAAACAACAGGGACACACAGGGACCCACAGAGACCAATAGAGACCCACAGGGAATCATAAAGACCCTTAAAAACCCAGAGAGACCCAAGGGGGACTCATAGAGACCCACAGCAACTCAGAGGGACCCATAGGGACCCATAGAGACCTATAGGGACAAATAGAGACCCGTACGGACACACAGAGAACAACAGCTACTTAAAGGGACCCATTGAGAACCATAGAGACCCATAGGGACAATTTGAGATGCATAAAGACCTGTAGAGACCCACGGGGACCCATAGAAACCAAAAGAGACCCATAGAGACCCATAGGGACACACAGGGACCCATAGAGACCCACAGAGAAGCATAAATATAGAGACCCATAGGGACCCATAGAGACCCACTGGGACACATAGAAATGCACAGACACCCAAAGTGACACATAGAGACCCACAGGAACCCATAGAGACATATAGGAAAACATAGAGATGCATAAAGACCCACAGGGAACCATAGAGACACATAGGAACTCATAGAGACCCACAGAGACCCCCAGGACCCCACAGGGACTCACAGAGAACCTTAGAGATCCATAGAGACCCAGGGGGACTCATAGAGACCCACAGCGACTCAGAGGGACCCGTAGGGACCCATAGAGACGTACAGGGACCCATAGAGAACCGTAGGGACACACAGGGATCCATAGAGACCCATAGAGACCAACAGGGACATATAGACACCCATAGAGACTCATAGAGACCTACAGAAGCCCATAGGGACACCGAGGGACCCACAGAGACCCACAGAGACCCACAGGGACACATAGGGACAAATTTGGGGAAAAGGGCTGGGCGAGGGGTCGGGAAGGGCAAAAGGCACGGGGGGAATCGAATAAAAAGCAGAACAAGAGAAAGGAAACAGCAAGTGGAAGGGGCAGGAAAGAGGGAAGGAAAAACCCCAAAACCAAGAAAACAAGAAAAGGAGAGGACAGGAGGTGGGGACAGGAACAGGAAGAGAAAAAGAACCACCAACAACAGAAGAAAAAGCAGGAAGCAGCGGGGGGGGGATGACATGGAAACACCCCCCAACAACCACCACCACCAAAGAAGGAAAGAGCGTGAAGAAGGGTGTGGAGGAGGGGGTGAAGAAAGGAAAATAAAAGAGGAGAAAGGGGGGAGGAAGCAAAGGAACCCCCTGCCAAAAGAGCAGATGAAGAGCACAATCAGTTTCATGCTGGGGCAGGTGGGTTTTGAGGGGGGGGGAGAAGTAGGGAAAAAACACCAAAGAGAAATGAAAAGGAGTGAGTGGAAGGGAGGGATTCTTGGCAGGGGGGGAGAGGCTGGAACCAGTTTGAACACCTCAGTGCTGGGGGTATTTGGTTGCCCCTCGAGCAGTCTGCGCGAGAAAATGGAGAGACCCCAGAGTTCCCCAACTGCTCCAGTGATCTGCTCAAGGGGCTCCCAAAAAGCCACAGGGATGGGATTTTTGGGATCCTGGTGAGGGACACAGGTACATCGTGACACTTCTGTGTCATCTGAGCAGTCCCTGCACTTTTTAAAGGCTGGAGTGACAAGGGCTTTGGTCTGATCTTCAGGCTCCTCGCCTGTTTGCCAGGACCCTTCTTTCCCCTCAAAGATTCCAAGAGCTGCTGGGGGGGGCTGAGGGCACCCCCAAGCCCCTTCCCTGCCCGGGAGGGGCTGGGAGGCAGATGGGGTGGGGCAGAGCACAGGCAGCCCCTACGTCATTTCCTGGAGACTCCAGAGAGTCCTTAGCAACCAACCATCACCAGGGACCATGGTGCTGCCACAGCCCGGCCCAGGGGCCCCCCATGCCCCTGCAGACTTCTGTCCTTCCCCACAGCATCTACCCCAGGGAAGGACCCAGCCCGAGCCTTCAGCCCAGGGACACTGCGCTCCTGGGGCTGAAGCAGAGCTGCCCACCGCCCAGCGCTTTCGGCACAGGGCTTCAGCAAGCCCGGGCAGCGTGCCGGCTCTCGCCTGGCTGACGCCTGCCCAGGGAATCCACAGCATTTCCCAGCTCCTTGTGCCCAGCTCTCCCGGGTCACCTCACAGAAACAGGGCTCCTCCCTGCTTTTCAAGCCCGTCCTGCTGTGGCAGCAGCTCAGTGGGTACCCAGAGCCAAGACACAAATTCCCAGCGTGCTCAGGAAAGAGCTGGGGGCCTTCGGCCATCGGGACCCGCTTGCTGGTGTCCTTGCGAGTCTACCCAGCCAGTCATGGCTCCCTCTCCCTCACACAGGTCTGGAGAAGGCTCCAGGCAGCTGCTTCTTCCATCCCACGGGGGAGTGGACAAGCAAAAACCTGCCTCCACCGGGCAGCTCCACCTTTGGCCACGGCACCACCCAAGTTCTGTCATCACCAGAAAGGTACCAGGGGAAAACCAAAGAGAGAACAGAAACAGCAGGAAACAGGGGGGGGGTTGGCAGGGGAAAAAATAAACATGAAACAGCAATTCCAAAGAAAAAGAAAAGAGCAGGAAGCATCAGGCAAAGAAACATGTAAACAAATCCAAAACCAAACAAGACAAGAAAAGTAGGAGGGAGCGGGCAGGGGAGGAAGTGATAAATGAACCACACAAAACCAGAAATGAGAAGGAAACTCCTGGAAAGGGGGTTGGATGGGGAAGTAAAACAATAGGAATAAACAGAAGGAAGGAAGTAAAAAGTAAAAGGCAAAAGAAAGCGGGTGGGTGGAAAGCAAAAGTAAGAAGTGGAGGTGTGAGCAGGGAGCTGCCAGCAGAAAATAAAGGAGATGAAGAGGCGGCAAAAAGGAAAAATCATTGGAGGTGGAAGCGGTGGGAGGGAAACCCAAAGAAACAGCAGATGGCAACAGCAGGCTGGAAGAAAAATAAAAGGGTTTAAAGAAGCACAGGGCAGGAAGCAATAAAAGAGGCAGGTGGAAGGGGCAAGCTGGAATCTAAAAACCAGCAGATTAAAAGAAACAACTGAAAACTGGAAAAACAAAACCTGAGGAGACAGCAGAAGGCATTGATGACATGCGGGTGGCGTGTACCACTGGGCCCAAATATGTGTTGCTGTCTAATTGCCTGATGCTTCATGGTTTTATATATATATTTATATCACTCTTTAAATGTAGCAGCCCTTCCCTGCAGCCCAGGCACCCTTAGTGGGGGGCACCCCAGGGCCCCCAGGCACCACTGGCAGCTACAGCAGCCGCCATTTGTGCCATAGGGACCCATAAGGACCCATAGAAACAGATAGAGAACCACAGAGACACATAGAGACCCATAGGGACCCACAGCAACTAATAGCAACCCATACAGAGCCAGAGGGACCCTTAGGGACCCATAGAGACCTGTAGAGACCCATAGAGACACAGAATGACACATAAAGATTCATAGGGATCTTTAGAGGCCCATAGACACCCTGAGGGACACATAAAAACCTTTAGAAACACATAAGGAAACGCAGAGACCCATAGAGACCCATAAGGACCCATAGGGACCCCTAAAACCACATATAGACACATATGGACCCATAGATACCCACAGGGACTGATAGATATCCACAGGGACTCATAGGGACCTATAGACACCCATACAGACCTATAGAGACCCACAGGGACCCATAGAGACACAGAGAGACACACAGAAACACATAAGGATGCAAAGGGACCCATAAAGACCCAGAGACCCATAGAGACCCATAAAGAACCACAGGGACCCAGAGAAACCCAGAGAGACCCAGAGAGACCCACAGAGACCAATAGAAACCCTTAGGGACACACAGGGACCCACAGGGACTCATAGATACTCGTAGAGACTCATAGAAACCCATAGGGAACCATAGAGACGAATAGGGATATATGAAGACCCATAGAAACCCCTAGATACCCATAGGGAGCCACAGAGAGCCATAGAGACACATAGAAACCCACAGAGACCCATATGGACACATATATGAGATAAATGGGAAACCACAGACACACATAGGGACACGTAGAGACCCATAGAGACCCACAGAGACCCACAGGGACTCTTAGGGACGCATAGAGACCCACAGAGATTCCCTGAAACCCATGAAGATTCATAGAGACCCATAACAACCCACACAGCCCCATAAAGACCTACAGAGAACCACAGAGACCCAGACAGACTCACAAACACCCATAGGGAGCCACAGAGACACATAGAGGCTCATAGAGACCCATAGGGACCCACAAAGAACCACAGAAAACTACAGGGAACCATAGAGACCCATAGAGACACATAGGGACACAGAGAGACCCATAGGGACCCACAGAGATGCATAGAGACCCATAAAGAGCCATAGAGATCCATAGAGTCCCATAGACAGCCACAGGAACACACACAGACATATAAGAACCTATAGAAACCTATAGAGACTCACAGGGACCCCTCAGAGACCCATAGAGACCCACAAGGACCCACAGAAACCCATAGAGACCCATAGGGACCTATAGAGAAACATAGTAACCCATAGAGTCCCAGAGGGACCCACAGAGAGCCACAAGGACTCACAGAGAGCCACAGAGACCTATAGGCACCATAGAGACCAAAAGAGACCCATATGGACCCGTAGAGACCAATAGAGACTCATAGAGCACCATAGAGCCCCATAGGGACCCACAGAGACGCACAGAAAACAATGGGGACACACAGGGACCCACAGAGAACAATAGAGACCCACAGGGAATCATAAAGACCCTTAAAGACCCATAGAGACCCAGGGGGACTCACAGAGACCCATAGCGACTCAGAGGGACCCACAGGGACCCATAGAGACCCATAGGGACACAAAGAGACCAATAGAGACTTAAAGAGACACACAGAGAGACACAGGGAAACTTAGGGAACCATAGAGACCCACAGGGAGACACAGGGATCGATAGAGACCCATAGAGACCAACAGGGACACACAGACACCCATAGAGACTCATAGAGACCTACAGCAGCCCATAGGGACACCTGGGGAACCACAGGGACACATAGGGACAAATTTGGGAAAAAGGGCTGGGCGAGGGGTCGGGAAGCACAAACAAAGGGAAGGGCAAAAGGCACGGGGGGAATCGAATAAAAAGCAAAACAAGAGAAAGGAAACAGCAAGTGGAAGGGGCAGGAAAGAGGGAAGGAAAAACCCAAAACCAAGAAAAAGGGAAAAGGAGAGGACAGGAGGTGGGGACAGGGACGGGAAGAGAAAAAGTCCCAACAACAACAGAAGAAAAAGCAGGAAGCAGTGGGGGGACACGACATGGAAACACCCCCAACAACCACCACCACCAAAGAAGGAAAGAGCGTGAAGAAGGGTGTGGAGGAGGGGGTGAAGAAAGGAAAATAAAAGAGGAGAAAGGGGGGAGGAAGCAAAGAACCCCCTGCCAAAAGAGTAACTAAAGAGCACGATCAAGTTTCGTGCAGGGGCAGGGGGGTTATGGGGGGGGAGAAGTAGGGAAAAAAACACCAAAGAGAAATGAAAAGGAGTGGAAGGGAGGGATTCTGGGGTGGGGGGGAGAATCTGGAAGCAGTTGGAAACTTCAGTGCTGGGTGTATTTGGTTGCCCCTCCAGCAGTCTGCACAAGGATGCTGAGAGACCCCAGAGTTCCCCAACAGCTCCAGTGACCTGCTCAAGGGGCTCCCAAAAAGCCACAGGAATGGGATTTTTAGGATCCTAGTGAGGGACACCGGTACATCGTGACATTTCTGAGCCATCTGAGCAGTCCCTGCACTTTTTAAAGGCTGGAGCAACAAGGGCTTTGGTCTGATCTTCAGGCACTTCGCCTGTCTGCCAGGACCCTTCTTTCCCCTCACAGCCCCCAAGAGCTGCTGGGGGGGGCTGAGGGCACCCCCAAGCCCCTTCCATGCCCGGGAGGGGCTGGGAGGCAGATGGGATGGGGCAGAACACAGGCAGTCCCTACGTCACTTCCTGGAGACTCCAGAGAGTCCTTAGCAACCAACCATCACCAGGGACCATGGTGCTGCCACAGCTCGACCCAGGGGCCCCCCGGCCCCTGCAGACTTCTGTCCTTCCCCACAGCGTCTACCCCCAGGGAAGGACCCAGCCCGAGCCTTCAGCCCAGGGACACTGCGCTCCTGGGGCTGAAGCAGAGCTGCCCACCGCCCAGCGCTCCTGTCTCTCTCTCAGGCTCAGCCAACCTGTGCCCACCGCCTGCCCAGCAGCAGCAGCCCTTCCCTGCAGCCCAGGCACCCTTAGTGGGGGGCACCCCAGGCACCACTGGCAGCTACGGCACCCCGCTCTGCTCTGGCATATATACACATATACACACACAGCTTGAGAGTATTGGAAGGTTGATGCCCGGCACTGTGTGCACTGTACACATCACCTTGTCTGTGTTGTGGGGCTTTAGTGTATTTCCCATTGGGTGTAGCCTTGCCCTGTCTGTATGGTACGGCGTGGGACTGCACTGTAAGTCCGGTGCTGTCCTCTTGCTCTCTGCAGTGCACTTTGTGTTGTATTCCAGGCGCTGCACTGCACTGGATGGTGTTGCACTGTACAATGTACAGCGCGGGTACGTCCGGAAGCGCACTGTGCACTGCACGCTGGGTGCTCTCCTGCACGCTGCAGGGCTGCCTGTCACACAGCTTGTGCCTATTTGATCCGAATGTTGGAAAGAGCAGTTGGAATCCAAATAGAAAGACTAAAAAAAGCACAGGGCTGGAAGAAATAAGAGAGGCAGGTGGAAGGGACAGACAAAGAAGAGGCTGAGAAAGAGGAAGAAGAGGACAAAAAGAAAGAAGATTCCAGAAAGCAATACAGAGAAGAGTAAGAGGAGGAGGAGGGGGAGTAGGAGGAGGACGATGAGACAAAGAAGAGGACGAGGAGAAAGAAGAATCCAAAAATGAACACAGGGAGGAATATGAGGAAGAGCAGGATTAGGAGGTGGATTTGGAGGAGGACTGACAATGAACAGTATGAGGAGGAGGAAGACAGACAGTGAACAGTGTGAGGAGGAATAGTAAGGAAGAATACAGGTAAGTGGAGGAAAATCCAAAGAGCAGAATGAGACAGAGGAAGAAGAGGTTGAGAAAGAGAAAGAAGACGATGAGGAGAAAGAAGAATCCAAGAATGAACACAGGGAGGAACATGAAGAAGAGGAGGAGGATGAGGAGAAGTTGTGGACGACGGAGAATGAAGAGTATGAGGAAGAATACTAAGGAAGAAAACAGGTAAGTAGAGGACGACGAGGAAGAGGATGAGATGGAGGAAGATGAGATCAAGGTGGAAGAAGAATCCAAGAAGGAATACGAAAAGGAGGAGTAGGTGCAACTGGAGGTGAAGGAGAAGGTGGAGAAGGAGAAAGACGGACAATGAACAGCAGGAGGTGGAATATAAAGGAAGAATACAGGTAAGTGGAGGAAGAATTCGAGGATGAGACAGACGAAGAAGAGGTTGAGAAAGAGGAAGAAGAGGACGAGGAGAAAGAAGATTCCAGAAAGGAATACAAAAAATATTATGAGGAGGAAGAGGGGGTGGAGGAGCACAGACAATGAACAGTATTAGCAGGAATCCTAAGGACGAATAGAGGTAAGTGGAGGATGAGGAGGAGGATGAGATGGAGGAAGAAGAGAAAGAAGAGGAAGAAGAATCTAAGAAGGAATATGAGGAGGAGAAGCAGGTGGAGGTGGTGGAGGATGAAGACAGAAAATGAACACTGTGAGGAGGAATACTAAGGAAGAATACACCTAAGTGGAGGAGGAGAATGAGGAGGAGATGGAGGAAGAAGAGGAAGAGGAGGAAGAAGAATCCAAGAAGGAATACAGGGAGGAACATGAAGAAGAGGAGGAGGAAGTTGTGGACGACGGAGAATGAAGAGTATGAGGAAGAATACTAAGGAAGAAAGCAGGTAAGTAGAGGACGACGAGGAAGAGGATGAGATGGAGGAAGATGAGATCAAGAAGGAAGAAAAATCCAAGAAGGAATACGAAAAGGAGGAGGAGGTGCAACTGGAGGTGAAGGAGAAGGTGGAGAAGGAGAAAGACGGACAATGAACAGTATGAGGCGGAATATTAAGGAAGAAAAGAGGTAACTAGAGGACGACGAGGAAGAGGATGAGATGGAGGAAGATGAGATCAAGGAGGAAGAAGAATCCAAGAAGGAATACGAAAAGGAGGAGGAGGTGCAACTGGAGGTGAAGGAGAAGGTGGAGAAGGAGAAAGACGGACAATGAACAGTAGGAGGTGGAATATTAAGGAAGAATCCAGGTAAGTGGAGGAAGAATTCGAGAATGAGACAGACGAAGAAGAGGTTGAGAAAGAGGAAGAAGAGGACGAGGAGAAAGAAGATTCCAGAAAGGAATACAAAAAATATTATGAGGAGGAAGAGGAGGTGGAGGAGCACAGACAATGAACAGTATTAGCAGGAATCCTAAGGACGAATAGAGGTAAGTGGAGGAGGATGAAGTGGAGGATGAGGAGGAGGATGAGATGGAGGAAGAAGAGAAAGAAGAGGAAGAAGAATCTAAGAAGGAATATGAGGAGGAGAAGCAGGTGGAGGTGGTGGAGGATGAAGACAGAAAATGAACACTGTGAGGAGGAATACTAAGGAAGAATACACCTAAGTGGAGGAGGAGAATGAGGAGGAGATAAAGGAAGAAGAGGAAGAGGAGGAAGAAGAATCCAAGAAGGAATACAAGGAGGAGGAGGAGGTGGAGGTGGAGGAGGAGGTGGAGGACAAGGAAGACAGACTATGAAGAATAAGAGGTGAAATACTAAGGAGGAAGCCTGGTAAGAGAAAGAAGAAATATGAGGAGGAGGAGGAGGATGAAGCAGAGGAAGAAGAAGTGGAGCAGTAGGAAGAAAAGGACGAGGAGGAAGAAGATTCCAAAAAGGAATACAGTGAAGAATATGAGGATGAGGAGGAAGAGGAGGTGGAGGAGCACAGACAATGAACAGTATGAGGAGCAATACTAAGGAAGAACACAGGTAAGTGGAGGAAAATGAAGAGGAGGATGAGACAGAGGACGAAGAGGACGAGGAGAAAGAAGAATCCAAGAATGATCACAGGGAGGAATATGAGGAAGAGCAGCATCAGGAAGCAGATTTGGAGGAGGACTGACAAAGAACAGTATGAAAAGGAGGAGGTGGATGGACAGTGAACACTATGAGGAGGAATACGAAGGAAGAATACAGGTAAGTGGAGGAGGAGGAAGAGGAGGAGGATGAGATGGAGGAAAATGAGGAAAAGGAGGAAGAAGAATCCAAGAAGGAATACAAAAAGGAGGAGGTGGAGCTGGAGGAGAAGGAGGAGGCGAGGAGGATGGAAGCAAACCATGAACAGTATGAGGAGGAATTTTAAGGACGAAAACAGGTAAAGTGGAGGAAGAAAACGTGGATGAGGATGAGACAGACAAAGAAGAGCCTGAGAATGAGGAAGAAGAGGACGAAAAGAAAGAAGATTCCAGAAAGGAATACCGAGAAGAGTAAGAGGAGGAGGAGGGGGAGTAGGAGGAGGACGATGAGACAAAGAAGAGGACGAGGAGAAAGAAGAATCCAAAAATGAACACAGGGAGGAATATGAGGAAGAGCAGGATTAGGAGGTGGATTTGGAGGAGGACCGACAATGAACAGTATGAGGAGGAGGAGGAAGACAGACAGTGAACAGTGTGAGGAGGAATAGTAAGGAAGAATACAGGTAAGTGGAGGAAAAATCCAAAGAGCGGAATGAGACAGAGGAAGAAGAGATTGAGAAAGACAAAGAAGACGACGAGGAGAAAGAAGAATCCAAGAATGAACACAGGGAGGAACATGAAGAAGAGGAGGAGGATGAGGAGGAAGTTGTGGACGACGGAGAATGAAGAGTATGAGGAAGAATACTAAGGAAGAAATCAGGTAAAGTAGAGGATGACGAGGAAGAGGATGAGATGGAGGAAGATGAGATCAAGGAGGAAGAAGAATCCAAGAAGGAATACGAAAAGGAGGAGGAGGTGCAACTGGAGGTGAAGGAGAAGGTGGAGAAGGAGAAAGACGGACAATGAACAGTAGGAGGTGGAATATTAAGGAAGAATCCAGGTAAGTGAAGGAAGAATTCGAGGATGAGACTAACGAAGAAGAGGTTGAGAAAGAGGAAGAAGAGGACGAGGAGAAAGAAGATTCCAGAAAGGAATACGAAAAAATATTATGAGGAGGAAAAGGAGGTGGAGGAGACAATGAACAGTATTAGGAGGAATAATAAGGACGAATAGAGGTAAGTGGAGGAGGATGAAGAGCAGGATGAGGATGAGATGGAGGAAGAAGAGGAAGAAAAATCCAAGACGGAATACAAGGAGGAGGATTAGTAAGTGTAGAAGGAAGACAGACTATGAAGAATAAGAGGATGAATACGAATAAGGAACTAATTCCAAGAGGAGTAATGATATGATGATGAAAATAATACAGAGGAAGAAGAGTTTGGGAATGAGGAAGAAGAGGACGAGGAGCAGGAATTATCCAGTTATACAGGGAAGAATATGAGGAAGACTAGGAGGAGGAATACAAGGAGTTACATAGGAAGGAATACAGGAAGTAATACGAGGAGAAGGAGGAATGCAAGGAGGAACTGAGAAGGAATATGAGGAGGAATACTTGGAGGTGGAAGAGGAGGTGCAGGATGGAGAACGAACAGTATGAGGAGGTATAGGCTGAGGAAGAAGATGATGAGGAGAAATTAGAAGAATCCAAGAAGCAATAAAGAGTAAGAGGAGTTGGAGGAACATGAGGAGGAACAGAAGCGGCAACAGAAGATGGAATAGGAGGAGGAACAGGAGGAGGAGTATGAGGAGGATGAGGCGCTGGAGGAGGAGGAGGAGAAATTCAAGGAGAAATAGTAGAAGAAATACAAAAAGGAAGATGAGGAAGAAGAGGAGAAGGAATACAAGATGGAATTAGAGAAGGAATACAGGAAGGAATACGAGGGGGAGCAATATCCGGTGGAGGAATATGAGGAATAGGAACAGGAGGAAGAAATGAGAACACTCAAGTAGCCACAGAAACTGTACTTGGAGAAAGAAATCTCCGAGCTGTACCTTGTCTTGGTTCCCAAAGTTGAGCTGGCTCTGGCAGGTGTCTGTAGGCATCAGAACGTCCCTGGCCTCAGGCAGAACAGTCTGGGTCATGTTCAGCAGCTTTTAAGGCTCTCTCAGAGCTCAGCTCAGAGCTGCAGGGGAGGGAAACAAACTGCACATCGGGAGGGAGCAGGGAAATACTCTGCTCACACCCTCCAGACAGGTGGCACACTGCCAAATCTGCACAAGAATTTGCCAGCACAAAGAAAAGGGGGTGGAAAAGAGGGGTGAACTTACCGGGGACTGAGGTGCTGAAGCTGGGACTGCCGACTCCACACGAGGCCCAGATGGCTCCCGCAGGGACTTGCTGCCCAGGCTGTGGCAGATACCAAAAGCCCCAGGTGGGCGGGGGAGCGGAGCTGCAGGGAGAGGGGCTGCCGGGGGTGGGGAGAGGCTGGAGGGGGAGAAACACCCCCCTCCTGTGGGGAATGGAACAGCCGCCCGGGAAAGGAGACACCTTGTGCTGGGGGGAGGGGAGCTGTGAGAGCCTGAGGAGCAGCAGCACAGCCCGAGACTGGGGGTGTGGCAGCCATGTTAGTGGGGGTGCTGTCTGGCAGCCATGTTAGTGGGGGTGCTGCCTGGCAGCCGTGTCAGTGTGGGTGCTGTCAGGCAGCCGTGTTAGTGTGGGTGCTGTCTGGCAGCCGTGTCAGTGGGGGTGCTGCCTGGCAGCCGTGTCAGTGGGGGTGCTGCCTGGCAGCCGTGTCAGTGGGGGTGCTGTCTGGCAGCCATGTCAGTGTGGGTGCTGTCTGGCAGCCCTGTCAGTGTGGGTGCTGCCTGGCAGCCCTGTCAGTGTGGGTGCTGTCTGGCAGCCATGTCAGTGGGGGTGCTGTCTGGCAGCCGTGTCAGTGGGGGTGCTGCCTGGCAGCCATGTCAGTGAGGGTGCTGTCTGGCAGCCATGTTAGTGGGGGTGCTGTCTGGCAGCCGTGTCAGTGTGGGTGCTGTCCGGCAGCCATGTCAGTGGGGGTGCTGTCTGGCAGCAGGGTTTCAGCCACGCAGGCACTGTTACAAGCTCTGCATCTCTTCAAGGCTGCCAATTGCCAGTGATTACTATTTCCAGCCTTGAAGAGGTGCACAGCTCTCCCCATGTCCTGGTTTAGATCACACTGTACTTCAGGTCACTGGAAACACAGACTGTGGTGGCAAGGTTCAAGCATCACTTTTCTGACAGGGAGAGAAGCAGGAAGCAGGATCACTAGGAACAGTCTTGGCTCATGTAAAGCCATCCAACACTTGGCTGCAATTTCTATCTTAATTCGGTGGATATGACAGAAAATACAGAAAGCCACAGAATGATCAAATTGCAGCAAATCTGTATTTACACCACCCACTGAATACATGCCATTCTTAGGAGTCCTGTTTTATAACAGAGAATAAATGTGCACTGGATGTTCAAAGTTCCTGCTCCTTCACTTCTACAGAAAATCCCCCATGAAGATTTAAAATGTCTAGAGTCCCTTTTCCTGAGGGACATCGTAATTGCAGAAGCCCGGGCACTGTCCCTGCCAATACAGGCTCTGCTCCTGTCCTGCGCTGTGACACACACCTTCCCTCTTGGCTCCTCTGGCCAGAAAAGCCCAGCACCTACCCACAGCAGCACACGTAGCTGGGGAGTTTTGATCCAAAAGCCCTGAGGAACTAAGAGGACAGGATTGCTCACCCCTACCCACATTAATAACCATCTCAGATGGGAGTTTTGCAGCTCAGGGGACCCGGCACAGCCCCAGCAAGGCAGCATCACCTCTGCCACACCTCAAAAGCCGCTGAAGGGGAAACCACCACGGTGTCAGCACCCCAAATATCGCACCCCGCAGGCCTGTCTGACTGGGCAAAAGGGTTTTGGCCCACTGGTTTCTACCCAATACACACTGAACAAAGCATCACCCACAGATGCTGCTGGCTCCTATACCCCAGTACGCCCAGGCACAGACAGGGCCAGTTGTCCCCAGGTGCCACGCACAGCTGGGGGTGCTGGGGAAGCCCCGGTACCTTCTCCAGCACTGCTGAGAAACCCATTTTGTCATCGACTGAGTCAAACTTGCACATAGGGTCAAGGCTGGGTCACCCATCGCTGGGAGAAAGTAGGACATAAAAACCCACTTTTGACCAGAGGAGAGCATGTTGCAGAGCAGCCACAAATTCCCTCCCCGCAAGGACTCCCCTCATCCCTTGCAGGGGGGGGCACAGATCCATGAGAGCAGCAGAACCACATACCTGGGTCTCACTCAGGCACGTCCAGGGCTCTCACCGTGCCCCTTGGGCTCTTTCCCTGCCTGTGGGCAGGAGCAGAAGAGACAGTGCAGGGAGGGAATCTGCCCTGATGAGATGTCAGCGCTGCTGCTGAACAAAGTTTGGTTTGTGGGACATGAAAATACTCCAAAGCAACCTACAGGAGATTCCCCAGCTGATCTTCTCGTTGGGAGACTTCTTGTAGTTCCCAAAATTTATGTTCCCTTGGCTGGAGATGATCAGGAAACCAAATACCTTTGATGGTTCCCAAATGCATTTATAAAGCATTTCTCTTGGCTATGAAAGCCCTGAGCCGCAGCGCCAGAGGGGCTGCTTGTGGGCACCCTGGGGAGGTTTCAGGCCAGGTATGTCTCTCTGTCCTCCCTCTTTTGTTTTGGGAGCTGCATCTGGACGTTTGGCATGTTTGAATGTGAAGGAAGGTAGAGCTGGGAAATGACATAGGGCACTGTTAGGACTGTTCCCTGAGGTATTAAATCCTGGTAGGTGATATCCCCCTCAGGTTCTTACTGACAGGATGAGAAGAAGGGACTCGGGCAAAGCTCTGGCTGAGAGGGGGTGACAGGAAAGGAAGTGGTTGGTAAAAATGCCAGGGGTTTTTGGTGAACTCTCAGCCTCCCGTGTGGAGAGGGATCCTCCAGCTGTTACGTGGTCATGGAACAAGAACTGGGGCTGGGGAGCGATTGGGGTAAAGCTGCCCCCGTCCCCTCTCTCTAGAAATGATAAACAGCAGCTGAAGGAGCAGCACCGTTGGCTCACGAACTGGCAGCGATGGGGATTTTGGCTTCCCAACGGAAACAGCGTCACAGCGCAGACCTCGGCCCAGCCGGAGGGGCGTCCCTCAGCGCCCCAGCAGCCTCCTCGTATCCCCCCTCTTCCCTGGCACGGCACAGGCAGCTCCCAGGGGTGCCAGAGACACCAGCAGCAGCAGCACCAGCAGTACCAGCAGCAGCACCAGCAGCACCAGCAACAGCACCAGAACCAGCAGCAGCACCAGAACCAGCGGCACCAGCAGCAGATGCAACAGCACCAGCAGCACCAGCACCAGCAGCAGTAGCACCAGCAGAACCAGCTGCAGCACCAGCAGCAGCAGCACGAGCAGCACCAGCAGCACCAGCAGCAGCAGCACGAGCAGCACCAGCAGCACCAGCAGCAGCACCAGCACCAGCAGCACCAGAAGCACCAGCAGCACCAAAATCCTGCTTGAGAGCGCGACTTGGGGATGAGGCTGCACTCAGAATCGAGTCCCGCTGTGCCTGAACTGGGGGGCAGGATAAAAGACAACTCCGAAATCTTCCCGCTCCCTGCCTCAGTTTCCCTTTGGTCAGCAGCTCTTACACCGGTTCAGCTGCTGCTCTTCAGAATCATGGAGAAAAGATGTTACGCGGAGGCGACGACACATCGAGGCATCCAGAGCTCCAGAAATGGGAGGGATATACGGAAGGGAAGGGAGGGAGGGAAGGAAAAAGCCCCTGAAAGGAATAACTGGCACGTTGTATTTAAATACCAAGGAGGGATTTGGGGTCTCATCCTCACCAACGCCAGCCAGTTTCTGCTGCTCCAGTGCTGGTTCACCTGACTGTGTGCTTTTGGAGATGCACATGTGCAGTTTTCCCTTCCCACCTCCCCACAGAAAGTACTAGAAAAGGAATCCAGTGACCCCAGTAGTTCTGCCATGATGATGGTGCATGACAAAAACGATGACTCCAGCCAGTTTTGACCAGGCCTGGGGACCCACCTAAAGCTTAATTTGCTGAGCAATGGGTGACGGGGTGGGAAAACTGTGCACTGCCTGCATTGCATATTCCAAAGCTGATCAGTTTTGCATTTCCAAAATCACAACAAAGAAGGGAATGTATTAATTTGATGGTACCAATTTATGATGCATTTTTAATTTTGTTAACTTTTGCTTCATGTGTCCTTGTGATCCTCACACATATTCATCTTGTAAATGTTCATGTAAAGTATCATTGTTTTGTTTTGCTCCAGCCCCTGAACTACAAGGGACAGAATCATAGAATCATAGAATTGTAGGGGTTGGAAGGGACCTCGAGAGACCATCGGGTCCAACCCCCCTGCCAAATCAGCTCCCTAGGACATATCACTCAGATAGGCGTCCAGACGGGTCTTGAATATCTCCAGTGAAGGAGACTCCACCACCTCCCTGGGCAGCCTGTCCCAGGGCTCCCTCACCCTCACTGGGAAAAAGTTCTTCCCCATGTTGGTGCTGAACTTCCTGTGCTCCAACTTGCAGCCATTGCCCTTTGTCCTATCCCCACAGAGCACTGAAAAGGGGCTGGCTGATTCCTCCTGCATCCCCTGCTTAAGATAATTATAAACTTTAATTAGATTCCCCCTTACTATTCTCAAGGCTGAACAATCCCAACTTACTCAGCCTTTCCTCATAGCGGAGATGCTCCAGGCCCTTCATCATCTTCGTAGCCCTTCTCTGGACTCTCCCACGGGATAGCCCCTATTAAGTAGCGGAGGAGATCAAAGTTAGCTCTTCCAAAATTCAGGGTAGCTATCCTACATTCTGGCTTGCTTCTTCCACCCAGGATCTTGAACTCAAGCATTTCATGGTCGCTTTGTCCTAAGCTGCCCCCGACCTTCACTTCCCTAATGAGCCTGTCCTTGTTAGTGAAAACAAGGTCAAGCACCCACCCTCCCCTTGAAGGCACCTGCACCATCTGTAGCAGGAAATTGTCTTCAACATAGTGCATAAATTGTTGATAGGATAGTTGATAGTTGGATTCCCCCATAAGGATCAGTGCCTGGGATCTTGAGGCTACTTCTAACTGCTTATAGAATGCGCTATCAACCTGCTCCTCTTGATCAGGTGGCCTGTAGACACTCTCACAACAATGTCACCCGTGCCAGTTTGCCCCTTGATTTTAACTCACAAGCACTCGACGGATGGTTCATCCTTCCCCAGGTGTTGGTAGTCAGGGCCTGGCGGTCGGAAGATGTCGGGCTGTACGGAAAGGAAGGACCCCCCCCCTCTCCTCAGGTAACCAGTAGTAGGCAGCCGGTGATGTAAGCGGGCGGAAATGACATCGTAAACCTCGGCTATAGAACACTGTGCCACTCACTAATAAACGCCATTTGCCGTCCCCCACGGTGGTGTCTGTGAGCTGATGGCCCGAGCGGCCAGAGTGTGGCCGCCGTGCCGTTCCTGAACCAGGTCGCCACGCCTAGAGAGGCAACAGCCAGGTGGAGCTCAATACATTCCAGCTGCTCTCTCACATAAAGAGCAACTCCTCCACCTCGCCTCCCTAGCCTGTCTTTCCTAAGAAGCACATAGCCATCCATGACAGTGTGCCAGTCGTCCAGGTTGTCCTGGGGGATTCCATCCACTTTCTCTCCCCATCTTTTCACTTAGGGGTCTGGGTATCAGTAGACAAATGGTATTACTACTAAAGACTGAGGAAAAAAGGCCTCAGTCTTTTCTTCATCCTCTGTCACAATTAAGTAATTGTAGATTTAATTAATTTGCTATGTGTTATTATAGAGTTAATAACATAAGTAGGGCCAGGGAGAATATCCCTCCTTTATTGTAGGTCGCAAACAAAAGGTTCGAGGGCTGAGCAAGTTTCTTGGTCAGAAACCTCCCCAGGTAGTCCACAAGCAACCCTGGTATCCTTGGGGCTAAGGTCATTCCTAGTCAAGGGAATGGTCCTAATAATGCTAGATGTCATTTTCAGGCTCTACAGGCATCCACATTCCAAAATGCAACACGTCCAGCAATAGCTCCCAAAGAAAAGGTGTGAGGGCTGAAAGATGTTTCTGGTCCGAAACCTCCCCAAGTAGTTGTCAGGATCCAAAACCAGACTAATCTGGCAGAGGTTACACACCATTGTGTTCCAAAAGACCTCAGGTTGCTCTGGGTGGCTGGGGGCACCTGGGCTTAACTCCTGAGTAATTCCCAACTAGGAGTTTTGTCATGACCAGGTCTTCACAATTTTCAGGACCAGAATTAAGACTCAAAACCGAGTCAAGGGTCAAGTCACTTTATTTGGCCAACAACAAGTGTGCAAGAGAAGCGGGGGGAAAGAAATGTGATATCTACCACCATGGAGCTGCAGTGTCCTGTCAGGCCAATGTCTTCAGGTCTGGTGGGGCAACGTTCCCTCCATGTCAGTCACCTCTGTTCTTTTATTGTGTTGTATTCACTCCTTCCAGGAATCAATTAGCATATTCCAAGAGCTACTTTGTTTAGATGCACCCCCACTCAGTGGTGGTGTGTCTGCCCAATACCATCACTGGGAGGTTTTAGGTGGTCTTCAGGGGTCTCTGGCCCCTGTCTCTTCCAGACCCCGGGTCTGGGCACATGCACAGTGGTTGGGTTAAATTTCATCAGCTCTGCATTCAGGTCCATAGGAAGGCAGGATGCATCTGGTCTTGCAGTCTGACCGTTGCTCTACTGCTGACAGCAGTGATAGCTGGTGGTGTAATGTTCCAGCAGTGTTGAGACAAACACCTGACACAGTCTCTTCATTGTTTGACACAGTCCCCTAGACCACCCTATGGCTCCACATGGCTGTTTGGTTCATGTTATGCCACGGTGGCATGAATGATAGGAGGTAAAGAGAGGAAGAAGGAAAAGAGACAGCATGGTCACAATAGCTAACAACATCCAATTAACTATTGCATTTTTACTTCTTAAAATGTAAATCTCTTCCTGCTGGAACAGGCTGCACGGAGAGGTGGTGGATGCCTGATCCCTGGAGGTGTTCAAGGCCAGGCTGGATGGGGCCCTGGGCAGCCTTGTGTAGCTCCAGGCCTGGAGGTTGGTGGCCCTGCCTGTGGCAGGGGGGTTTGAACTGTATGATCCTTGGGGTCCCTTCCAGCCCAGACCAGTGTGTGATTCTATTATTATCAATTCAGAACATCTATGCATTCTGGTACCTGTGTGGTTTGGGTGATACAAAGCAGAGTGATTGTGGCCTTTGTGGTTCATGTGGTCTGCTGCCCTGATCTATTCTGGTTGGGGTCGGCATACACAGTAGGAAAATGGATTTCCACACCCCCTTAGTCTAAGGTACATGTTTTGTCGGAGTCTCAAAACTTCTGTTCTAGATTTAAGCAAAGGCAAGTAAAAACACCCTCTTTAATATGATCCATACTGCTGACAGTGTCGTTGGGCATTTCTTTAACGCCCTCAGGTGAAGCAGGAGTTACAAATTGCCTATTGGCTACGACATGTTGAATCAATTGTATAAAACATGGAATAATACGTGGTAAAAACAACAATGTGGTGAATCCACATGTCAAATAAAATTGGATTCCCTTAACCCATGGCCCAACGGGGAGCCAGGACAACATATCAATGTCCCAGCCTTCCCATGTTTGAACGGGGACATGGGCTAACTTCTGTATTCTGGCTGTGGTTTGTTTAACAACCTTGCTATTGTCATCTATTTTCAAACCACAATTAGAATCATTTGTGACCACCAATGCCTCCTCCTTTGGCTGGCAGGTAATTGAGAACCATGTGATGTGTTAATATTGCTCTTCACATTTGTGCCCCCTGATTGTCCAATAGAAGGAGGGCATGAGCTGTGTCATTAGTAATAATTCCTACGATGGCTTGTAGATGAATAATGCGATTTAGATTATAGACTGGGTCTCGAGCAGCCCTAATCCATTCCTTAGGATTCTAGGTTGCAGGTCCAAAATGTTGTACGACACATTGGAGGGTCCACCTGTCTTTTCCCCAAGACTGGCTACTCACACCTGCTATAGAAACATCAAGGGACCCTCGATATCGACTGAGGTCGTTATAGACCTTAATTCCCAAACTGTTTCCACACTGGTCTGGACACAAAAAACCAACCCAAAACCAGAAAGGGTGTATATAACCCACGTAACATGTTCTGCTCCAATTATTTGTTCATTTTCGATAAGCATGTTGGCCACCAATCCAGTAATGACATTTAAAGCCCAATGGGCCTTACACTTTGAGTCTTAAATCGGAACTACAGGGACTTTCAAAATAAATCATGTTTTTTTAAACCCAAAGGATGCTTAATTCGATTATTTGATATTAATTATTGTTCCAAAAATTGCAAATCCGTGCTCCTACCCGATTGCTGTAGTTACACTGAATGGTAACTTCCTGGTTGGTTATTGCAACCAGGTTCTGCCACAAAAGAAAGGGTTGGATTCCCTCAATATCTCAACTCCCATAAGATTCGTATTAGACCAACAGATATCAAATTGTTTTTGATGACCAGTTTCATTGCAAAGCAAGGATGAGGTGCCTCTAGTCACTTGTCATACTCCTTACTCTCCCCAAGGGGAAAGAGGCCCCTTCCTGTCCCTGTCTGGGGGTCCTGCCTCATGTGGAGACAAGAAAAAGTGATTCTTCTGACCAGCTCGTGTTTGATCAGGAGAAAGGACTCTGCTGGACAGAAGGATTTCTCCCCAGCCTAGAGAGCAGATGGCAGGGAGGACTTCAGTGTCTTTCCAAGTTGGTTCCCTGGAGCTTCAGGAATACCTCAGAGGAGCCGAGGAGTACGTGACACCTTCACCTGCTCCTCTGCCTGTAGCTGGGCTGGACTCCTGGGACAGTGGGAGCTCATGAAACATTACAGCAATGATGAGGGACAGCTCTGCACAGAGTAGCTCCTCTGACAAGCGCACAGGGCTGGGGACACTGCCTGTAGGCATCAAGGGGAGACCTGAGAGGTTGAGAGAGCTCACAGATGCTGAGAGCTCACTGGAGGAGAAATATCCTCAGCACTCTACCTGTGAGTATGTCCGTGGTATGTCTGTGGGTGCAGAGCAATGCAGGTTCTGTTCCTGGTGGGATCTCTTAAACCTGGGATATGGGACAGTGTGTGGGGTCTGTCAGGAAGATAGATTATAGGACAAGAAAGTGCTGCCTGGAAGGGATGCCCTTGTGCCCCATCAGAGGGACAGGGCAGGACAGCTGTCTTCTCCTGGGCATGGCTGAGGGGTGCCCAGGGCTCTCCTTACCAGCAGGGTCCCTGCGCCCCAGGGTCTGTGTGCTGGGGCAGGGACTCTGCTGCTGCCAAGGTCAGCACTCAGCCTGCCTGCTGGGCTTTCCACAGGGATATAGTCAGCACCTCTGGGTTGAAGCAGTGACCCAGGGAAGGGCAACTTAAGGTCCCTCTGCTGTAAGAAAGTGCTGCATGGGTCAGCTTTGCTCCCAGCCAGAGCTGATCCTTGAGAAACGCCAAAGAGAATATTACTCCAAAGGCAGAGTCTTTGCTTTGACTTTTCCTCTCCTGTGGGCTGTGCAGAGTGTGGTAGATGAGAACTTATTTCTCCCCTTGAGAATATGCAGTGAAAACTTGATTCTCATGAAGATGTTGGAGCCTGGGCTGAGCCCTGCACACACAGAGGTTCCCTGGGGCAGTGCCCTGATGCCAGGAGTGGTCTGCAGAGCAGAGCTGAGCGCATGGCAGGTGGGATGAGGTCTGTGAGCACAGAGCAGGAGGTGAGATGGGTAAAAAGAAGGATCTGCAGGGAGAGTACCAGGCAGCAGAGACACTGTCAGGGAGGGAGTAGGAGCTGCTCTCAGAAATGCCCTGGCAGTGGGGATTTTGGACCTCCCTGACACTTCCCGACACCCACCCCCTGGTTTCTGCCACCCAGCACAGACTCTGCACCCAGAGTTACAGGGTTTCAAGCTGAGTCTTCTCCTTGGCAGCCAAACCAGCAGTTAGGAGAAACCCCTGAGTGCCTGTCTGTCTGTTCCTGACCCTAAAGCTTTTGCTGCAGCATTTCCTGCTGTATCCCCTCCTGTCCTTGCTGCCTTTGTCCCACCATTACCTGGGGCTCTGAGCACGTCCATTGGTGGGGCTGGCACTGTGCTGACCCTCACTTCAGGACCCCCATCTGTAGGACTGAGGTTGTCCAGGCAGCTCCTGCTGGGCTGCAGCTGCCTCCCACAATGGCACCGCTCTCCCAGGGACTCTTGTGCCCCAGAGAGGAGCCCCATGCAGGAGACATCTCGGCACAGAGGCCGTGGCAATGCCACTCATCACCTGTGTGTGGGCAGCTGCACTGAGCCCTGTGTGTCCCTGGCTGGGAGCGGGGAGCTGAGATCCTCCTTGGGCAGGATGAGACCGCAGGAGGGCTTTGGAGCTCTGCCCTGCGAGACTGGATTCCTCAGCTCTCTGTGGGGTCCAGTTTCTTCTACAGGGAACAGCAGGGTGTCATCACAGAGCATCCAGCACAGGGCAGCTGAGAGCAGGGCTGGTGGACAGAGCAGCTCTCCCCACTCTGCACTCAGGGGAAGGTTTCACTGGCACTGCAGCAGCAATGTCAGGGAGTTCTGACAGGAGAAACACTCCTCATCTCCTTCCTATCCACAGGGGATTTAGTCTGAGATCAGGCCATCCTTTATTTACTGACTGCTGCCAGGCAGGATTGAGTTCTCATGAGCCCACAGCCAACCCTCCTCCCAGCAGTGGCACACTCAAGCCAGCACAAATCAGACCTCCAAAAAGGGACCTGACAAAAGTCTTTCTGAATACAGGGAGTTAATGTGAATTGGAAACTGTTTCCCTCAAAGAATTGTTCCCTAACTTCTCACTACCTTTTTATCATTTGACAGGTCTCCACACTTGATGGCAGCAGATGTCCAACAGCAGCAGCTTCATCAGCCAGTTCCTCCTCCTGCCCTTTGCAGACACACGGGAGCTGCAGCTCCTGCACTTCTGCCTCTTCCTGGGCATCTACCTGGCTGCGCTCCTGGGCAATGGCCTCATCATCATCACCATAGCCTGTGACCACCACCTCCACACCCCCATGTACTTCTTCCTCCTCAACCTCTCTGTTATTGACCTTGCCTACATCTCCACCACTGTTCCCAAAGCCATGGCCAATTCCTTGTGGAACACCAGGGCCATTTCCTACACAGGATGTCTGGCTCAACTCTTTTTCTTTGTATGTTTGATCTCAACAGAGCTCTTTCTTCTCACTGTCATGGCCTATGACCGCTACGTTGCCATCTGCCACCCCCTGCACTACGGGACCCTCCTGGGCAGCAGAGCTTGTGTCCACATGGCAGCAGCTACCTGGGGCAGTGGGTTTCTCCTTTCTGTGCTGCACACAGCCAATACATTTTCACTCCCCCTCTGCCATGGCAATGCCCTTGACCAGTTCTTCTGTGAAATCCCCCAGATCCTCAAGCTCTCCTGCTCAGATGCCTACCTCAGGGAGATTGCAGTCATTGTGGTCAGTGTCTGTTTAGCCTTTCTGTGTTTTGTGTTCATTGTGGTGTCTTATGCGCAGATCTTCAGGGCTGTGCTGAGGATCCCCTCAGAGCAGGGATGGCACAAAGCCTTTTCCACCTGCCTCCCTCACCTGGCCGTGGTCTCCCTCTTTGTCAGCACTGTCGTGTTTGCCCACCTGAAGCCCCCCTCCATCTCCTCCCTATTTCTGGACATGGTAGCGACGTTTCTTTACTCAGTGTTTCCACCAGCAGTGAACCCCCTCATCTACAGCATGAGGAACCAGGAGCTCAAGGATGCCCTGTGGAAATTCAGGACTGGGCGTTTCTAAGCTGCTCATCTTCTGCACATTGCTGGCCATGGTAACTCATGTTAGGATCAGTCTGTATCTAGTGGGTTTATTAGTGTTTGGGGATTTTTTTACTCTCAGTTTGACTGAGCTATAATAACATCTGACGCCAGTGAGGGAACTGCTGGGCTTGGGGAAGAGCAAGGTTCTCCATACAGGGTTGGATCTCAAGACACTGCTTTTCCTCCCTGTCCAGATCTCCTTATCACACAGATACCCATCACAGAATGCTGCTGTCACTTCTTGTATCAACTGAGCCAAGACAGAAAATACCTGTGACTGGAAAGAAGGTCCTCCATGGCAAATTCTTTTGACATCTTCATCACTAAGCACCTAACAATAATCCAATTAGTTGTAGAAGTCTTGAGTTTTTTACTTTAAGGGACTCTCAGAGTTTGTTTATGCTCGAGGGGAGAAGTGGGCGTGAATAGAGAGAAAAGTCAATCAAAACCTAGACATTTTTACTTACAGTTCCAAACCACAGAACCGCCAACATGAAAATTAATTCCACCCCAGCCAAAATAATGTCAGGAGAAGATCTGTTCTGATGGAAATGTTTCTGTTCATCAAATCACAATAGACAATGTTAAGACCATTACCTTGGTAAGGACAGACCTGAGTCTCAAGGTTACTGGCGACTCTGTCGGGCTACCTACTGGGGTTTGAGGGCAGGAACATCTTTCAGCCCTCTAATTTTTCAGTACAGGGAGGGCAGGGGGGATATTTACTGCTGGAGGTTTAGCAGTTTTGAATCTGGATGCTGTTAATGTTAGGAAATGATGTCAGGAACTATTAGGACCATTGTGTTGTCTTCGAAAGACATGAGCCCCAAGGCTACTGGGTCTGCTAGTGGGCTACCTGGGGAGGTTTCAGGCCAGGAAGATTACTAGGCCCTCACAATTCTTGTTTGGGTGCTATTGCTGGATGTTGAGCTGAGTCAAATGTGGATGCTGGCAGAGTCTGAAAATGACATCAGGCACTGTTAGGACTGTTCTCCTAGCAAGCAAATCCCTGATCTCCAAGGTTACTGGGGTAGCTAGTTGGCTACCTGGGGAGGTTTCATTTCAAGGAACTTTTTTCAGCTCTCTCAATTTTTGTTTGGGAGATGTTGCTGAACGTTTAGCAGTTTGGAAGTTGGACGCTGGTAGAGCCTGAAAATTACAACAGGCACTCTTAGGACTGTTGTGGTTTCACCCCGGCTGAGAGCCGAGATACACGCAGCTGCCTGCTCCTGAAAGGAAGAAAGCAGGGGAAGAGGTGGGGTGAGAGGCAAGGGAAGGGGAAAGGAAGGGGCAAATAACAACCCCAAAACCAAGAAACTAAGAGGCCCGTGGGTTGGGATAAGGACAGTTTACTAAGATAAGAGAAAGATAAAATATAACAATTCTAACAGGACTTTAGAGCAAAAATATATGAAGCTGTTGATACCCAATGCAGTTTCTCACCGAACCCACAGCTCAGGCTGTGCCACCCAGAGCCGTCCCGGAACCCGACCGTCCCCCAAGAACCGCGCGTCCTGGAGCCGCCCCTGTTCTTCCTCCCATCAGCCCCCGATATCCTGGGCAGGACGTAATTGGCCTGGAATACTCTCTTTGGCCAGTTTGGGTCACCTGTCCTGGCTTCGCCCCTCCTTTCTCATGAATAGAGAAATACAAAGAGCTGAGAAAGTCCTTGACTGTCTGACAGCAACTAAAACCATCAGGGTGTTATCAGCACTGCTTTCATTTTAACACCCAAACACAGCATTCCATCCGCTGCTACAAATGAAGTTAACTCTATCCCTACCCAAACCAGGACAAGGACTTATCTTTGTAAGGACAGTCTTGAGTCCCAAGGTTCCTGGGGGTGCTAGTGGGCTACCTGGGGGGTTTCAGGACAGGAACATCTTTCTACCCTCAAACCTCTTCTTTAGGAGCTATTGCTGGACCTTTATCAGTTTTAAATATGGACATCAGGCATAGTTAGGACCATTCCCTAGGCAAGGAAAGCCCTGAGCACAAAGGTTACTGCAGCCGCTAGTGGCCTCCTGGGGAGGTTTCAGGCCAGGAACATCTGTCAGCACTCAAAGCTTTTGCTTTGGAGCTGTACCAGGACATTGAGCAGTTTCTAAGGTGGACGCTGGTAGAGCCTGGAAATGGTGTCAGGAGCTTTTGGGATCGTTTCCTTGGGTAAGAATCACAGAACCATAGAATGACAGAACATTAGGAGTTGGAAGGGACCTCAAAAGATCACCTAGTCCAACCTCCCCTGCAAGAGCAGGATCACCTAGATTAAATCACACAGGAACAAATCCAGGCAGGTTGGAATGTCTCTAGGACCATCTGTCCCAGTGCTCCATCACCCTCACAGTGAGAAAGTTTCTCCTCACATTCACATGGAACTTCCCCTGCTCCAGCTTGTGCCTGTTGCCCCTTGTCCTATCGCTGGCCATCACTGAGAAGAGCCTGGCTCTGTCCTCCTGACTCTCACCCTTTGCATGATTATAAATATGAATAAGGTCACCCCTCTGTCTCCTCTTCTCCAAGCTAAAGAGGCCCAGCTCCCTCAGCCTTTCCTCATAAGGAAGGTGTCCCACTCCCTTAACCCTCTTGCTGGCCCTGTGCTGGACTCTTTCAAGGAGTTCCCTGTCCTTGAACTGAGGGGCCCAGAACTGGACACAACATTCCAGGTACAGTCTCACCAGGGCATGGGAGAGGGGGTAAAGGACCTCTCTTGACCTACAAATCACACACTTGCTGGTCCCTTGTAATGGCACCCCAGGATGCCATTGGCCCTTGTAGCTGGGAGGGCACCTTGTTGGCTCATGGTCATGCTGCCCCCATGTCCCTCTCACCTCGGCTGCTCCTCAACAGGCCAGTCCCCAACCTATACTGGTACCTGGGCTTGTTCTTCTCCGGATGCAAGACCCTACACTTCCCCTTGTTAAATCTCAGTAAACTTCTCCCCACAAGTAGTAATACCAAGAACAACTCCAAACCTACAAAAGAGTCGTGAGGCAACCACAATCCAGCCCTGCTGTCGTGCACTGGGGAGCTGGAAGAAGCTTCCTGAAGTTTGATGCAAATGAAGGTAACCCTGATGAAGTTTGTGGGTTATACTGAATCAGTGGGGAAATTACACACTTGGGAAGGGGCTGCCACCCGGTGGGAAGACATGGAATAGCTGGATGAATTGGTAAGGTGAAGTGTAGGCTCTAGGAGCTGGGAAAGTATAATCCAGGAGCACAGCACCGACTGGGATCCATCTGGCTGGAGAAGAGCTCTGTGGAAAGGGACCTGGGGCTTCTTATGAATCAGCAGCTCACTAGCAATAAACAGAGAAATGCTGAGGCAAACGAGGTGCATCAGCATGGGTATGACCAGCAGAGATAAAGAAGTCGCTGTCCCACTCTACTCAGCACTTGTCAGGCCACGCCTGGGATACTGGGTGTAGTTTTGGTCACTGCTCTAAAAAAAGTTCCTGGCCAATCTGGAGAAGGTCCAGAGAGGAGCCAGAAAGATGACCCAAGGCCTGGGCAGCCTGCCATCTGAGGAAAGGCTGAGGGAGATGGTTTTGTTCAGCCTTCAAAAAGAAGGAGACCTCATCCACAGGTCCCAGTCCTGAAAGGCTGTCTACAAAGAAGGGAGAGACTCCTGGTTTTAGAAGTCACATGAAATAGCTGAGGAATAACAAGTGCAAGTTCCTCCTGGAGACATTCCCATGGGACACAGGGAAAATCTTTTACCCTGAGAACAAGCATCCATTGGCATAATCTCCCATGGGAAGTGATGGATTCCCCAACATCAGAGGTTTATAAGATTCAGTGGGATAGGGTGCAGGGCCAGCTGGTCTGTGTGGTGCTTTTCTGGAGACTGAGCACTTGCCAGAAATGGTTGGACCAAATGATCCTTGAGTTCCCTTCCTACCTGGTAGTCCATGACTGTGAGATTCTATTAATATCATCACTGTCCTCCAGAAGACTTCTAGAGTGGTTGAGCCCTCCTGTTTTAGCCCTCAGGCAGCTACAACTGCGGATCTTTTCCCAGATTAGTGGGAGCAGGCTGTGAGAACATGAGGCTTCTTCCAGTGGCCCACTGCAATGTCATTTAGAAAGGATCTATTGGCTTTATTTCTTATTCCTAACCTTCTTTAATAGAGTTTATGTCTTATTTCTAACCTTTTTACTGCTTCCATTTTGTTAGAGGCACCAGAAGTCGGAGAGCCATCTGCAAGCACACATGAACTGCTAACAAAAGGGAGCTTTCTTTCAAACAGACCTTGAGAAACTCTGGGATTTGAGGAACAGGAACATCAAGAAGATTTCCAACCAGAAGAGATCTCCTCCTCCTGACATTTAATTTTCATGTTGGCGGCCCCATAGTTCAGTGGTTTGTATTTGTAAGCAAAAGTCTGAATAAACTTTTGTTCCCTGCTGAGCAGTGCTTGCACAGCATCGAGGCCTTTTTTCTAATTCTGCTCCAGAAATGAGTCAACTGGGAGTGCACAAGTGCCTGGAAGGGGACAGGAAAGGCCCAGCTGACCATAACTGACCAAGGGGAGTATCCATACTGTATGACTACAGGAGTGAGAGTGAGCCCACCATTGTGTTGCCCTTGTTGTCTACAAAGGTGGCCTGGTTTTGGCAGGAATACAGTTGATTTTCTTTCTAGCAGCCCATGTGGTGCCATGTTTGGGTGTTAGGATGAGAGCAGTGCTAGTAGCAGGGAGGCTTTAGTTGTGTCCAAGCAATCAAAGACTTTTCTGTTCATACTCCACTGCTGTTGAGAAGGTGGGGGGCACCCAGGGAGTTGGGAGAGGACACAGCAAGGACAAGTGACCCAAACTGCCCAAGAAGCATATTCCATTCAGGTTACACCATGATCAGCATAAAAGGAATCTGGTGGGGGCAGTTGAACTCAGCTCCAGGACACATGTGTTTTCAGGATGGCTGTGAGCTGTGCGGCCAGAGCTGTGGGGTTCAGAGAGAAACTGCATTGTGCATCACCTGTTGTGTGTACAAAGTCCTACTGTTGTTCCTGTTTCTCTCTCTGCAGTCCCAGTAAACCTTCCTTATCCCAGACTGTGAGATTTAGGGTTTCTTTGGTTTCCTTCTCCCTCCCTTCCCCCCTTCCCCAATCCCCCCCTACACATACCCCCTCTTAGAGAGGGAGCGTCTGTGTGGTGCTCGGCTCTCGTCGACTGGGCTGATACCAGGACAAGAGGTTCCAGCACAACAAGGCAGCTCAGACTTGATGGGTGGAGAACCAGCCACAAGGAGAAGAATTTGGGCATTGCAGGGGATGCCATAGCAGCCAGAGGTGCTGAACAGGGCTCTGGCCACGAGCACACTGGGCTGCACTGGGAGGAGTGTGGCTGCACAGACAATAACACTTATTGTCCACCTTGAATTCTGGTGCACCACATGAAACGGCATCTCTGAAAGTCAGAGTGGACATCAGGACAAAGAAATGTCACTCTCAGGGTAGTGCTGTGCTGCAAGAAGTCACTGGGAGCAAGTGTGGATGAGGTGGTGGTTTTGTGTTTGTGGGAACAGCTGGTGAGAAGGGAGACACAGCAGAACAGGCAGGGACATCATGGGGTGGGAACAAGGTGGAGAAGAGTGTTGGGTGCCTGCAGCCTACAAGGAAACTGGCACAGGTGTGGGGCAGTGTGGGATGGGCTGTGGTGCAGATGGCCAAGGTGCCAGCCAGGCTGAAAGGGCCTGATAGAAACGAGGTCTTTGCCCCCTTGGCTATTGCTGATGTCTCTGCCATAGAGGCCTCAGGGAAGACACATTGTTCTCACAGCCATGGAGCATCGTTGCCTCCTTGCACCTGCCCCAGGGGAGGCCACCATGTGTCACACCCCTGTCCGTCCCCTTGTGTTACCACCCCACATCCAAGGAAGAGCCCTGAGACACAGGCGGGGGTCAGGATCTCCCTGCCCAGGGGCTGGGGGTCAGCACTTGGCATTGCTGCTTCATCAGACCAAGCCAGGGTGTCCTCAGCATCAGAGCTGCCTGTGCTTTGCCTGGGTTTATCCTCATGGCCTCCAGTTCTCTGCTCTAACGAGCCCATGGGGAGGCTTTGTCAGGAATGGCTCCCAGTAGGGCCTGTTAGTGCTTCAAGGTACTTTGGGCATTACTCCTGACTTGAACTTCTGGAGAGGTTTCATCACTCTCCTCTTGGTACCTGAGGTCTCTGGGCTCAGAAGAAAAGACACCGTGGGGTTCATTAACATCCAGAAAGCCCTTACAAGCATGGCTCTTTAACTCATTTTCATTAAAGAACTCAAGACTGTAACTACTCAGAGTTTAGTTGGGTCCTTAGTGATGAAGGTTTCAAAGGGATTTCCCATGGAGGACATTTTTTCAGCCTGTCCAGGTCACTCTGTAGAACCTTTCTGCCTTCCAGCAGATCAACACTCACACACTTCGGTGTCATCTGCAATTTTACTGGGGGTCCAATTGATCCCCTCATCCAGATCATTAATAAAGTTGTTAAAGAAACTGGCCCCAGTGCTGAGCCCTGGGGAACACCACTTGTGACCTGCTGCCAGCTGGATTTAACTCCATTCACAACTGTTTGGGCCCGGCCTTCAGCCAGTTTCTAACCCAGCACAGAGTATCCCATCTAATCCATGAGCAGGTAGTCTCTCCAGCAGGATGCTGTGGGAGACAGTGATGAAGGCTTTACTGAAGTCCAGGTAGATGACATCCAGAGCCTTCCCCTCATCCACTAAGCAGGTCACCTTGTCATAGAAGGAGGTCATGTTGGTGAAGCACACTCTGCCTTTCCTAAACCCATGCTGACTGGGCCTGATCGCCTGAGTGTCCTGCATGTGCTGCATGATGGTACTCGGGATGATTAGTTCCATCCCCTTCCCCAGCACTGAGGTCAGGCTGACAGGCCTGTAGTTCCCTGGGTCCTCCCTCTGGCCCTTCTTGTAGATGGGTGTCACATGTGCCAGCTTCCAGTCAGGTGGAACCACCCTGGTCAGCCAGCACAGCTGGTAAATAAGGGGAAGTGGCTTGGGGAGCACTTCTGCCAGCTCCCTCAGTGCCCTCGGGTGTATCCCATCTGGACCCATGGACTTGTGCAGATCAAGGTGGCTGAGCAGGTCAGTAACCAATTCCCTCAGGATTATGGGGACATTGGTTGCTTTCACATCTCCATTTTTCCACTCAGGGGTCTGGGTATCAGGAGGAGACAACTGATCTTACTGCTAAGGACTGAGGGAAACATGTATTAAGTACCTCAGCCTTTTCTTCACACTCTGTCACAGGGGTTCCTCCTGGGTTGAAAAAGGTTGGGAGATTCTCCCTGTCCCTCCTTTTGTCATTAATATATTTATATAAGTATTGTTAATTATCAATAACATTTAATATTAATATTATTAATACTACTTAATATTCATAGAACTAGTATTCATATTAGTCACATTGTTATTAATGTATGTATAGAATTATTAAGAAAAGGAGGTACAGGGAGAATCTACCACCTTTAATGGAGGTCACAAAAAGAAATTTGCAAGGGCTGAGAACGTTTCCTAGTCAGAAACCCTCCTAGGTAGCCCATGAGCAGCCCCAGTAACCTTGGGGCTCAGGGCTTTCCCAGCCAAGACAACGGTCTGAAGTTTCCCTGATGTCATTTGGTGACTCTACTAGTGTCCCCCTTCAGAAATTCTAAACATACATCAATGGTTCCCTAAAAAATCTATGAAGCCTGAATGATGTTCCTGGCCTGAAACCTCCCCAGGGAGCCCACACGCAGCCCTGGTAACCCTGGAGGTCAGGACTGTCTATTCCAAGGGAACGGTCCTAACTGCGCCTGACGTCATGTTCCGGATCTACCACATACTCATTGTCCAGCCATATCTCCCCAAAAAAGGGTGCAAAGATTGAAAGCTGTTCCTGACCTGAAATTTAACCAGGCAGCCCACTAGAACCCCCAATAACCACGGGGACTGATGTCATTTTCGGGCTCTACCAAAGTCCATCTGGGAAACTGCTGAATGCCCAACAATAGCTCCAAACAAAAGGTGCGCAGGCCAAGAGACGTTCCTGGCCTGAAACCTCCCTGGGTATCCCTCAAAACACCACAAATCTGAACAGGTACTGAATAGAAGACCAATCTCCCTGGGGTAGGCATCTGAGCATGCAGGGCTGAGGATCTGGGGGATTTCACAGCAGAACTGGTCACCAGCATTGCCCTTGCAGAGGGGGAGGGAACATGTCTTGGTTGTGAGCACCACGGCGTGGAGAAACCCACTGCAGCTCCCGTGTGTCTGCCAAGGGCAGGAGGAGGAAGTGGGGAATGAAGCTGCCATGGCACATTCTCTGCCTCTTTGCATGAAGCCCTGTGCAAGGAGAACAAGGCAGTGAGAACTTGGGGCACTCTTCCCTGAGCAAAATGTTCTCATTGCAGACCCAAGGACTGCCTCTCCCTGTTCTATTAGATATGGGAAAGGGGTTTTTTTGGGAGGTGCATTGCCTGCTGTTTGTATGGGGCTCTGATGGGAGCTCTTCAGGTGTCAGTTTGTCCTTGCAACAGAAGGTCTGTCATCTAGGATCATTTCTAGTTGGTTGTTTCCTATTCCCCCAAGTACAGAGCTTTGTAGATTTGTTTTTCCTGATTTTGTCCCTGTGAAACACCAAGAAATGCCCAAATGCTCATCTAAAACTCTTCCTTTCATAAGGGGAAAGAGATCCCTCCCTGCTTGTCCAAGGCCTGGGGGTCCTTTCTCATGGGGAGACAAGGATATGTGATTCTCCTGCCCAGCTCTGGTTTGATCAGGAGAAAGGACTCTGCTGGACAGAAGGATTTCTCCCCAGCTGATGGAGGGAACATCAGAGATGAGATCAAAGAAATATCCCCATGGGGCCTGAGGCACCAGGAGGGAGCCTAGAAGAACTGGTGTTCTCCTGCTGAGCTGGGCCAGGCTCCTGGGATGGAGGGAGCTCATGGCAACCCGGCAGCACTGCAGAGAGACAGCTCTGCCCAGGAGCAGCTCCTCTGCCAAGCACACAGGGCTGGGGACACTGCCTGTAGGCACCAAGGGGAGACCTGTATGGCTGAGACAGCTGATGGATGCTGAGAGCTCTCTGGAGGAGAAAAATCCACAGCCTGATATGTCTGTGGGTGCAGGGCAATGCAGGTTCTGTTCCTGGAGGGATCTCCTAAAGCTGGGACATGGGACAGTGTGTGGGGTGTGTCAGGAAGATGGATTCTCTATAGGACCAGAACGTGCTGCATGGAAAGGATGCCCTTCTGCCCCATCAGAGGGACAGGGCAGGACAGCTGTCTTCTCCTGGGCATGGCTGAGGGCTGCCCAGGGCTGTCCTTGTGAGCAGGGTCCTTGTGACCCGGGGTCTGTGTGCTGGGGCAGGGACTCTGCTGCTGCCAGGGTCAGCACTCAGCCTGCCTGCTGGGCTTTGCACAGGGATATAGACAGCACCTCTGGGTTGAAGCAGTGACCCAGGGAAGGGCAACTTAAGGTCCTTCTGCTGTAAGAAAGTGCTGCCTGGGTCAGCTTTGCTCCCAGCCAGAGCTGATCCTTGAGAAATGCCAAAGAGAATATTTCTCCAAAGGAGAGTCTTTGCTTTGACTTTTCCTCTCCTGTGGGCTGTGCTGAGTGTGGTAGATGAGAACTTATTTCTCCCCTTGAGAATATGCAGTGAAAACTTGATTCTCATGAAGATGTTGGAGCCTGGGCTGAGCCCTGCACACACAGAGGTTCCCTGGGGCAGTGCCCTGATGCCAGGAGGGGTCTGCAGAGCATAGCTGAGCACAGTGCAGGTTGGATGAGTTCTGTGAGCACAGAGCAGGAGGTGAGATGGGAAAAGAAAAACAGATGAATGGACAGCTCCAGGCAGCAGAGACATTGTCAGGCAGGGAGAAGGAACTGCTCCCAGAAATGCCCTGGCAGGGGGGATTTGAGACCTCCCTGACATCCCTCACACTGCAGACACTTTCCCACAGCAACCACCAGGTTTCTGCCACCAAGAACAGACTCTGCAGCCAGAGATTCAGGGCTTCAAGATGAGTCTTCTCCTTGTTAGCCTGATGCCCATTGAGGAGAAACACGTGTGCCTCTCTGTCTGTCCCTGTCCTTCCAGCCTCGGCTGGAACATTTCCTGCTGTTTCCCCTCATGACCTTGCTCCCTTTGTCCCACCATTACCTGGGGCTCTGGGAACATCCATCCTTAGGGCTTACACTGAGCTGACCCTCATATCAGGACCCCCATCTGTAACACTGAGGACTTGCTGGGGTCTCCTGTTGGGCTGCAGGCTGCCTCCCACAATCGGACCGCTCTCCCAGGGACTCTTGTGCCCCAGAGAGGAGCCCCATGCAGGAGACATCTCAGCACAGAGGCCGTGGCAATGCCATTCATCATCTGTGTGTGAGCAGCTGCACTGAGCCCTGTGTGTCCCTGGCTGGGAGTGGGGAGGTGAGATCCTCCTTGGGTGGGATGAGACCGCAGGAGGGCTTTGGAGCTCTGCCCTGCGAGACTGGATTCCTCAGCTCTCTGTGGGGTCCAGTTTCTTCTACAGGGATCTGCAGGGTGTGATCACAGAGCGTCCAGCACAGGGCAGCTGAGAGCAGGACTGATGGACAAAGCAGCTCTCCCCACTCTGCACTCAGGGGAAGGTTTCACTGGCACTGCAGCAGCAATGTCAGGGAGTTCTGACAGGAGAAACACTCCTCAGCTCCTTCCTATACACAGGGGATTTAGTCTGAGATCAGGACATCCTTCTATTTACTGACTGCTGCCAGGCAGGACTGAGTTCTCCAGAGCCCACAGCTGACCCTCCTCCCAGCAGTGGCACACTCAAGCCAGCACAAAGCAGACCTCCCAAAAGGGACCTTCCAAAAGTCCTCCTGATTTCAGAGAGACAAGAGGTTTTCCTCAAGGAAGAGTTCCCTAACTTCTCACTACCTTTTCCACCTTGGACAGGTCTCCACACTTGACTGCAGCAGATGTCCAGCAGCAGATGTCCAACAGCAGCAGCTCCATCAGCCAGTTCCTCCTCCTGCCCTTCGCAGACACTGGGGAGCTGCAGCTCCTGCACTTCCTCTTCCTGGGCATCTACCTGGCTGCTTTTCTTGGAAATGGCCTCATCATCATCACCATAGCCTGTGACCACCACCTCCACACCCCCATGTACTTCTTCCTCCTCAACCTCTCTATTCTTGACTTTAGCTGCATCTCCACCACTGTTCCCAAAGCCCTGGCCAATTCCTTGTGGGACACCAGGGCCATTTCCTACACAGGATGTGTGGCTCAACTCTTTTTCCTTTTATTTTTGTTCTCAACAGAGTACTATCTCCTCACTGTCATGGCCTATGACCGCTACATTTCCATCTGCCACCCCCTGCACTACGGGACCCTCCTGGGCAGCAGAGCTTGTGTCCACATGGCAGCAGCTGCCTGGGGCAGTGGGTTTCTCAGTGCTGTTCTGCACACAGGCAATACATTTTCACTCCCCCTCTGCAAGGCCAGTGCCCTTGACCAGTTCTTCTGTGAAATCCCCCAGATCCTCAAGCTCTCCTGCTCAGATGCCTACCTCAGGGAAACTGGACTCATTATGGTCGGTGCCTGTTTAGGTTTTGGCTGTTTTGTGTTCATTGTGGTGTCCTATGTGCAGATCTTCAGGGCCGTTCTGAGGATCCCCTCACAGCAGGGACGACACAAAGCCTTTTCCACCTGCCTCCCTCACCTGGCCGTGGTCTCCCTGTTTCTCAGCACTGCCATATTTTCCTACCTGAAGCCCCCTTCCATCTCCTCCCCATTTCTGGACCTGCTAGTGGCATTTCTTTACTCAGTGTTTCCACCAGCAGTGAACCCCCTCATCTACAGCATGAGGAACCAGGAGCTCAAGAATGCCATGTGGAAACTGATGACTGGATGTTTCTAAGCAGCAACAGGCTTTTCATCTTCTTCTGCATATCACTGGCCATGTAACTCACATTAGGACCAGTCTCTATCTAGTAGGTTTTAGTGTTCAGAGGTTTTTTTCAGTTTCTGTTTTGTCTCAGCTGTAATAAGGTTTCACGTTCATCCCATTCCTAATGATGTATCTGCAGGTCTTGTGTGGCCCTTTACATATCACTGACCATGGAACTCACCGTATGACCAGTCTTTATTTTGTACCTTCTGTAGTTGTGGTTGCTTTTGTTCCAGTCTGGCTGTGCTATAATAACAGTGTCCACGTTCATCCCATTCCTGCTGTATTCTTGTGTGACTCTGACACTGCATATTGACTACAATTTACTAGCACATGACTGGAATGGCCATGCTTTCCATCCAGGGCAGAATGTGAATTTCTAGGATTGGTACAGATGATAGCAGAATAAATACCTTCCCCTGTACCTGCATTACTGCCAACCTGTCCCTTTCATCTTCCCCATCACTCAGGTGTTTCCACCTCTCCTGATACGACCATGCGTAAGGACACCCTATAAGCAAACTGGCTGGATGTGTGCACTTCACTTTTCTCAACAGGTTTCCACCTCCGCTCAGCTCTCTGGTTTATACTTCAGAGATTTGGAAAACATCCCATCTATCACAGAATCACAGAATCACAAGGTTGGAAGAGACCTTTGAAGATCATCAGGTCCAACCTTTCCCATCCTATGCTAAACCAGATCCCTAAGTACCTCATGAACCCTTTTTTTGAACACATCCAGGGATGGTGACTCAACCCCCTCCCTGGGCAGCCTGTTCCAATATCCAATCTAACCCTGCCCTGGCACAGCCTCATGCCATTGCCTCTTGTTCTATCTTCTGTCCCCTGGCTGAAGAGACCATCACCCATGTCTCTACAACCTCCCTTCAGGAAGTTGTAGGTGGTGATAAGGTCTCCCCTCAGCCTCCTCTTCTCCAGGCTAAACATCCCCAGCTCCCTCAGCCATTCCTCATATGATTTGACTTTCATCCCCTTCACCAACCTGGCTGCCCTTCTCTGTACTTGCTCAAGGACCTCAATGTGCTGGCCCGGCCATCCAGCCAGTTTTTAACCCAGCTGAGGGTCCACCTGTCCAGGCCAGTGGCAGCCAGTTTCTCAGTCAGAATGCTGTGAGAAACCCTGTCAAAGGCTTTACTGAAGTCCAGGTAGACACATCCACAGCCTTCCCCTTGTCCATTCAGCGGATCACCTTGTCATAGAAGGTGATCAGGTTAGTTTGGCAGGATCTGCCTTTCCTAAACACATGTTGACTGGGCCTGATCCCCTGGCCATCACACACATGCTGCATGACAGCTCCCAAGATGACCTTCTCCATGACCTTCCCCGGGACTCAGGTCAGACTGACAGGCCTGTAGTTCTCCGGATCCTCCTTCCAACCCTTCTTGTCTATGGGTGTCACATCTGCAGCCTCCAGTCGAGTGCAACTTCCCCAGTCTGCCAGGATTTCTGGTAGATGATTGAAAGGGGTTTGGCAAGCACATCTGACAGCTCTCTCAGCACCCTGGGGTGAATCCCATCAGGTCCCATTGACTTGTTAGTGTCTAACTGGCCAAGTAGGTCGCTAATCATTTCCTCCTGAACCATGGGAATTTTGCTATCCTTCCCCTCTCTGTCTGTCATGCAAAACTGATGTGCTGTCACAGTTTTGCATAACTAGGTACTGGTAGAGAATGGGGGGCTGCAGAAATGGCTGCTGCAAGAAGCAGCCAGAAGCTCTCCGCAGGCCCCAGAGAGTCAATATTGGCTGACTCAAGGCCAGAGTTGCTACTGACCAAGGCTGAGCCAGTCGGCGATGGCCACAATGCTTCTGGGAGTCACAGTTAGGAGAAAGAAACCCACAAGCGGCTGCATTTTGCCCCCAGAGAAGGGAGTGAGAAGATGTAACGAGCTTTGCAAACACCAAGACTGGGGAGGGGGGGAAGGAGGCACCCCAGGTGCCGGAAAGAGAAGCAGCCCCTGCAGAAACCCATGATGGAGAGGGTGTCCCCCCACAGCCCAGGGAAAAGGCCCAGACCCCACCTGCAGCCCGTGGAGAGGCCCCACGCTGGAGCAGGGGCAGACAGACAGGAGCTGCTGTGACCCACGCTGCAGCCAGCCCCTGCCAGCACTTGCAGCACATGGAGAGAGACAGAGACACAGAGATGAGCAAGAGAGAGATTTGTGCTGGAACAGGTTTGCTGGGGGGAGGCTGGTGACCCCACAGAGGACTGGGACTGAGAGACACTGTGATTGATGACTGCACCCATAGCAGTGACCCACACCGGGGCAGCTGGGGAAGAGCTGAAGTCCTGTGGGAAAGGACTCCTGTTGGAGAAACCAACTTGCAAGGAACTGGCCGATGCCCCTGCTTCCCCAGTCCCCGCACCTCCTTGTGCCACAATGGGGGGGAAAAAGGGAGTGAAATCATGACTAGAGTGGAGTCTGCTAAGAAGGGAGGGGTTGGGGAAGTGCTTTAAATCTGGTTGCTCTTCTCATTACCCGACTCTGGTGTCACTGTGTGTGTAGTGCAGTGTAATAAATTAGAGAGTTTTCTGTCCTTTGCTCTGTGCTGAGTCTGTTTTGCCCATGACGCTGATTATGGAACGATCTCTCCCTGTCCTAATGTCAACACCTGAGCCTCCCAATATCTACTTTCTCCCCTGTCCAACTGAAAAGGGCACTAACACTAACAAGTCAATGAGACCTGAGTGATGGAGCAGCTTTGGTGGGTGTCTGGCCTCCAGCCAGACCGAAACCATCACACCAACATCCTCAACATCCCTGAGGTAAAAGGTGGAGGACCCAGACCTATACCCCTTCCCTCCAAACATGCTGAGTCCCTTCACCCTTTGTCATGGGCATCAGACATGTCACCACAGCATCAGACATGTCACCACAGCATCAGAACTGTCACCATGCCATTAAGACACGTCGCCGTGGCTTCAGACCTGCTGCGGTGCCAGGCACAGCCGGGCTTCGGCGTGTCACAAAGGAGCTGCACACCATTGGCTCTGCTGGCCCTGAGTGACCAATCACCAGCGCTGCCCTTTGTGACACCCCCAGTGATGCGGCCGTGGCACCGCAGTGCCTGGTAGGGCAGCGACAAGACAGGACAGGAGTGTGGAGCTGGCGAGGAGCCCCCGAGCTCAGCCCACATCTTTCCCTGCCTTCTCCCCTCCGTGCTGCCAAGGCGTTGTGTTTGCTGAGGCATCCCCTTCCCAGCCCCTACCCCTTTTCTTTGTCTGGAAGGATGGCGGAGAGACCACCCAGGCTCCCCAGGGAGGGCTGGGAAGAGAGCGGGGCTCTCCAGGAGAGCAGCTCTCCAGAAGAGATCTCCAAGCTGTACATGTCCCAGCTGCTGCAGGCCAGTAAGTGACAGAGGGCAGGGCTCCTTCGTCTCTCGTGTTTGCCTCCAGCCCCTCTCTACCATCCCTCCTGCTCTCCTCCTTTCCCAGGTCACGTATCCAGCTGGCTCATGCTCTACAGAAAGGAAGAGAAATCCCTGTGCCTCGTCCAGGAAATTCTAAAGAGCCCAGTCAAGGTAACCACGGCTGTTTCCATGGTACCTGTGCCTTCATCTCCTGAATGGGGCACTGGCTCTGCTGCCTGCTGCAGACTGGGTGGAGCTGCTCCTCCTGGGATCTCTGGCACAGCACTGAACCCCAGTGCTCCAGTGCTGCTGGCCATCCCTCCTCATGGTCCCCCATTTTCTCTCTGTCCCCTGCCAGGACGTGGCCCTGAAGGTCCAGTTCCTACAGACCCTCTGCAACCTGTGCAAATCCGCCAGGCGCAAAGGCTTGGAGAGGGACCTGAGCACATTCTGCCACACATTTGAGCTGGCAGAGACCATCAAGGTGAGGGGACTCCCGTGGGGTCAGGGAAGGGGGTGGGGGCAAGGTCCCCAGGCTGTTGTCATGATCCACAACCAGATACATAGACTAATTTGGGCAGAGGTTAAACCCCCTTGCATTCCAACCAACCTCAGATCGCTCTGGGTGGCTGGGCTTAACCCCTGAGTGATGTCCAGCGAGGTGGTTTATCCTGACCAGGTCTTTGCAGTTCTCAGGAACAGAATTAAGACTCAAAACGGAGTAAAGGTTCAAGTCACTTTATTTGGCCCACAACAAATGTGCAAGAGAAGGGGGGAAGAAAGAGAAAAGAGTGGAAAAGAGAGAGAGAGAGGGAGGGGGAGAGGGAGATTGCAGTATCTACCACCAGGGAGCTATGCCATCCTGTCAGTCCAGTGACCCCAGGTCCGAGGGCACAGCATTCTTCTGTGCCTTCGGGTTGATGGGGGGACGTTCCCTTGTTGTCCCTTTGTCTCCTGATGTCTTCCCATTTGTTTTTCTGATGGGGGAATGCTCTTCAGGGTGGCTTTGTTGGTCTTGCCTTTTTACAGCATTATCTCGTTGCATAGTCATGAAGTCCTTGGCATAAGCCACTTCAAGCCTGACCAGTGGAATTCCCTTTGGTGTTGTAGGGATGAGGTTTTATGGTGATTGAGAGAGAGGAAGGAGGGGAGTGGAGAAGAAAGAGAGGGGGGTACGGTTCTGCCAGCGATTGATAAGGCATATCTCTAGTACCTTACAGCTGTGCATGGCCAAGGGGAGGGCAGGACCAGCATGCATGGACACTGAGATGCCCTGAGGCTACTCGGGTGCTGCTGAGAACCCCAGCCAGGAGAGACCCCGGCACGGGGGGCTGGCAGTGGGTTGGTGCTGGGGCAGGGTCTCCACCTCCTGCCACTTGGTCTGCTGGCACTGAGCACTGGCAGCTGACAGGTTCCATCCCGGTGCTGCTCCACAGGTGCTGCTGGAAGAGGAGCCCGACAACCACCTGTACACAGCGGTGCGAGAGCAAGCCATGCTTGCCATCGCTGGCATGAGGTACCTGCCCAGTTCCTGGTTTGGCTGGCACCTCTCCACAGCCCTGGCATCCCCACGCAGGGGATCCCCATCCAGGCAGAGTCCAATGGTGCCGTCAGAGGGACGCTGCTCTGCCCCGCTCGTGGGCAGTTGGGAGGGCGTAGGGGAGGGCGTAGGGGTCCTGCAGCTCCTGGCCACATCTCGGCTCACGCACAAACTGCCAGGACTGCCCTTTGGCCAAGGCCACATTGTGCTGCCCGCACACCCTCTATCCTTCCTGGGGACCCTAGCTCCAGAGGGAGGGCCATGTCCACCTGCCCAAGGCATCAAGGCCACCAGTGTCCAACAGGCCCCTCTCTCTGTCTCCTTGCAGCAAAATGGGCACATTGCTGGACGGCAGAAAGGAAAGACTCTTAGAAGCCTGCTTCAGGAGCGTCTTCCTGCTTCCTCCTAAAACATCCATGCAGCACCTGGACACCACTCTCTACTTTCGGGTGAGTGTGGGCTGAGCTACAGGAGCCCACAGTCCCCCTGGGCTGCTCCCTGGTCACCAGCGTGTGCTGAGACACAGCCGGAGATCCGATCCCAGGGCAGGGTCTCGGCTTTGCTTTCCCACCCTCACCCTTTCATCCGCTTCCCATGGGCCTGGCTGTCTCCAGTGCCACAGGCTGCTCTCCCCACAGCAGCTGGTCTGCCCTGAGGCCTCCTGTGGGCTCTGTGAGGCAGCGTGGGTGTCCTCTCTTGGCATGGGGAGCTCAGGCCAACTCTGGGGGGTGTGAGGAGCTGCACAAAGGTCACTGAAACTCTTTGTCCTCCTTGCAGACCCTGGATGCCATGGACATCATGCTGAAGAACCTGGTGCTCAGCTCTTTCACCACTGGCTTCGAAGACCTGTGGACAATCTTAAAGGTCTGGCATTGGCAAAGTGTGGGGTTCACAGGGGCTGTTCCTCACCCTGGAGGGAAGGGGGTGCCCACTCCTGAGTGGGTGGCCCACCACCCCTATGCCACGCACAGAACGCACTGCAGGGAGGGGGTAGACAAGAGTGGACCACCATGCTCTCACAGGAGCCTGGTGTCCCCTCTCTGCAGTCAATGGGCCTTCTCCTCTGAAGCCTCCTCCCAGGTCACAGCAAAACCTTGTCCATCGCCCTCCTGGGCCAGATCTATCCCCAGAGCTTTCCTTGCACCGAAGCAGTGGGAGGCACTTGAGTCCAGCCTTCCTGGAGAAGGGGACACAGGGCCGTGTCCTGGGGGAGGGCACAGAAAGGAGCAGGCGCTGCCCTGAGGGTGACATCTGCCCCTCTCCCTGGCTACAAGGACTCCACAAGTCCAGCCAGGACTTCGTCAGAGCTGCTTGTGCTGGCACAGGCACCAGCTGCCAGGGCCCATCCGCAGTTTCTCTCCTCCAGATGCTGATGACCTTTGCCACCTGCCCAAACACAGCCGCGTGCGAGCGGGCTCTGGGGTGGATTGTCCAGCTGGTCGATTTGCTGGACAGATGCTCCTCGGCGGAGGTAAGAAGCCAGGCACCCTCCAGCCTGGCTGCCTTCCCCTTTTCCTGCATGCTGAGCAGCCTGCAGCTCGGCCATGCCTGCGTGGCAAGCCTGGACCCCAGCTGAGGCATTGAGTAAGGCTCTGCCCTGGAGCAAGGGTCTTGGTATCTCTCTTTTCCCTGTGGTCTCCTCTCTCCAGCTCTCCCTGACCTGCTGTCCAGCTGGGTGCTTTGGGGGGGGGGGGGGGGGGGGGCGCTCCAAAGGTGGCTCTGGCTCACCTTCCCTTGGTGGACTCATGGGTTCAGGGCTTTGGTTGTAGATGCTGCCCCTCAGCCCTTTTGCCTGTTCCCTCACCTAGGTCAGGAGCAGTTTTGTAGGAGATGACAACATCCCTGCCTGCCACACAGAGATCCATGTCCCCTTCCTGGGAAAGCTGCTTGGATGTCTTGTCCTTTGCTGGGCTTGCAAGGACTGGGAGATCAGCAGGGCAGCTTTGGATGCTCTCCATCACCTCTTCAGATTCATCCAGCACCAAAAACGTAAGAGACACTGTGGTGGGCTTACACCCCTCCCCACACAGACGTCTCCTCAGATTCTGCTTGTTTCATATCGTGGCAGACCATTCATGTGTTTGCTGGAGGCTCACAGGGAATTCTGCCACCTTCCCTGACCTCCCTGTCCTCTTCTGTGACACTGTCCTGTTTAGGCGGGGCGATGCCAGAGAATGATCCAGAGCATCAAGAGCGCCAAAGGGAATGGGAAGCAGAGAACAGCTCCTGGCTGGCTTTGCCCAGCACCAGCAGCATTCTAATGGTAAGGAGCTCCTCCCTCAATGGGCCCTCTGCCCTGGGCATCAGCAGGAGCCCTGTGTGAGCAGAGAGATCCAGAATCACCTGCCTCTGGCTCTCCTGCGGGCACTGCTGCCAGCGCTGCCAGGCATCTCTTGCCAGAGCTGCTCTCACCAGCAGCTCGGTAGCACCATCGGGCACTTGTCTTGGCGACGTGTCTTCCCTGCCTGCCTCCCTCCCGTAGGCATTTGGAAAACACCTCCAGCCTTCTGAGAAGAAGGACGTCGTCCTCATGGCCGTTGAGGCCTTTAGAGACTCAAACAGCTGTGACAAGGAGGTGGTGAGTGGCATCCTGGATGTGGTGAGCGGCATCCTGGATGTGGAGAAGAGAGAACCTGGCTCCTGGCTGGCAGATGTAAGTGGGCTGTGGCTGTGCTGCGCTACCCTTGAGCCCTTTCAGGCACTGCTCCTCCCCCCACCATTCCCTCCTCATCCCAGGTGCTTCCAGCACCTCAAAGCCTTTTTAATCCAGCAGAGTGGGGTGGGAAGGGCAGCAGCTTCAGAGGCAGCTGAGGACTATTGCCTTTTCATACAGGTGAGGAAAATGCTGGTCCTGCTGCTGGACATCATGGGGAGTCAGCAGGATGCCAGCGCTGACAACAAGGCGCAGGCCCTGCTTCTCTTGAGACATGTGATGGGCCACATGAGCGGGAAGGAGGCCGTCCCCATCGCTCCGCAGCTGCTGCAGACGCTCCTGCCGCTCTTTGATGACGTAAGGCTGCTGTGGGAGCCTCAGCCCCACCGATAGCCCCCTTGGAAGGACAACTGCCCCTCAGCCCAGCCCTGCGGCGACCGCCGTTCCCCTCCCCTCACACCCCTGGGTTCCCCTGGGGGCGGCTCCTGGGCTCTGCGGCCCAGCTCTGCTTCTCCCTGGCAGGTGGATTCCCCAGAGAGCTCTGCACTGGGGGTGCTGATGTGGCTGCTGGTGAATGCTGGGGGGGCTGGCACAGGCACAGGCCTTTTGCGTGGCTTCTCATGGGCCCAGGGCCATCCCGCTGTGGCTGCTGATCTGTCCCACAGCTCGTGCGTGCAGAACCTGACTCACGTCAGCCACGCCAACGCCCAGGGGGTGCCTGTTGCTCAAGTCCTCCTGTCCTCCTCTCTGCCAGGAGTCCAGCCAGCTGCGAGAGCTCTCCATCTGCCTCTTCAAAGATGTGATGGAGATGGTGATGGGGAACAACAAGAACATAAAGCAGCAGGTGAAGAGGAGCCTCGTCCCGCTGCTGTTCCACTTAAATGACCAGACCCAGAGCGTGGCCAAGGTACAGAGCAGTAATGCAGGGAAGGGCATGGTGACACTGCAGGGGTGGCCTGGGCATCAGGGAGGGGCAAGGGCTGCTGGCACTTGGGTCTGTGCAACTCAGGGACCAACTGCCTGGGTCCCTGAGGACAGGGCAGAGCTCCCCTCCTTCCCTGCACCACGGCCTTCCTCCTTGCTCCGTGCCTCCTGCTGCAAAGCAGGATGGGGAGGCAGGGTCCCCTGCCATCCCTGCTCCCCCCATTCCATCCTCCTCCAGCACACCCCAGGGGAATTTCCCAGCACACACGGTGCGATGAGGGGTGGAGAGGCTGGCACCCACGTTTCCCACCCCTGCTCTACATGGTCCATCAGGTCCCAGCAGGCCACCATGGCCACATAGGCCATGGCACAGGAGTCTCCAGGGTCTTCCCAGGTGTCTCTCTAGGTGTTAGAGGCTGGGGCTGCAAGCCCCAAACCCTGTCCCCAATCTCTGTCCCCCTCTGCAGGTCTCTCAGGAAACCCTCCTTGTTGCTGCAAAGATGCTCAAGTGGGACCAGCTCAAGCACCTGATGCAGACCCAGAAGACACAGAGAGCTGGGAAGTGCTTGGTGAGGAGGAATTTCCCCCCCCCGCCCAGGTCCCAGGCCCCAGGCAGCACAAGGGATGCCCCCTATGCAGCCGTGCCCCACCTCCAGCCCAGAGCCCACAGCCTGGAGCTGCATCCTTCTCTCCTGCCCTCACACACAAAGCCCCTGAGCACTCTGCTCTGGGCCTCTCTCCCCTTGCACCTTCAGGATGTTGAAGGAGACCCAGCCCACCTGGGCCCTGTGGTGGGACAATGGGGTCTCAGGACCTCCAGATCCCCCTCTACCATCCAGCTGCCTCTGAACCTCAGCCCCACAGGGCTCCTGGCTGGGAGGTGGGAATGGCCTGGAGTGGAAGGGGGATGGTGTGCTGATTGGGAGGAGGGACTGGTCTGACCGTGAAGGGTCTATGCCAGCCCCATGACCTTGTGCTCTCTCCAGCTGGCGCAGGACCGGAGCCGAGTTGAGGACTACGTGAGACAGAGCCTGCCATACTTGAAGAGTGCTCAGGCCAGTTTGCAACAGGAGGCTGTGAGGTTCCTTGGTGAGTCACAGTCCCCACAATCCAGCACCCCCACCCACCCCCTCCTCCAGACCTCCCAGTACTGTCCTTCCCTGGGGTCACCCTGTTGAGGGGTGCAGCCAAACCGGCAGAGCCGGGAGCTGTGCTGCTGGGAGCGCACTGGGGAGCGGGTGGTCTGACGGAGCTCTGTGCCCAGGGCTGGCGGCACCGCGCCTGAGTGACAGAAGTGAGCTGCTGTCTGATGTCTGCGATGGTGAGTAGGGGCAGTGCTGGTGGGACAGAGGATGGAGCTCGGGCAGGGGGCTGCTGCGCCTGGCCCTGCTCTAGGGAAATGCTTCAGGGACAGAGGAACATCTCAGGGCTGTGAGGGGACATTCCTGAGCAGTGGCTTCCAGCTGATCCAGCTTCCAGCTGATCCCTTTGTCCCACCTGCTCCCCCCCACCTCCCCTCCCATTCCCCTTTGATCAGGAAAAGGGGCTGGCATGGCCCGGAGGGGATGCCTGGGGGGAGCGGGGGGTCTCTGCAGATAGGCAGGCTTCAGCTCTGTTCTCTTTCCTTCTGTCACAGACCTCCAGCTTTTGCACCGAGAGTCCGGAGAGCCGGTCGCTTCCCTGGCACTTCAGACCGAGCAGATCCTGAGATCAACCCCAAGGCCACGGTCCAGATTATGGGGGTTCCTGCAGGCACTGTGCTGCTGGCTCAGCAACACCTAGCACAAGCAAAGCTCTCTGCAAGAAAACGTCTCCTTTTTTAATTAAACCTTGAACTAGAATCCCAAGGCCACAGTGTCCTTCACATGGGAACCACCCTGAGTGTGCTGAGCAGACAGCATTGTGTCAGGCCTCCACTGCTGTGTTTTGGGGATATCTCACCCCTCAGCCCACGCTGGCCCCATTATTGTTTAAGAAGTTCATCCCTCTGTTGGGCTTTTCCCCAAAACAAGTCATGTTTGTTCACCTCTCACGGAAGCCTCTGCTTCTTTCTGGGAGGGGCAAAATGTCAGACCCTCCCATCCCCACCCCAAAGGAACCAGGACTGCCTTGAGAAGCTGCCTGAGGCTTTCCAGCAGCCCACAACAGCACACAACTCGTTTGCCTGAGGTGTCCTCAAAACAAAGCCCCAGCCACCCTGCTCAGCTGCAAAACCTGGCATTGAGAGGTGGTCACCTCTTGGCATGCTCTGGGCTTGCACATCCCTGCCTGGGAGCCAAGGGAGAAGCTTGGAAGAGCTGTGCCTCCAGAACACCTCCTCTGGGCTGCTGGGGCTGGATGCCCAGCCCATTTTCCTCGCTAGTGCAACAGCACTGGCCACAGTCCAGCTCCAGCTCTTACCCCAGCCATCCAGGCTGGGACGTGGGATGGGATCCCAACAACCCTGGGGGTGTCACCAGGGTGGGGAACATCTCGGGGCTTTGGGGTGGTGAGTTATGGGGGCGGACAAGGAGTTGTGGACGAGCCAGGAATCTGGGTTGAGCTGGGTTGAGGACCCTGAGGGATGTGGAATGGGGTCCCAGCAGCCCAGGGGAACATCTCAGAGCGCTTTGGGGCTATTGCACACCCTCCAGTCTGCAGGCAGGGACACACCAATCGCTTCTGAACCTAGGGTATCGACCTCTCTATCTGGACACAGATGCCTTGGTGCTCCAAGCCCCTGCTTGGGGAGCATGCAGGATGCTGGTCCTGCTGAACAGCAGCCCCATGCTGAGCAGTGAGGACGCACATGGTGTTTTTCCACGTGTCCCACTCAGTGCCCCATCCTTGTCCATCGTGGAAAGTCCCTCCTTGAAACAACAGAGCCAACCGGCAGCGTCCTTACTGTCCAGGGCGGAGAAGGTCAAGAAAGTTCTCCTCCTGGAAGACCACCAGAGACCCTATAGAAGCCCCTGCACTTCTAACTTAGGGTATAACTTAAAAATAATAATTAAAAAAAGATTTCACAGCAGTGCAAACCTCTGGGACACGACAGCACGATGGAGTGACTTCATTGTAGGAAATGGCGGGGGGGCCTCTGGGATGTGAGGTGTCTGACTGCAAACAAGGCCCAACACCTCTCTCCCACTGCCTCCCCAGGGAAAGCTATTCCAGGAGTTTGGTAAATCTTCAGAGGCTCAGCTGGAGGTAACGCCACCTGCAAAAGCCTGGGAAGTTGGCATTGATATACCCCACAAGGCTTCTGGATGGGTGGGGTCCTGCTATATCTCCCCTTAGGCAGAGCCCAAGGTGGTTCTTTCCAAGACCAGGAGGAGCAGGGGGTGAGAACATGAGGCTCAGCATAAACAGACATGCACTACAAGGTAGCCCGTGTTGGCCTGCTTGGCTGATCCTGACCCACAAGCTCACAGGCTCAACAGAAAACCTAAGACAGAGATCCAGGCTCCAGCATTTCATTAAATTAGTGTCTGCTCTTGTTATTATCTATCACATCCTTGAACCCCTGTTGCTGTGATCTTGATAGAGGAACCACAAGTCAGCTGAGCCATCTGCACGAACCCCTGACACATCAGAGTTTCACTGCAAAGAGACTTTGAGAAAACCTGGAGTGTGACAAACACAAACCTCAAGATGTTTTGCAATGAGAAGGAATCTTCTCCTTCTGATCTTGTGATGTTCTGTACCAGGGGCAGAACCACCCCATTGTCCTGGTTTGGGCTGGGGTGGAATTAATTTCCACCATAACATCCTGTATGGGTCTGTGGTTTGGATTTGTGACCAAACCAGGGCTGGTAACACACTGTTTGGGTATTGCTTAGCAGTGCTTGCACAGCATGAGGGCCTGATTGCTAATTCTGCCTCACCAGCAAGTAGCCTGGGAGAGCAGGAGCTGTTCTGAGGGGACTCTACCACGAGAGCTCACCCACACTGCAACTGCTCAAAGGCATCTTCCATACTCTGTGACTTCATGAGGGAGTGAGCACTGTGTGGCACTGAGCTGTCTGGCAGATAAAATCACAATAGGCACAAATCAAGGCAGGCTCAGGCATGGCTGGTTGAGGAGCAGCCTCAAGGAAAAGGCACTGGGTGTTAGGAGGGATCCCAAAGCAGCCCATGGTGCTGAACAGGAATCTGGCCATGAGCACACTGGGCTGCATGGGGAAGAGCATGGCCACTCAGACAAGGACACTTCTTGTCCATCTTGACTCAGCACTGGTGTGGACATCTCTGGAGCAGTGAGTCCCAGTGTGGGGCTCCCCAGCCTGGAGGAATGTGGAGGACTTCTCACATGGGAAGAGAACCTCTGCTGGGGAAGTCTTAGGGGGAAAAATCCACCTGGACGGTGTCCTGTACAGTCTGCTCTGGATGATCCTGCTCTGGTAGGGGACTTGGACAAGATGATCTCCAGTGGTCCCTTCCAATCCTGATCACTCTGTGATTCCAGGATTCCATGATTGGATGTGGAGAGGCTGAGACCTGAATTTCTTTAGCCTGGAGCAGTGGAGGCTGAGGAATTCACAGGAGTAGCTCCAAGGAGTTTAAATATTGATTTTGTTGATGAAGGCATTCTTTGAGGTATGAAAAAAGAGCATGAGAAAAGAAATCCATCATAAACTACAGATTTGGAGGACACAGTGGATGTGAGGATGAAGAAATGTGACTTTGCCCTCAATGCTGTGGGTCAAAAAGTCAGTTGGAGCAAGTGTGGATGAGCTGGTGGGTTTGTGTTTGTGGGAACAGCTGGCGAGGATGGAGAGACAGCAGTACAGGCAGGGACATCGTGGGGTGGGAACTATGTGGGGAGTAGTGTTGGGTGCCTGCAGCCTACAAGGAAACTGGCACAGGCATGAGGCAGTGTGGGATGGGCTGTGGTGCAGATGGCCAAGGGTGTCAGCCAGGATGAAAGGGCCTGATAGTAACAAGGTCTTTGCCCCCCTGGCTATTGCTGATGGCTCTGCCACAGAGGCCTCAGGGAAGACACATTGTCCTCATGGCCATGGAGCATGGTTGCCGCCTTGCACCCATCCCAAAGGAGGCCACCATGTGTCATACCCCTGTCCTTCCCCTTGTGTTTTCTCCTCACATCCCAAGGAAGAGCCCTGAGACATAGGTGAGGGTCAGAATCTCCCTGCCCAGTTGGCTGGGGGTCAGCACTTGGCATTTCTGCTTCATCAGACCAAGCCAGGGTGTCCTCAGCATCAGAGCTGCCTGTGCTTTGCCTGGGTTTGTCCTCATGGCCTCCAGTTGTCTGCTCTAACGAGCCCCTGGGGAGGCTTTGTCAGGAATGGCTCCCAGTGGGGCCTGTTAGTGCTTCAAGGTACTTTGGGCATTACTCCTGACTTGAATTTCTTGAGAGGTTTCTTCACTCTCCTCTTGGTATCTGAAGTCTGTGGACTCAGAAGAAAAGACACCATGGGGCTCATTAACACCCAGAAAGCCCTTACAAGCATGGCTCTTCAAGTCACTTTCATTAAAAAGTCTCAAAAGTTCTACAACTAATTGGATTTCAGTTAGGTCCTTAGTGATGAAATTTCAAAGGAATTTCCCATGGAGGACCTGTTTTCAGTCTCAGGTATTTTCTGCTATGGCTCAGTTGATAGAAGAAGTGACAGCAGCATTCTGGGATGGATATGGGTCTGCTAAGGAGATCTGGACAGGCAGGAAAAGCAGTCCCTTGAGATCCAGCCCTGCATGCAGAACCTTGCTCTTCCCCAAGACCAGCAGTTCTCTTGCTGACCTCCTGGGACTCCCAACACTTTTCCTGGCATCATCTGTGCTCACAGGCACAGACAGATTTCTCTGACAACAAACAGCAGTTCAACATGATCCAGTTTCATAACCATGAAATGTCTCTCCTCAGCCGCTGCTACGGCCAAGCAGCGTGTGAAGGGGGGCAGCTTTACTGGTGCTCCCAGTGCACAACCTGGGCAGGTTTAGGTGTCTTGCTGGATATTTTGCATTTTTGAAACTTGACGCTGCTGGAGCAAGAAGATGATGTCAGGCACTTGTAAGGACTGTTCCCTTTGACCAGGACAGTCCTGAGCTCCAAGATTACTGGGGCTGCTAATGGGATGTCTGAGTAGGTTTCAGGCCAGGAACAGCTTTAATCACTCGCTCCTTTTGTTTTGGTGCTGTTGGTGGACATTCAGCACATTTGGAGTTGGATGCTGGTAGAGACTGAAAATGACATCAGGCACTATTTAGATCGTTCCCTCAGCTACAAAAGCTCTGAGCCTCAAGGTTACTGGGGCTGCTTTTGGGCATCCTGGGGAGTTTTCAGACTCCCAAGATATTTCAGCCCTCAAACCTTTTGTTGTGGAGCTATTGCTGGACATTTAGCATCTTTGAATGTGGATGCTGGTAAAGCTGGAAAATGATGTCTGGTGTTATAGGACAATTCCCATAGCCAGGAATGCCCTTTGCCCACAGTTTACAAGAGCTGCTTGTTGGCTAACTGGTAAGGTTTCAGCCCAGGAACATCTTTCAGCCTTCACAGATCTATTTGGGAGCTATTGATGTTTAGAATTTTCAAAGGCGGAACCTAGGAGAACCACAAAAATCGTGTGGGGCAATCGTAGGACTGTTCCCCTGGCTAGGAAAGCCCTGATCCCCAAAGATACTGGGGCTACTAGTGGGCTACCCAGGGAGGTTTCTAGAAAAGAAATTTTTTCAGCCCTTGCAACTTTTCTTTGCGACCTACAATAACGGTGGGAGATTCTCCCTGGCCCTCCTTTTGTTATTAATGAATTTATAGAATTAATAACAAAAGGATTTGTTATTAATGAATTTATAAATTAATAACAAAAGGATTACCAGGGAGAATCTCCCACCTTCACTCGATCGGGGGGAACCACTGTGATGGAGGATGAAGAAAAGGCTGATGTACTTTGCCTAAGTCCTTAGTAGTAACACCACTGGTCCCCTGATACTCAAACCCCTGAGTGGAAAGATGGGGATGGGAAGTGGACTGAAGTCACCATCATTCATGGGGAACTGGTTACTGACCTGCTCAGCCGCTTAGATCCATACGAGTTGATGGGTCTGGATGGGAAACACCCCAAGGTACTGAGGGAGCTGGTGGATTTCCTCCCCAAGCCACTTTCCCTTAGTTACCAGCAGTCTTGGCTGACACATGGTGTTTCCACCTGACTGGAAGCTGGCACACGTGACACCCATCTACAAGAAGGGACAGAGGGAGGTCCTGTGGAACTACAGGCCTGTCAGCCTGTCCTCACTCCTGGGGTAGGTGATGGAACAAATCATCTTGAGCACCATCATGCAACACATGCACCATACTCTGGCCATGAGGCCCAGTCAGCATGGGTTTAGGAAAGGCAGATTGTGCTTCAAGCTGCTGATCTCCTTCTATGACAAGGTGACCTGCTTAGTGGATGAGGGGAAGGCTGTGGATGTGATCTACATGGACTTCAGTGAAGCCTTCATCAGTTTCCCCCAGGGCACCCTGCTGAAGCCTCTGTTCATGGATTAGATGGGTATACTCTTTGCTGGGTCAGAAACTGGCTGAAGGCTGGGCCCAAACAGCTGTGGTGAATGGAGTTGGCAGAGGCTTTATGGGGCTCGGTCATGAGCTTTGCTCACCATAACAACAGGCAGGGTTACAGTCCTGGAGCAGAGTGGCTCGAGAGCTCCCTAGAAGTATAGGATATGGGGGTGTTAGCTGAACATGAGCCAGCGCTGTGCCCAGGTGGCCAAGAAGGCCAGCGGCATCCAGGCCTGGATCAGGAATAGTGTGACTGCCAGGAGCAGGGAAGAGATTGTTCCATTATACTCAGCTCTGGTGAGGCCACACCTTGAGTGCTGTGTCCAGTTTTGAGCCCCTTGCTCAAAGAAGGACGTTGAGATGCTGGATTGTGTCCAGAGAATGGCAGAGTAGACAGTGAAAGGTTTGCAGCACAAGTCCTGTGAGGATCAACTGAGGGAACTGGGGCGTTTTAGTCTTCAGGATGCTGAGGGAGACCTTATCACCCTCTACAAGTACTTGCAAGAAGGATATAGAGAGGTTGAGGTTGGCCTCTTATCTCAGATAACAAGCGATAGGATGACAGGGAATGGCTTGAAATTATACTAGGGGAGATTTAGGTTAGACATCAGGAAGAATTTCTTTATGGAAATGGTATTCAGCTAGTGGAACAGGCTGCCCAAAGACATGGTGGAGTAACCATCCCTGGAAGTATTACAAAGGTGTGCAGATGTTGTGCTTGATGACATGGTCTGGAGGTGGACTAGGCAGGGTTACACTGTGGTTGGACTTTGTGAAAGATTCAGTGACTTTATGTTTGTTACACTTCAAGGAAATTCCTGTTCTGTCATGGTGGGAAAGCATTGCCATTTCAGACAAGTAGTCAAGTGATTCAGTTAATGAAAATGTTCTTATAAATATTTAATAAATCTCAGGATAAATTTTAAGAAAGAAAAAATTGTGCACCTTTTCAGGCAGACGTGATGCAAAGAGAGCACAGCCCATAGTTACCCAGCGTGTGGGTCACACTGTATCAGCAATGGGATGACTGTGGACCATCATATCCCAGTTTAAATAAACTAGAGGCAAACAAAGAAACAGGAACTAAAACCCCATACTAAATAGAGACTGGTAAGTGAGAAGCAGAAGAAGATGAGCAGTTCTTTGTTGCTTAGAAACATCCAGTCATCAGTTTCCACACGGCATCCTTCAGCTCCTGGTTCCTCATGCTGTAGATGAGGGGGTTCACTACTGGTGGAAAAACCGAGTACAGAAATGCCGCTACCAGGTCCAGAAATAGGGAGGAAATGGAGGGGGGCTTCAGGTAGGCAAAGAAGGCAGTGCTGACAAACAAGGAGACCACGGCCAGGTGAGGGAGGCAGGTGGAAAAGGCTTTGTGCCGTCCCTGCTGCGAGGGGATCCTCAGCACAGCCCTGAAGATCTGCACATAGGACACCACAATGAACACAAAACACCCAAAAGCTAAACAGACACTGACCACAATGAGTCCAGTTTCCCTAAGGTAGGCATCTGAGCAGGAGAGCTTGAGGATCTGGGGGATTTCACAGAAGAACTGGTCAACTGCATTGCCATGGCAGAGGGGGAGTGAAAATGTGTTGGCTGTGTGCAGCACAGCATGGAGAAACCCACTGCCCCAGGCAGCTGCTGCCATGTGGACACAAGCTCTGCTGCCCAGGAGGGTCCTGTAGTGCAGGGGGTGGCAGATGGCAACGTAGCGGTCATAGGCCATGACAGTCAGAAGAAAGTACTCTGTGGAGAGCAAAAATACAAAGAAAAAGAGTTGAGCCACACATCCTGTGTAGGAAATGGCTCTGGTGTCCCACAAGGAATTGACCATGGATTTGGGAACAGTGGTAGAGATGTAGGCAAGGTCAATAACAGAGAGGTTGAGGAGGAAGAAGTACATGGGGGTGTGGAGGTGGTGGTCACAGGCTATGGTGATGATAATGAGGCCATTGGCCAGGAGAGCAGCCAGGTAGATGCCCAGGAAGAGGCAGAAGTGCAGGAGCTGCAGCTTTCGTGTGTCTGCAAAGGGCAGGAGGAGGAACTGGCTGATGGAGCTGCTGCTGTTGGACATCTGCTGCTGTCAAGTGTGGAGACCTGTCAAATGATAAAAAGGTAGTGGGAAGTTAGGGAACAATTCTTTGAGGGAAACAGTTTCCAATTCACATTAACTCCCTGTATTCAGGAAGACTTTGGTCAGTTCCCTTTTGGGAGGTCTGCTTTGTGCTGGCTTGAGCATGCCACTGCTGGGAGGAGGGTTGGCTGTGGGCTCATGAGAACTCATTCCTGCCTGGCAGCAGTCAGTAAATAGAAGGATGGCCTGATCTCAGAATAAAGCCCCTGTGGATAGCAAAGAGCATTTCATCACTGTCACTGCAATTTCACCAGAGGGCAGAGCAGAGCTTTGGATCTTTGATTTTCTCCTGACTGAGAGCTGAGGAATCCAGTGTCACAGGGCAGAGCTCCAAAGCCCTCCTGCGGTCTCATCCTACCCAAGGAGGATCTCAGCTCCCCGCTCCCAGCCAGGGACACACAGGGCTCAGTGCAGCTGCCCACACACAGGTGAAGAGTGGCATTGCCACGGCCTCTGTGCCGAGATGTCTCCTTCATGGGGCTCCTCTCTGGGGCACAAGAGTCCCTGGGAGAGCGGTGCCATTGTGGGGGGCAGCTGCAGCCCAGCAGGAGCTGCCTGGAAAACCTCAGTCCTAAAGATGGGGGTCCTGAAGTGAGGCTCAGCTCAGTGCCAACCCCACCAATGGACGTGCTCAAAGCCCCAGGTAATGGTGGGACAAAGGCAGCAAGAACAGGAGGGGATACAGCAGGAAATGCTGCAGCAAAAGCTTTAGGGACAGGAACAGACAGACAGGCACACAGGGGTTTCTCCTCACTGCTGGTTGGGCTGCCAAGGAGAAGACTCAGCCTGAAACCCTTTAATTCTGGGTGCAGAGTCTGTGCTGGGTGGCAGAAACCAGGGGGTGGGCGTCGGAAAGTGTCAGGAAGGTCCCAAATCCCCACTGCCAGGGCATTTCTGAGAGCAGCTACTCCCTCCCTGACAGTGTCTCTGCTAACTGCAGCTGTCCCTGCAGATCCTTCTTTTTGCCCATCTCACCTCCTGCTCTGTGCTCACAGACCTCATCCAACCTGTCCTGTGCTCAGCTCTGCTCTGCAGACCCCTCCTGGCATCAGGGCGCTGCCCCAGGGAACCTCTGTGTGTGCAGGGCTCAGGCCAGGCTCCAACATCGTCATGAGAATCAAGTTTTCACTGCATATTCTCAAGGGGAGAAATAAGTTCTCATCTACCACACTCAGCACAGCCCGCAGGAGAGGAAAAGTGAAAGCAAAGACTCTGCCTTTGGAGAAATACTCTCTTTGGCATTTCTCAAGGATCAGCTCTGGCTGGGAGCAAAGCTGACCCAGGCAGCACTTTCTGACAGCAGAAGGACCTTATGTTGCCCTTCCCTGGGTCAGTGCTTCAACCCAGAGGTGCTGTCTATATCCCTGTGGAAAGCCCAGCAGGCAGGCTGAGTGCTGACCCTGGCAGCAGCAGAGTCCCTGCCCCAGCACAAAGACTCCAGGGTCACAAGGTACCTGATCGCAAGGACAGCCCTGGGCACCCCTCAGCCATGCCCAGGAGAAGACAGCTGTCCTATCCTGTCCCTCTGATGGGGCAGAAGAGCATCGCTTCCAGGCAGCACTTTCTTGTCGTATAGAGAATCTATCTTCCTGACAGACCCCACACACTGTCCCATGTCCCAGCTTTAGGAGATCCCTCCAGGAACAGAACCTGCATTGCTCTGCACCCACAGACATACCACGGACATACTCACAGGTAGAGTGCTGAGGATATTTCTCCTCCAGTGAGTTCTCAGCATCTGTCAGCTCTCTCACCCTCTCAGGTCTCCCCTTGATGCCTACAGGCAGTGTCCCCAGCCCTGTGCACTTGCCAGAGGAGCTGCTCTGTGGCAGATCTGTCCCTTATCATTGCTGTAATGTTTCATCAGCTCCCACTGTCCCAGGAGTCCAGCCCAGCTACAGCAGAGGAGGAGGTGAAGGCGTCACGTACTCCTTGGCTCCTCTGAGGTATTCCTGAAGCTCCAGGGAACCAACTTGGAAAGACACTGAAGTCTTCCCTGCCATCTGCTCTCTAGTGTGGGGAGAAATCCTCTGTCCAGCAGAGTCCTTTCTCCTGATCAAACACAAGCTGGGCAGAAGAATCACTTTTTCTTGTCTCCACATGAGGCAGGACCCCCAGACAGGGATAGGAAGGGGACTCTTTCTCTTTGGGGAGGGGATGCAGCTCTGGCACATGGCTGCCTCGATCCAACCAAAGCTGGGATTCCTCTTCCCACAGTTCCAGTGGGCACAAAAGAGGCACCTGCTTCCTGGGAGCTGCTGGTCCCAGCTCTCATGGGAATTAATAGGTGGGGGGAGGCCAAGAAGCTGGTGTTCAAACACCAACACCCAGTGAAACCTGAGGGGCCAGAGGTGCTCCAAGAGACGTGCAGGGAGATCCAAGGTCAAGGAATCACAGAACGTTAGGAGTTGGAAGGGACCTCAAAAGGTCATCTAATCCAACCCCCCTGCCAGAGCAGGATCACCTGGACTAAACCACACAGGAACACATCCAGGTGGGTGTGAATGTCACCAGAGGTGGAGACTCCACAACCTCTCTGGGCAGCCTGTCCCAGGGTTCTGGCACCCTCACAGTGAAAGAGTTTCTCCTTCCATTCACATGGAACTTCCTCTGCTCCAGCTTTTACCCATTGACCTGAATAAGGCCACCCCTCAGTCTCCTCTTCTCCAAGCTAACGAGGCCCAGCTCCCTCAGCTCAGAGGAACTGGCCAGCATTGCCCCTCTGCAGAAAGAGTCCCAGCTCAGAGGAAACTGGGACAGGCTCCTGGAATGGCTGCATGTGAAACGTGGCCAGGCAGGATCCAAGGATTCCCACAGGGAGGCACATGCCAGGGGGTGGCCTGTCACTGGGAAGCTTGCCCCACCTGGCTCTGGGCCTGTGAACAATGCTGCCTGCGGCTAGAGCGGCACCCCATGGAAGAGACCCCCCTCCAGCTGAGAGAGAAAAAGACCCTTTGGGAGGCCTGGCAAAGCGACTCCATTGGAGCCCTTGGGAAGGCGGAGGGGAAACAATAGTATTAGTGGGAGTGGAAATCATTTCTGGCCTAGTCCAAGCCGAGGCATTTCCAGGAGCAGCAGGAGAACATCCAGGGTGGGCCCTGACCAATTGGTTTCGCTTTCTGCCAACCCCCAGTCTGCTCAGTCAGACCAGAGCAGTCATTTCACTGCTGCCAAGGGGCAGGATCATAGAATCATAGAATCATAGAATGGTCTGGGTTGGAAGGGACCCCAAGGATCTTAGAGCTCCAACCCCCCTGCCACAGGCTGGGACACCAACCTCCATGCCTGGAGCTACACAAGGCTGCCCAGGGCCCCATCCAACCTGGCCTTGAACACCTCCAGGGACGGGGAATCCACTACCTCTCTGGGCAGCCTGTTCCAGCACCTCACCACTCTTTCTGTAAAAAATTTCCCCCTAATATCTAATCTAAACCTTCCCTCCTTTAGCTAGTCCATTAAGCCCAAGGAGTGGGGCAAGGAAGGAGGAGTCAGGTGGGGATTGCACACCCCGTGTTACCCCCAAGCTAATGGGATTGTGGGGGAACTAATGGGCTTTTGAAAGGGTTTTTAAAAGCTCACGAGCCACACTGGGCAGAACGTCTCTGGGATGCAGTTCCCCGAGTCAGTGATTGCTGGGGAAGAAAGGGATGTCCCGACTCAGTGCCTTTTGTCTCAACCCCCATCTTTAATCCCCAAACCCCACACTCCCAGCACCCCAGAAAAGCCATTTTCTCTCCTGGTCTGCCAGTCTTGGTAGAAATGCCGACCATTGGGAGCGTTCCCCTCGTACTGGCTGAGCCCCTCAACAAATACACTTGGAAAGCAAAAGATGCCCATGGGAAGGAACACAAAGTCAATACAAGGTGGATTATTCCATCCTTCCAATAACAATCTATGACCAGTTCCTTAATACAAACTGAGTCTGGGTTTTTTCTCTTTTCTTTTCCAGATGGAATCTCTGACACCTGCTTGAAGGAATAGATGAAGCTGTTAATTGGCTGTATAGTTTGGTTAATAACTGCTTTGTTAATATTTATAGGACGTTTAGCAGAGTATCACAAACGTTGTTTTGATTGACCATTCTCACCACCTTTAATATCTGGGGAAACATTTGTGCCCCCCGCTTCAGCCTGGGGTGGCCAAATGGATTTATAACTTTAGGCCAGCAGGTGCCCAACGCTTTTAACCTGACAAATTGTTGGGGATGTGGGAGCCCCTCAGGATTTAAAGACTGGCTATGGACATTGAAACAATATCCCCAAAATGGCTCCTGATGTATCTAAGTGACATAACCATTGGTCATGATTCATTCTATTGGAATGAGGAAACAAATCCATGGAAAATCCCAGTTCCAGAAAAGGGGGAATATTGTCTGAATCGGAATGATGACAATGGAGGGTTTGTGGGTCATAGTGTTTGTGATTGGACCTTCAGGTGTGGAAATCCTTGTATCTTCCCTGGGTGTCCACCCATTAATTGTGCAACTTATAATCACTCTTTTTCTGTCAGAGGTGACATGTTATGCTGTATATTGAGCAACACCACTGATGAGCAAAATTCTTCCCTCAAGGGCTATGTTGTGCATGGGTCAATGAAATTGGTCATAAGAAATGATTTGATAGCTTTTGGTCTAATACAAATCTTATGGGAGTTGAGATACTGAGGGAATCCAACCTTTTGGCTTGTGGCAGAACCTGGTTGGCATAACCGACCAGGAAGTTACCATTCAGTGTAACTTTAGCAGTTGGGTAGGAGCACGGAGAAGCAATCTTTGGATTAATGGAATAATTTCAAATAATCGAATTAAGCATCCTTTGGGTTTAAAAAGCACCATTTATTTTGAAACTCCCTGTAGTTCTGATTTAAGACTCAAAGGGAATGGACCATTTGGCTTTAAATGTCATTACTGGATTGGTGGCCACCATGCTCATCGAAAATGACCAAATATTTGGAGCAGAACATGTTATGTAGGTTATATACACCCCTTCTTTTTGTTGTTGTTGTGTCCAGACCAAAGTGGAAACAGTTTGGGAATTAAGGTCTATGATGAACTCAGTCGGTATGGAGGGTCCCTTGATGTTTCTATAGCAGGTCATTGCAAAGTGTCTGGGTCACACAGGACCAAGAGATGCTGCATTAGGAAAGGATGGAAGTGAACCATGTTATTACAGCATAGACAAACTAGGAGGAAAGAAAGAACAACTTACAAAGCTACTAAACACACACCAGTCCTCATGTGAGTTACATGGCCAGCTCTGAGGATGAGCAGTTTATTACTGCTCAGAAATATCGTGTCCTCACAGCATCCTTGCGCTCCTGGTTCCTCATGCTGTAGATGAAAGGAGTTGACAGCAGGTGGAAACACCCAGTAAAGAAATGCCATTACCAGGTGCAGAAGGCAGGCAAACACATCATTTTGAGGATAGTGCTGTGGTGCAAGAAGTCACTGGGAGGAAGTGTGGATGAGCTGGTGGCTTTGTGTTTGTGGGAACAGCTGGTGAGGACAGAGAGACAGCAGTACAGGCAGGGACATCGTGGGGTGGGAATGAGATTGGAAAGCGTGTTGCATCCTTGCAGCCTAAAGGAAACATGCAGAGGTGTGAGGCAGTGCGGCACGGGCTTTTGTGCAGATGGCCAAGGGTGCCATTCAGGGTACAAGTGCCTGATAGGTCTTTTCCCCCTTGGCTGTGGCTGATTTCCCGGCCACAGAGGCCTCAGGGAAGACACATTGTCCTCATGGCCATGGAGCATGGCTGACTCCTTGCACCCACCCCAGGGGAGGCCACCATGTGTCATACCCCTGTCCTTCCCTTGGTGTCACACTCCCCACATCCCAAGGAAGAGCCCTCAGACACAGGTGAGGGTCAGGATATCCCTGCCCAGGGGCTGGGGGTCAGCACTGGCATTGCTGCTTCATCAGACCAAGCCAGGGTGTCCTCAGCATCAGAGCTGCCTGCACTGTGCCTGTGTTTGTCCTCATGGCCTCCAGTTGTCTGCTCTAACGAGCCCCTGGGGAGGCTTTGTCAGTAATGGCTCCCAGTGGGGCCTGTTAGTGCTTCAAGGTACTTTGGGCATTACTCCTGGCTTGAACTTCTTGAGAAGTTTCTTCAGTGTCCTCTTGGTATCTGAGTTCTGTTGACTCACCAGAGACACCTTGGGGCTCATTAACGTCCAGAAAGCCCTTAAAGGAATGGCTCTTCATGTAATTTTCTTTCTAAAATTAAGTCTTGTATAAGTAATTGGAGAGGTTTTAATTGGGTGATGAAACAGTCACAGTAATTTCACAATGGAGGAGTTTTTCATAGAAAAAAAAAGTGTCTGTCATATTTCAGTCCATGGAAGATGTCTTAGCAGCATTCTACAAGGGATGTTTGTCCAGAGATCTCGTAGAGGGTTCTGGACAGGATGGGAAATCAGTCCCTTGAGATCCAACCCTATCTGGAGAACCTTGCTCTTCCCCAAGACCAGCAGTTCCCTCACTGGCCTCCTGGGACTCCCAACACTCTTCCTCACATCATCTATGTTCACAGGCACAGACAGATTTCTCTGACAATAAACAGCAGTTAAACATGATCCAGTTTAATAACCATAAAATCTCTCTCCTCAGCTGCTGCTACGGCCAAGCAGCGTGTGAAGGGGGTCAGCTTCCAGAGGAGATTCTCCCCCAGAACAGTTTCAATCAGATACATAGAAAGGTCACTTATCAACACACTGAACCACTGACAGAACAGTTCACTAGACTTGTGTTTTCCAACTCTCTGAAGCTCAAAGTTTATCATCATCTGAATGACCAAAGAGCGAGTGGAGGTGGAAACCTTTGAGCAAAGGGAAGTGCACACATCAGGATAGTCTGGAGAAGGTGTCCTTGGGCATGGCCGTATCACCAGGAGAGGTGGAAACACCTCAGTGATGAGGGTGATGAAGAGACAGACTGGGGGTAATGCAGGTTCAGGGGAAGGTGAGTATGACACTTCCTGGAAATTCCCATGTTGTGAAGTGATTCAAGGAGTCAAGTGATTCAGCTGATGAAGATGCTTGTAAAGTGTTTGTAAAAAGAAATTAAAAAAAGAAAAGGAAAACTTTTGGCTGTTTGCAGACAGACATGATGCAAAGAGAGCACAGCTCGTCATTCCGTAGTGTCAGGGTCACACAAGGCCTGGAGATACTGCATGAGGAATGGGATGACTGTGGCCCATGTTACTACAGCTTAGACAAACCAGAACGAACAAGGCCCACGCCTTTTGAAATACCAACAGGGATGGTGACTGCACCACTTCCCTGGGCAGCCTGTTCCAATACTTGACTACCCTTTCAGGATAGAAATTCTTCCTGATGTGAGAAATAAATCTCCCCTGGAGCAATTTGAAACCATTTCCTCTCATCTCAACTCTGTTCACCACAACTCTTTGGGCCCGGCCTTCAGCCAGTTTCTAACCCAGCACAGAGTATACCCATTGAATCCATTAGAGGCCAATTTCTCCAGCAGGATGTCTTGGGAGACAGTGATGAAGGATTTTCTGAAGTCCAGGTAGATCACATCCACAGCCTTCCCCTCATCCACTAAGCAGGTCACCTTGTCATGGAAGGAGATCAGCTTCCTCAAGCACATTCTAAACCCATGCTAACCGGGCCTGATCACCTGAGTGTCCTGCATGTGCTGCATGCTGGTACTCAAGATGATTAGTTCCATCCCCTTCCCCAGCACTGAGGTCAGGCTGACAGGCCTGTAGTTCCCTGGGTCCTCCTTCTGTCCCTTCTTGCAGATGGGTGTCACATGTGCCAGCTTCCAGTCAGGTGGAACCACCCCGGTCAGCCAGGACTGCTGGTAAATAAGGGAAAGTGGCTTGGGGAGCACTTCTGCCAGCTCCCTCAGTGCCCTCGACTGTATCCCATCTGGACTCATTGACTTGTGCAGATCTAAGCAGGGTCTTACTTCCTGTCCCCATCTTTTTACTCCGGGGTCTGGGGATCAGGAAACAACTGGTCTTATTACGAAGGACTGAGGCAAAAAAGGCATGAAGTTCCTCAGCCTTTTCTTCATTCTCCATCTCAGTGGTTCCCCCCGGATCCAATAAAGGTGGGAGATTCTCCCTGTCCCTCATTTTGTTATTAATATATTTATAGAATTTATAACAAAAGGATTACCAGGGAGCATCTCCCACCTTTAATGTAGGTCGCAAACAAAACATGCAAGGGCTGAAAAAGCTTCCTGGCCAGAAACCTCCCAAGGTAGCCCACTAGCAGCCCCAGTAACCATGGGGCTCAGGGCTTTCTTAGCCTAGGAAACTGTGCTAAGAGTGTCTGATGTCATTTTGTGTCTCTTCTACTGTCCTCCTTCAAAAATTCTAATCATGTATCAATAGCTCCCAAATCAATCTGTGAAAGCTGAAAGATATTCCTGGGCTGAAAGCTCCCCAGGTAGTCCACACAAACCCCCAGGAACCTTGGGGGAAAGGTCATTCTTAGCCAAGGGAATGATCCTATAATAGCAGACCATTTTCTGGCTCTCCCAGCATCCACATTCAAAATGTTAAGCATCCAGGAACAGCTCCCAAACAAAAGGTTTGAGAGCTGAAATAATTTGGGACTCCCAAATGTCCCCTGGCAGGGGGATCAGCCCCAGTAACTTCGGGGCTCAGAGCTTCTGTAGCTGAGGGAATGGTCTGCAGAGTGCCTGGTGTCATTTTTGGGCTCTACAAGTATCCAACTTCAAAAATGCCAAACGTCCAGTTAGAGCCCCCAAACAAAATGGGTGAGGGCTGTGTTGCCTTTTGGTAAGGCTTGGCAACCTGGTTCAGGAACAGCAACGGCGCCACACTCTGGCTGCTCGGTCCATCAGCTCACAGACACCAATGTGGTGGACGGCAAATGGCTTTTATAAGGGAGGGGCACGGGGCTTTATACCCCAGGGATCAGATGTCACTTCCATCCGCTTACCTCACTGGCTACCTACTATTGGTTACCTAAGGAGGGGGGGGGGGGGTTCTACCTTTCCGTGCAGCCCTAAATTTTCTGACAGGCCCTATCTACCGACAGAGGTAAGGGTATTGTGTGGTAAAGGGATTGTGAGGTAAAGGGATTGTGAGGTAAGGGGATTGTGAGCTAAAGGGATTTTGAGGTAAGGGGATTGATTGTGGTAGATTGTGTGGTAAGGAGAGTAACTAAAAGATTGTGAGGTAAAGGGATTGAGAGTGAAGGGGATTGTGTGTTAAAAGGATTATGAAGTCACAGAATTTATTGACAGATAGATTGTGAGGTAAGGGGATTCTGAGGAAAGGGGATTGTGAGGTAAGTCGATTGTGAGGTAAAGGATTTGTGAGGTAAGGGGATTGTGAGTTAAGCGGATTGTGAAGCAAGGGGATTGTGAGGGAAAGGGATTATGAGTTAAATGGATTGAGAGGTAAGGGAATTCTGAGGTAAGGGAATTGTGAGGTAAAGAGATTATGAGGTAAAGAGATTGTGAGGTAAAGAGATTGTGAGGTAAGGAGATTGCGAGGTAAAGGGATTGTGAGGTAAGGGCATTGTGAGGTAAAGGTATTGTGAGGTAACAGGATTGTGAGTCTAGGGGATTGTGAGGTAAAGGGTTTTTGAGGTAAAGGGATTGTGAACTATGGGTATTGCGAGGTAAGGAGATTTTGAGGTAAAGGGATTGTGAGGTAAGGGGATTGTGAGGTGTGGCCAGCACCTTGAGAAACAGAGCCTCAAGCACGGCCAGGTTAACAGATAATGGGATGGAGCCTTTAGGCCATGAATCTCGGGGAAACTAAACAAGGTGGCAGCATCGTTGCCGGCCCCCTGCTGGGACAGGCTCCAGGAAAAAGTGTCCTCTATTGTTAAGGTCTATCTGCTGTCTGATGAGGTTTTAGAAGTTCTATTTTCATGATAAGATAGAGATGCTGCTGTGACAGCAAAATGTTGACCAATCAGATGTAGCCCAGGAAGAGGGTATGTTTGAAAGAAAGCAGCCGTCTGCAGAGCATATAAACAGGAATGGTTCTGTGCAATAAACCGACTCTTGCTGCATCAAGCTGTGTCCCGTCTCTCTCCGTCGTGGCAAATTGGTGCCCCGTGTGAGGACTTTGAACCGCACCGAGCTGTGCGGCATGTTAATGTGACTCCCACAGAACGTTGAATGAGCCACTGAAAGGAAGTGGGAAGCCTGGCCAGGAATCATCCCTCTGGAAGAGAGGTGAGCTGTGGGTAATGTGGGGAATCAACTGTCTTCCCCCGAGAGAGACGTATATACGACCTTATGAAAGGTCTTCTTAAAAAGCTCGACATTGATCACATTGATCCAAGTTGGGCCCGTTATTCCGACTCCAAGGGGAGCCCAAGCAGGGACCCCTCTCTCTTGTCGCCAGGATCCCGAACGAGGATATAGAGCGACTGAAATAGGAGAGCGTGAGTTTTGGAATCGGCAAGAGATGGTCATACCGGCTGCCCCAGCCTGGCGCCCCCCGAGACGTGTTCCCTGACACCGGGGTCCTCTGAGACAAGTCAGGTGGTGCTGGGAATTTAAAGGGATCTCGCCGTAAAAAAGTCTCAGGACTGACTGCTCCCCCAATCGAAGACTACGGAGACAAAAGTGTTGCCTCCACGGACAAGGAACCTGTGGACATGGACAAGAAACCAAAGGACAGGGACAAGAATCCTACGGAGATGAACAAGAATCCGCCTTGCCTACCATTGCATCAGGGATCCTTTTTGTCTCAGTACCCACTGCTGACACCCACATCATCCAGCGAACTCAGCGACACGTCGGTGTCTCTTGACGACCCAGAGACTCCAGAGAGACTGCTCGTCGGAGCCTGGGCACGTAAGGTTGCTTCAGAACTGGAAAAAAGTTTCTGTGGGAACGAGTGGGTGGTGGAAAGAGTTAATAGCGGACCCCTGGGATGCGAGCGGAACAGGACCCCAGCGCTCGGCTGGGCCCCAGTGCTCGCAGGCGGGGTCGCGCTGTGGTTCGCGATGGGGTCAGGGCAGAAGTGTCGGCGCAGCTCCGGGAGTCGGAGAACCACCACAGAAGTCGGAGAACCGCCCCCACCCCACCCCATCCACCCATCCATGTGGCATGGATGTGACAAATCGCGTCTTGCAGAGTTCTTTGTCTGATAGGTTGGTTTGCAGCATTCATTTGTATGTGATATCATTACATGGCTGAAATACTGATTGCGGGAAAAAACTTAGACGTTGAAAGTTTGATTGATGAGTGAACTGCATTGGAAAAGCAAGGGGTTCCAGGGAAAATTCAAGGAAGCCAGTGTGAAAATATTTGGATGTTCAAAAGTTGCATGAATTGTTTCATCAATCTGCTAAGGTGCTTTAGCTACAATACCACTTCTTTGTTTACTGAGGCTAAAGGGATTGCACAGTCACCTGGACTGTCAGCAATTCCCCAGTGGCCTTGCCCCTGCCGTGAAACCTTGTGGCACAGGCACACGAGAGGTTTTGGACTGCACAAACACAGGAATCTAGTAAACATCTCCAATGCCATGTACCCCGTGAAATCAGAATGGGCAACAGACCAGGATATATAGCACAAACAATACAAACCTCTTTCCACTTGTGGGACATTACCTGTTACAGGGACACCACACTGGCCTGCAGGTCAGGCCATGGTGGAACGTATGAATCAAACTCTCAAGTGTTTTTGCTTCACAAACAAAAAGGGGGAGAGAAGGACATCTCTCCAGCTGATCGATTAAACAAAGCTCTGTATGTTTTGAATTGTTTATGTCTGCCACAGAACAGCTTGGTAACTCCAATGGTGAAATATGCAGGAGGTTTAAAAGGAGGTTTGAAAAAAAGACTAAACAAAATTAAAAGAAAAAAAATCAATGTCAAGTGTCAGTAAAAAATTAAATTACAGGTCCTGACTTGGGGAAAGGAGATCTGGCTGTGTCATTACAGATGCCATGGATCCAGAAAAAAGCAAGCCTGTGTGAACCAGGTGGAGATCCTGATCCCAGTAACTTATGTCAAGTGTTCCAACTGCAGCCACAATGGACTATGAGTTTTGCTGCGGGACATATTGAACTAACTAACAGTCTTTGAAATATGGATGTATTTGTGGTAAATGAAAATTAGGGAAATGGTGATTTCTGCACAGCCTAAGAACACAGACTGCAATGGGTGGTGCCTGCACGAAAACCTGAGGCTAATGTTACCTGACTCCTGAAACTGTCAAGACACTCAGCTACAGATGTGGATTGTGTAAGACTTTACAGAATCAAGCAGCACTGATTTTTGTTGCTGGCTCACAGACATGGTTGTGAAAATTTTGAAAGGCATGTGCTGCATGAATGTGTCCACTCTCAGTCGATTCCTGCGAGCATTCAGAAATTAATAGATCAAACACAAAAGATACAAGAAAATGGATTCTTTGGACTGGACAATTGGTTTCATGAGTGGGGAATTTCAGGATGGGTATTGTCAATGGTCAAATTTGGATTACATAGTCCCTGACAATATCCTTGAATTTCCTATGAAACAGCAAAGTTATTCCTACTGAGAAGTATTTGGTGATCACATCTTCAAAACACTACGGCCTTGAAGGCAGAGGTACGGACTGCCTTAAACCAAGGAGGAGTTGTAGGAAGGTATTTGGAAGTAAGTGAACATGTCACTATTATCCATAATAAATGGTCAACACAGAAGGTGTGCAGATAACTTTTAGACATAAAAGATAAATTAACAATGCAAACAGTGTGTGTAGCCAATAAGTAGTTTTTAGCTTGCTACATTTTACAGTGTGGTTTTTCGTTTATGGGATGTTTTTTAGATTTAGTTAAATAAGGACTAGGGGTTTTTTGTAGTTATTTTTGCCTTAGTGTTATTTTTGACAAGTGTTGCAAAAGAAAACATCACGCTCAGTGAAGGAGGTTCTTTTTGCTAAACAGGAAGGGGGAGATGTGGCATGCAGCTTGATAAACAAAGGCTCAAGCACTGCCAGGTTAACAGATAATGGGATGGAGCCTTTAGGCCATGAACCTTGGGGAAACTAAACAAGGTGGCAGCATCGTTGCCGGCCCCCTGCTGGGACAGGCTCCAGGAAAAAGTGTCCTCTATTGTTAAGGTCTATCTGCTGTCTGTCCAGGTTTTAGAAGTTCTATTAGCATGATAACAGAGAGATGCTGCTGTGACAGCAAAACATTGACCAATCAGATGTAGCCCAGGAACAGGGTATGTTTGAAAGAAAGCAGCCGTCTGCAGAGCATATAAACAGGAATGGTTCTTTGCAATAAACCGACTCTTGCTGCATCAAGCTGTGTCCTGTCTCTCTCCGTCGCGGCACTTTCCGGATGTTAATGAGCCTCATGGTGTCTCTGGTGAGTCCAGAGACGTCAGCTACAAAGAGGAGAGTGAAGAAACCTCTCAAGAAGTCCACGTCAGGAGTAATGCCCAAAGTACCTTGAAGCACTAACAGACCCCACTGGGAGCCATTACTGACAAAGCCTCCCCATGGGCTCGTTAGAGCAGACAACTGGAGGCCATGAGGACAAACCCAGGCAAAGCACAGGCAGCTCTGATGCTGAGGACACCCTGGCTTGGTCTGATGAAGCAGCAATGCCAAGTGCTGACCCCCAGCCCCTGGGCAGGGAGATCCTGACCCTCACCTGTTTCTCAGGGCTCTTCCTTTGGATTTGGGGAGGTAACACAAGTGGAAGGTCAGGACTGTGACACATGGTGGCCTCCCCTGGGGTGAGTGCAAGGAGTCAACCATGCTCCATGGCCACAAGGACAATGTGTCTTCCCTGAGGCTTCTGTGTCAGGACATCAGCAAGAGCCAAGGGGGAAAAGACCTATCAGGCCCTTTCACCCTGGCTGGCACCCTTAGCCTTCTGCACCACAGCCCATGCCACACTGCCTCACACCTCTGCATGTTTCCTTGTAGGCTGCAGGGATGCAACACGTTTTCCAACCTCATTCCCACCCCATGATGACCCTGCCTGTACTGCTGTCTCTTCATCCTAGACAGCTGTTCCCACAAACACAAAGCTACCAGCTCAGCCACATGTCCTCCCAGTGACTTCTTGCATCACAGCACTATCCTCAAAATGATGTGTTTGCCTACCTTCTGCATCTGGTAATGGCATTTCTGTACCCAGTGTTTCCACCAGCTGTCAACCCCTTTCATGTACAGCATGAGGAACACGGAGCTCAAGTATTCCATGTGTCAACTGAGCACTGGATATTTCTAAATAGCAATAAACTGCTCATCCTCTTCTGCACAGAGCTGGCCATGTAACTCACGTGAGAACCCGTGTGTATTTAGTAGCATTTTTAGTTGTTGTTTTTTTCCTCTTAGTTTGTCTAGGCTGTAATAACATGGTTCACTTCCATCCTTTCCTAATCCAGCATCTCTTGGTCCTGTGTGACCCAGACACTTTGCAATGACCTGCTATAGGAACATCAAGGGACCCTCGATACCAACTGGGGTCGTCATAGACCTTAATTCCCAAACTGTTTCCACTTTGGTCTGGACACAACAACAACAAAAAGAAGGGGTGTATATAACCTACATAACATGTTCTGCTCCAATTATTTGGTCATTTTCAATAAGCATGGTGGCCACCAATCCAGTAATGACCTTTTAAAGACAAATGGTCCATTCCCTTTGAAACTTAAATCAGAACTACAGGGAGTTTCAAAATAAATGGTGTTTTTTAAACCCAAAGGATGCTTAATTCTATTATTTGATTTTATTCCATTAATCCAAAGATTGCATCTCCATGCTCCTACCCAATTGCTATAGTTACACTGAATGGTGAATTCCTGGCTGGTTATGCCAACTGGGTTTTGCCACAAGCCAAAGGGTTGGTTTCCCTCAATATCTCAACTCCCATAAGATTCCTATTAGACCAAAAGCTATCAAAGCATTTCTTATGACCAATTTCATTGACCCATGCCCAATTTAGCCATGGAGGGATGAGTTTTGCTCATCAGTGGTGTTGCTCAACATGCACCATAACATGTCACCTTTGACAGGAAAAGAGTGATTATAAGTTGCACAATTAATGGGTCGACACCCAGGGAAGATACAAGGATTTCCACACCTGAAGGTCCAATCACACACACTACGACCCACAAACCCTCCATTGTTGTCATTCCGATTCAGACAATATTCCCCCTTTTCTGGAACTGGGGTTTTCCATGGATTTGTTTCCTCATTCCAATAGAATGAATCATGACCAATGGTTATGTCACTTAGATACATCAGGAGCTATTTTGGGGATATTGTTTCAATGTCCATGGCCAGACTTTAAATCCTGAAGGGCTCCCACATCCCCAACAATTTGTCAGGTTAAAAGTGTTGGCCACCTGCTGGCCTAAAGTTATAAATCCATTTTGCCACCCCAGGCTGAAGCGGGGGGCACAAATGTTTCCGCAAATATTAAAGGTGGTGAGAATGGTCAATCAAAATAATGTTTGTGACAGTCTGCTAAACGTCCTATAAATATTAACAAAGCAGTTATTAACTAAACTATACAGCCAATTAACAGCTTCATCTATTCCTTCAAGCAGGTGTCAGATTCCATCTGGAAAAGAAAAGAAAAAAAAAACAGACTCAGTTTCTATTAAGGAACTGGTATCTCCAGGTCTTGGGTGACCCTTTACATATCACTGACCATGGAACTCACCGTATAACCAGTCTTTATTTTGTACCTTCGCTAGTTGTGGTTGCTTTTGTTCCAGTTTGGTTGTGCTATAATCACAGTGTCCACGTTCATCCCATTCCTGCTGTAGTCTTGTGTGACCCTGACACTGCATGTTGACTACAGTTTACTAGCACATGACTGGAATGGCCATGCTTTCCATCCAGGGCAGGATGTGAATTTCTAGCATTGGTACAGATGATAGCAGAATAAATACCTTCCCCTGTACCTGCATTACTGCCAACCTGTCCCTTTCATCTTCCCCATCACTCAGGTGTTTCCACCTCTCCTGATGATACGACCATGCGTAAGGACACCTTATGAGCAAGCTGGCTGGATGTGTGCACTTCACTTTTCTCAACAGGTTTCCACCTCCGCTCAGCTCTCTGGTTTATACTTTGAGCTTCAGAGATTTGGAAAACGTCCCATCTATCACAGAATCGCAGAATCACAAGGTTGGAAGAGACCTTTGAAGATCATCAAGTCCAACCATTCTCATCCTAATATAAACCAGATCCCTAAGTACCTCATCTACCTTTTTTTGAACACATCCAGGGATGGTGACTCACCCCCTCCCTGGGCAACCTGTTCCAATATCCAATCTGACCCTACCCTGGCACAGCTTCATGACATTTCCCCTTGTTCTATGTTCTGTCACCTGGCTGAAGAGACCATCGCCCACCTCTCTACAACCTCCCTTCAGGGAGTTGTATGTGGTGATAAGGTCTCCCCTCAGCCTCCTCTTCTCCAGGCTGAACACCCCCAGCTCCCTCAGCTGTTCCTCATAGGATTTGCCCTCCAGCCCCTTCCCCAGCCTGGTTGCCCTTCTCTGCACTTGCTCAAGGACCTCAGTGTCCTTTTTATGGTGAGGAGCCCAGAACTGCACACAGTACTCAAGGTGTGGCCTCACCAATGCCGAGCACAGGGGCACAATCACCTCCCCAGACCTACTGGCCACACTGGTTTTGATACAAGCCAGGATGCCACTGGCCTTCTTGGCTGCCCAGGCACACTGCTGGCTCATATTCAGCCTGGTGTCAGCCAACACCCCCAGGTCCCTCTCTTCCTGACAGCTCTCCAGCCAGTCTCCCACAGCCTGTAGCGTTGCATAGGGTTGTTCTGTCCCATGTGCAGCCCTCTACTCTTGGCCATGTTAAACTTCATCCCACTGGTCTCAGCCCATTGGTCCAGCCTGTTCAGATCCCTCTAAAGAGCCTCCCTACCCTCAGGCAGATCAACACTTCCTCCCAGATTAGTGTCATCTGCAAACTCACTGAGGGAGCATTGAATCCCTTCATCCAGGTCATTGATAAAGATGTTGAACAAGACTGGACCCAGGACTGAGCCCTGGGGGACACCACTCGTGACCAGCTTCCAGCTGGATTTGGTTCCATTCACCCTTTGGGCCCGGCCATCCAGCCACTTTTTAACCCAGCTGAGGGTCCACCTGTCCAGGCCAGTGGCAGCCAGTTTCTCAGTCAGAATGCTGTGAGAAACCCTGTCAAAGGCTTTACTGAAGTCCAGGTAGACACATCCACAGCCTTCCCCTTGTCCATTCAGCGGATCACCTTGTCATAGAAGGTGATCAGGTTATTTTGACAGGATCTACCTTTTGTAAACCCATGTTGACTGGGCCTGATCCCCTGGCCATCACGCATGAGCTGCATGACAGCTCCCAAGATGACCCTCTTCATGATCTTCCCTGGGACTGAGGTCAGACTGACAGGCCTGTAGATCCCTGGATCCTCCCCTCGACCCTTCTTGTCTATGGGTGTAACATGTGCCAGCCCCCAGTTGAGTAGAACTTCCCCAGTCTGTGGGATTGCTGATAGATGATGGAAAGGGGTTTGGCAAGCACAGCTGCCAGCTCTTCTGCCAGATCTTCTATTCCTGGTCTTATTTTGGCTGGAATGGAATTAATTTTCATATCGGTGTCACTATAGTTCTGTGGTTTGGATTTATAAGCAAAAAAACTCTATATTAATGTGCCACTTCCTTGCTGAGCAGGGCTTGCACAGCATCAAGGCCTTTTTTTTCTAATTCTGATCCAGAAATGAGTCAACTCGGAGTGTACAAGTACATGGAAAGGGACAGAACAGGCCCAGCTGACCATAACTGACCAGCGAGATCATCCATACTGTACGACTGCAGGAGTGAGCCCAACATTGTGTTTCACTTGTTGTCTACAAAGGTGGCCTGGTTTCTTTCTAGCAGCGGGTGGAATGCTGTGTTTGGGAGTTCAGGTGACAACAGTGCTGATAACACAGGGATGGTTTCGTTGTGTGCAACAAGTCAAGGACTTTTCAGCTTTTCATGCTGCCCTGCTAATGAGAAGGTGGGGAGCACCCAGGGAGCTGGGAAGCAACACAGCCAGGACAGGTGACCCAACATGGTCAAAGTGAGTCTTCCATGTCAATAACCATTGGTGCTGATTGTGGTTCCTGCATCCGTCTCACAGTGAGTTCAGGAAGACAGGTAGCAGCACAATAGCCAAGGGTTATCTATGCTAATGTGCCCACCAAACACTGGTCAGTGTCCACTGGCATACACGTGTGGTATGTAAATATGACTATGAGCCAATCATCTTACTCCATAAATAGTGAGCAGTCCAAGAGCCCTTTGAGCTCTCCTGAGACAACAGTGGGCTGCACGTCAGGATCTCCCCTTGAAAGGGACGTCTCTCAAGGTGACTCCTCGAGGTCAAGAGAATCCTTGCTGCGACAGATCCGCAACAGATCCTGGGTAAGTGAGCTGGGAATAAGTGCACTAACATTTGTGATCTTGGCTAAGAAATAGACAGGATTGATTGTATATATAATCCTTTAGACATAAACCGTTGACCAAGTCTGGCACTGAGACTGAATCCAGCCGCACCTGGGCTCCTCTCTGAGCAGGAGTTTAGAAAGCAAGGGGATTCTTTCTGAACCTCATGACTCAACGGGAGGGTCTCGCTGATAGATTCATCTGACCCTGTTCTCTGTGCACTAACTAATCACGATTACCTTACCATCGAATCTTAATTACTCTCGCGTTTATTACCAAACACTGTTACACCCTTTTGTTTTATATCCATAAACATCTTATTGCCTCTCCCTTAAGAGTGAAGTGTATCCCTCTGATCTATCCCATCTGCGACAGACGTGCAGCCCAGAGCCGTCCCAAAAACTGGACCATCCCTAAAACTGCACATCCTGGAGCTGCCTCCTCCGACCAGCCCCTGCTTTTAGGCTGAGCATGACAGAATGGGTATGGAATACCCCCTTTGGCCAGTTCGGGTCACCTGTCCTGGCTGCATCCCAGCCTTTCCCATTAGTAGGGAAATGCGAACAACTGAAAAGTCCTTGATTACTTGGTAACAACTGGAAACATCAGGGTGCTCTCAGCACTTCTCTCATCCTAATTCCTAAACACAGCATTCTATCCACTATAAGAAAAGAAATTAACTCCATCCTAGCTGAAAGCAGGACACTTAGGTATGCAATGGATCAAACCTGCGCTAATAAGGTTTAATTTAATGAAGAATAAATGTTTAAAGGTGAAAAGAAACACAAAGCCAGCCGGGTCCCCCACTTAGGCTGCAGAACGAGCCCTGAGAGGTCTGAGGATGGAGTACTTCAAGCATGTGAAGAGTAGCCTCTTAGATTTTGTAGATGCTTGTGAGGTCAGTGGAAACTGAATATCTCAACAATGTGTCCTTGGCCAATAGGGGAATACGTGCTTGTGAGGTCATACTGACAGATCTGGAGCAGGCTGCGGACAGTGGAGGTTGTTGTGAGGTCACTGATTCGAGAACAGCTGACAGGACAAGAGAAGGCAGATGGTCTGTGTTGTGATGTCAGTGGTTCCCAGGTAGCTGATAGGTCAGACAAAGCCCAAAACTGGTGTAGAGAGTATCATTACTCCCTGAATAGTTGATAGGAAGGGAAAAGACCAATAGGCTGTGTGGGTTCTGAGGAAATATCTCTAGCCTGAGTCTAGGACCAGGGTTATGGACAGTATAAGTCCTTCTGAGGCTACTGGTGGCTGGATGTATGATTGGCCAGGAACTGACAGACATCTTAGGAATGTCCTTGTGATGTCAGTGGTGCCAAAATACCTGACAAGCCAGGAATGGGGACATGTCAGTGGTAGATGCTGTGAGATCACCTTTGCCTGAGTGGTGGACAGGCCAGGAGTGTGCACCTTACTTGTGCATGACATTGTGGTTTCATTGGTGCTGGATTAGCTTTGATGCTGAGAGAGGCATATGGCTTGTGTGGGTGTGGTGGTTTAGCCCTGGCTGGAGGCCAGACACCCACCAAAGTCGGTCTAGCCCTCCCCTTTTTATTTGGACGGGGAGAAAATAGATATCAAGAGACTTAGGAGTGAAGACAAGGACAGGGAGAGATCATCCTGTAATGAACAACATGGGCAAAACAGACTCAACAGAGGGAAGGACAGAAAACTCTCTAGTTTCTTACACTGCACTGCACACCCAGTGACACCAGAGTTGGATAATGAGAAGCATGACCAGATCTTAAAACAATGGGACCAGATCTTAAAGCACCTTCCCCCCACCCCTCCCTTCTTGCAGACTTCAGTGTAGTCAGGATTTTGCTCCCTTCTTCCCCCCCATTGTGGCACGGGAGGGGCAGGAACTGGGAGATGGGGGCTTTGGTCAGTCCCTTGCAAGTTGGTTTCCTTCTTGGCCAGTGGGGGTTCATTCATTCCTCACACCCTCCCCCTGCTGCACCGTGGGGTCCCACCCAGGGCAGACAGTCCTCCACGACCTTCTCCAACGTGAGTCCTTTCCCACAGGGCTTCAGCTCTTCCCCAGCTGCCCCACCGTGGGTCACTGCTATGGGTGCAGTCATCAGTCACAGTGTCTCTCAGTCCCAGTCCCCCATGGGGTCACCAGCCTCCCCCAGCAAACCTGCTCTGGCACAAATCTCTCCCTTGCTCATCTCTGTGTCTCTGTCTCTCTCCACGGGCTGCCAGTGCTGGCAGGGGCTGGCTCCAACGTGGGTCACAGCATCTCCTGTGTGTCTGCACCTGCTCCATCCAGCGTGGGGCCTCTCCACGGGCTGCAGGTGGGGTCTGGGCTTTTTCCCTGGGCTGCGGTGGGACACCCGCTCCACCATGGGTTTCTCCCCAGGCTGCAGGGGCATCTTTCACTCTGGCACATTGGGCGCATCCTCCCCCCTCTTCCCGGCCTTGGTGTCTGCACAGCTCGTTCCGTCTTCTCACTCCCTTCTCTGGTGGAAAAAGGCAGCTGCTTGTGTTCATGTTTTCCTAAATGTGATTCCCAGAGGCGCTGTGACCATCACTGATGGGCTTGGCCTTGGTCAGCAGGGACTCTGCCCTTGAATCAACCAATGTTTGCTCTGCAGGGCCTGCAGAGAACTTCTAGCTGCTTCTTGCAGGAGCCATCTCTGCAGCCCCCATCCTCTCCCAGCACCCGGCTACACCAGACTGCAACAATAACTGACCTTTCTATGTATCTGAATAAAACTGTTCTGGGAGAGAATCTCCTCTGAAAGCTGACCCCCTTCACACGCTGCTTGGCCGTAGCAGGCAGCTGAGGAGAGAGATTTCATGGTTATTAAACTGTGTCATGTTGAACTGCTGCTTGTGGTCAGAGAAATCTGTCTGTGCCTGTGAGCACAGATGATGCCAGGAAAAGTGTTGGGAGTCTCAGGAGGCCAGTGAGGGAACTGCTGGGCTTGGGGCAGAGCAAGGCTCTCCGTGCAGGGATGGATCTCAAGAGACTGCTTTTCCTGCCTGTCCAGATCTCCTTAGCAGACCCATATCCATCCCAGAATGCTGCTGTCACTTCTTCTATCAACTGAGCCATGGCAGAAAATACCTGTGACTGGAAAAAGTCCTCCATGGGAAATTCCTTTGAAACCTGTATCACTAAGGACACAACTAAAATCCAAGTAGTTGTAGGAGTTTTGAGTTCTTTAATGAAAATGACTTGAAGAGCCATGCTTGTAAGGGCTTTCTGGATGTTAACGAGCCCCATGGTGTCTTTTCTTCTGAATCCCCAGACCTCAGATACCAAGAGAAGAGTGAAGAAAACTCTCAAGAAGTCCAAGTCAGGAGTAATGCCCAAAGTACCTTGAAGCACTAACAGGCCCCACTGGGAGCCATTCCTGACAAAGCCTCCCCAGGGGCTCGTTAGAGCAGACAACTGGAGGCCATGAGGACAAACCCAGGCAAAGCACAGGCAGCTCTGATGCTGAGGACACCCTGGCTTGGTCTGATGAAGCAGCAATGCCAAGTGCTGACCCCCAGCCCCTGGGCAGGGACATCCTGAGAATGTCAGAGATGAGATCATGGAACAATCCCCATGAGGTCTAAGACACCAGGAGGGAGTCTAGAAAAACTGGTCTTCTCTTGATGACCTGGGCCAGGCTTCAGGGATGGAGGGAGCTCATGGCATCCCAGCAGCGCTGCAGAGAGACAGCTCTGCCCAGGAGCAGCTCCTCTGCCAAGCACACAGCACTGGGGACACTGCCTGTAGGCAAGAAGGGGAGACCTGTGAGGCTGAGAGAGCTGATGGATGCTGAGAGCTCACTGGAGGAGAAATCTGCACAGCCTCTGCCTGGTATGTCTGTGGGTGCAGGGCAATGCAGGTTCTGTTCCTGGAGGGATCTCCTAAAGCTGGGACATGGGACAGTGTGTGGGGTCTGTCAGGAGGACAGATTCTCTATAGGACAAGAAAGTGCTGCCTGGAAGGGATGCCCTTCTGCCCCATCAGGGAGACAGGGCAGGACAGCTGTCTTCTCCTGGGCATGGCTGCATTCGCACTCTGGAAAGAAGCGGTGGATGTAAAGTCTGACGCATGGAAATATGGTGCAGGGTCCTTGTCCCAGGGAGGAGAAACCTCCGAGTGCCTGTCCTTCCAGCCTTCTGGGGAATGTTTCTTGCTGTTTCCCCTCCTGTTCTTGTTGCCTTTCTCCCACCATTTCCTGGGGCTCTGGGCAAATCCATTGGTGGGGTTGGCGCTGAGCTGACCCTCACTTCAGGACCCCCATCTGTAGGACTGAGGACTTCACAGGGGCTCCAGCTGGGCTGTAGTTGCCTCCCACAATGGCACCGCTCTCCCAGGGACTCTTGTGCCCCAGAGAGGAGCCCCATGCAGAAGACAATGCCACTCATTGCCTCTATGTGGGCTGGTGTAATTAGCCCTGTGTGTCCCTAGATGGAATTTGGGATGTGACATCCTCCTTGGGTAGGATGAGACCACACAAGGGCTTTGGAGCTCTGCCCTGCGAGACTGGATTCCTCAGCTCTCTGTGGGGTCCATTTTCTTCTACAGGGAACAGCAGGGTGTTATCAGAGAGCGTCCAGCACAGGGATGCTGAGAGCAGGGCTGATGGACAGAGCAGCTCTCCCCACTCTGCACTCAGGGGAAGGTTTCACTGGCACTGCAGCAGCAAAGCCAGGGAGAGCCCACCTCTCTTAGCAGTGAGCACAGAGCAGATATCTCTAAAAGGGACCTGCCAAAACTCTTCCTGTATACAGAGTCAATCTCAGTGTATTCCCTAAGAATTGGAACAGTTTTTCCTCAAAGTCACGTTCCCTAAATTCTCACTGCCTTTTCATCCTCTGACAGGACTCCACCCTTGACAGCAGCAGATGTCCAACAGCAGCTCCATCAGCCAGTTCCTCCTCCTGCCCTTTGCAGACACATGGGAGCTGCAGCTCCTGCACTTCTGTCTCTTCCTGGGCATCTACCTGGCTGCTCTCCTGGGCAATGGCCTCATCATCATCACCACAGCCTGTGACCACCACCTCCACACCCCCATGTACTTCTTCCTCCTCAACCTCGCTGTTACTGACCTTGGCTGCATCTCTACCACAATCCCAAACTCTTTGACCAATTTCCTTTGGGGCACCAGGGCCATTTCCTACAAAGGATGTGGGGCTCAAATACTTTTCTTTGTATTTTTCATCATCACAGAGCTCTGTCTTCTCACTGTCATGGCCTATGACCGCTACGTTGCCATCTGCCACCCCCTGCACTACGGGACCCTCCTGGGCAGCAGAGCTTGTGTCCACATGGCAGCAGCTGCCTGGGGCAGTGGGTTTCTCAAAGCTGTGCTACACACAGACATTACATTTTCCCTTCCCCTCTGCCATGGCAATGCCCTTGACCAGTTCTTCTGTGAAATCCCCCAGATCCTCAAGCTCTCCTGCTCAGATGCCTACCTCAGGGAGATTGGAGTCATTGTTGTTGGTATCTGTTTAGATTTCGAGTGTTTTGTGTTCATTGTGGTATCCTATGTGCAGATCTTCAGGGCTGTGCTGAGGATCCCCTCGCAGCAGGGACGGCACAAAGCCTTTTCCACCTGCCTCCCTCACCTGGCTGTGGTCTCCCTTTTTATTAGCACTGGCATGTTTGCCTACCTGAAGCCTCCCTCCATCTCCTCCCTATTTCTGGACCTGGTATTTTCATTTCTTTACTCGGTGCTTCCACCCGCAGTAAACCCCCTCATCTACAGCATGAGGAACCAGGACCTTAAGGATGCCATGTGGAAACTGATGACAGGATGTTTCTAATCAGCAATAAACTTCTTATCTTCCGCATAGCGTTAGCCATGTGACTCATGTTAGGTCCTGTTTCTAGTTACAGACTGGGTATTTAATGGGATGTACTTTCATGTCATTCTTAGTGTAGCATCTCTTGGTCTTCTGTGACCCAGACAGTTTTTAACGATGAGCTGTGCTCTCTTTACATCATATCTGCCTGCAAAGGTCCAAAATTTTTCTTTTTTTCTTTTTTTTTCCTTGCATTTACTTGCAATTTACAGTCTTCATCAGCTGAATCACTTGACTCACTGGGAATTTTCAGGAAGTGTACCGATGGTATCAGAATAAATACTTACTTTCACTGTACCTACATTACTTCTAGTCTGTCTGTTTCGTGTCCAGATCTCTTTAGGATACCAATATCCGTCGCAGAATGCTGGTGTTACTTCTTCTATCAACTGAGCCATGACAGGAAATACCCATGGCTGGGTATTGTGAAATTCCTTTGAAATCTTCATCGCTAAGTACCTAAATAAATCCAAGTAGTTGTAGATGTCTTGGGTTTTTTCATGAAAATGACTTGAAGAGCCATGCTTGTAAGGGCATTCTGCTGTTAGTGAGCCCCATGGTGTGTTTTCTACTGAGTCCAAGATCTCAGACACCAAGAGTAGAATGAAGAAACCTCTCAAGAATTTAAGTCAGCACTAATGCCGAAGCACCTTGGTGCATTTATGGGCCCTACTGGGAGCCATTGCTGACAAAGCCTCACCATGGGCTCATTAGAGCAGAGAACTGGAGGCCATGAGGACAAACACAGGCAAAGCACAGGCAGCTCTGATGCTGACGACACCCTGGCTTAGTCTGATGATGTAGAAATGCCAAGCGCTGACCCCCAGCCCCTGGCACTCATCTGTGTCATCTTCTTTGGGTCTGTGACACCTAGGGAAGGTCAGGGTAGGACACCTGTGGCCTCCCCTGCAGTCAGTGCAATGAGGCAAGGATGCTCCATGGCCGTGAGGACAATGTACCTCCCCTGAGACTTTTGTGTCAGGGACATCAGCCATAGCCAAAGAGACAAAGATCAAACAGGCCCTTTCACTGTGGCTGCACTTGGAACACTTGACTTCAGTTACTGGGATCAGGATCTCCTAGTTCAGGCAGGCTTGCTTTCTTCTGGATCCTTGGCTTTATCCACTTGGCTGGTACCCACTTGATTCCTGTATCTGTAATGACACAGGCAGATCTCTTTCCCCAAGTTAGTACCTGTAGCTTTATTTCTTCCTCACACCTGACACTGACTTTCTTTAATCCCTTCCAAACCTCCTTTTAAACCTACTGCAAGTGGAGATACCAAACTGTCCTCTGGCAGACTTAAATCATCCAAAACATGCCGAGCTTTGTTTAACGAATCAGCTGGAGACATGTCCTTCTCTCCCCCCTTTTGTTTGTGAAGCAAACACTTGAGAGTTTGATTCATACATTTCACCATGGCCTGGCCTGTGGGTGAATGTGGTGTCCCTGTGACATGGGTAATATCCCGTAACTGGAAGAAGGTTTGTGTTGCCTGTGCTCTATATCCTGGGCAGTTGTTGGCTTTGATTTCACGGGGTACCCCAAGTGCTGCTATGGAAGAGCGCACATGGCATTGGACATGTTTACTAGATCCCCCTTTGTGCAGTAGCCCCACACTGCCAGAGAAAAGGGATCTAGACAAACATGGACATACTTTTGCCCACCATATTCTGGGAGGTGTGTAACGTCCATTTACCAGACTTCTAATGGGCCTGTGCCACAAGGACTGATGCCAGGGGCAAGGCCACTGGTGAACTGCTGACAGTCCAGGCACGACTGTACAAGCCCTTTAGCCTCAGCAACCAACAGGTGGTGGTGTGGTTGAAGCACCTTGGCAGATTGATGAAAGGATTCATGTGATCTCCGAGCCTGTGCACAGCGCTCTGCTGAGGGAGCAGCCCACGCTGGTGCTCCCAGCCTGTCTGCTCTCTGATTGCCTTCTGCCAGACCCTGAGTTAGTCCCGTGTGGCTGTGAATGTGGGTAATAAAGTACTGATGCTTTCGGTTAGACAGGAAGAGCCAGAATTCCTTCACCAACCTGTACAATCTCTGGTCTGAAACCCCTTTCAATAGTGCCCATTCCATTCGGGTCACTATTCCCACAGTAAATCACAGACTAGATGAACCGGTTCGGCTTTCCACTTGTCAAACACTTTTACAACTGCCTGCAACTCCAACTGCTGAGCTGAGGCTTGGGCTCCTTTTAATATAAAATCCTGCCATTTCCCATTCTCTTGCCATGTCATTGCAGCCTTCTGAGTTCTACCTCCCACATCAGTAAATACTGTAATACCCCGAACAGGATGCCCAGACAACAAGGGCTTTTCTTCTATTTGGCAGTTATGTACTACTGTAAAGATTCTATGTGGTGGGTAATGCACTTTCACTTTCCCTGCATAGTCTAATAAAGCTATTTGCAGGGCAGTGCTGTTCCCCAAGGCCCAAGTTAAATACTCTGAAATGCAGGTTCTGGTTTTGGCTGCATTGGCAAGAACGCCCATTCTAACAACCTTAAGGGGTCTTTGTCATTAGTCCACTGCATTATAATAGCAAGCACATGCTCTGTTTGATTAAGGACTGTGACTCCTCTGTCCCAGTCAGAATTCCATCAATGGGTATATGTAGTTTTGATTTTGTTACTAATAATTTCCAGGGCCTTTTTAGCTTCTTCTGACAGGATTCTGGGTGCTCCTGCACCATCTCCTCCCTTTAGCAATGCCACTAAAGATTTCAATTCCCTATTTGTAATGCCACACAATAGTCTAACCCAGTTAATACCTTCGAGCAGCTTTTGAACATCATTGAACGTGCTGATCTCAGCTCAGATCTCAATCTTTTGGGGTGTTACAGTACTTTTATCAAGCTGCCACCCCAGATATTTACACACTGACTTCTTTTGAATTTTCTCTGGAGCAGTCTGTAAACCCCTTGCTTTTCAAATGCACTGTTAACTCATGAATCAAACTTTCAAAGTTCAAGTTTTTTCCCACAATCAGTATATCATCCATGTCATGATAAAAGATTAGATCAAGATGCACTTTTCATACTGGAGCAAGTGCCCAAGCTACATAAGTCTGGCACATAGCTGGTGACTTTTTCATGCCTTGGGGGAGCACTACCCAAAGATATCTTTCCATGGGTTCATTTTTTTTTTATAGTAGGGACTGAAAAAGCAATTTTTTCATAATCATCAGGGTGTAAAGGAATAGTGAAAAAACAATCTTTTAAATCAATTATTAAAACGTCCCAATTTTTAGGTATCATGTTTGAAGATGGCAGACCGGGTTGCAAAGCTCCCCTATCTTCTATTACTTCATTGACTTTTCAACACGCGCCATCTACCGTCCTTTTTGGGAATGGCAAAAATAGGCAAGTTCCACGGACTTCTGGAAGGCTGGATATGTCACTTAGTCAGTTGCTCCTGTATTAAATCCTGTGGGTGGGCAAGCTTTTCTTGAGTAAGTGGCCATTGATCGACCCAAATGACGGTTTCTGTTTTCCAGGTTAGTTTTAAAGGGGGTTGCCCACTTTCAATGGCTGCCATCAAAAATCCTTTTGCTTAGTAACCAGCCTTGCTCCTAGTTGGCCAAGCACATCCCTCCCCAACAAACTGTCCTGGTTTCATCTAGGATGGAGTTAATTTCTTTTCTAGCAGCAGATGGAATGCCATGTTTGGGAGTTAGGGTGAAAGCAGTGCTGAGAGCACCCTGATGTTTCTAGGTGTTGCCAAGCAATCAAGGACTTTTCCAGTTGCAATCAAGGACTTTTCCAGTTGTTCATATTTCCCTACTAATAAGAAGGCAGGGGACGCAGCCAGGACAGGTAACCCAAACTGGCCAAAGAGAGTATTCCATGCCAATTACGTCATGCTCAGTATAAAGAGGGACTGGGGGGAGGAGGAGTGGGCGGCTCCAGGACGCACGGTTTTGGGGGACGGTCTGGTTCTGGGACAGCTCTGGGCTGCACAGCCTGAGTTGTGTGGTTTGGTGAGAAACTGCATTGTGTATCACCAGGTTCATATATTTTGTGCTCTGAAGTCCTGTTAGCATTGTTATACTTTATCTTTCTGCTATTCTAGTTAACTCTCCTTATCCCAACCTGCGGGGTTTTGGTTTCTTGGTTTTGGGGATTTTTTCCCTTTCCCTTCCCTTCACCCCCTTCCCCCCTCTTCCTTTAAAAGAACAAGTGATTTTGTGGTGCTGAGCTCTCAGCTGGGGCAAAACCACAACAGTCCTGTTGGGTGCCCAACGTGGGGCACAAAGAGTTGGGATAACGGTAGATCTGACCCAAATACATTTATGATAAAGCTGTGATAAGCACTGTTATTTAAGCAGTCTCTGGTCATTATGCTGTGGTATTTATTCACATGACTGTGGTCATGGTTGTGGTACTCAAACCACTGTTTGCTGCATGCACTCCTGGCAGGGTTCTTAGCCATCTCGGGGCTGGGGCTCTTTATGATATCAGTCTATGATATGGTAACATCAATGACCATGAGCTTAAGCTGGTATTTGTATGGGGTTTTGCTGTCCTGTCCATTCCTCGGACAGGGAGGGATTACTAACAGCAGCCAGTATGCAGGGGGCACAGAGGGGAATAACTACACTGCTTTCTTTTCCTTTGGGCTAAATACAACAGCTCTTATAACAGTTTTTGAAATTTTTCAGTATCTCTGGGATACTCAAAGTAGCATTGTGCTATCACTAGGTTTGTTGCAGATGGTCCAAGTTTTGTTATGCATTAAGCAAAGGTTTAAGATTACCACTCAGGAATTTTCCCTGAGGCTGGATCTTCAGGAATGGCAGGGCATGTGGCAGAGTATGGGCAAGTACCTAGGCACTTTCTCACACCCAATGGTTTGGAACTTCACTCCTGAAAAGCTACAGGACTCTGATAAAATGACTGCATATCTGAAAAAAATTGCTGTAGTTTTTCCAAAGACGCTCTCTTACTGCCCCGTGCTGGGCCCTGGCCACTGAACACTGCTTGATAGCAGGCAGCACTATCAGGGGGAAGGGAAGGAAAACAGACTGGCAGATACTGTAGCTGCTGCAACTCCCACAACAGACATTGCTGATGATTCAAAAAACTAACCCACACCAGTGTCTGTTGCTCCCATACAAAAGAGGAAACACACAAAGAAATCAGTTCGCGTAGTGACAGATGATGATGATGATGGTGATGATGATGATTGATGATGATGAACTGGGGCCATCTCGAGCATGTCAGGATGAGGCAGAACCAGAGGTTTTCACACAATCCCTGACCCTGAGTGAGCTGCCTGAGGTTCGGAAAGATTTCAGCCGCCACCAGAGTGAGCACATCATCACTTGGCTGCTCCGATGCTGGGATCACGGGGCCAGTAGTCTGGAATTGGATGGCAGGGAGGCCAAGCAGTTGGGATCCCTAGCTAGGGAAGGAGGCATTGACAAGGCAATTGGGAAAAAGCCGGAAATCCTCAGCCTCTGGAGGCAACTACTGTCAAGTGTGAAGAAAAGGGATCCCATAAAGGAATATATTATGTCAGACACCCAAGTGTAACACCACAGAGGCAGCTGTCCAGCACCTGAGAGAACTAACTGTACAGGAGCTGATTTATTATCATCTGGAGAGCTCACAGTTACCTGCTGATCCTGATGAAGTCCAATGTACACCAGCCATAGGGCATAAGGTTGTACAAAATGCACCATCAGGGCACACCAATTCACTGTCAGTAATGGACTGGGGTGATGCAGAAAGCACCAGGGCAGACTCGAGGTCGACCACTGGGGTTTTGGAGTCAGAGCTACAAAGGATCTGAGGCCACTTACACTCCAACAGAAAAGGAAATACTGGCAGCATATGAAGGGGTGTGAGCCGCTTCAGAAGTGATTGGAACTGAAGCCCAGCTCCTCCTGGCACCCCAACTGCCGGTGCTGGGCTGGATGTTGAAAGGGAAGGTCCCTTTTACACACCATGCCACTGATGCTACGTGGAGCCAAGTGGGTTGCACTGATTACACAGCGGGCTTGCATAGGAAACCTCAATCACCCAAGAATCATGGAAGTGATCACAGACTGGCCAGAAGGCAAACATTTTGGGATGTCACTGAAGGATGAGGAGGTAACACATGCTGAAGAAGTCCCACCTTAGAACAAACTGCCAGAGAATAAGAAGCCATATGCCCTGTTCACTGATGGGCCCTGTCGCATTATGGGAAAGCATCGAAGATGAAAAGCTGCCGTATGGAGTCCTACAAGACGAGTAGCAGAAGCCACTGAAGGAAAAGGTGAATCAAGCCAGTTTGCTGAGGTGAAAGCCATCCAGTTAGCCCTGGACATTGCTGAGAGAGAAAAGTGGCCAATGCTCTACCTTTATACTGATTCATGGATGGTAGCCAATGCCCTGTGGGGTTGGTTGCAGCAGTGGAAAAAGAACAACTGGCAGCGTAGAGGCAAACCCATATGGGCTGCTGACTTATGGCAAGATATTGCTGCCCGGTTAGAGAAGCTCATTGTAAAGGTACGTCATGTTGATGCCCATGTACCTAAGAGTCGGGCCATGGAGGAACATCAAAACAACCATCAGGTAGATAAGGCTGCTAGGATTGAAGTGGCTCAGGTAGATCTAGACTGGCAACGTAAAGGTGAATTACTCATAGCTCAATGGGCTCATGATTCCTCAGGTCATCAAGGAAGAGATGCAACATATAGATGGGCTCGAGATCGAGGGGTGGACTTGACCATGGATGCTATTGCACAAGTTATCCATGAATGTGAGACGTGTGCTGCAATCAAGCAAGCGAAGCGGTTGAAGCCCCTTTGGTATGGAGGACGGTGGATGAAATATAAATATGGGGAGGCCTGGCAGATTGACTACATCACCCTCCCACGAACCCGCCATGGCAAATGTTACGTGCTTACGATGGTGGAGGCAACCACTGGCTGGCTAGAAACATATCCCATACCCCATGCCACTGCCCGGAATACAATCCTGGGCCTGGAAAGGCAAGTCCTATGGTGACACGGCACCCCAGAAAGAATCGAGTCCTGCCCAGTCAAAATTTCCACGCACTGTAGAAGGAGACAGAGTCCCAGTGGTGCATATGAAGAGTATATTAGGGAAGATGGTTTGGGTTATCCCTGCTTCAGGCAAAGGTAAACCCATGTCTGGGATTGTTTTTGCTCAAGGACCTGGTTGTACTTGGTGGGTAATGCAGAAGGATGGAGAAGTTCGATGGGATTTGATTTTAGGTGAGAATAGCCAATATAATTAAAAAGGTAGAAATTGTATTATAGTAATTACTAAATAACCCATTACTGTACATTCATTATTGCTACTATTGCTGTATGTTGTTGTATGTTGTACCAATGGAGTTACAGCCGGAGTCATACAAGTCAATGAAGGAAGAGTGCCACGATGACAGGACCAAGACCTGGTGTTCCAAGAACTTTTTCCTCTTTCCCTTTGAAAGTGAACATCTTTGATTCACAGACTGTGAACATGGACCATGTCAGGTGTATCGGTCGAGAGCCCGAGATGCAGCATGCAACGATCCAATGGTGCATACTGACACCATGAGAGACTGTTATGACGAATGAAGCCTGAAAATCATCATGGACTAAATGTTCATTCACTCAACAAACTCAGAGGAATGGTCCATGGACTAAGGGAATAATATCTGTATGCACATGTGTGCGTATACATGGGTACATACATATATTTGTGCCTGAAACAAGGTTGTACCCAAAATAAATGGTTGGATCTGGTCATGACGTAAATGGTATGGAATAAGGGGTGGATAATGTCCTGGTTTTGGTCAGGATGGAGTTAATTTCATTTGTAGCAGTGGATGGAATGCTGTGTTTGAGAGTAAAAATGGGAGTAGTGCTGATAACACCCTGATGTTTCTAGTTGCTGTCAGACAGTCAAGGACTTTCTCAGCTCTTCATGAGAAAGTAGGGGTGAAGCCAGGACAGGTGACCCAACTGCCCAAAGAGAGTATTCCATGCCAATTACGTCCTGCCCAGGATATTGGGGGGCTGACGGGAGGAAGGCCTAAGGCGGCTCCGGGACACGCGGTTCTTGGGGGACGGTCGGGTTACGGGACGGCTCTGGGTGGCACGGCCTGAGCTGTGGGTTTGGTGAGAAACTGCATTGTGTATCAACAGCTTCATATAGTTTTGCTCTAAAGTCCTGTCAGCATTGTTATATTGTATCTTTCTGTTATCTTAGTAAACTGTCCTTATCCCAACCCACGGGCCTCTTAATTTCTTGGTTTTGGGGTTATTTGCCCCTTCCTCTTCTTTTTCCCTTCCCTTACCTTGCCCCCACCCCCCACCCCCCCTTCCCTTTTCCCTGCTTTTTTTCCTTTAAGGAGCAGGCAGCTGCATGGATCTTGACTCTCAGACGGGGTGAAACCACGACACTACTGTAGAAAGAAGAAATGAAACTGCCCATTGAGAACAGGAGCCAATACCAGGGTGGCAAGAAAGAAGAGAGTATATTAGAAAGCAATGGAAATCCCCAGGGAGCAGAGCCGACTACGAAAAACTGTTGAATTATCAATTCCCTCATATAGGCAGAGTTAAAAATGTTGGGTGGTGCAGATATGATGAGCCTGTAAAACAAAACGTATCCCAAATAACTGTGGAATGGGAATGTGGGCAGACTGAACGAACTTCCAAAAACGAAGGAGAATGCACCAAAATTTGGTCCATGAACATACTTCTAAGGTTTCAATATATGGCAAAGACCCCATGGTGTTTTAGATGGGATGGGTTGGAATTTACAGTAGATCCCACAGTAACAGATAAAAGTGCCAGTACATGAGCAAAGGAGAAAATAGTCCCCTGGTGGCAATGTGAGCAGAGATATAATTGTAGTGCAGTAATTCAAGCAATCCAACCTGAACCCCCCCATTGCCAGCAGCTTTAAAATGTGGCTGTTTATGTCAAGGACTGAAAAGCACTTTAAATGTAACAACCTATTGGAAAGTTAGCTGCTGGAGCTTGATTCCAAGTCCTGCATATTTAATTTGGGCAACAAGTGATGGTACTTGGACATCTCATCTACCAATAGGTGGAAAACTCAAACAAATTACTTTGGGACAACCCACATTATGCCCGATTTGGAAAAAATCTCCCTCTAAAGGAGGTCAAGAAAAATTACATTTGCTACAAGTGAAAAGATCAATGTTAAATGAAGATGATTGGAATGAGCCAGAAGCTGGAGTAAAAGTTGGTTGGGCACTAGAATCTCTTCTAAATCCCATGGCATCATACAGAAATAGGGCATGGTTATACCGATTGACTGGACAAGTCAAACATCTGGCCAATGTAACATGTAAGGATTCAGACAAATAAATGTACAGTTACAAGCCACATCAGGAATGGCCATACAGAGTAGACTGGCACTAGATATGCTGTTGTTGAAGGAACATGGAGTATGTGGATTTTTGAGAGACAAAATAGATCATTGTTGTATACACATCCCAAATGTAGCTGAAGATGTAGAACATGACCGGGAATTGTTAGGTAAAATTGAAGGAGAAACACATAAAATAAAAGATGTGTCAGAAAGTTGGATAGATAAAATTTTTAAAGGCTTAGGGCTGAATCTGAGTTCTGGGGTAAAGTCATTAACTGAAACTTTATTCATTTTAACTGTGACATTCGTTGTGCTTGGTTTGGCGTATTATTGTTTGAAAAGTGAATTAGGTCAAAAACCAGCATGGAATCAAAACAAGTACAAAAGTACTATGGAGACAAATGATGAACAAATGGAGAATCCACCACCATCTGACAATTTGGCTTTTGATAATTCAACTGTGTGAAAAATAAGGTGTGAAAGTATTGAGAATGATCATCAATACTTTGAAAGGGGGGAAATGTTATAAATTAAACAATTGATCTTGATTCAGTTTAAGATATGATTTTGATTGTAAGAAAAAATAATAGTTATGAGAATATACAGCATGTTCAGACTTTTAGGAACAAGATGTTGTGTGCCCTTAGCACTATGGAAAATCGCCATGGACTCTGCATTAAAACAGTGGGTACTGTTCATGGACCTTGAGCTAAAACAATAGATGCCAGAAGAAACTGGCTATGGCTATGAAAGATCAGCTGGAGATGAAATGAGCAAGCACAAGGATGGGGTTCACTTGCGGACACAGTGAGGAAGACGATCGACGGCCACCAGAGGACCCCGCTCAACATAACTATGCATGTGGGGAGGACATTATGTATGATAATGATTTCCAGGAAATAACATGAATATGTTAATCATTACCCTTGCCTCTATGTATTTAAAACAATCAGCACAGCTAACCAATGATTTTTATAGAATAAGAATACAGATAAAGTGAAGCAATCAAAAGCCAATCATTGGAAAGGTCAAGCTAAGAAGTGAGCATGATGGGCAATGATTTTTGCTAAGAATTGAATAAATGTGTTGTGCTTTGTACCTTTGGGTGAACAGGTCTTTGGTGGAGCCATCCCCTGTGTTCCCCAGCGCTGGAATAAAAAGAAATGCCTGCTTCTCTGCTCTGTGTAGATGGTTCTTCACAATTGTGACCACTAACAAAAGCAGGACACCTGCTCAGCAGCTCAGATCCACACAGGTCAATGGCTCCGGATGGGTTACACCCCGAGGGTAATGAGGGAGCTGGCAGAAGTGCTCCCCAAGCCACTTTCCCTAATTTACCAGCAGTTCCGGCTGATCGAGGCCGTTCCAGCTGATGGGAAGCTGGCACATGTGACACCCATCTGCAAGAAGGGCCAGAGGGAGGATCCAGGGAACTACAAGCCTTTTAGCCTGACCTCAGTGCTGGGGAAGGGGATTGAACAAATCATCTTGTGTACCATCATGTAACACATGCAGGACACTCTGGCCATCAGGCCCAGTCAGCATGGGTTTAAGAAAGGCAGATCGTGCTCAAGGAAACTGATCTCCTACTATGACAAGGTGACCTGCTTAGTGGAGGAGGGGAAGGCTGTGGATGTGATCTACCTGGACTTCAGTGAAGCCTTCAACACTGTGTCCCACAGCATCCTGCAGGAGAAACTGGCCACTCGTGGATTAGATGGGTATACTCTGTGCTGGGTTAGAAGCTGGCTGAAGGCCAGAGAGTTGTGGTGAACAGAGTTAAATCCAGCTGGTGGCAGGTCACCCTGCTGTAAGGCAGTGAGGCTCTCCAGAGAGACTTGGCCTGGCTGGATCGATGGGCAGAGGAGAGTTTTAAGGAGTTCAACAATGCCAAATGCACTTTGGTCACAATAACCCCAGGCAATGCTACAGGCCTGTGGCAGAGAGGCTGGAGAGCTGCCTGGAGGAAAAGGATCTGGGAGTGTTAGTGGACAGGCAGATGAACATGAGCCAGCACTGTGCCCAGGTGGCCAAGAAGGTCAACAGCATCCTGGCCTGGATCAGGAGTATTGTGACTAGCAGGAGTAAGGCAGTGATAGTTCTGTTGTCCTCAGCTCTGGTGAGGCTTCACCTCGAGTACTGTGTCCAGTTTTGGGCCCCTCAGTGCAAGAAGGACGTTGAGATGCTGGGCTGTGTCCAGAGAGGGCAACAAATCTCCAGAAGTATTGGAGCACAAGTCCTATGGGGATCAGCTGAGGGAACTGGGGCTTTTTAGTGTTAAGAAAAGGAGGCTGAGCAGAGACCTTATCGCTCTCTACAACTACCTGCAAGGAGGATGCAGGGTGTTTGGGTTCAGTTTCTTATCTCAATAGACAGGGGTGGGATAAGAAAAAATGGTGTCAGATTGCACCATGGGAGATTTTGGTTAGATATAAGGAAGAAATTATTTACTGAAAGGGTAGTGAAGTATTGCAACAGGCTGCCCAGGGAAGTGGTAGATTCGCCATTCCTGGATGTATTTAGAAGATGTGTAGATGTTGTGCTTGAGGACATGGTCTGGAGGTGTAATAGGAAGGAGTAGGCTGTGGTTGTGGACTCAATGATATTAAAGACCTCTTCCAACCTAAGTGGTTTCATGATTCTATGGTACACAGAAACCAGGAACTTCCCATTCTGTCATGGGGGGAAAGCATTGCCATTTCAGACAAGTAGTCAAGTGATTCAGGCAATGAAAATGTGCTTGTAATTTTTTTATAAATGCCAGAAAAAAATAAATGAGAAACATTGTGCACCCTTCCAGACAGGCATGATGCAAAGAGAGCACAGCTCATCATTACGCAGTGTCACAAAAAAACAGGTGATGCTACATTAGCAATGGGATGAACGTGCACCATATTGTTACAGATTAGACAAAACAGAAGGATAAAATCCCCAAAACTAATAAATCTACTAAATACAAACTTATCCGAACTTGACTGATATGGCCAGCCATATGCAGAAGAAGATGAGCAGTTTGTTACTGCTTAGAAACATCCAGTGCTCAGTTTCCACATGGCATCCTTGAGCTCCTGGTTCCTCATGCTGTAGATAAGGGGGTTCACTGCTGGTGGAAACACTGAGTAAAGAAACGCTGGTATCAGGTCGAGAAATAGGGAGGACATGGAGGGGGGCTTCAGGTAGGCAAAGAGAACGGTACTGACAAACAAGGAGACCACAGCCAAGTGAGGGAGGCAGGTGGAAAAGGCTTTGTGCCGTCCCTGCTGCGAGGGGATCCTCAGCACAGCCCTGAAGATCTGCACATAGGACACCACAATGAACACAAAACACCCAAAACCTAAACAGGCAGTAACCACAAGGACTCCAGTTTCCCTGAGGTAGGCATCTGAGCAGGAGAGCTTGAGGATCTGGGGGATTTCACAGAAGAACTGGTCAAGGGCATTGCCATGGCAGAGGGGCAGTGAAAATGTATTGGCTGTGTGCAGCACAGCATGGAGAAACCCACTGCCCCAGGCAGCTGCTGCCATGTGGACACAAGCTCTGCTGCCCAGGAGGGTCCCGTAGTGCAGGGGGTGGCAGATGGCAACGTAGCGGTCATAGGCCATGACAGTGAGAAGAAAGTGCTCTGTTGCAAGCAAAAATAAAAAGAAAAAGAGTTGAGCCAGACATCCTGTGTAGGAAATGGCCCTGGTGTCCCACAAGGAATTGGCCATGGATTTGGGAACAGTGGTGGAGATGAAGCCAAGGTCAACAACAGCGAGGTTGAGGAGGAAAAAGTACATGGGGGTGTGGAGGTGGTGGTCACAGGCTATGGTGATGATGATGAGGCCATTGGCCAGGAGAGCAGCCAGGTAGATGCCCAGGAAGAGGCAGAAGTGCAGGAGCTGCATCTCCCGTGTGTCTGCAAAGGGCAGGAGGAGGAACTGGCTGATGGAGCTGCTGCTGTTGAACATCTGCTGCTGTCAAGTGTGGAGACCTGTCCAAGGAGGAAAAGGGACAGAGAGAAGTTAGCAACTCTTCCTTTAGAAAAAACTCTTCCAATTCTTACAGAACACCCTTAGATTTTCTGTCAGTATTCAGGAGGACTTTTTGCAGGTCCCTTTTGGGAGGTCTGCTTTGTGCTGGCTTAAACGTGCCACTGGTGGGAGCAGGGTCAGCAGTGGACTCTGGAGAACTCAGTCCTGCCTGGCAGCAGTAAGTAAATAGAGGGATGGTGTGATCTCAGACTAAAGCCCCTGTGGATGGGAAGGAGCTGAGGAGTGTTTCTCCTGTCAGAACTCCCTGACATTGCTGCTGCAGTGCCAGTGAAACCTTCCCCTGAGTGCAGAGTGGGGAGAGCTGCTCTGTCCATCAGCCCTGCTCTCAGCTGCCCTGTGCTGGACACTCTGTGATCACACCCTGCTGTTCCCTGCAGAAGAAACTGGACCCCACAGAGAGCTGAGGAATCCAGTCTCACAGGGCAGAGCTCCAAAGCCCTCCTGCAGTCTCATCCTACCCAAGGAGGATCTCACCTCCCCGCTCCCAGCCAGGGACACACAGGGCTCAGTGCAGCTGCCCACACACAGGTGAAGAGTGGCATTGCCACAGCCTCTGTGCCAAGATGTCTCCTGCATGGGGCTCCTCTCTGGGGCACAAGAGTCCCTGGGAGAGCGGTGCCATTGTGGGAGGCAGCTGCAGCCCAGCAGGAGCTGCCTGGAAAACCTCAGTCGTACAGATGGGGGTTCTGAAGTGAGGGTCAGCTCACTGCCAGCCCCACCAATGGACATGCTCAAAGCCCCAAGAAATGGTGGGAGAAAGACAGCAAGAACAGGAGGGGAAACAGCGAGAAACATTCCCCAGCAGGCTAGAAGGACAGGCACTCGGAGGTTTCTTCTCTCTGGGACAAGGACCCTGCACCATATTTCCATGTGTCACACTTTACATCCACCGCTTCTTTCCACAGTGCGAATGCAGCCATGCCCAGGAGAAGACAGCTGTCCTGCCCTGTCCCTCTGATGGGCTACAAGGGCATCCCTTCCAGGCAGCACTTTCTGCTCCTATAGAGAATCTGTCCTCCTGACAGACCCCACACACTGCCCCATGTACCAGCTTTAGGAGATCCCTCCAGGAACAGAACCTGCATTGCCCTGCACCCACAGACATACCAGGCAGAGGCTGTGCAGATTTCTCCTCCAGTGAGCTCTCAGCATCCATCAGTTCTCTCAGCCTCACAGGTCTCATCTTGGTGCCTACAGGCAGTGTCCCCAGCCCTGTGTGCTTGGCAGAGGAGCTGCTCCTGGGCACAGCTGTCTCTCTGCAGTGCTGCGGGGTTGCCATGAGCTCCCTCCAGCACAGGAGCCCAGCCCAGCTGAAGACCAGCTCTTCTAGGCTCCCTCCTGGTGTCTCAGGCCTCATACGGATTGTTCCATGATCTCATCTCTGACATTCTCAGGATATCCCTGCCCAGGGGCTGGGGGTCAGCACTTGGCATTGCTGCTTCATCAGACCAAGCCAGGGTGTCCTCAGCATCAGAGCTGCCTGTGCTTTGCCTGGGTTTGTCCTCATGGCCTCCAGTTGTCTGCTCTAACAAGCCCATGGGGAGGCTTTGTCAGTAATGGCTCCCAGTGGGGCCTGTTAGTGCTTCAAGGTACTTTGGGCATTACTCCTGCCTTGAACTTCTGGAGAGGTTTCTTCACTCTCCTCTTTGTAGCTGAAGTCTCTGGACTCACCAGAGACACCATGAGGCTCATTAACATGCCACGACGGAGACAGACGGGACACAGCTTGATGCAGCAAGAGTCGGTTTATTGCACAGAACCATTCCTTTTTATATGCTCTGCAGACAGCTGCTTTCTTTCAAACATACCCTGTTCCTGGGCTACATCTGATTGGTCAACATTTTGCTGTCACAGCAGCATCTCTATCTTATCATGCTAATAGAACTTCTAAAACCTGGTCAGACAGCAGATAGACCTTAACAATAGAGGACACTCTTTCCTGGAGCCTGTCCCAGCAGGGGGCCGGCAACGATGCTGCCACCTTGTTTAGTTTCCCCGAGGTTCATGGCCTAAAGGCTCCATCCCGTTATCTGTTAACCTGGCAGTGCTTCAGGCTTTGTTTCTCAAACTGAATGCCACACCTCACAATTCCCTTTATCACAATCCTATTACCTCACAACACCCTTACCTCATAATCCCTTCACATCACAAACCCCTTACCTCACAATCCCCTTACCAAAAGATCCCTTTACTTCACTATCCCCTTACCACACAATCCCCTTACCTTACAATCTCACAATCCCTTTTCGTCACAATCCCCTTACATCACAATCCTATTACCTCACAATCCCCTTACCTCAAAATCTCTTCACATTACAATCCCCTTACCTCAAAATCCCCTTACCTAAAAATCCCTTTACCTCACAATCCCCTTACCTCACAATCCCTTCACATCACAATCTGCTTACATCACAGTCCCCTTACCTAAACATCCCTTTACCTCACAAACCCATTAACTCACAAACCCCTTGCCTCACAAACCTATTACCTCATCAAATCCTTTAACTCGCTATCCCCTTGCCTCACAATCCCTTTACCTCACAACCCCTTTGCCTCACAATACCCCTACATCACAATCCCCTACCTCACAATCTGTTTACCTCACAATCCCATTACAAAGCAATCCCTTCACCTCACCATCCTCTTACCTCACAATCCCTTTACCTAACAATCCCTTTTCCTCAAAATCCCTTTACCTGACAATCCCAATACCTCACAATCCCTTTACCTCACAATCCCCTTACCTCACAATCCCCTTACCTCACAATCCCCTCACCTCACAATCCCCTTACCTCAAAATCCCTTTACCTCAAAATCCCTTTACCTCATAATCCCCTCACCTCACAATCCCTTTGCCTCACAATCCCCTTACCTCACAATCTCCTTACCTTACAATCCCATTACTTCACAAGCCCTTTTCCTAAAAATCCCCTTACCTCACAATCCCTTTAACTCACAATCCCCTTTACCTCACAATCCCAGTAACTCACAATCCCTTTACCTCATAATCCCCTTACCTCATAATCCCCTTACCTCACATGCCCATTAAATAAAAATCCTTTTACCTCACAATCCCTTTACCTCACAATCCCCTTACCTCACAATCCCCTCACCTCACTATCCCTTTAGCTCACAATCCCCTCGCTTCACAATCCCCTTACCTCAGAATTCCTTTACCTTAAATCCCTTTACCTCACAATCCCCTTAACTCACAACCCCCTTACCTCACAATCACTTTACCTCACAATCCCCTTACCTCATAATCCCTTCATCTCACAATCCGCTATATCACAATCTCCTACCTCACAATCCCTTTACCTCACAATCACTTTACCTCACATTCCCTTTACCTCACAGTCCCATTACCCACGATCCCCTTACCTCACAATCCCTTTACCTCACAATCCCATTGCTTGCTGCCTTTGTTAGGCGCAGCGACCTGGTTCAGGAACGGCACGGCGGCCACACTCTGGCACCACGGTCCATCAGGTCACAGACACCAATGTGGTGGACGGCAAATGACGTTTATTAGTGAGTGGCACAGTGTTATATAGCCGAGGTTTACGATGTCACTTCCGTCTGCATACATCACCGGCTGCCTACTATTGGTTACTTGAAGAGAGGGGGGGGGTCCTACCTTTCCGTACAGCCCGACATCTTCCGACCGCAAGGCCCTATCTACCGACATTTCCCCCTCCCCGTGCTCACTAAAACTACTCACAGTGCAAAGTGCAAGGTGCAAAGTGACATACAATACTGACATATATAAAAAGGTGATAGCTTATAACAGTGTTAAGACTACAATAGAGATAATATATAATAGTGATAATGCATTATTGTGATAATATATAATAGTGATAGCTTATAAAAGTGATAAGATAAGGCACAGTAGGTGAGTGATAGTCAGAGGTAGCGTAGACAGTAGGGTGTACTAGGGTCAACGACAGAACAGTAGAGGTAGTGCTCAGTGGTTACTTTCTCAAAGCATTTGTCGGTTTTGTACAAAGAGAATGTTAACCCTCTCTAGACGACTCTTGACGAATGCTGTGAGCTTGTTCAGTACACAGGGTCGAAAATCAGTGCTATTATGATCATTACAACTGGTCCCAACAAGGTAGATACTAAGGTGGTTAGCCATGGCTAATAATCAAACCATGATTCCAGCCATCCTCGTTGGGCCTCTCTTTCCTTTTTTCTCTGAGCTAACCTTTCTCTCAGATGAGCCATCGAATCCCTGACTAATCCTGTGTGGTCAGCATAAAAGCAGCATTCCTCTTTCAAGGCGGTACAAAGGCCTCCTTGTTGCATGAACAGGAGGTCTAGTCCTCATCTGTTCTGCAAGGCAACCTCTGAGAGTGAAGAGACAGATTTTTCTAGATGGGTCATAGATTCCTCGAGTCTTTGCAGATCTTCGTCGATGGCAGTTTGTAGTCGAGCCAGGTCTTGGTGATGGTTCAGCATAGCGGTCGCTCCCGTAGCTGTGCCAGCTATTCCCAGGCCGAGCAGTGTTGCTATTGTCAGTGCTGTCAGTATTGCTCTCTTTTGGATCCTGCTGTCTGCATCTCCCCAGTAATGGCTCATTTCTTCATCCGAATGATATAGGACCCTGGGAACAATCAAAACTTGTACACAAAAGTCAGTTGATGAGTTAAAACGCTTAATGGACACACAGGGGGTTAGACCTGTCTGATGACAGATCCACATCCCTGATGTGGATGGAACTGCCCATTTATGGGTTCTATCGATCGCAACCGTTTTTGCACAGACCGCGCTGTTCCAGCTCGCTAAGGTAGCATTACCAAAACATATGCCTTGGCCTTTAACCTGGTCCAAAGCGATTCCTCTCCGTGGTGTATCCCACCTGCACTGAGTCGGGTTATCATTCCATGAATAGCTAAAAGGAGTATTGAGGGCAATACCCTCATAGAAAGGGGGATAAGCATCATAACATAGCCAACATGCATTAGTAAGATTGGGGTTGGATTGATTCAGTGATCGGAAAGTAGCATCTAACACACCTAAGAATGATTTGCCAGCCGAAAGGTGAGAGTCTGGGATCGAATTGTCTAAGGGAACCTTTTGTTTAGCTGGTAGGGGACTGTTTGGGACAGAAGTAGAAATTGGCAAGCTGTCCTCTCCTTGTTTGTTGTGATTTTGGAAATGCAAAACTGATCAGTTTTGGAATGTGCAATGCAGTCAAGTCTACAGTTTTCCCACCCTGTCACCCATTACTTAGCAAATAAAGCTTTAAATGGGTCTCCGTGCCCGGTCAAAACCAGCTGGAGTCTTCTTTTTTGTCATGCGTCATCATCATGGTGGAAATACCGGGTTCACTGGGTTCACGCATGCGTGAGCTTCCTTTTCTAGTACTTTCTGTGGGGAGGTGGGGACGGAAAACTGCGCATGTGCATTTCCGAGAGCACACAGGTAGCTGAACACGCAGTTGAGCAGCAGAGCCGTACAAAATGGCTGGCATTAGAGAAGATGAGACCTCAAACCCCCTGCCTGAATCGCAGGATTCGTATGCAACTCCACGAGTGGTAAATTTTCCTTTCTACAGCACTATAGCCAGGCAGTAGGGGCAATGTCCTTGCTATGGCTATAGTGGTATATTGTTCCCTTGCCATTAGACTTTCAGGTTGTCGTCTTTGGAACGAGTGCGGTTCTACCCACCGGAGCAACCAGACAGGTGGGTATTACTGAGACTAAAAGGTCTCTTCAAGCTCAGATAATTTAGAAAGAATCAAGATTTTCCTTTTCTGTTAATTGTTTTAATTCTAGGCAGACTACCCAGGCTTCTCATGAAAATGATCTGGAGATGTGGGAGCGACGCTTTAAAATTGAATGTTATATATTGTCAGGCCTTATTATTATTTTGATTATTTTTCTTTTTGCGGCTGGTTTCTATTGTTGTTATAGTTGTGTACACCAATAAAGTTTATTTTTTGTTCAGTTATAGTTAGGTGCACCAATAAAGTTTAGCTTTGTTCAGTTAATCAAGAGTTTCTATCTGTGTCTCTATTAGACCTCAGGGGGAGAAAGTTGCTGTAGCATTGGCAGTTTTGTTGGAAATTATTTCCAAAACTGCTTGCAAGTGAATTATGCAGTTCAGGTTGTAAATTGGTTCCCATGCCCCTGTTATCAATTCATTAGGCTTCCATGTGGCCAGCCTGTAATGCTTTGTTCTTTTGGGAGGCCACTCATTTTTCCCCCTAATTTTGTGTTCCAACTATTTCAATCTCGACAGATCTTTTACAACTGCCTTGTAACTCCAGCTGCTGAGTTGAGGCTTGTATTTCCTCTAATACCAATTCCTGTTATTTTCCATTTTCTTTGCTACATAACCAGCCTTGCTCTCAGTTAGCTAATTTGTGAACGCTGCAAACCGACCCATCAGATAAGCGATATTGCAAGATGCGAGTTGCTACATTCCATTGGCTTCCCTCTACCCCCATAAATGAGGGCAGGGATAAACACAGCTGATAAGGCAGGCATCCTCACTGTGACTTCTTTCTTCTCCCTGGAAAGAAAATAAACAAATTCGCTTCTCGGTGAGAAGAGGAAAAAACAGCAAGGGGGGGGAAAGGGGTGGGGAACAGTGAGCCCTTAATGTTAAAGGCAGCAACAAGGCAATTTCTTATAAAACTATGCAGATAGCATCTTCTTTTCTAAGTGTGGAGATAAACTGTAGTGTCTACCAAAAATGTTACAGGTATTAACTTACGTTCTACAAAACAAGTAATCAGTAAGTCACGTCAGTGGTTTCCAGTGAGTTTTCTGATAGATATATACACCCTTCGCCCCCTACTCACTTACAAGGGGATGAAGGAGCTAGCCTCCCAGCAGCTTGGGGGACACGGTTAAATACAATAAAAGAGCACTAGGAACAGGATTTTCGACCTTGATTTGTGGATTTTTTGCTTGTCTTTGTACTAACTTTTCCAATTTATCTGTTGGCACCCCATCATGAGTTCTCGGGGAATGCCTTTTCGCCATCCCATGGTCCACAGACTATTATGTTTGTTTTCTATACCTTCCGTAATTATTTCCCTTTTTCTTCTCTTTCTGATAACAAAATTCCATCTCCTACTGACAGGGACACTCTCAACACATAGTTTGACTCCTGTCCACACAAACAGCTTAAATTTGCCACTTGCTTTGTCTGTCTCCAGCTGCTCTCCTTGCGGAGACACAGAACCACAGATCAGAACTCACACGCGCTTCACAGTCAGACTGCATCTCAGTCAAACACTTAAATCATTCAAACAACACACGGTACCGGGCACAAAGATTTCTTGCATATGCAAAGCATGACAATGGTTACGAAAAGGTTTTTCTCTCTCTCGCAGATACGCTGCAGCTCAGTCACTCACCACTCACACCAGAGTTAACTCATTTCACTCACACAAAGAGTTCGTCAAATTTAAATCAATTTTCAAAACTCAGTTCCTTTTAGCAATATCTGAAGTCAATACCAATAAATCAATGTCACCAGAAAAGAACTCCCTGTTGGGGAATGGAATCCCGGTCTCCTGTGTGACAGGCAGGAGTTCTCTTGCTTAGCAGCAACTGTTTGTTTACTTCTACTGACTGCCATAGGGGCAGCCATTCTATACAACTCAAAGGGGCAACTTAAGTATCAAATTTTCCCTATTCACTCTCAGGACCTCACACCTTTCTGTTCTCCGAGAATCCTGCCGACTACGCCATTAAAATATCACGATCCACACCCAGATAAACGGCTTTGGCAGAGGTTAAACCCCTTTGCATTCCAACCGACCTCAGATTGCTCTGGGTGGCTGGGGGCGGCTGGGCTTAACCCCTGAGTGATGTCCAATTAGGTGCTTTATCATGAGGAGGTCTCCACAATTCTCAGGAACAGAATCAAGACTCAAAACTGAGTCAAGGCTTAAGTTACTTTATTTAGCCTGCAACATGCGCACACTAATAATGATACTTATTCATTAGGTTACCTTATACCCCTGTACATATTCCTAACTCATCCCACTTCATATTAAAATGTGCCCCAAGAAGTGATTTCCATTAACTCCTCCCCATTGCGCCTGTGCACTGCTGTTTGGTGGTGGTCGTTGAGGGTCATGGGGATGAAGTCGGATGGCTCCTCTTCATCACTGCAAGTAACCTTCTGTCTTGCACAGACTCAGTTACCCCTTGACTCTGATCCAAACTACAAGTTTGGATTTAGCAGGTTTTGTATACCTTCAAGGACAAAGGGGAGCTTGAACTAGTTAAAGTGAAATGCTTTGCCTGCATTTGTGGCCAATTAGAGACAAGCAAGGAATTCATGAACAGATAAGGATGAGGTGGGTACTGGAACTCATCAAAGAAGTCATTTTATTTCCACAGAGCACATAGTCCTTGAGCGTGTAATTTACTTAAGATATGGTGTTAGACCCAAACTTATGTCCCTTTTGATGTTTCTTCTTTATCAGTGAGGCAGAGGCCTTCAGGCGAGGCATTGTTTATAGGAGGTCACAGCTAGGGCACTTCAAGCTATCCTGTTAGCAAGTCTTCCTTAACCCTTTACAAGCATCTTAATGCAATATTTCAGCAATGTTGAGACATAAGTCCACTTGTACAGGCATTCGTGGAGGGACACGGTATGTCACACCACCCCGTGGCTCAACATTGCCATCTTATTGATGGTACTCCGTGATAGATAGAGGATAGAGATAAACTAAGGAGGAAGGAAAAGTGTGTGCGCAATAGCTCAATAGCTACAATCAAAACATTTAAACAATTAACAGTTTCCAAATTGCATTTGCAATAGTCAGTAAGAACTGTGAACATTCGATAGACATTAATTAACAATTTGAATGTGTCCAATTGCAAAAATCCCAATCACGTCCTATTGCTGTCCCTTGTAGTTCAGGGGCTGGAGGAAAACAAAACAATGATACTTTACATGAACTTTTACAAGGCATATCACCCTTTTGATCTTTGGGCTCGGCAGGCTTATCACTGTCTGGGGGCTGCAAAGTTTGTGTGGCCTCCCCGATTCCCAATTTTTGGGATGACCGACAAACATTCTTTCACCTCCCTCCAAGTATCCTGCTCTTGTATCGCTTTTCGGAGTGCCTGCACGACTCTCCCCCACGATTTCAGAGTTTTCCCACTGCCAGAGGACATAGTTTCCTCGGCTAAAACTTTAGTACATTTAACCCACACCTTAGGATGGAGAATATCAACCGGCTGGTCAATGACCCCGATTTTCAAAAGTCTCGCAACGGCGAGAGTAAAATTTTTAACCTCACACTCAATACCCCACTGCACACTCAATACCAATACGACCTTCACAAGGGCTTCCATCCTCCTTGCGGGTCCGAGGGCATCCCCTCCGCCGGGCTGGTCCTGCCGCCCGGCCGCCGTTCACCTGACGCAGGCGAGTCTCCCGGGTGTCAGCACCATTTGTTGCCTTTTGGTAAGGCTCGGCGACCTGGTTCAGGAACGGCAACGGCGCCACACTCTGGCAGCACGGTCCATCAGCTCACAGACACCAATGTGGTGGACGGCAAATGGCGTTTATTAGAGAGGGGCACGGGGCTTTATACCCCAGGGATCGGATGTCACTTCCGTCCGCTTACCTCACCAGCTACCTACTATTGGTTACCTAAAGAGAGGGGGGGGGTCCTACCTTTCCGTACAGCCCGAAATCTTCTGACCGCCAGGCCCTATCTACCAACAGAAATGTGCATGCATTTTTCTTTCTTTCATTGTCTCCTGACATTTCTAAAAAATTTACAGGCATATTTTCATCAGCTGAACCACTTGACTCCTTGTCAGCAATGGCAACGCTTTCCCACCAAGGCACAACGGGAGTTTCCTGGAAGTGTGCCATGGAATCATGGAATCGCTTATCTTGGAAGAGACCCTTCCGATCATTGTTTCCAACCACAGCCTAACCCTGCCTAGTCCACCTCTTGGCCATGTCCTCAAGCACAACATCTACACACCTTTTAAATAATACCAGGGATGGTGACTCCACCACTTTGCCATGAGGACAATGTGTCTCCTCTGAGGCCTCTGTGGCAGGGCCATCAGCAATAGCCAAGGGGGCAAAGACCTCGTTTCTATCAGGCCCTTTCAGCCTGGCCGGCACCCTTGACCATCTGAACCATAACCCATCCCACACTGCCCCACACCTGTGCCTGTTTCCTTGTAGGCTGCAAGTAACCAAAGCCCTTCACCACCTTGTTGTCACCCCAGGATGTCCCTGCCTGTTCTGCTGTCTCTCCCTCCTCACCAGCTGTTCCCAGAAACACAAAGCCACCAGCTCATCCACACTTCATCCATGTGACATTTTGCACCACAGCACTGCCCTCAGAGTGACATTTCTTTATCCTCACCTCCACTCTGACCTTCACAGCTGCAGTTTCAGTGGACTTAGTTTCTCATGTTCTTTCCACGTATCACAAAGAGGGCTTCCCTCAGCCTCCCCTTCCCCAGGTTAAAGAAGCCCAGGTCTCTTAGCCTCTCCACACAAGTCCCCTAACCATATCCTGGAAGATTTTTTCTGAGCACGTGACAGTTCTTCCCCATTCCTCCAGACCGGGGAGCCCCACACTGGGACTGACTGCTCCAGACTTGGCCACAACAGTGCTGAGTCCACATGGATCAGAACAGCCCTTGTCTGCGTGGCCACACTCCTGACAGTGCAGCCCAATGTGCTCATGGACAGATTCCTGTTCAGCACCTCTGACTGCTACGGGATCCCCTGGAATGACCAAATTCTTCTCCTTGCAGCCAGTTCTCCACCCATCATCTCTGAGGCTGCCTTGATATAGGGGTGTTGTGCTGGAAACTTTCTCATGGTTTCACCTCATGGGGGCGACAACATGAGAATTCATTCCTCCCCAGTCTAATTAAGATCAGAATAAGAAGATCTCTTCTGGATGGGAATCTGATTGCTGTTTTTACTCAAATCTAATCCCAGAGTTTCTCAAGGTTTGTTTGAAGTGACGCTCCATTTTCTTAATGGTTCCTGTGTGCTTGCAGATGGCTCTCCAACTTGTGGTGTCACTAACAAAGTGACAGCAACAGGTGTTAAAGAAGGTGAGAAATAAACCAAGAGATCCTTTCTAAATGACATTGGAGTGGGCCACTGGAAGAAGCCTCATGTCCTCACAGTCTGCTCCCCCTTTTCTTGGAACAGAACCACTGTTGTAGCTGTCTGAGGGTCAATATAGGAGGGCTCAACTCATGAGAATGCTTTTGGAGGACAGTGACAGTATTACTGGACTCAGACAATCACAGAGTACCCGACTGAAAGGGAACTCAGGGACTATTTGGTCCAACCATTTTCAGAAAGGGCTCAGTCTCAAGAAAAGCACCACACAGACCAACTGGCCCCACCCCCATCCCACTGACTCTTACAAATATCTGATATTGGGGAATCCATCACTTCTCACGGAACATTGTGCAAACCCTTGTTTTCAGGGTAAAATTTTCTTCCTATGTCCTGTGGGAATCTCTCCAGCAGGAACTTGCACCCATTATTCCTCAGCTATTTCATGTGATCCCTTCTAAAACCAGGAGTCTCTCCCTTCTTTGAAGACAGCCTTTCAGTACTGGCACCTGGTTGTGAGGTATCCCCTAAGCCTTTTTGTTCTGAAGGCTGAACAAAACCAGCTCCCTCAGCCTTTCCTCAGATGACAGGCTTCCCAGGACTTGGGTCATCTTTGTGGCCCTTCTCTACACCTTCTCCAGCCTGGCCATGACTTCTTTTTTTTAGAGCAGCAACCAAAACTGCACCCAGTATTCCAGGTGTGGGCTGACAAGTGCTGAGTAGAGTGGGACAGCGACTTCTTTATGTCTGCTGGTGATCCCCATGCTGAGGCACCTCGGAGCTGTTTGCTGCAGCAGCACTCTGTTTATTCCTAGTGAGCTGCTTGTTCACAGGAACCCCCAGGTCCCTTTCCACAGAACTCTTCTCCAGCCAGGTGGATCCCAGTGGGTGCTGCGCTCTTTTCCCAACTCCTAGACCCCACACTTGACCTTGCCCACTCTTCCAGCCTGTCCATATCTTCCTGCTGGGTGGCAATACCTTCCCAAGTGTCTACTTTCCCTGCTGAGTTTGGTATAACCCACGAACTTCATCAAGGTTAACTTTTGGTCAAACTTCAGAAATCTTCTTCCAGCTCCCCAGTGCATGACAGCAGGGCAGGACTGTGATTGCCTCACGACTCTTTTGTGTATTTGGAGTTGGTCTTGGCACTACTACTTGCGGAAGAAGTTTAATGATATTGAACAAGGGCAAGTGTAGGGTCTTGCATCTGGAGGAGAACAACCTCAGTTACCAGTATATGTTGGCCTGTGGAGAGCAGCATAGGTGAGAGGGACCTTGGTGTCCTGGAGCACAGTAGGGTTACCATGAGCCAGCAATGTGGCCTCCTGGCTAAGAAGGTCAGTGGCATCCTGGGGTGTATTAGAAGGGGTGTGATTAGTAGGTCAAGAGATGTCCTTCTCCTGCTCTCCTCTGCCCTGGTGGGATGGCACCTGGAATGTTGTGTCCAGTTCTGGGCCCCTCAGTTCAAGGACAGAGAACTCATGGAAAAAGCCCAGTACAGAGCAATCAAGAGGGTTAAGGGAGTGGAACACCTTCCTTATGAGGATAGGCTGAGGGAGCTGGGCCTCTTGAGCCTGGAGAAGAGGAGACTGAGGGGTGACCTTGTGTATGTTTATAAATAGATGAAGAGCAGGAGTCATGTGGACGGAGCCAGGCTCTTCTAAGTGATGGTCAGTCATAGGACATGGGTACAAGCAGGAGCAGAGGAAGTTCCATGTGAATGTAAGGAGGAACTTTTACACTGCGAGGGTGACGGAGCACTGTCCAGAGAGGGTGTGGAGTCTCCTTCTCTGGAGACATTCAAACCCACCTGTGTGATTTAGTCTAGATGATCCTTCTCTGGCAGGGGAGGTTGGACTGTGTGATCTTTCAAGGTCCCTTCTAACCCCCAATGTTCTGTGATTCTGTGACAGTACTTCCTTCATCTGTTGCAAAGTCTCCATTATCTTCAGAAGTGCTATTCCCTTTTCCTTGCTTTATCGGGGTTGGGGCTGGTGTTGGGCTTTTTACAGTGTAGGACAAAGGCATTTTTCTCCTCATCCTCTTTCCTGCTATTCCAAACACACCCATGCCAGTCCCTTCCCTGTATGCAAATAAACAGGCTCAGAACCAACAACTCATTCCCAGGAGCAAAACGAGTCAGCAGAAGAAGGACGATGCAAAGCAAGATGGTCAATACAAGATTGAACATGGCTGATCTCAGCACTGGTGTAAAAGAGACCTTTCTCCTGCCAAGCACTTACTAGCGCACCCCTCAGCACCATATTGCCCGCCTGCTAAAGCAGTGTTTGGGGAGATAATATGGTGTTTGAGCAGTATAAAATGTGCTGGGGGATTAAGAAGGGCCTGCAGAACGAGGGTAGCTGGGGGGTGGACGTGGGGGGTGTAGGAGTGTCTAGGGGAGATATGGTGGGATTTGGAAGAGAAAGGGTGGGGGTTGGGGGAGTAATATGGTGCTGAGGACTGTAGAGAGTGCTGGGGGGTTAAGAGGGCTTATGTGATGTTGGAGGAATACAATGCTGTTGGGGTTGTGATAGGGGTGCAAGGGGGTGCTGGGAGGATTTGAGGAGATTTAGGGGTAAAAAGGGGGGGTTGGAGGGCAATGGGGTTGCTGGAGGGGCACCAGTGTTTCTAAGGGGGTCTAAGGGGTGGGCTTTGAAACTGCAGCTTTGAAGGTCAGAGTGGACATGAGGATACAGAAATGTCATTCTGAGGGCAGTGCTGTGGTGCAAAATGTCACATGGATGAAGTGTGGATGAGCTGGTGGCTTTGTGTTTCTGGGAACAGCTGGCAAGTATGGAGACACAGCAGTACAGGCAGGGACATGGGGGTGATAACAAGGTGGGGAAAGGCATTGGTTGCCTGCAGCCTGCAGGGAAACAGGCACAGGCGTGGGGCAGTGTGGGATGAGCTGTGGTGCAGATGGCCAAGGTTGCCAGCCAGGCTGAAAGGGGCCTGATAGAAATGAGGTTTTTGCCCCCTTGGCTGTGGCTGATATCTGAGACAACAAAGGCCTCAGATGAGAGACATTGCTCTCAGGGCCATGGAGGATAATTGCCTCCTTTCACCCACTCCAGGGGAGGCCACTAACCAATTCCCCTAGGATTTTGGGAGCTTCGTTCCACTTCCCATTCCCACCTTTCAACTCAGGGTTCTAGGTATCAGGAGAGAAACTGGTCTTACTACTAAAGACTGAGAGAAACAAAGTACCTCAGCCTTTTCTTCATCCTACATCACAATGGTTCCCCCACATCCAATGGAGGTGGGAGATTCTCCCTGGTTCTCCTTTCGTTATTAATGTATATATAAAACTAATACCAACAGGAAGGACAGGGAGAATCACTCACCTTTATTGTACGTCACAAATAAAAGTTAAGAGGGCTGAAAAGGTTTCCTGGCCTGAAACCTTCCATGGAAGGCCACAACCCAACCCAGTAACATGAGGAGTCAGGGTTTTCATAGCCAAGAGAACGGTCCTATAAGTGCCTGACATCATTTTGTGCTTCTAGCCTGCAACCTCCCCTGGTAGCCAAAGAGCAGCCTCAGTAACCTTGAGGTGCAGGGCTTGTCTCACATAGGGAATGGGCATAACATTGCCTGGTGTAATTTTCCATCTCTACCAGTGTCAATCTTGGAAATTCTTCAACATCCAACAATAGCTCCCAAACAAATGTTGTGAGGGTTAGAAGATGTTCCTTGTCTGAAAATTCCAAAGGCAGCCCACTAGAAGCCCCAGTAAGCTTGGGGTTCAAAGCTTTCGATCCCTAGGCAACCGTCCTAACATTGTCTAATGGGCTCTACTAGCATCCACCTTTGAACATACTTGATGTATGGTAATGGCTCAGAAACTAAATGTGTGAGGGCTGAATGATGTTCTCGGCCTGAAACCTCCCTGGGTAGACTAAAGGCAGCCCCAATAACCATGGGGCTCCAGGCTTTCATATACAATGGAATGGTCCTAAAATGCCTGATGTAATTTTCTGCCTCTACCAGAGTCCACCTTCGAAAATACTACAGCTCCAGCAACAGCTCCAAAAGAAGCTGCAAGAGATGAAGGATGTTCCTGGGCTGAAAACTCCCCAGGTAGGCTAAAAGCAGCCCCAGTAACCTTGGGCCTCAGGGCTCTTGTAGCTAAGAAAGCAATCCTAACAGTGCCTGATGTCATTTCCTGGCCCCACCAGCATCCACATTCGAAACGGCAAAACACCCATCAGTAGCTCCCAAACAAAAGGTGTGAGGGTGGAAAGATGTGCCTGGCCTGATGCCTCCCCAGGAAGACTAAAAGCAACCCATAAACCTTTGGGGTCAGAGCTTTCCTAGCTAGAGAATGATACTAATAGTTCCTGACATCTTTTCTCTACTCTAACAGCATCCATCTGTGTTGCAGATGGGATAGATAAGAGGGATGCACTCCACTCTTAAGAGAAAGACAACAATATGCTTATTGATAAATAACAAACAAAAATACCCAAAGGGTAGAACGGTGTTTGGTAATAAACGAGAGAGTGATTAAGGTTTGATAGTAAGGTAATCTTAATTAGTTAGTGCGTAGAGAACAGGGTCAGAATAAGATGTCCGGGAGACCCTCTCATTGAGTAACAAGGTTCAGAAAGACCCCCCTGTTTTCTAAACCCCTTCTCAGAGAGGAGCCTAGGTGTGGCTGGATCCAGTCTTAGTCCCAGACATGGTCAATGGTTTATATCTAAAGGATTATACATACAGTCAAAGCTTTATATTTCTTAGCCAAGATCACAAAGTTTAGTGCACTTATTCCCAACTCACCAAAGATCTGTTGTGGATCTGTCACGGCAAGGATTGTCTCAATCTCGAGGAGTAACCTTGAGAGGCGTCCCTTTAAAGGGGAGATCCTGACATGCAGCCCGCTGTCATCTCAGGAGAGCTCAAAGGGCTCTTGGACTGCTCATTATTTATGGAGTAGGATGATTGGTTCATAGTCATATTTACACACCACTAACAGGTGTCAGTGGACACTGACCAGTGCTCTGCCCAGGCGGACACATTAGCACAGATAGCCCTTGGCTATTGTGTTTTCTGTCTTCCTGAAATCACTGTGACACGGATGCTGACAACACAATCATCACCAGTGGTTATCAATTAATCAGATTTATGGGAAAAATGTCAGGCAAAGGTGGGGTCAGCGGGGGAAACATCCTCTCACAACCTGTGAAAGAGCAAAAGGCACAGCAGTAGCTCCAAAACAAAAGGTGTGAGGGTTGAAAGATGTTCCTGACCTCAAACTTGCACGGTAGCCAACAAGTAGATCCAGTACCCTTGGGGATCAGGGCAATCCTAGCCACGGGAATGGTCCTCACACTGCACGATGTTATCTTCAGGCTCCACCAGTGTCCACCTTACAAAATGCTAAATGTCCAGCAATAGCTCCCCCAAACAATTTTGAGGGGCTGAAACATCTTCCAGACATCAAACCTGCCCAGGTGGCCAACTAGCAACCCCAGTAACCTTGTGGATCAGGGCTTTCAATGCAAAGGGAAATGTCTTAACTCTGCCTGAAATAATTTTCCAGCTCTACAAGCATCCACCTTCAGAACTGCTAAAAGTCCAGTAACAGACCCAAATCAAAAGGTAAGAGGGTATGAAAGATGTTCCTGGCCTGAAACATCCACAGGTAGCTTAATAACCACCAGGAGCCTTGAAATTAAGGGCATTTCCTAAGCACGGGAATGATCCTAACATTGCCTGACATCATTTGTTCTTGGCAGAGGAGCTGCTCCTGGGCAGAGCTGTCTCTCTGCAGCGCTGCAATGTTTCATGAGCTCCCACTGTTCCAGGAGCCCAGCTCAGCTCACAGCAGAGGAGCAGGTGAAGGCATCACATACTCCATCCCCTCTGGGCTCCTTTGTGGTGTCCCTGGAGCTCCAGAGAACCTACTTGGAAAGACACTGAAGTCCTGTCTATCATTCCTTTCCTCGGCTAGTGAGTAATCATTGTGTCCAGCAGAGTCCTTTCTCCTGATCAAACCAGAGCTGGGCAGGACAATCACCTTTCCTTGTCTCTCTCCCCTTGAGACACGATCCCCAGGCAGGGACAGGGAGGGGTCTCTTTCCCCCTGTCAAAGGAAGGCACTCAAGCCAGTCACTCCAGACCCTTCATTTTGCTTTGCAGCCCTGGAGCTGGAAGGACTTACTGCTCTGACGTATGGCGGCCACAAACCCACTGGAGTTTCCATTCCTCTTGCCCCAGTTCTGGTGGCACAAATAGGCACCTTCTGTATGGGAGCTGCTGGTCCCAGCTCCCATGGGAATTACTGGGGCTGGAGGCAATTTGTCATTAACTCTTCCACATGAGAGGGAGCCTTCATCAGATGGAAAGTGCATGTCACCCACATTTCCTGTACCCAAAACTGAAGACCAGGAATGACTCTTTGGGACCCCATGGGAGAGGCCTCTGCTCTCCCTGGGTATTTGAGAGACAAATCCAGCATTTTCATTTTCCTAGTTATAAATCTCTCCAAACTTCTGTCTTTTACTTCTGCAACACTTTTCCATGCCCAGAGGCAGCAGATGTCCAACAGCAGCTCCATCAGCCAATTCCTCCTCCTGCCCTTTTCAGACACACGGGAGCTGCAGCTCCTGCACTTCTGGCTCTTCCTGGGCATCTACCTGGCTGCCCTCTGGTCAAGAGTTTAATGATCCTTACTGCAGCCTATGACCATTGACTCCACATGCCTATCTTGTTGAATGTCTGGTGCTCACCAAAGTTGCTCTATCATTTCTCCTCTTCAGCTGCATAGTGAAGAGAAGATATAACAAAAGTTCAAGATAAGGACAGGGAGAGATCCTGCAGCAGTCACTCTCATGGGAAGAACATGCTCCACACAACAATGAAACTCATCCAATTCTCTTCCTCTGACTGAGTGACACAGGGAACGGGAATGGGGGTTGGGGTCAGTTCATCACACATTGTCTCTGGTATTCCTTCCTCCTCGGGGAAGGACACCTCACAGTCTCCCCTTGCTCCAGCATTGGGTCCCACCCATGGGAGACAGTCCTCCATGAACCCCTCCAACGTGAGTCCTTCCCACATAGCTTCATATCATCACCAACTGCTCCAGGGTGGGCCACTTTGATGGGGTGCCGTCCTTCAGCAACAGACTGCCCAAGCCTGGGTCCTCCACAGCCCTGCCAGCAAATCTTCTCCACCACAGGTTTCCTTTGAGGTAGAATTACTGTTCCACATTATCCAGCATGGGCTGTGGGGGAACAGCCTCATTCACCATGGTCTTCTCCAAGTGTTGCTGGGCAATCTCTGCTATAAGGCTTGGAAGATCATCTCCCCCTACTTGACTGACTTTGTTGTCTGGAAAGATCTTTCCATTTTCTCACTCCTTTCTCTGGCAGCAAAAAGCAGCTGCTAATTTTTATTTTCCTTCTTAAAAATATAGTCAGAGGGTTGCTCTTCTCAGTATTCTGCTCCACAAGGCCAATACATTGTCACTAGAATCACAGAATCACAAGATTGGAAAAGACCTTTGAAGATCATCAAGTCCAACCATTGCCATCCTATGCTAAACCATATCCCTAAGTATCTCATCAATGCTTTTTTTGAACACACCCAGGGATGGTGACTCAACCCCCTCCCTGGGCAGCCTGTTCCAGCCCTGACAACTTTTTCAGTAAAAACATATTTTCTAATATCCTATCTGACCCTGCCTGGCACAGCTTCATGCCATTTCCCCTTGTTCTATCTTCTGTCACCTGGCTGAAGAGACCACTGTCCACCTCTCTACAACCTTCTTTCAGGAAGTTGTAGGTGGTGATAAGGTCTCCCCTCAGCCTTCTCTTCTCCAGGCTAAACATCCCCAGCTCCCTCAGCCATTCCTCATATGATTTGCCCTCCAGCCCCTTCACCAGGCTGGTTGCCCTTCTCTGGACTCACTCAAGGACCTCAATGTCCTTCTTAGGGTGAGGAGCTCAGAACTGGACACAGCACTCGAGCTGCAGCCTCACCAATGCCCAGTACAGGGGCACAATCACCTCCCCAGACCTACTGAACACACTGTTCTTGATCCAAGCCAGAATGCCATTGGCCTTCCTGGCCACCTGGGCACACTGCTGGCTCATATTCAGCTGGCAGTCAACCAACACCCCCAGGTCCTTCCCTGCCTGACAGCTCTCCAGCCAGTCTCCCCCAAGACTGTAGAGCTGCATGGGGTTGTTCTGTCCCATGTGCAGCACTCTACACTTGGCCTTGTTAAACCTCATCCCATTGGTCTCAGCCCATTGGTCCAGTCTGTTCAGATCTCTCTGAAGAGCCTCCCTACCCTCAGGCAGATCAACACTTCCTCCCAGCTTAGTGTCATCTGCAAACTTACTGAGGGAGCATCCAATCCCTTCATCCAGGTCATTGATAAAGATGTTGAACAGAACTGGACCCAGGACTGAGCCCTGGGGGTGCCACTCTTGACCAGCCTCCAGCTGGATTTGGTTCCATTCATCACCACCCTTTGGGCCCGGCCATCCAGCCAGTTTTTAACCCAGCTGAGGGTCCACCTGTCCAGTCCAGTGGCAGCCAGTTTCTCAGTCAGAATGCTGTGAGAAACCATGTCAAAGGCTTTACTGAAGCCCAGGTAGACACATCCACAGCTTTCCCCTTGTCCATTAAGCGGGTCAACACCTTAGGAGCTGCAGGTGTCCTTGATGGTCAAACTGGTACCATGTGCAGAGACATTTCAATTGCTGGAGCAGCAACCTGGCTCACCCAGATGCCCCTGACCAAGATCCCACAGCTGAGCCCTTGCTGGGAGAGCACCTCCCCACCCATCCACATCCATCCTCTATCTCACTGGGCCTACATCCTCTCCATGTCAGGCAAGACAACTTTTCTGGACTCCCCATATTCACTAGGTGCCTTTGCCCTTTTGTGTCCAGCCTCTGCCCCTCCTCACCCATTTCAGAGCTCTGCATCTTGGCAGCGAAGGACCCCTAATGGATCAAAGAATGTTTTGTGGGTGTCCACATGGTGCTTTTCAGGGCTTGGAGCAGGATTGAAAACAGCAGCAACAGCCCAGTTCACTGAGTCCTTGCTGGGCGAGCACCTTCCCCTCATCTGGTAAGCAGGTCATCTTGCCACAGGAGGAGATGGTGAAGGTAGTTATGCAGGACCTACCTCTCATAACCCCATGCTGTCTGGCCTGATCCCCTGGTTGTTCTGTACTTGCCACATGGTGGCACTCAAGACTCAAAATCTCCCAGGGCACAGATGTCTGACTGACAGGCCTGCAGTTCTACAGATCCTCTTTCCATCACTCATTGTAGATGAGCAGCATAGTGGCTAACCTCCAGTCAGCAGGGACTTCTTGGTTGTCCAGGTCTGATGCTAAAGGATTCCAAGTGGCTTGGTGAGGGATAAGTCAGTAAAAATAAACCAGAAACAAAGCAGCTGCACATCCCCTTCTTCTTTTGCCATGTGGGGAGTATGATTATGGGATTTGGGATTGTTCAAAGGGAATAAGGAGCTGGTGGTCTGATCAAGCTGGTTACCTACCCCAAAAGTTGTTTGATGCACAGCTGCTGTCCATAAAAATGAAGGTAAGATAGGCCTGTGCACAGATCTTCCTGCAACAGGATGCAATGCATGGAATTTGAAACAACTCTTGTCATTTAACCCAGATCTCCACAAAATGAAGCTGTCATGTTCATACACCAAGATGGGCAGCCCCATCAGTGTCCACAGATGTGCCATGGAGTGCTGGTTATCGCCAGGATAGAGTTAATATTCTTTCTAGCAGCGTGTGGAATGCTGTGTTTGGGAGTTTGGATGAGAGCAGAGCTGATAACATAGGGATGGGTTTAGTTACTGCAAAGCAGTTAGAGACTTTCCAGTTCTTCATACTGTCCTGCTAAGGAGAATGTGGGGAGCACCCAAGAAGCTGGGAGGGGACACAGCCAGGACAGGTGACCCAAACTGGCCAAAGAGGGTATTCCATGCTAATGACATCATACTCAGCATAAAAGGGAGCTGATGGAGGAAAGGAGGAGCACTCAGCTCCAGGACTCACAGGTTTTGAGGTCAGTCTGGATTCAGGACAGCTCTGAGCTGTACGGTCTGAGTTGTGCAGCTCGGTGAGAAGCTGCATTGTGTGTCACCACAGGAGTGTTTATTGGACAGGGAGCTTTTGGAGAGGTGACATGGTGGCCAAGTCCAGTTGGTGGAGTATGTCTATGGGAGCAGCCTCTCTGCATCCAATAAAGATGGAGTTACCCAGAGGGAATTGATCTGTGGGTCACACCTGTCTGTGCAGAAGAGAAGGAGCAATGCTGGATGTGCAGAGGGCAATATGTTCAGTCACAATGGGCTTGTGATGTACCCGTCTCTTAACTGCTTTGCACCTGGGCACGTGTGACTGCCCAGGAGAAGACAGATGGAAATGTGGGAGCTCCTCTCCAAAGGAGAGGGGTCAGGGAAGAAATGATAGGCAGACAGGTGAGTGTGGGAGACACTCCTGGCATCTCAAGAGGTCTTCAGGACCTGGCCTCTTGGGAGTTCCCCTTAGAGAACAGTGGATCTCACCATGAAGGAAATGCTCAGCCAGGCTGAGCACCATCTGAGCACAGCCAAACCACTGCTCCTCACTGCAGCTGCTTGCTGACCAGTGACCCTGCTCTATAAAAAGCCCTTCCTTTTGGACCCCTGCTCTCTCAGCAGCAATGTATTCACCTCCTGCTCACTCTGCATGCACAGAAGTCGCCCATGCAACACCTGTCCAGCCCACTGCTTTGTGCAGGCGGTTGTAGCTCTTCTATTTAGAAATGAGGTTTCCTCGCTGGTCACCAGCACCAACCCAACCGCTCTGACAGGAAGACGTGTGTCCCCATGAGGCTTTGCAGGGCGTGAGCTGGGCTTGGAGCAGAGTTGAAAACAGCAGCACCAGCAGTGGCAAAGTTCTAACTGACATCTTGGGGGCAAATCCCCAAGCCAGGGCTGGAAACAGGTGTGGGAGGGCAGAGGGCCTGGAAGGGGTGACACCGGAGCAGCTCCTTGCATGGCTGTGACCACAGTTGGCTGCCTTCTCGACTGGATGATGAAGGTGACAGGCTTACTCTTTTCCACCCCATTTAGGAAAGCATTTCCAGCAAAGCATAGGAGGCTTTGGATGTTCAGCACCCAAATTAGCACATCTCAATCACCTGCTCCTGTGGACACCCTGAGTGGATGAGATGGGGGTGAAAGTGGCTGTATGTCTCACCTGTACCATGTCCTTGGGCTTCTCTGCTGGTGAGGGATGCCTCAGCGGGATTTGTTGTGCCTACACACCTCCATGCCCTTCACTTGTAGCCTGGGGTGTTTTATGGAGCCTTGCACACACTATCACCACCCAGACTGAGGGTCCTTGTGATGTGTTGAAGGGGTCTTGCCTTGCTTTATCTACATTTTGTGGTTTATGATGAACAGAGCTGAAAGGCTACTTCAGAATTTCTCTTCCAAACTATTTATTTATTGTTTTTACTCTGAATAAAGTGTCCTAATCCCATTCTGAAATCTAGTCTGGAAACGTGAGGCTCATCCCTTCCAAACCTTGTTTGGGATGTTATCCTGCTGATGCTTGACATTAACTCAGGTTGTCTCTCCAGATATACACACTGATGTACTGGGCAGAGTTGAGATCAGCTCTGACAGAGGCTTTCAGGCTGTTCAAGCTCTTCTCAGCTATAAGACCTCCTTTTACCTTGTCTGGGGCTGTCCTTGTCCTCCTTCCATGATGCCAGCCCAGCTGAAAGGTCTGTGGCTCTGATGGTCACTAGGAGGGTAATGCTGTTATTTTATTTTTGAAGGTATCCAGAACAAACTCTCCAAAAATTCAGTGTATGCCAATTTAGGAGAAAGCAAGAGGTGAAGCAGGCAGCTTCTGAATTAACTGAAGACAGGTAATTCACAGGGACCTTGCTGGCTCTCCCTCCCACCCATGCTGACTTTATTTTGGGGAAAGATCCTGAGTTCCAAAACTCTGTGGAGCAAGGATTTTCCCATGACCATGATATCATAGAATCATAGAATCACAGAATCGTAGGGGTTGGAAGGGACCTTGAGAGATCATCTGGTCCAACCCCCCTGCCAAAGCAGCTCCCAAGCTCATATTGCACAGATCAGCATCCAGACCGGTCTTGAATATCTCCAGACTTCACCACCCCCCTGAGCAGCCTGTCCCAGGGCTCTGTCGCCCTCACTGGGGAAAAGTTCTTCCCCATGTTGGTGTGGAACTTCCTGTGCTCCAACTTGCAGCCATTGCCCCTTGTCCTGTCCCCACAGACACTGAAAAGGAGCTGGCCATTTCCCCCTGCATACCATACTTAAGATATTTATAAACATTAATTAGGTGCCCCCTTAGTCTTCTCTTCTCAAGACTGAACAGCCCCAGCTCACTCAGCTTTTCCTGATAGGGGAGATGCTCCAGGCCCTTAATCATCTTTGTAGCCCTTCTTTGGACTCTCTCAAGCAGATCCCTGTCCTTTTTATATATGGCTTTCAAAAGACTGCAAAAGACTCCAAGAAGCTGCATGTCTCCACTGAAACACTTCAGACAGATATTTGTGAAGATCCACAAAAGTTCTTTGAGAGAGGAAAAGAGTGAAATGGGGAAAACAGGGAAGATCTATGAGCTGTAAATAAAAGCAAGAAGTGGTATCCCAAACAGAAGAGCTGCTTTGGCCTTATCCCAGGAGAAGTGTTGGGTGAAATTCCCCCTGCGAACAGTTGTCTGTTTACAGGCTTCGAACAGAAACCCTGTTGCTGTTACACTGGGTACACTGGGCTCACATGGGGACATCAAAACCCAACCAGCTTGTGAACCTGAAAAGCTCTTCCCAGCTCAAGTCTCAGAATTAATGGAAACCTGCAGCCATCAGCTGATGAAAATGTAGATGCAAGACCGTGATCTGCATCACACCCCTCCTGGTATTTTAATGCTGTAGTGGCATGAACTTCTTTGGGTACAATGAGGGCAACAAAGGAGTGTTGGGTTGGGTTTTAACAATGTAAGGAAAGGAGGGCCAAGATGAAAAGGGAAAGGCAGTAGCAGAGTGTGAATGTATATCTTATAGGGACCAGTAGATATCTCACCTGGGCTCGGACAAGAGACAGCTCCCCGTTCTATCCCTGCATATCACTATCCTCTCTTCATATCTCTACTGCCATTGTGTTGTGTTTCTCTGGCTCAATCCCATTCCTTAGCTGAGAGTATAAAACAGAGCTGCCATTGGGGATACAGATTCATAGATGTTTATTAGCTTTTTAGGAAATAGCACAACATGATTACAGAGAGCTATTAGCAGAGACGTGTCAGCATGTGACATCAGACATCCTAGGCTTTGCAAAGTGGGATGGAGATGTTTCTGCTTCAGGTGCTCACATCTAGATTTACAATACACAGAACAAATTTCTACATCATAGATAGTAAACACACATGCCAGTTATAGATAGACATCTGTTGAAGGTCATCCAGAATATATCTATGATGTGTGTGGACAGAGGTGGGCATGGTGGATGAGTTGGGTGAGGACATGCTGTCCTGGACAAGGCTTGTGGGAAGGTGTCACCCTTCCAAGCTGAGCACTGGCAATTCCCTGCCATGAATTGGTGAAGACAAGTGATGGGAATGGCATATGTCAGGATCATGATGATGGGGAGACACGTGTTGTCAGCCTGCAAGGGGTCCTGTAATATCCGATCTGCCTGGTGAGTGGAAATGGGGTTGGGAAGGGAAAGATAGAGAATGTGAAGACAGGTGGAGAACGTGGTTGGCTGAGGTGCTGGGGAAACATCTCCAAGTCGCTCCACACACTGTCCTTGCCTATAACAGCCAATCCTAGTGTAGGAGCTCTCTGCCTGAGACCAAAGGTCAAGGTGGGCAAGTCTCCCTGTGCACTGGCCATGCTGGAGCATTATCTGGGCTGCCTGTGAGAGTGGCTCAGCGTTGCATATGTTGTGGTGTTCATCTCTGGTACACGAGGCTACAGAGAGAGAATGAAAACGTTATTTCATCTGTGGTCTCTGAGCCCCTTATTTCTTCTTTGTTGTTTCCCAAAGGCTTAATCTCAGTCCCAAATGCTCCAGAAGGCATTGAGGTGTGAGTCGTTGTAAGACAAACTTGTGAGAGTAAACCTGGCAATATTGACAGTTCCAGCAAAGGTCTGAAATTCTTCACGATGAAGAAAAAGAATGGGTGGAAAGACAAAAAGACAAAGAGGAATGTGTGGGGAAAAGTATCTGGTTATTTTTGTTGTTAAAGTGTAACCCTTTTACATCAGAATTTGGGATGGGATGAGAAGAGATAAAGACAGGTGGACTCAGAAAGAAATGTCTTCTTCTCTGAGAACATCCATTGGAGGAAACAGTCCCATGGGCTTCCCCAGCCCAAAACACCACTGCACACCAACTCCAACACATCCCACCCCTGCTGGCCCTGCTGCCTGATTTGGCACCATAGCTGACCCACAACTCACCCTGTTATGTCCAGCGTGGGCAATGGTGGCATCTGTTGAGTGGCAAAAGGCAGAACGTTAGTACTTGCTTCCTGCTGTGGTAAGGAACAGACTCAGGCTGCCTTTGGAGAGCAGATCCCCTGGGGTGGGACTGAATGCTCTGCTGCAGCTGCCTAGAAATACAGTCCACTCTTGGCAGCAGGGTGAGCTGCCATGGTACCTGTGGGTGTGGAGTTGGGTTGCTGGGGGTTGGCTGCATTTTCCCACCTTGTAGCATCATTATCTGTCTTCACCCACCCAACAGACATTCACTGGCTGCTCTGTGTCTGTGTATGAAACCCAACTAAAAGATTGAGGCAGATGGACAGTGAGGAGATTTCTCCCTACCCAGATTCACAGGCAAAATCCCCACCCCACCCACTCCCATTGCTGAAGCCTGTAGCTTCACAGTTAGAAAGGAGCTGTTCTCCAGTCTAGCATCACTAAATGGACCCATGTCTTTCAAGGCTGGAGTTGACTTTAAAGCAGAAATCATGGCGAAGTGAAAATGTACAGGGGGAACCCTGCCAATCCCAGTGGGGCTGGATTGCAGCCTGGAGTCAGAGTGTGTAGGGAAAGACCCTGACAGACAAAGCAGATAGTCAACTTTCTTCTACAGGCAGAATCTGGGCTGTGCATGCCAGGAAATATGGGGTGAAACACCAGCAAAAAATTGCCCTTGTCCAGGAAAATTAAAGTTTAGGAGTTCATGTGGAATTGGGGAATGTCCTGCATGGCCATACAGGGACGGAAGGAGATGAACGTGGTGGAATGTGTTTTTGGTTCATGGTCCTGCAAGTCTTCTGCCACTGCTGATTGATGTTTACAGGGGTGCTGGTGGTGCTGGAGGTCAGCCAGCCCACACAAAGGGTGTCTCAACACAGAGTTTCCAACAGCCGTTAGTTAGGTAGGAGGTGGTACTCACACTGTATCTCATTGTGTTCATTGGTCTCTTGGTTGGGAACATCCTGCTGCCTGGAGACAAAGGGGGAAAGGGATCTGGGTCCTGTGTCATGGTGTGATGGGCCCAGGGGAAGCCCTGATGCTTCTGACCTTCACTTCAGGGAAGCCACCCATGGACATTGTCCATGTTTCCCAGGCCATGGACTACCACTGAGCCTCCACCAGCCCAGCATTTAGGAGGGATTGCTGCTCACCTTTGGCATCTCTCTCTGCAGACCCCTGCAAGGGAAGGAAAGGCAGAGACAGGAAAGCAGAGTTACTGCAGGGATGCATTTGGTCTCCTCCCTCCTTGCACTGGACTCTCAGTGCAGTCACCCTGGAGGAAGAACCTTCCCCCTGTCAGCACCTTGACTCCTCTCTGGTGAGAAAGGGCTGAGAGGTTCAGCTTTCCCTGACACAGGGAGAAGGAGCTGGCAACACTAGTCCATCCGGGGTCACAGAGCAGCAGCCCCACAGCAGAGTGCACTTTACCCTCCATTGCCCCAAACCACTCACCTCTCTTCACGGCACAGTAGCTGGCTACAGTGAGCAGGAAGAGGGAGGCAGCTGACACTCCCACCACGATGCCTGTGGTGAGGGTGTCGAGGAGCTGGGGCCCAGGAGTTTGCAGGACAGTAGATGTTGCTGTCATGGAGAGAAGGAGAGAGCAGGAGATGCCCTTAGAGGCAACCTGGATTGCAGTTAATTAACCTCATCCACTGCAATGTTGGGGGACACTGGGAGTACAGGGTGAGATTTACTCACTGGTGGTTGATGGCCCTTCCTGGGAGCTGGACTCTGTGCCTGGGAGGAGAAAGGGACAGGGTGAGAGTGACCAGCTCTGGCATGTACTGCACATGCTAAGATGCTGTGTGGCCCCCTGATCCACCATGTCCCAAGCACCGTGATGAATAACTCACTGAACTGCACAACAGCGGCTCTGGATTACACCTGACACCGGCATTGTCATTCTCTGTGCTGCTGGGACAGGAGATGGTCTGTAGGAGCACAAAATCATGGAGTGTATTGGGTTGGAAGGGATCTTTAAAGGTCATCTAGTCCAACCCCTGCAGTAAGCAGGGACACCTTTACTAGATCAGGTTGCTTATAGCCCCATCAAGCCTGACCAGGAATATCTCCAGGGATGGAGCCTCTACTACATCTCAGAATCCTGTTCCAGTCATTTAAGATGCTCCTATTGAAGAAGTATTTTTCCAAATCTTCAACCTAAATCCACCCTTGTCTCGTGCAAAACAATCACCCCTTGGCCTATTGCTACATGCCCCTGTACATACACTTGGCCTTCTGGGTTGCAGATGAGCATTGCTTGCTCATGTTCAGCTTTTCACCCAGGATTACCCCTGGTCCTTTTCCTCAGGGCTGCTTTCCAGCACATCTTCTCCTCACCTATATAGACAGAGATGCTTTTCTGAGTCCAGGCCAGGACTCTGCACTTGACTTTTTTGAACCTCGTGAGGTTCAACACCCAGGAGTATGTCATGGGTGAAATGCTAATCCCCACACTCAGGTGGGGTCTGTAGGAACCCAGAGCAGTGCCTTCCCATGCCCCAGTGTCATGTCTTACCTGTGAGAGCCAGATGCCAGGGAGCACTGAGGGCAGAATTTTTCTTCCCCTGGTGCTGGTACCCACAGGTGTAGTTCCCTGCACTCTCTGCAGTGACATTAAACTGCAGAACATACATTGGCTGCCCGTTCTTCGCTTTCAGTCTTTGCTTCTCTACCCCATCCTTGCACAAGATGATTTCAGAAGCCTGATGGTCAACGGTGCAGCGAAAATGGATCTGTTGTCCCTCCCGCGCACCGGAGGTGCTCATGAAGAGTTCAGGAGCAGGGAGTTGACCTGGAGAGATGGCACAAGCATGGTACATGCCAGTGTCACCCTTTGAGGATCATACTAGTATACCCACTCCATCTCCATGCCTGCACACACCTCCCCTGTCCAGCCCATCCTGTGCTCACCATCACCTGGGGAGCTGCAGATGTCCTGGACTGTCACACCAGCACCTGCGCCATGGGACAGAGAAGGTTTATGTTAGAGGGCAGAGAGCTGGCTCATCCAAGTGCCCCTGACCACTCCCCATTGCTGATTCCTAGGTGGGCAAGAACCCATGTGTCTCCATGCTGCATCTCTTTGGTCACTAAAAGCGACACCTACCCAAGCATCTGCCCGGTTTCACGCTACTACTCGAACGTTCTTAGAGGTCTTTGGAGAATTCACCTTTTGCTCAGAGCTGCACTGTAGCTGGAGGAAGCAATCATCTCCCTCCTCTCATCAAAGCAGATCTGCCCCTCATTGCTGCTCAGCTCCTCTATACTCTTTTCCCATTTTCCCCTGTGACCAGGACCTGCACTGTCCTCCCGCACTTGCTATCTTCCACACCTGAGCCCCAAGGCAAAGAAATCCTTCAACTTACCGAGCAGCAGCAGTGGGAGGAAGACAGGGTGAGGAGGAAACTGCCAGGCACATCCCATGCACCTCAGCATTTCTAGGGGTGCTGCAGGAACAACCTCTGTCTCCAAGTGTCTGTTCTCCTCTGAGCTGGGGACAGCAGATCAAGAGCTCCCTGGCCCGTGGCTTTCAGCACACATGGGGCTGGTCCTGTTGCCTTGCTGTGGCTAGCAGTGCCTGTCACACAGCGAGAGGCTGTGATGAGCGGGTACAGTTCTTCAGCCCCCACTGCGGATGCTGCCCCTGCAGAGCCCCCGCTTTCATTTCCGGACACTCAGACACCGCAGCACAAAGAGTGTTTTCATCTCCCCCTGTGAGAATTGACCATAATAGGTAAAAAGTGCTGGTGCCCGCTTATTTCTTGTGTGAAATATGTGGACGGAAATTTTCATGTTCAATACAACAACGTGATGAAATACAGTGTCTAACCAGCCACAAGATGGTCCTGCTCTGGCTAAAGAATGTCAAAGAAACAGACAAATGGTTTCAACCCAGAATCCTGAAGGCCAGATGTGGTAGAGTGAGGCCCTTTTCTTCATTATCCTTGACATGAATTTGACAGCTGAAATACCTGCCCATGGCAATGAGTTTAAAGGAGACTATGATGTGATTGCCATCACAGAAACGTGGTGGGACAATTCACATGATTGGAGTACTGTAATTGCTGGTTACAAACTATACAGGCGTGACAGGCTGGGTAGGAGAGGAGGTGGGGTAGCCCTGTATGTCAGAGAATGTTTTGACAGCCTGGAGTTGGAGTATGGTGAAGACAGGGTCGAGTGTCTCTGGGTAAAAACCGGAGGAGAATGAAATCATGGAGAAATAGTTATAGGAGTCTACTATAGACCACCTGACCAGCAGGAGGAAGCTGGTGAGTTGTTTTTCAAACAACTGGGAGAAGTCTCAGGATCAACAGCCCTTGTCCTTTGTGGGGACTTCAACTTACAGGATGTCTCCTGGAGGTACAATACAGCAGGGAGGAAGCAGTCTAGCAGGTTCCTGGAGTGTTTGGAAGACAACTTTTTGACCCAGCTGGTGAATGAACCCACCAGGGAAGGTGGCCTGCTGGACCTGTTGTTCGTAATCAGAGAAGGCCTAGTGGGGGATGTGAAGGTTGGAGGACGCCTGGGGCACAGTGATCATGAGCTGATAGAATTCTTAGTACTGGGAGAAGTCAGGAAGGGAGACACCAGAACAAGCACCTTAGACTTCTGTAGGGTTGAATTTGGTCTGTTCAGGAAGCTGCTCAATAAGATTCCATGGGAGGCAGCCTTTGAGGGCAGAGGAGCCCAAGAGGGCTGGTTGCTCCTCAAGAAGGAAATCTTGGCAGCACAAGAACAGGCTGTCCCAGTCTGTTGGAAGAGGAGTCGGTGAGGAAGGAAGCCAGCTTGGATGAGTAGGGAGAACCAGGAAGATCTCTGGGAAAAGAGGGAAAAATATGAGCTTTGGAAGAAGGGGCAGGTGTCTTGGGACAACTATATGAATTTAGTGAGATCATGTAGGCAGAAAGTCAGAAGGGCTAAAGCTGAACTGCAACTCAGCCTGACCAGTTCTGTAAAAGATAATAAAAGTCCTTCTCTAGGTACATTAACAGTGAAAGGGTCAAGGAGAATCTCCAGCCCTTGTTGGATGCCGAGGAACATCAGTGACAAAGGATAAGGACAAGGCTGAGGTCCCTAATTCCTTCTTTACCTCAGTCTATAATAGTAAAGACAGATATTCCCTGAGTGCTCATCCTCAGGAACTGGCTAACAGGGAGGGGAAGAATAACAAAGTTCCCATGGTTCAGGAGGAAATGATGAGTGACCTGCTTGGCCAGTTAAATACCCACAGGTCAATGGGGCCAGATGGGATTCACCCAAGGGTGCTGAGAGAGCTGGCAGATGTGCTTGCCAAACCCCTTTCCATGATCTACAAACAATCCTGGCAGACTGGGGAAGTTGCACTCGACTGGAGGCTGCAGATGTGACACCCATAGGCAAGAAGGGGTGGAAGGAGGATCCAGGGAACTACAGGCCTGTCAGTCTGACCTCAGTCGCGGGGAAGATCATGGAGAGGGTCATCTTGGGAGCTGTCATGCAGCACATGTGTGATGGCCAAGGGATCAGGCTCAGTCAACATGGGTTTACAAAAGGTAGATCCTGTCAAACTCACCTGATCACCTTCTGTGACAAGGTGACCCGCTGAATGGACAAGGGGAATGCTGTGGATGTGTCTGGCTGGACTTCAGTAAAGCCTTTGACATGGTTTCTCACAGCATTCTGACTGAGAAACTGGATGTCACTGGCCTGGACTGGTTGACCCTCAGCTGGGTTAAAAACTGGCTGGATGGCCGGGCCCAAAGGGGGGTGGTGAATGGAACCAAATCCAGCTGGAGGCCGGTCACGAGTGGCACCCCCAGGGCTCAGTCCTGGGTCCAGTTCTGTTCGACATCTTTATCAATGACCTGGATGAAGGGATTGGATGCTCCCTCAGTCAGTTTGCAGATGACACTAAACTAGGATGAAGTGTTGATCTGCCTGAGGGTAGGGAGGCTCTTCAGAGGGGTCTGAACAGACTGGACCGATGGGCTGAGACCAATGGGATGAAGTTTAACATGGTCAAGTGCAGAGTGCTGCACATGGGACATAACAACCCCATGCAGTGCTACAGGCTGGGGGAGACTGGCTGGAGAGCTGTCAGGCAGGGAAGGACCTGGGGGTGTTGGTTGACTGCCAGCTGAATATGAGCCAGCAGTGTGCCCAGGTGGCCAGGAAGGCCAATGGCATCCTGGCTTGCATGAAAAACAGTGTGTTCAGTAGGTCTGGGGAGGTGATTGTGCCCCTGTACTGGGCATTGGTGAGGCTGCAGCTCGAGTGCTGTGTCCATTTCTGAGCTCCTCACCATAAGAAGGACATTGATGTCCTCGAGTGAGTCCAGAGAAGGGCAACCAAGCTGGGTTGGAGGGCAAATCATATGAGGAGCAGCTGAGGGAGCTGGGGATGTTTAGCCTGGAGAAGACGAGGCTGAGGGGGGACCTTATCACCACCTACAACTACCTGAAAGGAGGTTATAGACAGGTAGGCAATTTTCTCAACAGCCAGGTGACAGGTGATAGGACAAGGGGAAATGGCACTAAGCTGGGCCAGGGCAGGATTAGATTAGATACTAGAGAAATAATTTTTCTGAAAGAGTTGTCAGGGCTGGAACAGGCTGCCCAGGGAGGGGGTTGAGTCACCTTCCCTGGATGTGTTCAAAAATAGTGTTCATGAGGGACTTAGTGATACGGTTTAGCTTAGGATGGGAATGGTTGGAATTGATCTTCAAAGGTCTTTTGCTTTGTGATTCTGTGATTCTGTGACCACTGTTGCTGATTGGCTTGGCCTTGGTGAACAACGACTCTGGCCATGAGTTGGGTGGTGTTTACTTTCTCAGGTCTACAGAAAGCTTCTAGCTGCTTCTTGCAGAAGACACCCCTGCAGCATCACTCCCCCCTTCACCAGAACCTTCCCACACAAATCCGCAACATTTAGACATCAACTGCTGACCTGGTCTGGCATGAACACTGGCCCTAGCTGCACCAGGACTGCTCTCTGAGAAGGAGTATGGAAAGCACGGCAGCCCTGGCATGAATCTGCACCCACTCTATCATAGGGTCCCACACAGGCTGCAGGTGGTATCTCTGCTCCCCTTCATCTTCCCTGGGGTGCAGAGGGACAGCCTGCTTCACCATCATCTTCTCCATGGTCTGAAGGGGAATCTCCAGTGCCTGGAGCCCTACCCTCTGCCTCCTTCCTCACTGACCTTGGTATCATCAGAATTTCTGACATCTTCTCACTCCCTTCTCTAGCATTGAAAAGCAGACCTTTGCATTTTATTCCCTCTTAAATATAATTCACAAAGGTAGGACCACCGTTGAGGCCTGTAATATCCCAGCCTCACTACTTTCTTCAGGTTACCTCCTGGTTCCTGGTCTTATCCCTGATGACATTCTGTACAGAACGGTGACACGGTTCTTGCCAGGTCACTCATGCTGCCGGGATCTAACCACTACCCATATCATCTTTGGCAAGGATGGGGTAGAGGAGCATATCCTGAAAGCCAAATGGATGCTTCAGAGCTACCTGGTGCTTCTGGACATCTCCCTACCAGCACAGGGAGAGAGAACACGTGTGTTAAGAGCTTTGCCTTCCATGCTCTCCTGTGCCTTGTTTCCCAGGAGTGGAAGCAGGTTTGTTTTCCCAGTTCCATTGACTGGCAGGTTCCTGCTACCCAAATCATCTTCTGCAAGGATGGGGTAGAGGTGTTCAGACAGCAATCTCAAAAGTGGCAGCAGCACTACATTGTGCAACGCAGTGTCCTGAAAGAGAGTGTGGGGAACTACCGCTGTGGGTACCAGCACAGGAATGACAGTAATTGGGTGAGAAGCTCTGCCCTCAGTGCTCCCCAGCACCTGACTGTCAGAGGTGAGACATGACACTGGGGCATGGGATGGCACTGCTCAGGGTCCACAGAGACCCTAATCGAGGGTAAGGATGCTATTTTCCCTCATGCTAATTCCTGGGTGTTTCTGAGGCTCAAACCAGCTGTTCCCAGTCATGGGAGAGTGTACTGCTCCCCTCCAGTGCCAGCAGCACTGAGAATGAGAGTGGTGGTGCCAGTTCTTATCCAGACCCAGAGCTGCACAGTTCACTGATTTATCTGTCACCACACCTGGTACATCACTAGGCAGCCCCACAGCTGCTTAGTCTGTGCAGTGCATGGGAGAGATGGACACTTCCACCCTGTCCCTTTCTCCTCCCAGGCATAGACTCCAGCTGGCAGGCAGGGCCATGGACCCCCGGTGAGTCATTCCCTCCCTGCACTCCTGGTGTCCCCCCTGGCACTGTGACAGGTGAGGTTAATTAACTGGGATCAATTGTGATTTAAGTGCATCTCCTGCTCTCTCCTATGCCACATGATGCCTACTCTCCACCAACACCTTCTCCCCTCACAGTTTGCAATCTGCAGCTCTTCAACACCTTCCCCACAGGCATCACGCTGGGAGTTGCAGCTGCATCTGGACTCAGACAAGAGACAGCTCCCCTTTCAATCCCTACATGTTGCTATCCTCTCTTTGTGTGTCTACAGTCATCCTGTTGTATTTCTCTGCCTCAATCCCATTCTTTAAGCAAAAGGGACAGGTGGAATAGGTGATACAAATTCATAGATTGTTATTTATTCTTCTTTTGAGGAAAAGCATGGCACATTGCAGATATCTGTTGACAGAGATGTGTGAGCACATCAGTGTATATGTATCTGTGTACCCATACTTAGAAAAAGTGCATTGGTGTGTGTAGATAGAAGAGGACACCTAGAGTTAGATTCACACAGTTTATGTTTACAATACAGCCATTACTCTTTACATAGTAGGATGGAGATATCTTCACTTCATGTAGTCACAAATACTTCTACAATATATGGAATACATTTCTACATCATAGACAGTAAACACATGTGCCAGTCATAAAGAAACTTCTGTTGAAAGTCATCCAGAATACATTTATGATGTGTGTGGAAAGATCTGGGCATGGTGGATGGGTTGGGTGAGGACATGCTGTCCTGGACAAGGCTTGTGGGTAGGTGTTGCCCTTCCAGGCTAGACAGGGGTAATACCCCAGCGAGAACTGATGAAGACAAGTGATGGGGATGGCACATTGCAAGATCATGGTGATGAGCCTGAAAGGGGTCCTGTAAAACCTGATCTGCCTGGGAAGTGGAAATGGTGTTGGGAAGGGAAAGAGGGAGAATGTGGAGAAAGGTGGAGAACGTGGTTGGCTGAGGTGCTGGGGCAGCATCCCCAAGACTCCCCACACATTGCCCTTGCCTGTAACAGACAATGCCAAATAAGCCCAAGCTGCAGACACCAGCCCCATTTGACCAGCGTGGGATCTGTCTGCCTGAGACAAAATGCCAAGGTGGGCAAGTCTCCCTGTGCACCGGCCATGCTGGAGCGTTATCTGGGCTGCCTGTGAGAGTGGCTCAGCGTTGCATACGTTGTGGTGTTCATCTCTGGCACACGAGGCTACAGAGAGAGAATGAAAAAATGTTATATCATCTCTGGTCTCTGAGGCCTTTATTTGTTCTTTCTTGTTTTTTCCCCAAGGCTCTATCTTATTCCCAAATGCTACACAAGGCATTGAGGTGTGTGTCATTTTTCTAACTTGTGAGAGTGAACATTACAATGTTGACAGTCCCAACAAAGGGCTGAAATTCTTCATGATGAAGAAAAAGAATGGGTGGAAAGACAAAATGACAAAGAGGAATGTGTGGGGAAAAGTATCTGGTTATTTTTGTTGTTAAAGTGTCACCCTTTTACATCAGAATTTGGGATGGGATGAGAAGAGACAAAGACAGGTGGACTCAGAAAGAAATGTCTTCTTCTCCGAGAACATCCATTGGAGGAAACAGTCCCATGGGCTTCCCCAGCCCAAGACACCACTGCACACCAACTCCAACACATCCCACCCCTGCTGGCCCTGCTGCCTGATTTGGCACCATAGCTGACCCACAACTCACCCTGTTATGTCCAGCGTGGGCAATGGTGGCATCTGTTGAGTGGCAAAAGGCAGAACGTTAGTACTTGCTTCCTGCTGCAGCAAGGAACAGACCCAGGCTGCCTTTGGAGAGCAGATCCCCTGGGGTGGGACTGAATGCTCTGCTGCAGCTGCCTAGAAATACAGTCCACTCTTGGCAGCAGGGTGAGCTGCCATGGGACCTGTGGGTGTGGAGTTGGGTTGCTGGGGGTTGGCTGCATTTTCCCACCTTGTAGCATCATTATCTGTCTTCACCCACCCAACAGACATTCACTGGCTGCTCTGTGTCTGTGTATGAAACCCAACTAAAAGATTGAGGCAGATGGACAGTGAGGAGATTTCTCCCTACCCAGATTCACAGGCAAAATCCCCACCCCACCCACTCCCATTGCTGAAGCCTGTAGCTTCACAGTTAGAAAGGAGCTGTTCTCCAGTCTAGCATCACTAAATGGACCCATGTCTTTCAAGGCTGGACTTGACTTTGAAGCAGAAATCATGGCGAAGTGAAAATGTACAGGGGGAACCCTGCCAATCCCAGTGGGGCTGGATTGCAGCCTGGAGTCAGAGTGTGTAGGGAAAGATCCTGACAGACAAAGCAGATAGTCAACTTTCTTCTACAAGCAGAATCTGGGCTGTGCATGCCAGGAAATATGGGGTGAAACACCAGCAAAAAATTGCCCTTGTCCAGGAAAATTAAAGTTTGGGAGTTCATGTGGAATTGGGGAATGTCCTGCATGGCCATACATGGTTCATGGTCCTGCAAGTCTTCTGCCACTGCGGATTGATGGTTACAGGGATGCTGGTGGTGCTGGAGGTCAGCCAGCCCACACAAAGGGTGTCTCAACACAGAGTTTCCAACTGCTGTTAGTTAGGTAGGAGGTGGTACTCACACTGTATCTCATTGTGTTCATTGGTCTCTTGGTTGGGAACGTCCTGCTGCCTGGAGACAAAGGGGGAAAGGGATCTGGGTCCTGTGTCATGGTGTGATGGGCCCAGGGGAAGCCCTGATTCTTCTGCCCTTCATTTCAGGGAAGCCACCCATGGACATTGTCCATGTTGTCCCAGGCCATGGACTACCACTGGGTATTCACCAGCCCAGCAGGCAGGAGGGATTGCTGCTCACCTTTGGCATCTCTCTCTGCAGACCCCTGCAAGGGAAGGAAAGGCAGAGGCAGGAAGGCAGAGTTACTGCAGGGATGCATTTGGGCTCCCCCGTCCTTGCACTGGACTCTCAGTGCAATCACCCTGGAGGAAGAACCTTCCCCCTGTCAGCACCTTGACTCCTCTCTGGTGAGAAAGGGCTGAGAGGTTCAGCTTTCCCTGACACAGGGAGAAGAAGCTGGCAACACTAGTCTATCCGGGGTCACAGAGCAGCAGCCCCACAGCAGAGTGCACTTTACCCTCCATTGCCCCAAACCACTCACCTCTCTTCACAGCACAGTAGCTGGCTACAGTGAGCAGGAAGAGGGAGGCAGCTGACACTCCCACCACGATGCCTGTGGTGAGCGTGTCAAGGAGCTGGGGCCCAGGAGTTGGCGAGACAGAAGATGTTGCTGTGATGGAGAGAAGGAGAGAGGAGGAGATGCCCTAAGAGGCAACCTGGATTGCAGTTAATTAACCTCATCCATGCAATGTTGGGGGGCACTGGGAGTACAGGGAGGGAGTCACTCACTGGTGGTTGATGGCCCTTCCTGGGAGCTGGACTCTGTGCCTGGGAGGAGAAAGGGACAGGGTTAGAGTGACCAGCTCTGGCATGTACTACACAGGCTAAGCAGCTGAGGGGCCCCTGATCCACCTTGTACCAAGTGTCGTGATGAATAAATCAATGAACTGCACAGCGAGGGCTCTGGGTTACACCTGGCACCAGCCCTCTCATTGTCTGTGCTGCTGGGACAGGAGATGGGTTGTAGAAGCACAAAATCATAGAGTGTATTGGGTTGGAAGGGACCTTTGAAGGTCATCTAGTCCAACCCCCTGCAGTAAGCAGGGACGTCTTCACTAGATCACGGTGCTCAGAGCCCCATCAAGCCTGACCAGGAATATCTCCAGGGATGGGGCCTCCACTACGTCTCAGAATCCTGTTCCAGTTATCTACCATGCTCACATTGATAATTTTTTTCCTAATATTCCACTTAAATCTCCCCTTGTCTCATGCAAAACAATCACCCCTTGGCCTATTGCTACATGTCCTTGTACATACACTTGGCCTTCTGGGTTGCAGATGAGCATTGCTTGCTCATGTTCAGCTTTTCACCCATGAGTACCCCTGGTCCTTTTCCTCAGGGCTGCTTTCCAGCACATCATCTCCTCAACTACATAGAGAGAGATGATTTTCCCTGTTCAGGTCAGGACCCTGCACTTGGCTTCGTTGAACCTCATGAGTTTCAGCTGGTCCCTCTTCTCCAGCCTGTCCAGGTCCCTCTGGATGGCATCCCATCTTGGTGTCATCAGCAGATTTACAGAGGGTGCACTCAATCCCACTGTTAATATCATTAATAAAGATAGTGAGCAGCACTGGTCCCAGGACAGACCCTTGTGGAACACCGATTGTCACTGTTTTCTGTCTGAACACCAAGACATTGATGACCACCCTCTGGATGCGACCACCCAGCTAAATCCTTATCCCCTGAATTCTCCACCCATCAAATCTGGATCTCTCCAAGTTAGAGAGAAGGATTTTAGGGGGGACGATGTCAAAGGCCTTGCAGAAATTGAGATAGATGACACCCCAGCTTGTTACTAGTTGGCTGATGCAGTTGTAGATGTTTTCTGCTGTAGAAAACGTGGACAGTTTCTACACCAGTGTAGAAAGACACTAGATTTTTCAGACACTTGCAGTCACTCTCTGCCATGACTGGGAAAGGCTGGTTTGAGCTTCTGAAACACCCAGGAGTCTGTCATGGATGAAATGGCATCCCCACCCTCAGCTGGGGTCTGTTTGGACCCAGAGCAGTGCTTTCCCATGCCCCAGTGTCATGTCTTACCTGTAAGAGCCAGATGCCAGGGAGCACTGAGGGCAGAGCTTCTCACATCGTTTCTCTTCCCCTGGTGCTGGTACCCACAGGTGTAGTTCCCTGCACTCTCTGCAGTGACATTCAGCTGCATAACGTAGATTTGCTGCCCGATTTTTGCTTTCAGTCTTTGCTTCTCCACCCCATCCTTGCAGAAGGTGATTTCAGTAGCAGGAGCCTGATGGTCAATGGAGCAGTGAAAATGAACCCGTTCTTCCTCCTGAGGACTGAAGGTGCTCACAAAGAGCTGAGGAGCAGGGAGTTGACCTGGAGAAATGGTACATGCCAGTGTCACCCTTAAGGATCAAACAGGTCTTCTCACCCCATCTCCATGCCTGCACATCTCCCCTTGTCCAGCCCATCCTGTGTTCACCATCACCTGGGGACCTGCAGATGTCCTGGACTGTCACACCAGCACCTGTACCATGGGACAGAGAAGGTTTATGTTAGAGGGCAGAGAGCTGGCTCATCCAAGTGCTCCTGGCCAGCTCACCACTGCTGAGTCCTTGGTGGGTAAACCTCTATGTGTCTCCATCCTGCATCTCTTTGGTCTTTCAAAGTGACACATATCCAAGCTTGTTTCTGGTTCATTTTATACTGTTCAGAGATTTCCCTTGTTCCCTAAAGCACTCGAGCAGCTGCCCAGACTCATGCTACTACATGAACCTTCTTAGGGATGTTAGGAAAATCTACCTTTGGCTCAGAGCTGCACCATATGTGGAGGAAGCAATCATATCCCTCCCCTCATCAAAGCATCTTTACCCCTCATTTCTGTGTGACTACTCCACACACCTTTCCCCATCCTCCTCTGTGCCCAAGAACTGCACTGTCCTTCTCTGCTCACAGCCCTCCACGCCTGAGCCCCAAGGCAGAGAAACGCCCTAACTCACCGAGCAGCAGCAGCAGCACTAAGGCAAGGTAAGAAGGAGACCGCAAGGCACATCCCACCTGCCCCAGCATCTTTGGGCGTGCTGCAGGAACAACCTCTGTCTCCAAGTGTCTGTTCTCCTCTGAGCTGGGGACAGCAGATCAAGAGCTCCCTGGCCCGTGGCTTTCAGCACACATGGGGCTGGTCCTGTTGCCTTGCTGTGGTTGGCAGTGCCTGTCCCACAGCGAGAGGCTGTGATGAGCGGGTGCAGTTCTTCAGCCCCCACTGCGGATGCTGCCCCTGCAGAGCCCCCGCTTTCATTTCCGGACACTCAGACACCGCAGCACAAAGAGTGTTTTCATCTCCCTCTGTGAGAATTGACCATAATAGGTAAAAAGTGCTGGTGTCTGCTCATCTCTTGTGTGAAGCATGTGGATGGAGATCTTCAAGTTCAGCACAAGAAGGAGGTGAAATACAGAGTCTAAACAGCCACAAGATGGTCCTGTTCTGGCTAAAGAATGTCAAAGAAACAGACAAATGGTTTCAACACAGAATCCTGAAGGCCAGATGTGGTAGAGTGAGGCCTTTTTCTTCATTATCCTTGACATGAATACGACAGCTGAAATGCCTGTCTATGACAATGAGCTTAAAGCAGTCCATGCGATACATATATGACTGTAGTCCTTCACTCTCCCACCAACTCATGGTAAATCACCCCAGGAGGGGAACAGCTAGGTTTAGGGTATAGGGAATATTGAGGAAAATAGCCCTGAAGACAGATAAGAGATTGAAATCTTGCAGTGGCAGTCAGTGGGCTATGCTCCTTCTCCTCCACCTAAGACAGGGAAGCCTTCTTGGTAAGCACTGTGCCTTCGCATATTGGTGAGGAATCCCTGGCATAGCATTCTGCAGGTTCTATCACCATGTACTTGTGCTTTTGCTGGGAGTGCTTTTATCAATGTCAGTTCCTAGATTTTGATAGCTATTGCCTTAATTAGCTGTCTTGTTGAACTTTCTCTCACTCTCTCAGTGAAAGTCCTTTAGGGGGTTTTGATGGGCGGACGTTGACTCTCCTAAGTGGCTTCACACATAATCCTTTAGTGTGGTGGTTTAACCCTGGCTGGAGGTCAGATGCCCACCAAAGCTGCTCTTTCACTCCCCTTTTGCGCTGGACAGGGGAGAAAATATCTATATGGATAGGTTTAGGAATCGAGGTGAAAAGGATCATCTGGGGAAGTGCTGACATGTCAGCCTCACCTCTGTGCCTGTGGAGATCATGGAACAGATCCTCCTAGAAGCCATGCCATGATTGTAGTCTATTTGGATTTCTGTACAGGGTTTTATACAGTCCCCACCAATATCCTTCTCTCTAAAGAGGAAAGATATGGATTTGAGGAGGGGAATGTTTGGTGGATAAGGAATTGGTTGGATTGTCCCACACAGATACTAAGAGAGCAGTCGCCAGTGGCTCAGTGTCCAGAGGGAGATCTGTTTACAGTGGTGTCCCTCAGGGTTCCCTAGTGGGACTGTTATTATTTAGTGTCTTCATCAATGACACTGACAATGAGGTTGAGTGCACCCTCAGGAAGTCTGCAGATGACATCAAGCTGAGTGGTGCAGTTGACATGCTGGAAGACAGGCCTTGTTAAACTTCATGAGATGAGAAGAACTGGCTCAATAGGTATGGAGGAAGGTGTTCAGCTATTGGTAGTGGCTCTGAAAGAGCTGGAGTCAGATTCCACAAGTGAGGAGGAAAAGGACTTTACTGGTCTTGATTCAGGAAGAACTAAGAGTCAGAGAGCTGTGATCCAAGCTCCCCTGAGACAGACTGTGGGATCCAATTGAGCCCCAGTGTGTGTTCATGGACCATTCACAACTTCTGACTAACTGCACTGGAAACAGGCCCACAGGGTTTACCAGAATCATCCAGATTAATAATCGTAATAGTAAAGCACTATCAAGACTGTAATGATGAATCAGGATCCTAATTGGACAGACATATGAGCCCTTTTGGAACATTTGCTTACCTATGAGGAAGGGAAGCCAGTTTTAGAGAAAGCTGAGGAAGGATTGTACCAGAAGCATCAAACACCTCTGCTCTGTGTGTGTATTGGGGTACTGCACAGCAGGAAATGACCCCACTTGAGGGACAACATCTCTGGAGCGCCTCCTCCCCCTCTTCTTCACTGACCTTGATTTCTACAAATATTCTTACATCTTCTCCCTCCCTCCTCTGGAGGCAAAAAGCCACCACTTGTGTTTGTTTGGGGTTTTCTCCTTTTTAAGTATGTTGTCACAGAGGTGCTACCACCATCGCTGATTGGCTCATCCTTGGTCAGAGGTGGGTCCATCCCTGAGCCCAGATGGTATTTACTCTGTCAGACCAACGGGAAGCCTCCAGCAGCTTCTTGCAGAGGTCAACACTGCAGCATCCCTGCTCCAGCAGAACCTTGCCACACAAAACCACACCATGAGTTAAAGGCAGTTTAATAGGGAAAGCAAAAGCCATGATCACAAGAAAAGCAAACCAGGAACTCACTGACCACTTCCCATGGGCAGGAATGTGCTCAGGCATCCCTGGAAAGCAGGGCTCAGTCATGTGTAATGGTTCCTGATCAGACCAATGGCATCATCCAAACATCACCTTCCAGGGCTGGAACTGGCAATGGAGACTCTGAATTCTGTTCAGCAGGAGGGGCATCTGTGGAGGTGAAATGCACCCTGAAGGGTGGGAGATTCACTTGCCCTTCATCTGTGGGGAGAACAGGGGCCACATGAAAGAGAGCAGAACAATTGTAGCATGTCCCTTGGGCAGCTACACTAAGTGGTCAGACCCCAGCTGGGAGCCTGGGGTTGGCATGGCTCTTGCTCCTCTCATGGCAAAGAGACATGGGGACATCAGGGAGCCCATTACCATGAGGCCATCAGTGGGGCAATGGGGTAGGGAATGTCTGTAGGCTGGCTGCTCTTGCTGGCAGAGTAGCTCCATCTCTTCATGATGTGGGTGATGATGGGGAGAGTGGCCAGGAGGAAGAAAGTAAGGGTAGAGCGCAGGATGGAGACCCAGAGGGGCATGGATGGCCCTGCAAGAGAGAAAGGTCACAACATGGAACATATATGTGCAGGAAGAAGGAGATGGTGGGAAGAGCTCATCAGCAACAACTCCTCCTCTAGGTTGGGACACTGCCTTGACAAAACCCCACGCCCCTTTTGAGGGGATCAGGCAAATTCGGAGCCTTTCTGCTTGTGCCCAGAGGACTATGATCGAATAGTCTGCATGGGGCAGGGATGCATTTGGTCTCTCCCTCCCTGCATTGACATCCCAATGCAATCACCCTACAGGAAAAATTCTCCCCATGTCAACAGCTATTCTCCCTCCAGCTTATAACAGGAATGGCCTGAGAAGCAGGGATAAGGAGCTGGGAATCCTTAAAAAGATCTACTCTGACCCTGCCCTGGCACAGCTTTGTGCCATTTCCCCTTGTCCCATATCCTGTCACCTGGCTGAAGAGACCATCGCTCACCTCTCTATAACCTCCTTTCAGGTAGTTGTAGGCAGTGAAAAGGTTTCCCCTCAGCCTCCTCTTCTGCAAACTAAACATCCCCAGCTCCCTCAGCCGTTCCTCATAGGATTTGCCCTCCAGCCCCTTCACCAGCCTGGTTGCCCTTCTCTGGGCTCGCTGAAGGACCTCAATGTTCTTGTTATGGTGAGGAGCCCAGAACTGGACACAGCATTCGAGGTGTGGCCTTAACAATGCCATGTACAGGGGCACAATCACCTCCCTACACCTCTTGGCCACACTATTTCTGATACAAGGCAGGATGCCATTGGCCTTCTTGGCCGCCTGGGCACACTGCTGGTTCATATCAGTCTGGAGTCAAACAACACCCCCAAGACCTTCTCTAACTGACATCGCTCCAGCCTGTAGTGCTGCATGGGGTTGTTCTGTCCCATGTGCAGCACTCTGCATTTGGCCATGTTAAACTTCATCCCGTTGGTCTCAGCCCATTGGTCCAGCCTGTTCAGACCCATCTGAAGAGCCTCCCTACCCTCAGGCAGATCAACACTTCCTCCCAGCTCAGTGTCATCTGCAAACTTACTGAGGGAGCATTCAATCCCTTCATCCAGGTCATGGATAAAGATGTTGAACAAGACTGGACCCAGGACTGAGCCCTGGGGGTGCCACTCGTGACCGGCCTCCAGCTGGATTTGGTTCCATTCACCACCCCCCTTTGGGCCCAGCGATCCAGACAGTTTTTAACCCAGCTGAGGGTCCACCTGTCCGGGCCAGTGGCAGACAGCTTCTCAATCAGAATGAGTTCTCAATCCTCATTCAGCAGCAGATGTACAGCACTGAGTGATCTTGGCCTTACAGTTTGCCCTCAGTTTCCCCAAACAACACACCTTTCATCAGTGCACAGTAGCTGGCTGCAGCAGCAAGGAGAATGTAGATGGATGCCAATCCCAGCTCCAGACCTGTAGGGGAGTTGTTGTGGGGCTGAATCTTGAGAACTGTGGGAAGAGGAATTTATTTACTTTTCTGTGCCTGTGTGGGAAACTGAAGTCACCAAGCAAATCAACTGGGGCACACAGAGAGTGGGGATATGTCCCCATACCCCTTACCACAGCAGTCACCCTGTGTTGCAGCCTATAGTTTCAGAGATAGCAGGGACATGTTTCCCACATCAGGCTCCATAAATGAACTCGTGTCTTCCAGTGCTGGGCTTGTCTTTGAAGAGCAAATCATAGTGAAATGAAAATATATGGGGGAAAGACACCAAATCCCCATGGGGCTGGATTATAGAAAGAAGATGGGGTTGGTCCATGAGCATTATGGCTTTTCTTCTGCAGGCAGAATCTGGGCTGTGCATGCCAGGAAATATGGGCTGCAACACAGACAGGAAAAAACTGTCCTAATTCAGTGGGCAGATATTTTGGATACACCACTTGGAATTCAAAGTTTGGGAGTTCATGTGGAATTGGGGAATGTCCTGCATGGCCATACAGGGATGGAAGGAGGTGGAGGGTAGAATGTGGTTTTGGTTCATGGTCCTGCAAATATTCTGCTACTGAATGTTTGTCATGGCTGAATGATGGTTACAGGGGTGTTGGTGGTGCTGGAGTTCACCCAGCCCATACAAAGTGTGTTTCAACACAGAGGGTCCCATGGCTGTTGGTTAGGCAGGAGGTGTCACTCACACTGTATTTCATTGTGTTCATTGGTCTCGTGGCTGGGAACGTGCTGCTGCCTGGACACAAAGGGGGAAACGGATCTGGGGCCTGTCCCCCATGGAGTCACAAGTGCATGCAGTAAATCTGCTCTGGCATGGGCCCCTCGCTCCATGGAGAGAGGATAGATGCTGCCAGGAGCATCTATCATGAATCTGCACCCACTCTATCATAGGGTCCCACACAGGCTGCAGGTGGTATCTCTGCTCCCCTTCATCTTCCCTGGGGTGCAGAGGGACAGCCTGCTTCACCATCATCTTCTCCATGGTCTGAAGGGGAATCTCCAGTGCCTGGAGCCCTACCCTCTGCCTCCTTCCTCACTGACCTTGGTATCATCAGAATTTCTGACATCTTCTCACTCCCTTCTCTAGCATTGAAAAGCAGACCTTTGCATTTTATTCCCTCTTAAATATAATTCACAAAGGTAGGACCACCGTTGAGGCCTGTAATATCCCAGCCTCACTACTTTCTTCAGGTTACCTCCTGGTTCCTGGTCTTATCCCTGATGACATTCTGTACAGAACGGTGACACAGTTCTTGCCAGGTCACTCATGCTGCCAGGATCTAACCACTACCCATATTATCTTTGGCAAGGATGGGGCAGAGGAGCATATCCTGAAAGCTAAATGGATGCTTCAGAGCTACCTGGTGCTTCTGGACATCTCCCTACCAGCACAGGGAGACAGAGCACGTGTATTAAGAGCTTTGCCTTCCATGCTCTCCTGTGCCTTGTTTCCCAGGAGTGGAAGCAAGTTTGTTTTCCCAGTTCCATTGACTGGCAGGTTCCTGCTACCCAAATCATCTTCTGCAAGGATGGGGTAGAGGTGTTCAGACAGCAATCTCAAAAGTGGCAGCAGCACTACATTGTGCAACGCAGTGTCCTGAAAGAGAGTGTGGGGAACTACCGCTGTGGGTACCAGCACAGGAATGACAGTAATTGGGTGAGAAGCTCTGCCCTCAGTGCTCCCCAGCACCTGACTGTCAGAGGTGAGACATGACACTGGGGATGGCACTGCTCAGTGTCCACAGAGACCCTAATCGAGGTTAGGGATGCCATTTTCCCCCATGCTAATTCCTGGGTGTTTCTGAGGCTCAAACCAGCTGTTCCCAGTCATGGGAGAGTGTACTGCTCCCCTCCAGTGCCAGCAGCACTGAGAATGAGAGTGGTGGTGCCAGTTCTTATCCAGACCCAGAGCTGCACAGTTCACTGATTTATCTGTCACCACACCTGGTACATCACTAGGCAGCCCCTCAGCTGCTTAGTCTGTGCAGTGCATGGGAGAGATGGACACTTTCACCCTGTCCCTTTCTCCTCCCAGGCATAGACTCCAGCTGGCAGGCAGGGCCATGGACCCCCGGTGAGTCATTCCCTCCCTGCACTCCTGGTGTCCCCCCTGGCACTGTGACAGGTGAGGTTAATTAACTGGGATCAATTGTGATTTAAGTGCATCTCCTGCTCTCTCCTATGCCACATGATGCCTACTCTCCACCAACACCTTCCCCCCTCACAGTTTGCAATCTGCAGCTCTTCAACACCTTCCCCACAGGCATCACGCTGGGAGTTGCAGCTGCATCTGGACTCAGACAAGAGACAGCTCCCCTTTCAATCCCTACATGTTGCTATCCTCTCTTTGTGTGTCTACAGTCATCCTGTTGTATTTCTCTGCCTCAATCCCATTCTTTAAGCAAAAGGGACAGGTGGAATAGGTGATACAAATTCATAGATGGTTATTTATTCTTCTTTTGAGGAAAAGCATGGCACATTGCAGATATCTGTTGACAGAGATGTGTGAGCACATCAGTGTATATGTATCTGTGTACCCATACTTAGAAAAAGTGCATTGGTGTGTGTAGATAGAAGAGGACACCTAGAGTTAGATTCACACAGTTTATGTTTACAATACAGCCATTACTCTTTACATAGTAGGATGGAGATATCTTCACTTCATGTAGTCACAAATACTTCTACAATATATGGAATACATTTCTACATCATAGACAGTAAACACATGTGCCAGTCATAAAGAAACTTCTGTTGAAAGTCATCCAGAATACATTTATGATGTGTGTGGAAAGATCTGGGCATGGTGGATGGGTTGGGTGAGGACATGCTGTCCTGGACAAGGCTTGTGGGTAGGTGTTGCCCTTCCAGGCTAGACAGGGGTAATACCCCAGCGAGAACTGATGAAGACAAGTGATGGGGATGGCACATTGCAAGATCATGGTGATGAGCCTGAAAGGGGTCCTGTAAAACCTGATCTGCCTGGGGAGTGGAAATGGTGTTGGGAAGGGAAAGAGGGAGAATGTGGAGAAAGGTGGAGAACGTGGTTGGCTGAGGTGCTGGGGCAGCATCCCCAAGACTCCCCACACATTGCCCTTGCCTGTAACAGACAATGCCAAATAAGCCCAAGCTGCAGACACCAGCCCCATTTGACCAGCGTGGGATCTGTCTGCCTGAGACAAAATGCCAAGGTGGGCAAGTCTCCCTGTGCACTGGCCATGCTGGAGCGTTATCTGGGCTGCCTGTGAGAGTGGCTCAGCGTTGCATACGTTGTGGTGTTCATCTCTGGCACACGAGGCTACAGAGAGAGAATGAAAAAATGTTATATCATCTCTGGTCTCTGAGGCCTTTATTTGTTCTTTCTTGTTTTTTCCCCAAGGCTCTATCTTATTCCCAAATGCTACACAAGGCATTGAGGTGTGTGTCATTTTTCTAACTTGTGAGAGTGAACATTACAATGTTGACAGTCCCAGCAAAGGGCTGAAATTCTTCATGATGAAGAAAAAGAATGGGTGGAAAGACAAAATGACAAAGAGGAATGTGTGGGAAAAGTATCTGGTTATTTTTGTTGTTAAAGTGTCACCCTTTTACATCAGAATTTGGGATGGGATGAGAAGAGATAAAGACAGGTGGACTCAGAAAGAAATGTCTTCTTCTCTGAGAACATCCATTGGAGGAAACAGTCCCTTGGGCTTCCCCAGCCCAAGACACCACTGCACACCAACTCCAACACATCCCACCCCTGCTGGCCCTGCTGCCTGATTGGGCACCATAGCTGACCCACAACTCACCCTGTTATGTCCAGCGTGGGCAATGGTGGCATCTGTTGAGTGGCAAAAGGCAGAACGTTAGTACTTGCTTCCTGCTGTGGTAAGGAACAGACTCAGGCTGCCTTTGGAGAGCAGATCCCCTGGGGTGGGACTGAATGCTCTGCTGCAGCTGCCTAGAAATACAGTCCACTCTTGGCAGCAGGGTGAGCTGCCATGGTACCTGTGGGTGTGGAGTTGGGTTGCTGGGGGTTGGCTGCATTTTCCCACCTTGTAGCATCATTATCTGTCTTCACCCACCCAACAGACATTCACTGGCTGCTCTGTGTCTGTGTATGAAACCCAACTAAAAGATTGAGGCAGATGGACAGTGAGGAGATTTCTCCCTACCCAGATTCACAGGCAAAATCCCCACCCCACCCACTCCCATTGCTGAAGCCTGTAGCTTCACAGTTAGAAAGGAGCTGTTCTCCAGTCTAGCATCACTAAATGGACCCATGTCTTTCAAGGCTGGACTTGACTTTGAAGCAGAAATCATGGCGAAGTGAAAATGTACAGGGGGAACCCTGCCAATCCCAGTGGGGCTGGATTGCAGCCTGGAGTCAGAGTGTGTAGGGAAAGATCCTGACAGACAAAGCAGATAGTCAACTTTCTTCTACAGGCAGAATCTGGGCTGTGCATGCCAGGAAATATGGGGTGAAACACCAGCAAAAAATTGCCCTTGTCCAGGAAAATTAAAGTTTAGGAGTTCATGTGGAATTGGGGAATGTCCTGCATGGCCATACATGCTTCATGGTCCTGAAAGTCTTCTGCCACTGCGGATTGATGTTTACAGGGATGCTGGTGGTGCTGGAGGTCAGCCAGCCCACACAAAGGGTGTCTCAACACAGAGTTTCCAACTGCTGTTAGTTAGGTAGGAGGTGGTACTCACACTGTATCTCATTGTGTTCATTGGTCTCTTGGTTGGGAACGTCCTGCTGCCTGGAGACAAAGGGGGAAAGGGATCTGGGTCCTGTGTCATGGTGTGATGGGCCAAGGGGAAGCCCTGATTCTTCTGGCCTTCATTTCAGGGAAGCCACCCATGGACATTGTCCATGTTGTCCCAGGCCATGGACTACCACTGGGTATTCACCAGCCCAGCAGGCAGGAGGGATTGCTGCTCACCTTTGGCATCTCTCACTGCAGACCCCTGCAAGGGAAGGAAAGGCAGAGGCAGGAAGGCAGAGTTACTGCAGGGATGCATTTGGGCTCCCCCGTCCTTGCACTGGATTCTCAGTGCAATCACCCTGGAGGAAGAACCTTCCCCCTGTCAGCACCTTGACTCCTCTCTGGTGAGAAAGGGCTGAGAGGTTCAGCTTTCCCTGACACAGGGCGAAGGAGCTGGCAACACTAGTCTATCCGGGGTCACAGAGCAGCAGCCCCACAGCAGAGTGCACTTTACCCTCCATTGCCCCAAACCACTCACCTCTCTTCACAGCACAGTAGCTGGCTACAGTGAGCAGGAGGAGGGAGGCAGCTGACACTCCCACCACGATGCCTGTGGTGAGGGTGTCAAGGAGCTGGGGCCCAGGAGTTGGCGAGACAGAAGATGTTGCTGTGATGGAGAGAAGGAGAGAGGAGGAGATGCCCTAAGAGGCAACCTGGATTGCAGTTAATTAACCTCATCCATGCAATGTTGGGGGGCACTGGGAGTACAGGGAGGGAGTCACTCACTGGTGGTTGATGGCCCTTCCTGGGAGCTGGACTCTGTGCCTGGGAGGAGAAAGGGACAGGGTGAGAGTGACCAGCTCTGGCATGTACTACACAGGCTAAGCAGCTGAGGGGCCCCTGATCCACCTTGTACCAAGTGTCGTGATGAATAAATCAATGAACTGCACAGTGGTGGCTCTGGGTTACATCTGGCACCAGCCCTCTCATTGTCTGTGCTGCTGGGACAGGAGATGGGTTGTAGAAGCACAAAATCATAGAGTGTATTGGGTTGGAAGGGACCTTTGAAGGTCATCTAGTCCAACCCCCTGCAGTAAGCAGGGACGTCTTCACTAGATCAGGGTGCTCAGAGCCCCATCAAGCCTGACCAGGAATATCTCCAGGGATGGGGCCTCCACTACGTCTCAGAATCCTGTTCCAGTTATCTACCATGCTCACATTGATAATTTTTTTCCTAATATTCCACTTAAATCTCCCCTTGTCTCATGCAAAACGATCACCCCTTGGCCTATTGCTACATGCCCCTGTACATACACTTGGCCTTCTGGGTTGCAGATGAGCATTGCTTGCTCATGTTCAGCTTTTCACCCATGAGTACCCCTGGTCCTTTTCCTCAGGGCTGCTTTCCAGCACATCATCTCCTCACCTACATAGAGAGAGATGATTTTCCCTGTTCAGGTCAGGACCCTGCACTTGGCTTCGTTGAACCTCATGAGTTTCAGCTGGTCCCTCTTCTCCAGCCTGTCCAGGTCCCTCTGGATGGCATCCCATCCCTCTGGATTATTAAGTGCAACACCCATCTTGGTGTCATCAGCAGATTTACAGAGGGTGCACTCAATCCCACTGTTAATATCATTAATAAAGATAGTGAGCAGCACTGGTCCCAGGACAGACCCTTGAGGAACACCGATTGTCACTGTTTTCTGTCTGAACACCAAGACATTGATGACCACCCTCTGGATGCGACCACCCAGCTAAATCCTTATCCCCTGAATTCTCCACCCATCAAATCTGGATCTCTCCAAGTTAGAGAGAAGGATTTTAGGGGGGACGATGTCAAAGGCCTTGCAGAAATTGAGATAGATGACACCCCAGCTTGTTACTAGTTGGCTGATGCAGTTGTAGATGTTTTCTGCTGTAGAAAACGTGGACAGTTTCTACACCAGTGTAGAAAGACACTAGATTTTTCAGACACTTGCAGTCACTCTCTGCCATGACTGGGAAAGGCTGGTTTGAGCTTCTGAAACACCCAGGAGTCTGTCATGGATGAAATGGCATCCCCACCCTCAGCTGGGGTCTGTTTGGACCCAGAGCAGTGCTTTCCCATGCCCCAGTGTCATGTCTTACCTGTAAGAGCCAGATGCCAGGGAGCACTGAGGGCAGAGCTTCTCACATCGTTTCTCTTCCCCTGGTGCTGGTACCCACAGGTGTAGTTCCCTGCACTCTCTGCAGTGACATTCAGCTGCATAACGTAGATTTGCTGCCCGATTTTTGCTTTCAGTCTTTGCTTCTCCACCCCATCCTTGCAGAAGGTGATTTCAGTAGCAGGAGCCTGATGGTCAATGGAGCAGTGAAAATGAACCCGTTCTTCCTCCTGAGGACTGAAGGTGCTCACAAAGAGCTGAGGAGCAGGGAGTTGACCTGGAGAAATGGTACATGCCAGTGTCACCCTTAAGGATCAAACAGGTCTTCTCACCCCATCTCCATGCCTGCACATCTCCCCTTGTCCAGCCCATCCTGTGTTCACCATCACCTGGGGACCTGCAGATGTCCTGGACTGTCACACCAGCACCTGTACCATGGGACAGAGAAGGTTTATGTTAGAGGGCAGAGAGCTGGCTCATCCAAGTGCTCCTGGCCAGCTCACCACTGCTGAGTCCTTGGTGGGTAAACCTCTATGTGTCTCCATCCTGCATCTCTTTGGTCTTTCAAAGTGACACATATCCAAGCTTGTTTCTGGTTCATTTTATACTGTTCAGAGATTTCCCTTGTTCCCTAAAGCACTCGAGCAGCTGCCCAGACTCATGCTACTACATGAACCTTCTTAGGGATGTTAGGAAAATCTACCTTTGGCTCAGAGCTGCACCATATGTGGAGGAAGCAATCATATCCCTCCCCTCATCAAAGCATCTTTACCCCTCATTTCTGTGTGACTACTCCACACACCTTTCCCCATCCTCCTCTGTGCCCAAGAACTGCACTGTCCTTCTCTGCTCACAGCCCTCCACGCCTGAGCCCCAAGGCAGAGAAACGCCCTAACTCACCGAGCAGCAGCAGCAGCACTAAGGCAAGGTAAGAAGGAGACCGCAAGGCACATCCCACCTGCCCCAGCATCTTTGGGCGTGCTGCAGGAACAACCTCTGTCTCCAAGTGTCTGTTCTCCTCTGAGCTGGGGACAGCAGATCAAGAGCTCCCTGGCCCGTGGCTTTCAGCACACATGGGGCTGGTCCTGTTGCCTTGCTGTGGTTGGCAGTGCCTGTCCCACAGCGAGAGGCTGTGATGAGCGGGTGCAGTTCTTCAGCCCCCACTGTGGATGCTGCCCCTGCAGAGCCCCCGCTTTCATTTCCGGACACTCAGACACCGCAGCACAAAGAGTGTTTTCATCTCCCTCTGTGAGAATTGACCATAATAGGTAAAAAGTGCTGGTGTCTGCTCATCTCTTGTGTGAAGCATGTGGATGGAGATCTTCAAGTTCAGCGCAAGAAGGAGGTGAAATACAGAGTCTAAACAGCCACAAGATGGTCCTGTTCTGGCTAAAGAATGTCAAAGAAACAGACAAATGGTTTCAACACAGAATCCTGAAGGCCAGATGTGGTAGAGTGAGGCCTTTTTCTTCATTATCCTTGACATGAATACGACAGCTGAAATGCCTGTCTATGACAATGAGCTTAAAGCAGTCCATGCGATACATATATGACTGTAGTCCTTCACTCTCCCACCAACTCATGGTAAATCACCCCAGGAGGGGAACAGCTAGGTTTAGGGTATAGGGAATATTGAGGAAAATAGCCCTGAAGACAGATAAGAGATTGAAATCTTGCAGTGGCAGTCAGTGGGCTATGCTCCTTCTCCTCCACCTAAGACAGGGAAGCCTTCTTGGTAAGCACTGTGCCTTCGCATATTGGTGAGGAATCCCTGGCATAGCATTCTGCAGGTTCTATCACCATGTACTTGTGCTTTTGCTGGGAGTGCTTTTATCAATGTCAGTTCCTAGATTTTGATAGCTATTGCCTTAATTAGCTATCTTGTTGAACTTTCTCTCACTCTCTCAGTGAAAGTCCTTTAGGGGGTTTTGATGGGCAGACGTTGACTCTCCTAAGTGGCTTCACACATAATCCTTTAGTGTGGTGATTTAACCCTGGCTGGAGGTCAGATGCCCACCAAAGCTGCTCTTTCACTCCCCTTTTGCGCTGGACAGGGGAGAAAATATCTATATGGATAGGTTTAGGAATCGAGATGAAAAGGATCATCTGGGGAAGTGCTGACATGTCAGCCTCACCTCTGTGCCTGTGGAGATCATGGAACAGATCCTCCTAGAAGCCATGCCATGATTGTAGTCTATTTGGATTTCTGTACAGGGTTTTATACAGTCCCCACCAATATCCTTCTCTCTAAAGAGGAAAGATATGGATTTGAGGAGGGGAATGTTTGGTGGATAAGGAATTGGTTGGATTGTCCCACACAGATACTAAGAGAGCAGTCGCCAGTGGCTCAGTGTCCAGAGGGAGATCTGTTTACAGTGGTGTCCCTCAGGGTTCCCTAGTGGGACTGTTATTATTTAGTGTCTTCATCAATGACACTGACAATGAGGTTGAGTGCACCCTCAGGAAGTCTGCAGATGACATCAAGCTGAGTGGTGCAGTTGACATGCTGGAAGACAGGCCTTGTTAAACTTCATGAGATGAGAAGAACTGGCTCAGTAGGTATGGAGGAAGGTGTTCAGCTATTGGTAGTGGCTCTGAAAGAGCTGGAGTCAGATTCCACAAGTGAGGAGGAAAAGGACTTTACTGGTCTTGATTCAGGAAGAACTAAGAGTCAGAGAGCTGTGATCCAAGCTCCCCTGAGACAGACTGTGGGATCCAATTGAGCCCCAGTGTGTGTTCATGGACCATTCACAACTTCTGACTAACTGCACTGGAAACAGGCCCACAGGGTTTACCAGAATCATCCAGATTAATAATCGTAATAGTAAAGCACTATCAAGACTGTAATGATGAATCAGGATCCTAATTGGACAGACATATGAGCCCTTTTGGAACATTTGCTTACCTATGAGGAAGGGAAGCCAGTTTTAGAGAAAGCTGAGGAAGGATTGTACCAGAAGCATCAAACACCTCTGCTCTGTGTGTGTATTGGGGTACTGCACAGCAGGAAATGACCCCACTTGAGGGACAACATCTCTGGAGCGCCTCCTCCCCCTCTTCTTCACTGACCTTGATTTCTACAAATATTCTTACATCTTCTCCCTCCCTCCTCTGGAGGCAAAAAGCCACCACTTGTGTGTGTTTGGGGTTTTCTCCTTTTTAAGTATGTTGTCACAGAGGTGCTACCACCATCGCTGATTGGCTCATCCTTGGTCAGAGGTGGGTCCATCCCTGAGCCCAGATGGTATTTACTCTGTCAGACCAACGGGAAGCCTCCGGCAGCTTCTTGCAGAGGTCAACACTGCAGCATCCCTGCTCCAGCAGAACCTTGCCACACAAAACCACACCACGAGTTAAAGGCAGTTTAATAGGGAAAGCAAAAGCCATGATCACAAGAAAAGCAAACCAGGAACTCACTGACCACTTCCCATGGGCAGGAATGTGCTCAGGCATCCCTGGAAAGCAGGGCTCAGTCATGTGTAATGGTTCCTGATCAGACCAATGGCATCATCCAAACATCACCTTCCAGGGCTGGAACTGGCAATGGAGACTCTGAATTCTGTTCAGCAGGAGGGGCATCTGTGGAGGTGAAATGCACCCTGAAGGGTGGGAGATTCACTTGCCCTTCATCTGTGGGGAGAACAGGGGCCACATGAAAGAGAGCAGAACAATGGTAGCATGTCCCTTGGGCAGCTACACTAAGTGGTCAGACCCCAGCTGGGAGCCTGGCGTTGGCATGGCTCTTGCTCCTCTCATGGCAAAGAGACATGGGGACATCAGGAAGCCCATTACCATGAGGCCATCAGTGGGCAATGGGGTAGGGAATGTCTGTCTGGCTGCTCTTGCTGGCAGAGTAGCTCCATCCCTTCATGATGAGGGTGATGATGGGGAGAGTGGCCAGGAGGAAGAAAGTAAGGGTAGAGCGCAGGATGGAGACCCAGAGGGGCATGGATGGCCCTGCAAGAGAGAAAGGTCACAACATGGAACATATATGTGCAGGAAGAAGGAGATGGTGGGAAGAGCTCATCAGCAACCACTCCTCCTCTAGGTTGGGACACTGCCTTGACAAAACCCCACGCCCCTTTTGAGGGGATCAGGCAAATTCGGAGCCTTTCTGCTTGTGCCCAGAGGACTATGATCGAATAGTCTGCATGGGGCAGGGATGCATTTGGTCTCTCCCTCCCTGCATTGACATCCCAATGCAATCACCCTACAGGAAAAATTCTCCCCATGTCAACAGCTATTCTCCCTCCAGCTTATAACAGGAATGGCCTGAGAAGCAGGGATAAGGAGCTGGGAATCCTTAAAAAGATCTACTCTGACCCTGCCCTGGCACAGCTTTGTGCCATTTCCCCTTGTCCCATATCCTGTCACCTGGCTGAAGAGACCATCGCCCACCTCTCTATAACCTCCTTTCAGGTAGTTGTAGGCAGTGAAAAGGTTTCCCCTCAGCCTCCTCTTCTGCAAACTAAACATCCCCAGCTCCCTCAGCCGTTCCTCATAGGATTTGCCCTCCAGCCCCTTCACCAGCCTGGTTGCCCTTCTCTGGGCTCGCTGAAGGACCTCAATGTTCTTGTTATGGTGAGGAGCCCAGAACTGGACACAGCATTCGAGGTGTGGCCTTAACAATGCCATGTACAGGGGCACAATCACCTCCCTACACCTCTTGGCCACACTATTTCTGATACAAGGCAGGATGCCATTGGCCTTCTTGGCCGCCTGGGCACACTGCTGGTTCATATCAGTCTGGAGTCAAACAACACCCCCAAGACCTTCTCTAACTGACATCGCTCCAGCCTGTAGTGCTGCATGGGGTTGTTCTGTCCCATGTGCAGCACTCTGCACTTGGCCATGTTAAACTTCATCCCGTTGGTCTCAGCCCATTGGTCCAGCCTGTTCAGACCCATCTGAAGAGCCTCCCTACCCTCAGGCAGATCAACACTTCCTCCCAGCTCAGTGTCATCTGCAAACTTACTGAGGGAGCATTCAATCCCTTCATCCAGGTCATGGATAAAGATGTTGAACAAGACTGGACCCAGGACTGAGCCCTGGGGGTGCCACTCGTGACCGGCCTCCAGCTGGCTTTGGTTCCATTCACCACCACCCTTTGGGCCCGGCCATCCAGCCAGTTTTTAACCCAGCTGAGGGTCCACCTGTCCGGGCCAGTGGCAGACAGCTTCTCAATCAGAATGAGTTCTCAATCCTCATTCAGCAGCAGATGTACAGCACTGAGTGATCTTGGCCTTACAGTTTGCCCTCAGTTTCCCCAAACAACACACCTTTCATCAGTGCACAGTAGCTGGCTGCAGCAGCAAGGAGAATGTAGATGGATGCCAATCCCAGCTCCAGACCTGTAGGGGAGTTGTTGTGGGGCTGAATCTTGAGAACTGTGGGAAGAGGAATTTATTTACTGTTCTGTGCCTGTGTGGGAAACTGAAGTCACCAAGCAAATCAACTGGGGCACACAGAGAGTGGGGATATGTCCCCATACCCCTTACCACAGCAGTCACCCTGTGTTGCAGCCTATAGTTTCAGAGATAGCAGGGACATGTTTCCCACATCAGGCTCCATAAGTGAACTCGTGTCTTCCAGTGCTGGGCTTGTCTTTGAAGAGCAAATCACAGTGAAATGAAAATATATGGGGGAAAGACACCAAATCCCCATGGGGCTGGATTATAGAAAGAAGATGGGGTTGGTCCATGAGCATAATGGCTTTTCTTCTGCAGGCAGAATCTGGGCTGTGCATGCCAGGAAATATGGGGTGCAACACAGCCAGGAAAAACTGTCCTAATTCAGTGGGCAGATATTTTGGATACACCACTTGGAATTCAAAGTTTGGGAGTTCATGTGGAATTGGAGAATGTCCTGCATGGCCATAGAGTGATGGAAGGAGATGAAGAGGGTAGAACATATTTTTAGTTCATGGTCCTGCATGTCTTCTACCACTGACAGTTTGTCATGATTGATTGATGGTTACAGGGGTGCTGGTGGTGCTGGAGGTCAGCCAGCCCATACAAAGGGTGTCTCAACACAGAGTTTCCAACAGCTGTTAGTTAGGTAGGAGGTGGTACTCACACTGTATCTCATTGTGTTCAATGGTCTCATGGCTGGGAACGTCCTGCTGCCTGGAGACAGAGGGGAAAAGGGATCTGGGGCCTGTGTCATGGTGTGATGGGCCAGAAGAAGCCCTGATGCTTCTGGCCTTCAGTTCAGGGAAGCCACCCATGGACATTGTCCATGTTGTCCCGGGCCATGGACTACCACTGGGCCTCCACCAGCTCAGCAGCCAGGAGGGATTTCTACTCACCTTTGACATCTATCTCTGCAGACCCCTGCAAGGGAAGGAAAGGGAGAGACAGGAAGGCAGAGTTACTGCACAGCCCTGGCTTCCCATGCTCTGGACTGTACAATGAAGATGGGCTGAACCCCCACACCTCTCTCCCTCAGAGGAGCAGTAGTAGAGCCCAGCCAAGGAAAGCACGAATCCTGTTTCTCAGACTGGCAGGTTTAGGCAGTGTAGGTGTGGATTAGCTGTGCTTGCCATGCTCAGGCCCACTCACAGACTCCATTCTTGTTCCCAGAGGACTGGGAACAAAGCTCTGCTGTGCCTGGGGCAGGGATGCATTTGGGCTCCCCCGTCCTTGCACTGGAATCTCAGTGCAATCACCCTGGAGGAAGAACCTTCCCCCTGTCAGCACCCTGACTCCTCTCTGGTGAGAAAGGGCTGAGAGGTTCAGCTTTCCCTGACACAGGGAGAAGGAGCTGGCAACACGAGTCCATCCGGGGTCACACAGCAGCACCCCACAGCAGAGTGCACTTTACCCTCCATTGCCCCAAACCACTCACCTCTCTTCACAGCACAGTAGCTGGCTACAGTGAGCAGGAGGAGGGAGGCAGCTGACACTCCCACCACGATGCCTGTGGTGAGCGTGTCAAGGAGCTGGGGCCCAGGAGTTGGCGAGACAGAAGATGTTGCTGTGATGGAGAGAAGGAGAGAGCAGGAGAGGCCATTAGAGGCAACCTGGGTTCCAGGTAATTAACCTCATCCATTGCAGTGCTGGGGGGCACTGGGACTACAGGGAGGGAGTCACTCACTGGTGGTTGATGGCCCTTCCTGGGAGCTGGACTCTGTGCCTGGGAGGAGAAAGGGACAGGGTGAGAGTGACCAGCTCTGGCATGTACTACACAGGCTAAGCAGCTGAGGGGCCCCTGATCCACCTTGTACCAAGTGTCGTGATGAATAAATCAATGAACTGCACAGTGGTGGCTCTGGGTTACATCTGGCACCAGCCCTCTCATTGTCTGTGCTGCTGGGACAGGAGATGGGCTGTAGAAGCACAAAATCATAGAGTGTATTGGGTTGGAAGGGATCTTTGAAGGTCATCTAGTCCAACCCCCTGCAGCAAGCAGGGACATCTTTACTAGATCAGGTTGCTCAGAGCCCCATCAAGCCTGACCAGGAATATCTCCAGGGTTGAGGCCTCCACTACGTCTCAGAATCCTGTTCCAGTTATCTACCATGCTCATAGTGAAGAAGTTTTTTTCCTAATATTCCACCTAAACCTACCCTTGTCTCATGCAAAACAACCACCCCTTGGCCTATTGCTACATGCCCTTGTACATACACTTGGCCTTCTGGGTTGCAGATGAGCATTGCTTGCTCATGTTCAGCTTTTCACCCAAGAGTATCTCTGGTCCTTTTCCTCAGGGCTGCTTTCCAGCACAACATCAGCTCACCTACATAGACAGAGATGATTTTCTGAGTCCAGGCCAGGACCCTGCACTTGGCTTTGTCGAACCTCATGAGGTTCACCCAGCATCACTTCTCCAGCCTGTCCATGTCCCTCTGGATGGCATCCCAGCCCTCTGGCATGTTACATGCAACACCCAACATGGTGTCATCAGTAAATTTACTGAGGGTGCACTCAATCCAACTGTTAATATCATTAATAAAGATATTAAGCAGTACTAGTCCCAGTATGGAAAATTGAGGAGCAGCGCTTGTCAACATCGAGCCATTGATGACCACCCTCTGGACGTGACCACACAGCTAAATCCTTATCCACTGAATTGTTCACCCATCAAATCTGGATCTCTCCAACATAGAGAGAAGTGTGTTATATGGGACTGTGGCAAAGGCCTTGCAGATACCAATATACATGATATTGTTGCTCTTCCCATGTCTACTGTTGCAGTTACAGCATTGTAGAAAGCTACTAGATCGGTCAGGCACTCCCAGTCACTCTCTCCCATGACTGGGAAAGGCTGGTTTTAGCCTCTGAAACACCCAGGAGTCTGTCATGGGTGAAATGGCTTCCCAACCCTCAGTTGGGTACTATGTGGACCCAGAGCAGTGCTTTCCCATGCTCCAGTGTCATGTCTCACCTCTGACAGCCAGGTGTTGTGGAGCACTGAGGGCAGAGCTTCTCATCTCGTTTTTTTTCCCCTGGTGCTGGTACCCACAGGTGTAGTTCCCTGCACTCTCTGCAGTGACATTCAGCTGCATAATATAGATTTGCTGCCGGTATTTTGCTTTCAAACTTTGTAGCTCCACCCCATCCTTGCACAAGATGATTTCAGTAGCAGAAGCCTGCTGGCCAATGGAGCAATCAAAATAAATCACATCTCCTTCCTGAGGACTGGAGGTGCTCACATAGAGTTTAGGAGCAGGGAGGCGACCTGGAGAGATGACACAAGGATGGTATATGCCAATGTCACACTTAAGGATCAAACTGGTCTTCCCACACCATCTCCATGCCTGCACATCTCCCTTGTCCAGCCCATCCTGTGTTCACCATCACCTGGGGAGCTGCAGATGTCCTGGACTCTCACACCAGCACCTGCACCATGGGACAGAGAAGGTTTATGTTACAGGGCAGAGAGCTGGCTCATCCAAGTGCCCCTGGCCACCTCCCCACTATTGAGTCCTTGGTGGGCAAGGACCCATGTGTCTCTCTCCTGCCTTTCTTTTGTCACTAAAAGTGACACCGTCCCAATCTTGTTTCTGGTACATTTATTACTGCTGAGAGATTTCATTTGCTCCCTAAAGCACTTGAGCAGCTGCCCAGTTTCATGCTACTATATGAACTCTCTTAGAGGTGGTGGGAAAATGCACCTTTGGCTCAGACACTCACTGTAGCTAGAGGAAGCGATCATCTCCCCCCCATCATCAAAGCACATCTGCCACCTCATTGCTGCTCAGCTGCTTTATGCAGCTTTCCCCATCCTCCTCTGTGCTCAGGAACTGCCCTGTCCTGTCCCACTCGCAGCCCTCCACACCTGAGCCCCAAGGCAAAGAAATCCCCCAACTCACCGACCAGCAGAAGAAGGAGGAAGGCAGGGTGAAGAGGAGACCAGCAGGCACATCCCATGCACCCGAGCATTTTTGGGGGCTCTTCAGGAACAACCTCTGTCTTGAAGTGTCTGCTTTCCTCTGAGCTGGGGACAGCAGATCAAGAGCTCCCTGGCCCGTGGCTTTCAGCACACATGGGGCTGGCCCTGTTGCCTTGCTGTGGCTAGCAGTGCCTGTCCCACAGCGAGAGGCTGTGATGAGCGGGTGCAGTTCTTCAGCCCCCACTGCGGATGCTGCCCCTGCAGAGCCCCCGCTTTCATTTCCGGACACTCAGATACCGCAGCACAAAGAGTGTTTTCATCTCCCCCTGTGAGAATTGACCATAATAGGTAAAAAATGCTGGTGTCCTCTTATCTCTTGTGTGAAACATGTGGATGGAGATCTTCAAGTGCAGTACAAGAAGAAGGTGAAATACAGAGTGTAACCAGCCACAAGATAGTCCTGTTCTGGCTAGAGAATGTCAAATAAACAGACAAATGGTTTCAACCCAGAATCCTGAAGGCCAGATGTGGTAGAGTGAGGCCTTTTTCTTCATTATCCTTGACACAAATATGACAGCTTGATGCAGTTTTGTGTAGCTGTGCTGCTGAGATGGCTTCTGCAAGCAGCAGTTAGAGCTCTCTTCAGACCCCAGACTGTAAACATTGACCAATTCAAGGCCAAAGTTGCTGCTGACCAGGACCGATCCAATGGGAGATGGTCACAGCGCCTCTGGGAATCACATAGAGCAGAAAAAACCCCCTGCAGACAGGTGCATTTTGCCAGTGGAGAAGGGAGTGAGGAGATGTATCAAGCTGTGCAGACACCAAGGCCAGGCCCGAAGGAGAGAGGTTCTCTGGGTGCCAGGAAGAGAGATTCCACTGCTGTGAAGTCCATGGTGGAGCCCATGTCCCCTCACAGCTCATGGGTAATGATGGGGAGCAGAGACATCTACAGCCTGTGAAGAGACTGATCCACACCTCAGCAGGTTTGCTGGGGGACTTGTGACTCTGTGGGGAACCAGGCCAGAGCAGGCTGGGCCCGAAGGTCAGCACCCCATGAAGGGAGTCCTGCTGAGAGGCCTGTGGTGAGGAGATGACTCCCTGGTAGCGAGGACCCACGCTGAAGATGTTTATAGAGGACTGTCTCCTGTGGGTGGGACCCCACGGTGCCACAGGGGAAGGGGGTGTGTGGAATGACCCCACCAGCTGAGACTGAAGACAACTCGGGAGGAATCATAGAATCGTGGAACAGACTGCAAACCCCCATTCCCCATTCCCTGCCCCTCCCCGTGCTGCGATAGGGGGGAAGAAGGGGAGGGGTGTGAATTTATGATTAAAGTCTCTGAAGAAGGGATGGGTGAGGGAAAGTAGAAGTGTTAAGATCTGGAGGATGAAAGCAGCTTGTGAGGAATTGCCGGAATCCCATTCCCCATTCCCTGCCCCTCCCCATGCCATGTTGGGCAGGGGGGGATAAGGGAGTAAAACTGTGATGAAGATTAAGTCTGCTAAGAAGGAAGGGGTGGGGGGAAGGTGCTTTAAGACCTGTCCATGCTTCTCATTACCCGACTGGTTCACTGGGTGTGTAGCTGTAGTAGCAATAAATCACTTTTCTTTCTTTTATTCTGTGCTGAGTCTGTTCTGCTCGTTGCACTAATTGGAAAGGGATCCCTCTGTCCTTATCTCAATTCCTTAGCATCCTGATATATATTTTCTCTCCTTTTTGGCTGAAAAGGGGAGTGAGTGAGTGGATTTAGTGGGCATTTGGCCTCTAGACAGGGCCAAATCACCACATTCCTTTTCTGGAGCTGGGGGGGAGCACTCGTCTCTCGTATGAAATATATTGTGTCCAAGATCAGTACAAGACAAAGGTGAAATATGGAGTCCAACCAGCCACAAGATGGTCCTGCTCTGGCTAAAGAATGTCAAAGAAACAGACAAATGGTTTCAACCCAGAATCCTGAAGGCCAGATGTGGTAGAGTGAGTCCTTTTTCTTCATTATCCTTGACATGAATAGGACAGCTGAAAGCCTGCCCATGACAATGAGCTTAAAGGAGTCCATGCATATGACAGGAGTCCTTGACTCTCCAACCAACTCATGTCAATGTCACCCCAGGAGGGGAACAGCTAGGTTTAGGGTATAGAGAATATTGAGGAAAATAGCCCTGAAGGCAGATAAGAGATTTAAATCTTGCAGTGGCAGTCAGTGGGCCATGCTCCTTCTCCTCCACCTGAGACAGGGGAGTCTTCTTGGTAAGCACTGTGAATTCACCTATTGGTGAGGAACCCCTGGGAGAACATTCTGCTAGTGCTACCACCATGTATTTGTGCTTTTGCTGTGAGTGCTTTTATCAGTGGCAGTTCCTAGATTTTGATAGCTATTGCCTTAATTAGCTAACCTGTTGAACTTTGCAGAACAGTCTCTTTAGGGGGTTTTCATGGGCAAACGCTGACTCTGCTAAGTGGCTTCACACATAATCCTTTAGTGTGGTGGTTTAACCTGGCTGGAGGCCAGATGCCCACGAAGGTTGCTTTATCTCTCCCTTTTTCAGCTGGACAGGGGAGAAAATATCTCTATTCAGAGGCTAAGGAATTGAGGTGAAAAGGATGAGCTGGGGAAGTGCCGACCTGTGAGCCTCACCTCTGTGCCTGGGGAGGTCATAGAACAGATCCTGCTAGAAGCCATGCCAAGGCACATGGAAGACAGGGAGTTGATTTGAGGTAGTCAGCATGGTTTCACAAGGGTAAGGTCCCGCCTGACCAACCTGGTGCCCTTCTTTGATTGAGTGACTGCATCGGTGGAGACAGGCAGGGCCATGAATGTAATCTATTTGGACTTCTGTAAAGCCTTTGGTAGAGATATGAATTCGAGGAGTGGACTGTTTGGTTTCCATTGTCAGGACCAACACTGCATCCCAGAGGACACTGGGTGTGGGTGGACAGCTCCAGCCACAACTAGACATGCTCTCCAGGACCCGAACCCCTGCAGCTCTTCCCATCAACCAGGGTGGTGCTAAAATCCAAGGCCAGTTCCATGGGCATGAGCCATCTTGTTAAGGTGATGTGCTAGTTTGGGCTGGAATAGAGTTCATTTTCTACATGTCACTACTATGGGGCTGTGGTTTGGGTTTGTGCTGGGAACTGTGTGGGCATTCCCAGCACATCTGTGTTATTGCTGAGTGTTGCTTACACAATGTCAAGGCCTTTTCTGCTTCTCACACCACCCCCACCAGCACAACACGGGTGCACAAGATGTTAGGAGGGGACACAGCAGTGACAGCTGACCCCAGCTGACCAAAGAAATATCCCATTCTGTCTGACATGATGCTCAGCATATAAGGATGTGGAAAGAATAAGGAAGGGGGCTGATGTTCAGAGGGATGGCGTTTGTCTTCCCAAGAAGATGTTGCACGTGGTGTTGGTCTGATTTCCTAGGGATGGCTGAGCACTGGCCTGCCCTTTGGATGTAATGAATGAATTCCCTGCTTTGCTTTTCTTGTATGCACAGCTTTTATTTTACATACTAAACTGCCTTCAACTCAGGACACAAGTTTTCTCAATTCTACTCTTCAATTCTCCCCTCCATCCCATGTTAACTCTGAAACCAAAGGTTGAAGCAAAAGGGATGAGCTGAGTCTGGGAGCAGGGAGAGACCTTCCCTCTATCCATGTGCCTCCGTCTATCTGCTCGGTGACTTGAGCTTCCAATGCAGGTGGGGAGCAGCCAGTACAGGACTGCTGGTTGGGTAAAGAGACAAAATAACACTCTAAAGTGGGGGAAATGTAGCCAACCCCCAGGATCCCTGCTCCACATGCACAGGGGGAAAGGCAGAGCACTGCTGCCAAGAGTAGGGTGAAATGGAGGTGAAATGAGGGAAGGGCATTCAGACCTGACATGGGATTTTCTGTTCAACGACAGCCTGGGTCTCTCCCCTCCCTACAATGGGAAGAAAGGGCAATATTGTGTGGGGTTTGCCCCCCTACATGCTCCACCAATGTCCACGTTGGATGTAAAAGTGTGAGTGATGCATCAGTGTAAGTGCCAAATCAGGGAGTGGGGGTATCCAGAGATGAGATGTGAATGGGAGATGGAGCACGAGGCCTTTGCAGTGAGGAATGTTGCCCAAGAGGCTGGTGTGTAAAATTGTTTGAGTCCCATGCATGGCTGAAGGAGGTTCTGAATGGACACCCTTGTCTTCTATACTCCTCAGAGAGCAGTCTTGGTGCAGCTAGGACCAGAGTTCATCGCAGATGTGGTCAATGGTTTGTGTCTAAAGCATTATGTGTGAAGCTGTTTGTCAGATTATGTGCAACCACTTCTCAGAGGTAAAGTTTGCCAGTCAGAACTCCAGAAAGGACTCTTACTGAGACAGTTTGGCCAGTTTAAAGAGATAGGAATCTATTAAAGTAATAAAATGTTCAGAACACTCAGTGCAACAGCACTAATATATGATGAAAGCTCTAGACAAATGCCATGCCAGGAAATCTTCACCATAAGGTGTAGGTGCAGTGCTTACCAAGAAAGTGTCCCTGTCTTGGGTAAAGGGAAGGAGCACAGCCTATTGACTCCCACCACAAGGTCTTCAGTTCCTTCTTCCCCCTTGGGACCACTTACCTCAAGATTCTTTATACCCTAACCTTAGGTATTCCTCACCCTGGGGTGACTTTAACATGAGTTGGGTGGAGAGTAGAGTACTACAGTCATCTATGTTTTACATGTATCTCCTTAAGGACATTGTCATGCTCAGGTGTGTGAACTGTAACGTTCAGTTCAAGGATAATGAAGCATAAGGTCTCACTCCAGGACCCATGGCCTTCCAGATTCTGTGTTGAAAACATCTGTTTACTTCAAAATTTTTAGCCAGAACAGGACTGTCCAATTGCTGTTGGACTTCTCATGTGTCTCATGCTGACCTTGCAGATCTCCATCTACAATGTCTGCACATCACAGACAGCATCACTTTTACCTATTATATTATGGTCAGTTCCCACAGAGGGAGATGAGAACAGAGCTTGTGGTGTCTGGGTGTACAGAAATGAAAGTGGGGACTCTGCAGGCTCAGAATCCACAGTAGAGGGATGAAGAAGTGTCCCTGCTTGTCAAAGCTTCTAACTGTGGGAAAGGCACTGCTAGCCACAGCAAGGCAACAGAACCACACCCATGTCTGCTCAAAGCCACAGTCCAGGTAGCTCTTGATCTGCTGTCCCCAGCTCAGAGGAAAGCAGACACTTCTTGGAGTTCGTGTTCCTGCAGCACCCCAAAAATTCTGGGGCTGGTGGGATGTGCCAGGATGTCTCCTCCTCACCCTCCCTTCCTCCTTCTGCTGCTCAGTGAGTTGGTGATTTCTTTGCCTAAGGGGATTGGACAGCTGTGAGTGGGGAAGACAGGGCAGTTCCTGGGCATGGGGGAGGATGGGGAGAGGTATGTGGAGCAACAGTGCAGCAATGAAGGGCAGAGCCTCTTTAATAAGGGGAGGGAAATGATGCTTCCCCCAGCTGCAGTGTGGCTCTGAGCAAAGGGTGCATTTTTCTAACTACATCTGAGAGGGTTCATGTGGTGACACGAGACTGCTGGAGTGCTTTAGGGAGCCAGGGGCATTCCTCCTCAACAACAGTGCCACCAACAATGGGCTTTGGCAAATGTCACTTTTAGAGTCCAGTGACCTGTTGGATGGAGACAGAGGGTTGGGAAGGTGTTTGTCCACAAAGGACTCACCAGTGGGGACATGATCAGGGGCACTTGGATGAGACAGGTTACTGCCTGTCTAACCAAAACCCTGTCTGCCTCAAATGCAGGTGTGGGAGTGACTGACCAGGACATCTGCAGCTCCCCAGGTGATGGTGAGTACAGGAAAGGCTGGACAAGGGAGGTGTGCAGGCATCGAGATGGCACAGGGGGGAAGACCACTTTGCTTCTCAAGTATGACACTGGCATGTACCATCCTTGGTCCTCTCTCCAGGTGACCTCTTGCACCCTAACATCTCCCTGAGCACTTCCAGCACTGAGGAGGGGGAACTGGTTTATTTTTCTCTGCTCCATTGATTGGCAGGCTCCTGCTACACAAATCATCTTCTGCAAGGATGGGGTGGAAGTGTTCAGCCAGAAAACTCAAAAGGGGAAGCAGGAGTACATTGTGCAACACAGTGTCCTGAAAGAGAGTGCAGGGAACTACATGTGTGGGTACCAGCACAGGACTGACAGTAATTGGGTGAGAAGCTCTGCCCTCAGTGCTCCCCAGCACCTGACTGTCAGAGGTGAGGCGTGACACTGGGACATGGGAGGGTACTACTCTGGGGTGTTACAGACCCCAACTGAGGGTGGGGATGCCATATCCCCATGCTATATTGCTGGGTGTTTCAAAGGCTCAGACCAGCCTTTCCCAGTCACAGGAGAGTGTACAGCTCCTCTCCTGCTCCAGCAGCACTGAGAATGAGAGTGGTGGTGCCGGATCTAATGCAGAGCCACCACTGTGCAGTGCCTTGATTTATTTATCACAATGCTTGGTACATAGTCAATCAGGGTCCCACCCCATTGCTTAGGCTGTAGCTCTTGTAAGAGCTCTCACCCTGTCCCTTTCTCCTCCCAGGAACAGAGTCCACCTCCCAGGCAGGACCATCAGCTACTGGTGAGGGATTCCCTCCCTGCACTCCTTGTGTCCCCCACAATTGGTTGGGATGAGGGAGGTTAATTTACTGGGATCCAGGTGGGCTCTATGGGTATCTCCTGCTCTCTCTTTCTTCACATGAAACCTATTCTTCCCCAACAGCTTCTGTCCCAATGCCTCCCAAGCCTCAGCTCCTCAACACCTTCCCCACAGGCATTGTGGTGGGTGTGGCAGCCACCTCCATCCTCCTCCTCACTGCAGCAAGCTACTGTGCTGTGAAGAAAGGTGAGTGGTTTGGAAAAAGGCCAATATTACACACTGCTGCAGGGCTGCTGTTCTCTAACTTGTGCTTGTTTATTGTTACTATCCCCTGTTTCATCTCAAGCTTTCCTTTATCACCAGAGATGAATAAAGGTCCTGATATGGAGAGTTTTTTTCCTCCAGGGTGATTGCACCGCCATGCCATTGATGGGAGAGAGAGCCCAAATGCATCTCTGCCCAAGGCAGATATTTAAATGCAGTCTCTGCTCTGGCTTGAGCAGATCAAATATGGCTCCTCCACATTTGGGTTCTCCTCAGCTGCAGAGAGCTTGGCAGAAGCCAGTCTGGGAAAACAGACTCACAATTGCATGGACTGGGCTCTAAAACTGCTCCTCTGAGGGAGGTGTGGAGATTCAGCCCATCATCTTCATGGGGCAGCCCAGAGTATGGCAAGCCACAGCTGTTCAGTAACTCTGCCTCCCCACCTCTCCCTTTCCTTCCCTCGCAGGGGTCTGCAGAGAGAGATGTCAAAGGTGAGCAGCAAATCCTTCTGGATGAGGGGCTGGCAGGTTGTGGAGGGAGGGGCATTCTGGGTTCCTGGAGTGGTCCTTTTCCTGTAACAACGTGGTCTGTGTTCATGGGTTTCCTCTCCTTGGGTGGTGGCAGGGAGGATCAAGGATTGTCCTAGGCTTGCTCCAGTTGTGGGCACATGTAAGGAAGCATCATCCAAGGGAATGACCCCAAAGACCCCACTGATGTGGTATTACACTGGGGCCTTAGAATGTCAACACCTTTTCTCCTTGCTCTCTCCACATTGCACGGTGATGATGGTAGTGCTTCAGACTCTACTGCTGACAACCAGAGACACTGTAAGTCCAAAGTCCCCTACACCTTCTCTTCTTTGCTTCCAATGTCAAGCTGCTACTCCTGTCCTCTTTGTATTTGCTTTTTATTTTTTTAAATTGTCCCAATCTCATCCTGCTCTTGAAACCTCATGTGCCTCCCTTCCATACCTGACTTTGGATGTCATCCTGCTGATGGTTGGAAACTAAGTCATGTTCTCCCCACGGATTTCCATGCTGAAGCAGTGCAAAGACTTGAGGTGAGTTCAGCTCCTATAGAGGCTTCCAGGCTGTTCAAGGTCTTCTTGGCTCCAAGATGTCTTGTTTTCAGGGCAGGAAAAAGCCCAGTTCCAATGAAGAGAGGATTTTCTCATAGCTTTTCTTGGGCTTTCATAGTCCTTCAGTTTCCAGCCCAGGATAAAGGTATGTGTCTGTTCTGGGCACCAGGAGGATGAGGTTTCTGTCCCTTCTCTTTTGAAGGCCTGCAGAAAAAAACACTCTGAAGACTCAGTGTATGCCAACATAGGAGGAAGCAAGAGGTGATACAGGGAGCTTAACCAACACAAGACAGGGTGTTCATGTGGATGCTTGCTGCTGTTCTCCAGAGTGTGAGAATTTGTGTTTTGGGGAAGGACCCTGATTTTCCAAGGACTCTGAAATGTCTGTCCAAAGGCTGCAAAAGCCCCCAAGATCCCTCTCCACTAGATAAATTGTGCTTTCTCTTTGTGAAGATCATGGTGTGCAGGCATGGGCAGCATCAACACAAGCTGTCTGGGAGAGGCCTAGAGCAATGTGGAAAGTATGCAAGTTCTGTGAGCTGTAAATAAAGGCACAAAGTGACATCCTGAAGAGAATGGAGTTGGTTTGCCTTCTTCCAGGAGAGGTGTGGGGTGAAATTCTCTCTGTAAATGTTTGTCTGTCTGAGGGGTTGCAAGTGAAACATGTTGCACAGAGGAAAAACGCACTGTGAAAAGCAAATCACAGCTGGCTTGGCGAAAAGAAAAGCTCTTCCTATCTAAGAATTAATGCAAACCCACAGATGAGAACTGCAAGAACACTGAGATTTTCTGGTATTTTAAGGCTCCAATGGCTTATGTCATTTTCTGAACCAGGGACAGCAGTTTAAGTGCTACCTGGCCCATTGTTTTCAGCACACATGGGTCTGGTCCTGTTGCCTTGCTGTGGCTGGCAGTGCCTGTCACACAGCGAGAGGCTGTGATGAGCAGGGTCCCTTCTTCAGCCCCCACTGCAGATGCTGCCCCTGCAGAGCCCCTGCTTTCATTTCTGTACACTCAGATACGGTAGCAACAGCTGTTTCTTGCTCTCCCTCTCTGAGAATTGACCATAATAGGTAAAAAATGCTGGTGCCCACTTATCACTTTTGTGAACTATGTGGATGGAGATAAGCAAGGTCAGCACGAGAGGCATGAGAAGGACGTAGTGTAACTGTGGTAGAGACAGTCCTGTTTTGGCTAAAGAATAAAGAGACAAATTGTTTCAACACCAAATCTGGAAGGCCATGGGTCCTGATTCAAGACCTTTTTCTTCATGATCCTTTATATTAATGTGAAAATTGATACCCCTGAGCATGGCAATGAGCTGAATGAAATACACGGTAAACATGTAGGATTTGTCTCACCACCCAACTCATGTTAAAGTCACCCCAGGGAGAGGAACAGCTAAGTTTGTGTATAAAGAATATTACCTTACTCCCAAATTTGGCACTAAAGGTGATCTATAACTCCCACTGTTACGTCCACCAAGGCCAGTGGTGTAGTCTTTGGAGGCCTAAAGCCCACAGAATAACAGAATATATCCCTGTCTTCCTGTTATAGGTGGGGATAAGAATCATGCTGCAGTTGAACAGAAATCCCATGGTCACGGCTGAATTCCCTACCTTGTTTGCCCCTAATTTCAATCTACTCTTGGCACCAGTTGCCTTTCCTTCCTTCTGTGGATGTGGGGCAGGGATGCTGGGTTTTTTCTGCATTCTCCACATGTTATAGCATCTGTTGTCTCTATAACAAAGCAGTACACCTTTATTGACTAAAGTCACCGAGGTACACGGATAGCAGGGTGGTCTCCCCTAATCTCACCCTCAGCTCGCCATCTTTGATGTAGCCTTTGGGATCAGACTTAACCATGAATTCAGTGTGGGATGGAGGTGAGAACTGGGAGAGTAAAAGAATAAAAAATCATGTGTTGAGTTCAAGGTAGTTTAATTGGTAAAGGAAAAGCTGAATACATAAGAAAAGAGAAGCAAGGAATTTGTTCACTACGTCTAATTCACAGGCAGTTGGCTCCACCATCCCCAGGAAAGCAGGGATCTCTAATGTGCAACAGTTGCTTGGGAAGACAAATACCACGAGTCCACACATCATTCTGCTGAATTGGACCTGGCAGTGAAGACACTGCTTTCTGTAAGCAGGAGGGGCATCTGTGGGGATGAGATTCACTTTCCCTTCATTGGTATGAAGAACAGGAGCTGCGTAAAAGAGAGCAATGGTACCATGTCCCTTGGGCAGCTACGCTGCCAGCAGACCCTGTGTTGCAGCCAGGGGATGGCATGGCTCAGTCTCCACTTATGGCAGAGACATGGAGACAGCAGGGAGACTAGTGCAGTGAGGACATCAGATGGTAATGGGGACATGGATGTCTGTAGGCTGGCAGGCCTTGCTGGCATGTCTCTTCAGGATGACGGTGATGATGGGGGCAGAGACCAGCAGGAGCAGGGTGAGGACAGAGCGCAGGATCGAGACCCAGAGGGGCATGGTGGGCCCTGGAAGAGAGAAATGTCAGAACATGGAGATGATATGTGTAGGAGAAAGAAGATGGAGGGAAGAGCTCATCAGCAACTGCTCCTCCCCTGGATGGGAACACTGATTGATGTAAGAAAGAGATTAAACGTAGACCTTGTGAGTTTCACCGCCTTGCATAGGGAAAGCCTAAACAGAACCCAGGACACAAATTGCCTCATAGGACTCATGGGGAATCATCCATCTCATGCTATTCTACCCAATACATCTGAGGTCATCTCTTAAATGTGGAGGGGAGACTTTGGGTCATCCTTGCACAAGGCTATGCTCCCTCATCAGCCCAACCCTCACTTGCTGATCCTGAGCACAGCCAACACCCTTATCTGGATGCAAGGTGCTTGTTGGAGAGATGGCACAGGAATGGCACAGGGCAATCTCAGTGCTCATAGGTTTAGAAAACACCCTGGATCTGGGAGGGGAAGAGTTTACTCTCCAGGAGGTCAAACATGGTGAATAAACCCCTTTTCCCATCCCAACTCCACCCCTACACATATCCTTTACTGGGCCATCACATGTCTCTCTGTCCAACACGTCCTTGGTCTCCTCTCTCGACACAAGCCTAAGCCCCTTTTGAGGGGTTCAGGCAGGCTCAGAGACCTTTTTCTTGAGTCCAGAGGGCTGTGAGGAAATGTCTGCCTGCAGCAGAGATGCATTTGGTCTCTCCTTCCATCAACTGGCATCCCAGTGCAATCAGCATGGATAAAAGATCCTCCCCATGTCATACTTCTTCCCCCCAGTTGATAAAGGTAAGGCCTGAGAGATTTGGTTTCCCATGAAGTGGGAGTAAGGAGCAGGCAGCACTAAACCAGCACAGGTCAGAGAGAAGCAACCCCACAGCAGTGTGTGATCCTGGCCTTACAGTTTGCCCTCAATGTCCCTAAACCACTCACCTTTCATCACAGCAAAGTAACTGGCTCCAGCGACAAAGAGAAGGATGGCGATGGATGCCATTCCCAGATCAATGCCTGTGGGGTAGGTCTTGAGGTGCTGAGGCTGGGAAGCTGTGGAAGAGGAAGTGTTTGGGAAAAGTAGGTGTCATGAGGAGTGGGAGAGAGCAGAAGATGCCCTTAGAGCCATTTGGATTCTGGTTAATTAACTGCCCCATTTCCTGATGTGGGAAGGGATGAGACTAAGACTGCCATTGCACAGCAGATATTCTGGCATCATTGACTGAATTCTCTGCCCTGTTTGCTCCTAATTTCACCCCACTTTTGTCTACAGTGTGATGTCCTTCCTTCTGTGGATGCAGAACAGGGATGCTGGGGCTTGGTGGCATTTCACACACCTTGTAGAGCATCGTTTTCTCTTTGCCCAACTAGTAGACCTCTACTGACTTTTCTGTATCTGTATGGGAAACTAAAGTCACTAAATAAATCAAGACACACAGACAGTGGCAAGATCTCCCCATACACCTTACCGCAACCTTTGCTACAGCCTGTGTTTTCAGAGTTAGCCAGGAGTGGGTTTCCCTGCCACCACCCACAAGGTTTTGGTGTGTGTATTCATGCTGTGATGGGACCTCTTGGGTCATCCCCATGGATGATGTTTTCTTATATAAGTCCGTATAGAGAATCAGACCCAGGGTAAGAACTGACCCTTCCTCCTTCCACCCGTGGGGAAGAAACCCATATGCACAGACCATGCTGTCCCAGGGCAAGGACTACAACAGGTGCACAGGATACCCACATCTCCATCACCTGCCAGCTCCACCTCTAAGAGTGATTGCTGCTAACCTTTGGCATATCCCTTTGCAGACCTTTCAGAGACCTGTCTTTCCATGGTCTGGGCTGCAGCCTGAAGGTGATTGATAGACTGAACCTCGTCACCTCCCAGAGAGGAGCATTTCCAGAGCCCAGCCAATGCAACTGTGAGTTCTGTTCCCCAGAATGTCTTCTCCCCAGCTCTCAGTAGATGTGGACAGCTTAAGTGTGGAGGAGCCCTGCTTGCCATGCTCCGGCCAACTATGAGACTCCCTTCTTGTGTCCAGAGGGCTGGGAGCAAATGTCTGCCTGGGGCAAGGATGCACAAGGTCTCTCCCTCCCTGCATTGACATCCCCATGCAATTGCCCTGAAGGAAAAATCACCCCCCATCTTAGCACCTTTGCTTCTCTCCATTGATAAAGGAAAAGCCTGAGAGCTTCAGCTTCCTGGGAAAGAGGGGAAAGGAGATGGCAGCTCTGAATGAGCCTGGCTTACACTGCAGGAGCCTGCACCAGTAAGCGATCTTGGCCTTGTGATTTACACACAACATCCTCAAAACACTCACATTTCTTCAAAGCACAGTAGCTTGCTGCAGCAAGGAGGAGGATGGAGGTGGCTGACACTCCCATCACGATGCCTGTGTGGAAGGTGTTGAGGAGCTGCAGATTGGGATCTGTGTGAACAGAAGCTGTGGGGAAAGAGTACGTGTCGTGGGGAGATACCCTTAGAGTCAAGCTGGGTCCCAGTTAATTAATGCTGGGGTAAAATGGGTTTCAGGGAGAGAATCACTCACCAGTGGTCGATGGCACTGCCTGGGATGTGGACTCTGTCCCTGGAAGGAGAAAGGGACAGGGTGAAAGTGCCCAGCTGTCGTAGGACCTGCACAGACCCAGTAGGTGCCAGGGGCCCATTACACCATGTGCCAAACGTTGTGATAAATACATCAATGCACTGTACAGCTGTGGCTCTGGATTAGATCCAGCACCACCCCTCCCATTCTCAGTTCTGCTGGAGCAGGAGAGGAGCCTTACGCTCTCCTGTGACTGGGAAAGGCTGGTCTGAGCTTCTGAAACACCCAGGAATATGGCATGGAGTATATGGCATCCTAACCCTCAGCTGGGGTCTGTGTGACCCCAGAGCAGTTCTTTCCCATGCCCAAGTGTCTTGACAGCCAGGTGCTGGGGAGCACTGAGGGCTGAACTCCTCAATTGAGGATCATTCCTGTGCTGGTACCCACACGTGTAGTTCCCTGCACTCTCTACAGTGACATACAGTTGCATAACATAGGTTTGCTGCCTCTTTTCAGCTTTCAGTCTTCGCTTCACCTCCCCATCCTTGCAGAATGACTTGTGTAGCAGGAGCCTGCCAGTCAAGGGAGCAGCAAAAATAAACCATTTTCCCCTCCTGAGCTCTGAAAATGGTCAGGGAGATCTCAGGAGCCAAGAGGTCACCTGGAGAGATGGCATGGAGATGGCAAGTGCTAGTGTCACACTTGAGAAGAAAATTGGTCTTCCCCACCATGCCATCTCCATGCCTTCACACCTTCCTTTTCAGCCCTTCCTGTGTTCAACATCACCTGGGGAGATGCAGATGTCCTGGCCAGTCACATCCGCACCTGTGTCATGGGGCAGAGAGTGTTTTGGTTAATTGGGCAGTGACCTGGCTCATCCAAGTGCCCCTGGCCAGCACCAGATTTCTGAGTCCTTATTCATCAAGCCCCTTCACACCTATGTGCCTCTACACTGCATCTTGTCATTGTCAGAAACTGTAAACTCCTCAAGCTTTTTGTCTGTGCTTTTGTTACTGCACATGGATCCTCTGGCACGCCAGCCATTGCCCAGTCTCATCCTAGTACTATACAAACCCTCCCAGAAGTGGTAGAAAAATGCACCTTTTGCTCAGAACTACACTGTAGCTGGAGGAAGCATCATCTCTGTTCACTCATCAAAGCAGATCTGCCACTTCATTGCTGCTCAGCTGCTTTATGCAGCTTTCCCCATCCTCCCCTTTGCCCAGGACACAACCTGTCCTGCCCTGATCACAACCCTTCAGACCTCAGCCCCAAGGCAAAGAAACCCCCCAACTCACCAAGCAGCAGCAGCAGGAGGAAGGCAGGGTGAGGAGGAGACAGCTCGGGACATCTCACTTGCCCCAGCATTTTTTGGGGCACTACAGGAACACCCTCTGTCTCAAAGTGTCTGCTTTTGTCTGAGCTGGGGTCAGTGGTTGAAGAGCTACTTGGGCCGTGGCTTTCAGTGCACATGGGTCTGGTCCGGTCACATCTCTGTGGCTATCAGTGCCTTTCCCACAGCGAGAGGCTGTGATGAGCGGGTGCAGTTCTTCAGCCCCCACTGCGGATGCTGCCCCTGCAGAGCCCCCGCTTGCATTTCCGGACACTCAGACACCGCAGCACAAAGAGTGTTTTCATCTCCCCCTCTGTGAGAATTGACCATAATAGGTAAGGAATGTTGGTGTCCATGTTCCTCATGTGAAATATGTGGATGCAGATCTTCAAGGTCAGTACAAGAAGCACAGGAATTAAGTAGTCTAACAGCGAGACGTCAGGCCTGTTTTGACGAAAGAATTCCCAGTAAGCAGACAAATGCTATCAACGTCGAATCTTGGAGGCCATGGCTCCATCACAGGGCTCAGTGATGCTGGTAGTCCTGTAGACTCTTCTGTGGACAAATGGAGACACTGTAAGTTCAAAGTCCTCTGCACCTTCAACTCTTTACTTGTAATGTTGAGCTGGTCCTATTGTCAGTGTTCTTAATAAATACCCTTTTTGTTCCAAATCAATTAAATCTCAAGGAATTATCTTCTAATGAAATTTTCACAGTCCCATCCTGACATCTCCTCTTCAAAGTTGGCAATCCTCCCTTCCAAACCTGATTTTAGATGTCACCCTGCTGATGGTTAGACACAGGTTCTCCCCACAGAATTCCACCCTTACCCACCGGGAATACTTGAGGTGAGGTCAGCTCCTACAGAGGCTTTCTGGTTGTGCAAGGTCTTCTTTGGTCCAAGACATCTTATTTTCAGGGTAGTAAAAGCTTATCCCCCATGAAGCTGTTGTTTTCTCATAGTTCTTCTTGGGCTGTCATAGTCCTCCAGTTGCCAGACCAGCATAAGGTTTTGTGGCTGTGATGGGCACCTGGAAGATGAGCATGCTGTCCTTTTTCTTTTGAAGGTCTCCAGAATAGAAGACTCTGTACGCTAACATAGGAGGACATGAGTGGTGATGCAGGTAGCATCGGAGTTATCGTCCTGGTTCCAGTGGGGACAGAGTGAACTTCTCCAAGGAGCCACACAGATGAGCCAAGCTGGCCCAGGCTTTTTTCCCCACCATGTGACATCTCACCCCCCCTATAAAATAGGCTGGTTGGGGAGAGGCAGGTCTGCAGACTCTGGGACTGTCCAAGAGCAGTCAGGCATTGAGTCAGTTGTCCTGTCAGTGAAGTGCTCTGCATTACCACCTCGTGGGGTCTGTAAAGTGCTCTGTGTTATCACTGTGTTTGTGTGTGTGTTTGTGTGTGTGTATTCTACCTTCGGCTCTGCTGTTGGTCCCCTTTCGCGGTTCTCTGTCAGTACAATCTGTCCTTATCCCAACCTGCAGGTCTTTGTCTGTTTCTCCTCCCTTGGGAGGGGTGAACGAGTTCAGTCACTGCCTGGGGCTGAACCATGACAGTTATCCCACTCAAGACAGGTAGTCATGTAAATCCTTGCTGCTTGTCCTCTAGTCTGTGAGAATTTGTGTTTTGGGGTTAGAACCCCAAACCAGGTTTGGAACCCTGGGTTCCAAAACTGTATGAAGTGATGATTTTCCAATGACAGTGATATGGCTGTCCAAAGACTGCAAAAGACCCCAAGATCCATCTCCACTAGAAAAAACATGCCCCGTTTTTGTGAAGATCATGGTGTTTTGGCATGGGCAGCATCCAACACAAGATCTCTGAGAAAGGCAGAGAACAATCTAGAGAGCGTGAAAGATGTGCGAGCTATAAAGAAAAGCATGAAGTGACATCTGAAGGAGAAAGGAGTTGCTTTTGCCTTTTCCCCTCAGAACATTTGCCTGTCTGTGGGGATTGTGCACAGGGCTGATGTGGGGAAATCAAAGGCCAGATGGTTTGGAAAGCTGAAAAGCCCTTTCAGAAGTAATGCAAAGCCATTGCCAGCAACTGATGATAATTGAGATGCAAGACCATGACCTGCAAGAACACTGAGATGTTCTGTTATTTTAAGACTCAGATGGCTTGGGTTATTTTTGGTATTATGAGAGCAACAAATGCCTTTTTGGTGGGATTTTGGCAATGGAGGGAATAAAGAGCCAAGACAAGAAGGGAGAGGCAGTAGTAGAGTGTGAACATGTATCTTTAAGGGTCTGGTACACATCTCACCTGGGCTCAGACAAGAGACAGCTCCCCTTTCTATCCCTGTGTATCACTATTCTCTCTTTATGTCTTTACAGCCACTGCATTTTATTTCTGTGGCTAAATCCCATTCTTAAGTGAAAGAATAAGAAAGAGGTGCACGGGGGGGAATACAAATTCACAGGTGTTTATTTCTTGTTCTTTTGAGGAAAAGCACATAATCATTGCAGAAAATATTTAACAGAGATATGTGACCACATCAGTGCATATGTATCTATACCCCTGTGTCTAGAAAACATGCACTGGTGTGTGTAGATAGAAGCTATGATGCAGCTGATGTGTACATGTTAGATTATATATAGTGGGATAGAGATGTGTTCACACCAGATACTCACTAATAGATTTACAATATAGACTGATATATTTTTACACCATACATGGTAACCACATGTGCCAGTCATACATAGACTTCTGTTGAAAATCATCCAGAATATATTTATGATGTGTGTGGAAAGGTCTGAACATGGTGGGTGGGCTGGGTATGGACATGCTGTCATGGTCAAGGCTGGTGGGTGGGTGTTGCCTTCCCAGGCTGAGTGCTGACAACTTCCCAGAAAGAAGTGGTGAAGTGACGCAATGGGGATGACACGTGGCAGATTTGTGGTGATGGGGAGAGACTGTCAGTCTGCAAAGGGTCCTGTAAAACTACAAATGAAAATGGGGTTGGGAACAGAAAGGTGGAGAATGTGGTTGAGTGAGGACCTGGGTGAGTATCCCCAAGGCTCTCCAGACACTGCCCTTGCCCATGACAGCCAATCCCATATAAGTCCAAGCTGGAGACACCAGCCCCATTTGATCAGCGCAGGAGCTGTCTGCCTGAGACAAAAGGCCAAGGTAGATAATCCTCCCTGTGCACTGGCCATGCTGGAGCGTTATCTGGGCTGGCTGTGGGAGTGGCTCAGCGTTGCATATATTGTGGTGTTCATCTCTGGCACGTGAGGCTGCAGAGAGAGAATGAAAACGTTATTTTATCTGTGGTCTCTGGCCCCCTTATTTCTTTGCTGGTTTTTTTTTTCCCCAAGGCTTTATCTTTTTCCTTTTGAAAAGACCTAAAATGCTACAGGAGGCATTGAAGTATTAATCATTCTACTAGCTTGTGAGAATAAACCTTACAACGTTGAAAGCATCAGAAAAATGGCCACAATTCTTTATGAGAAAGAAAAAAGAATTGGAAAAGATAAAAAAAAAAACAAGAGAAGGGATTTAATAATTATCTTGTTGCTGTAGTGTCATCCTTTTCAATGAGAAATGGGGACCAGGTGATAGGAGACAAAGACAGATGCATACAGAAATAAATGTCCCTGGCAGCATCCATCAGGGTACTGGTGGAACCAGTGCCATGGAACACCCCAGCCCAAGACACTGTTGCACACCAAATCAAACACATCCCATTCCCGCTGGCCCTGCTTCCTTATTTGGCACCAAAGCCGATCCCCAACTCACCCTGTTGGGGTGAGCCCCTGAAACACCCGGGCTGGTCTGAGCCTCTGAAACACCCAGGAATATGGCAAGGAGGAAATCATAGAATCACGGAGTCTTAGAGGTTGGAAGGGACCTTGAGACATCATCGGGTCCAACCCCCCTGCCCAGGCAGCTCCCTTGGACATATCACTCAGATAGGCGTCCAGACGGGTCTTGAATATCTCCAGAGAAGGAGACTCCACACCCCCTGGGCAGCCTGTCCCAGGGCTCCCTCACCCTCACTGGGTAAAAGTTCTTCCTCATGTTCGTGCGGAACTTCATATGTTCCAACTTGCAGCCATTGCCCCTTGTCCTGACCCCCACAGACACTGAAAAGGGGCTGGCCATTTCCCCCTGCATTCCATGCTTAAGATATTTATAAACATTGATTAGATCCCCCCTTAGTCTAATTTTCTCCAGGCTGAACAGTCCCAGCTCACTCAGCCTTTCCTCACAGGGGAGATGCTCCAGGCCCTTAATCATCTTTGTAGCCCTTCTCTGGACTCTCTCCAGGAGATCCCTGTTTTTTTATACCAGGGAGCCAAGAACTGGACACAAAAATGGCATCCTAACCCGCAGTTGGGGGTCTGTGTGACCCCAGAGCAGTTCTTTCCCATGCCCCAGTGTCATGCCTCACCTCTGACAGCCAGGTGCCGGGGAGCACTGAGGGCTGAACTCCTCATCAAGCGAGGATCATTCCTGTGCTGGTACCCACACGTGTAGTTCCCTGCACTCTCTACAGTGACATACAGTTGCAAAACGTAGGTTTGCTGCCCCTTTTGAGCTTTCAGTCTTCGCTTCACCTCCCCATCCTTGCAGAAGATGATTTGTGTAGCAGAAGCCTGCCGATCTAGGTAGCAGCAAAAATAAACCAGTTCCCCCTCCTCAGTGCTGGAAGTGCTCAGGGAGATCTCAGGAGCCAAGAGGTCACCTGGAGAGATGGCATGGAGATGGCAAGTGCTAGTGTCACACTTGAGAAGAAAATTGGTCTTCCCACCCCATTTCCATGCCTGCACATTTCCCTTGTCCAGATTTTCCCGTGTTCAACATCACCTGGGGCGCTGCAGATGTCCTGGCCAGTCACACCCACACCTGTGTCATGGGGCAGAGAGGTTTTTGGTTAGATGGACAGAGACCTGGCTCACTCAAGTTCCCCGATCAGGTCCCCACTGCTGAGTCCTCCATGGACAAACTCCTTCCCAACCATCTGTCTCCATCCAACAGCACATTGGTCTCTAAAAGTGACGTTATCTGAAACCCATTTTCAGTGGAACTTTTGCTCTAAATGGATGCCCCTTTCTCCCTAAAGCACTCCAGTGCTTACTTGTCAAGCACCTTCCTACATGTGTGCCTCCATCCAGCATCTCCTCGTTGTCTGAAACTGTAAACTCCTCAAGCTTTTTGTCTGTGCATTTATTATTGCAGATGGATCCTCTGGCAGTCCAGCAGCTGCCCAGTCTCGTGCTACTACTGTACAAACCCTCTTAGGGGTGGTAGAAATATGCACGTGTTGCTCAGAGCCACACCATAGCTGTAGGAAGCAAGCATCTCTGTCCACTCACCAATGTAGCTCTGGCCATCATTGCTGCATGGCTGCACCACACACCTTTCCCCATCCTCCCTTTTGCCCAGGACCAGCCCTGTCCTGCCCCACTTGCACCTCTCCATGCCTCAGCCACAAGGCAAAGAATCCCCCAACTCACCAAGCAGCAGCAGGAAAGAAGGGTGAGGAGGAGACATCCTGGCACATCCCACCAGCCCCAGCATTTTTGGTAGTGCTGCCTGTACACTGTCTCCTTGAAATGTCTGCTCTCCTCTGAGCTGGGGACAGCAGTTCAAGTGCTAACTGGCCTGTGGCTTTCAGCACACATGGGTCTGGCCCTGTTGCCTTGCTGTGGCTAGCAGTGCCTGTCACACAGTGGGAGGCTGTGATGAGCAGGGTCCCTTCTTCAGCCCCCACTGCGGATGCTGCCCCTGCAGAGCCCCCGCTTTCATTTCCAGCAGGTTCATCATGAGGGAGTGAAACAGTGCTGTCAGCATGCAAGGGGTCCTGTAAAACCCGATCTGCCTGGTGAGTGGAAATGGGGTGAGGAAGGGAAAGGTGGAGAACATGGTGGGATCAGGACCTGGGGCAGCATCTCCAAGGCTCCTCACACTACACCCTTGCCTGTGATAGCCAGAGACCCCCCTACCCAACATATGGGAGGCTCTGGGGAGCAGAGGGTCAAGCACACACAACCCTTGTACTTGAATATGGGCAGATGGGCTCAGTCATCCTCAGCTCAACACTTCTTCAGGAAACATCTGCTGTGGTGAAGCCAGCAGGGAGGGAAACTGTCTGTCCTTCTTTCAGCTGCTTAGGAGCTGCTCTAGTGCTGTGTTTGGGATGTAGTATGAGAATAATGTGATAACACACTGATGTCTTTATTTGTTTCTAGGACTGCTAATGAGAAGGTGGGGTGCACCCAAGATACTGGGAGGGAGCACAGCCAGGATGGCTGACCCAAATGGGCCAAAGGGATACTGCATTCTGTATGATGTCATGCTCAGGGGCTGGGCTGGGAGGCAGTTCATCTCCAGAATTAGCCAGGTATCAGCTTCATGTGGGGAGTGATTGTGCTGTACATCACTTGCTTGTAGAATTTATTACTTGTTCTTCTGAATAATAGTAATTATTATGATCATATTCTTTTACTGCTCTATTAAACTATATTTATATCAACCCACAGAGCTGCAGATTGTGAACCTGTGTGTCACAGATGAGGGGTGAGAGTCCAGACCTGCAGGAGCACCCTGTAGTGATTGCACTGGGAGAAGAAAGTCAGCTTTGGTGCAGCCTGTGCCCCTTCACAGGGCATGAAACAGACACAGTTTAGAGCCCAGATGAAGTTCACTATTGCACAGCAGAGGTGAAGGGAGAGCAATGGCAGCAGGGTGAAACAGGGTGCAGAGAGGGTTCAAAAGAAAGCAATGATGGGACCTTTCATCAGGAATGGCCTTGGCTTTTTACACCTTCAGTTAGTGCAGAGATCTCCCACCTGATAACTAATCCTACACAGTGGTTTTAGAACACTTCCTCATATAATGCTATATTGCATATTGTTTACCCTAAGGCAGAACAGCTGCTTATTATTAGTCTGAGTTCAGAAATAAGGAAAATTCATGGTTAGATATTCTTACTGTGACTATTAACAACTAAATTAACACTACAGCAGAGACACCCCTAACCTGTCTACAAGGCATCTCAGGCTCAAAGAGCAAATCTCATTTTACATCCAAGGGGAGGTTTTTCTTTCTTACGTTTTTCTGTTGCGTTAAATGGAAATGGTATTTCTCAGAAGAGAAACCACCTTGCATTCCAGTTTGTCCTCAGATGTCAGAGGAGCTGTGGGCAGCTGGGATCCAATTCTGAGTGACTCCCAGTTCAGCACTGCAAGTCTGGTCATGTTCCACACACAGTGTGTTCCACACACACTTCTCCCGTGGTCCCAGAAGTCAGTGATGGTTCCTGGCGGTATCTTTTGTCTTGCTGTGATGGTATCATTTCTGTTACCCCTCCATTCTTAGGCCACTCTTATACTACTTTTATATATCAGGTGAAGCTTGAGTGACTCTAGCCATGTGTATCTTTGCTGTGATAGGTGTAAATTTTCCTTCCTTTACATTTAAGGGTCTAGACCAGCAGAAATTCAGAGCACATGCTCAGTGAGGGGTGGTTTCACCTTGCAGGTGGGCAGCTTTTGGGATGGATGTGGGGTTTTTGTGTTATAATGATATTATGAGCAAAGTTCTCCCAAAGTACATGACTTTGTCAGGAAAATGATGAACACCTTGCTCAGTTCTGGTTAAGTTCTCACTCAGGGCAGCAACAAAGCAGCCATTTATCACAGAGCCTGGCTGCAGTGTCTCCACTTTGCATGTAATGTTCTCTCAAGGTCCAGACATCAAGCTCCCCTCATGTTGCAGCCACTAAGATTGCCTAGGGTACTCTTGTGTTGTGGACACTTGGTACATCAGCTGCTTTCCACCCTGGAAATTTCCTCAATGTTGAATCTTCCCTTAAAGGTAAAACAGAAGTTTAATTTCTAAGTCACCTCCAGCAATTATTCCACATAATTCACCCTGTGACTATAGTCAGTCAAGGTTTAAGATTTTTTTTTTTTGTCTGAAGGAATTCAGATCATCACATACATTATTGTGGTGAAGATTGTTGAGTATCTACATATCTTATGAAGATACCAGATAAATCAAGCATCTCATTGTCATCCAAAGTTTAACATAGGAAGTGATAGTAAAAAATAAATCCCAATACAGGGAGTAATGATAAAACAACAGCAGGGTGAAGCATTTTGTTCAGCATTCCTGTAGCAGTTTGCAACCATATGAATTGTCACATCATTTATGTTCTCCTTCTCTTCTGAGTCTTCTTAACCCTTGTCACATTCCATTCACATCATGATGGACAGTAATGGACAGTAAGCTGTGCATTTACTGCCTGTACGGTTGTAAGTGAAATCAACCAGATGTCACCAGGACTGGAAGTTTCTCTTACATTCAGTTGCCCCATCCCAGATTACTTTCTGAATTTCCTTCCTCACCTTCCCATCTAATTGCAGTTCCACTGATTGCATCCACAGCTGAGCTTGGATACAACTATATGCTAGAGAAACATTATTTGGGGCCATGTTAAGTGTCTGTAAATAATTGGTGGTCCTTCTCATTTATTTCTCCCACTCAGAATCTATCTGATGAAAGCCATTGGCTAGTTCACAGAGTTAAAAAAGAAGACTGTGGAGGGTGTTTCAATCAATTCATGTGCCTACTTTATTATCAAGTACTTCAGCATCTATGCTGTTTAAAACTCCTAATCCCATTCCTTAATTACTAGTCACATCTCTGATATTTTGGAGAGTGTGACTCTGTGTAACCAGGCTGACCATCCTGTGTAAGAAGGACTCAGGACTAGTGAACAGTTAGGTTCAATTGCAGAGGTATTAGCCTACATTTATAATCCCACCTGTCTGAGGGAATATGACAGGTCCCTAATTCTGTAAGGAGCAGTGTTGAAGATGTAAGGAGTTAGACTAATGGGAGGCTGAGTTGGTCCATTTATAGAAATTCCTGGGGACAGTTTGTCATCTGTTACAGTTGACATGGATATTGCTGTATCCATCATAAATCCAAACAGTGATTTTGTGCCTCTGCAGACCCAAATACAAAACACAATTATAATTTGCTGAAGGTGAAATTACACCAGCTGCCTGTATTCGGTTCTGTTATCTTGTAGCGCTCGCTATTATGGTCTGTGGATGCATTCAAGGTCAGCATAAACTAATCCATCTGGCCACGTGCAATTCCTGTGAAAACAGAAGAATGCAAAAAATATGCTCAGTCTCACTTGACTGACAGGGTTAAGAAGAACGTGACATGCACCACCTGCTAATCCAGTGCACTTTTCCTGAGCCATCTCAGGTTTAGCATGGGGGTCTGGTTAATACTGTTGTTACTGTTCCAGTTGGGCATATTACCCTTTATATCCCTTAACTTCTAAGCTAAGGACAGGCAGCTTGCTGTATTAATCTTACCATGTGAGTGATGTTTGGAACTGCAGCAGTTAAAGGCACAGCATTATCACTTAATTGTTGATAGTGCACTGTAAAACACCATTGCCTGGTGGGTTTCTTTACTGGCCATACTGGTGACTTGTGAGGTGAATGAGTCCTTTTAATATCATTTCAGTAGTTGTTGGAAACTCACTCCTAAAGGAATCAGAAGGCCAATATGCCAGGTTGACCCTCTTCATAGGGAAGTCTGTATTCTTCCTGGAGCCCAAACCAGGGGTATTACTAGGAAACTCCCCAGTTTAGGACAAGGGCCAATGGCTGCAAGTTGGAGCACAGGAAGTTCCGCAACAACATGTGGAAGAACTTTCACACTGTGAGGGTGACAGAGCCCTGGGACAGGCTGCCCAGGGGGGTTGTGGAGTTTCCTTCTCTGGAGATATTCAAGACCTGTCTTGATGCCTACCTGTGTGACCTGTCCCAGGGACCCTGCTTTGGCAGGGCAGTTGGACTCAATGATCTCTCGAGGTCCCTTCCAACCCCTACGATTCTGTGATTCAGTGACTCAGTCTGGTGCATTTGTCAGGCTGTTTCTCACTACGGATTTTCCAGACAGGTGGAGAGGAAACTGCATCCTGCAGTCTATGAAGGGAGACTTTAAGGCCTTGGGACGCTTAGTGAAAGAGTCTGGGTTGCAAGTGATTTTCTCTTTCTTCCTCCCATGGGTGCAATCTGGAGCACAGGAGGTTCCATGTGAACAGAAGGAAAAACTTTTTCACTGTGAGGGTGACAGCTCTGGAACAGACTACCTGGAGAAGGTGTGGAGTCTCCTTCCCAGATGTCATCCAAAACCTTCCTGCACATGCTCTTGTGCAAGCTAATCTATGTGATCCTGCTCTGGTGGGAGGGGTGGACTCAGTGGTCTATCAAGCCTCTAACATTCTGTGATTCTGTGTGAATCTGTGACTCTGTGTTTCCACATTTGCCCAAGAAGTACATCAAATCACAAAATATCAGTGTGTGTGGCACCAACTAATTTAATCTCTGCTTTCCTGGCAGCCCAAGAAGTACTTTTGCAGCGGGACACTTGTTCACTATTCACTAAATCTCTGTAACTTTAACCATGCATTGCCAAGGTCTTATGACAAGGGTCTATGCCATTTCTTTAGTGATTCTTGACATTGAGGCCCTAGAATCAATGAGAAAGTGTCATCTTTTTTGTGTTCCAATGGGAATGGCAATAGCAGGTTCAGAGCATTTATCAGAAAGCCATTAAATTTCTAGTGGCAGCTGGGAAGGGCCATCTAGATATTTGAGGATGCTGGTGATTTGAATTCCTCCAAGATGGGTTTTCCTCTGTTTGTTCTACTATTTGACTGCCCTCGTGGTACCAGAGAATGGGATGGGATGCAGCCAGGAGAGATGACCCACTCTACTGTGTCAACTGCACCCTCCAGCTTGGTGTCATTCGTGAACTTGCAGAGGGTGCACTTGATCCCACTGTCCATGTCACTGACAAGGATGTTGAACAGGGGGACACTGCTCAGAGGACACAGGATGTTCCAGAGGTAAGATTCACTCCAGGGTTCATGGCAGGGCACTTGCTTGGATCTGTTTGCATGGAGATAATTTAGTCTTAGTCTGGCAAATGCACCATTTGTAATAATAAAGGGACTTCACAGCCAGTCTCTTGGACATGCATCTCACCCAGTATGCCTACTTGTCACAGAAAGAGAACCACTGAGCAAGGAAGATATTCCAGTGTCATGTCCTGGTTCTTGCCCAGCACCTCACCACTGTTCTCATGAACTGTTCTCATTCCTGTCTTCTTCTGTAGCCTGTGACATGCCTGCAGAGCTACCGCTTGCTCTGTTAGTCTAAATAATGGTGGATGGTCGAGAGCCCTACATACTGGGTGCAAAAGGGGAGAGCAGAGAAGGAAGGAAAGTGTCTGCCATTCATGTGGTGGTTTAGCCCTGGCTGGAGGCCAGATTCCCACTAAAGTCCCTCTATCACTCCCCTTTTCAGTTGGACAGGGGAGAAAATAGATATTGAGAAGCTCAGGAGTCGAGATAAGGGCAGAGAGAGATCATTCCTCAACCAGTGTCATGGGCAGAACAGACTCAACACAGAATAAAGGACAGAAAACTCTAATTTATTACTCTGCCCTGCACCCCCAGTGACACCAGAGAAGTGTGACCAGAGCTTAAAGCAACTTCCCCCCTCCCTTCCTAGCAGACTTGACTACAGTCATAATTTAGCACCATTCTTGACCCCATTGCTGCACAGGGAGGGGCAGGGACTGGGAAATGGGGCCTATGGCCAGTTCCGTGCAAGTTGGTTTCCTTTGTGGTTGGGGGAGGCATTCATTCCACAAACCCTTCCCCTGCTGCACTGTGGGGTCCCACCCATGGCAGACAGTCCTTCAGCAACTTCCCCAACGTGAGTCCTTTCCCACAGGGCTTCAGCTCTTCACCAGCTGCCCCAGCGTGGGTTCTGCTATGGCAGGCAGTGATAAAACACAATGTCTCTCAGTCTCAGTCCTCCACAGGGTCACCAGCCTCCCCCCAGAAAACCTGTTCTGAGCAAATCTCTCCCTTGCTCTGCTCTGTGTCTCTGTCTCTCTCTATGGGCTCCAAGAGCTGGCAGGGACTTGCTCCATCACGGGTCACAGCATCTCCTGTGTGTCTCCCCTTGCTCCAGTGTGAGGCCTCTCCACGGGCTGCAGGTGGGGTCTGGGCCTTGTCCATGGGCTGTGGGGGGACACCTGCTCCACCATGGGTTTCTCCAGGGAGTGCTGAGACATCTTTCTCTCCGGCACATGGGATGTCTCCTTCCCTCACTTCACTGGCCTTGGTGTCTGCACAGCTCCTCACATCTTCTCACTCCCTTCTCTGGGGGCAAAATGCAGCCTGGGACTGGTTGATGTTTACTCTCTGGTTCCTGCGCAGAGCTTCTGGCTGCTTCTTGCAAAAGACACCCCTGCAGCTCCTCCTTCTCCACCAGGACCCAGCCACACGAAGCTGCCACAGCTCATTTTGCATGAGGGAAATATTTAAAAGTAGCAGCTTTTAGATGTTACCTCAACACTGTACCTTGTCACATGTGTGATTAGAGCAGAGCTTCCTGGAGAACAAAGGGTTCTTTTCTCCCCTGCTCTCCTCCCATCATTTGAAGCCCAGAAACCAGTTTTGGCACCAGGAGCAACCCAGCCAGGACAGTTTCAGTTTCTCTGAATGCAATCTGCCTGCTGTTGGGTAGAAACACTTGTTTCATTTGTTTTCACACTTGTACTGACTTCTGGGCCATGATCATCAGCAGGGTGAGCTATGCCATGGAGAGACTGCCAGGGTCAGATGAAGACCCTACAAAAATATTCTGCCACTTCATGCCAGCTGTGATACTTTGCTCAACCTCCAATTGCCAATAAGAGAGATCCAGGTCAGTATCGGCATGTGTACCATATCTGCTTGATCTGCAGAGGTGTTGCTGCAAATAGCAATTTAGTCTCTTGCTGACTGTGCCAATTTGCTGCAAACTGAGTTTACACAGATTGGACATGGCAGCAATTGAAGATTTAGTAACACAATGATTTGAAATCACCAGGTGAAGTTGTGTGATATTTAGTGACACCCAATAATCAGCCCATTCCAAAAAGTGATTCAGCACAATTTGTTTTCATCTAACATTTGTGACTGAGTAAAAGATTCAAAACTGGCGAGGTGCAGATGAGAATCATGACACAGTTTTCCAAATCAAATCCCATGCACATAAACACACACACAGAGACACAGATGCAGCAACAGACACAGAGGTTAAACTACGATCAAGAATTTTCTGTCTTCACCAGCTGTAGTGAACTACTCACTGCTTCCTTCATCAGCAGCTGTGGGCAGATGATCTTTGAACCCTTTTCCTTTGTCGGCATCTCTCAGCAGCAAACGTTTCAATCCTCCTGAAATCTGCCCTGAGAGGTGTCTCAGCTCAGGGGGAGATACTGGGTCACAGCTCATTGCAATCCCAGCCAGCTCAAAGGGTATCACGTGGGATCACTATTTATAGGACTGTGAGGTGATTCACTTTCTCAGTCTTTAGTGGCTTTTTTTCTGTTTGGGACATAATTCTTGTCAGACAATCCTGGAGGGAGGGGAGCTTCACCACCACAGGAGTCTAAGTTCAGGTGGAAGGGCAACATGCAGGCAACCTTATCATGGACTATCTCTGGCTACACTGGAGTTTAAAACCCTTGTTTAAGGTAGGCCGACATGTGAATCTTACCCCAAGAGATCCAGTCAGCTCTAAAGAGGATTCTAGTGGCTCTTGGGTTGCCTGTGGGTGTCCAAGTGATCTGCCTAAGCTTACAGGAGACCCACATTTCTGTGGCAGTTTCATGCTTGAGGAAGGAAACCTCTGAAGCAATGAAGAAGAAGGAAAAGATCTTGGCCAAGACAAACAGCACAGAGTTTTTCCCCTTTGTATTTCTCATGCAGAGACAGTGGATGTCCACTGCAGGCAGTGATGAGGGCCTGCTGCATCACACAAGGGAACATTCTGCTCCACAAAACCCTTGGGATGAAGTTGCTCTTGAGGAAATGGAAGAAATCACTGCACCAGTTGCCCCTCTTCTGGCTTCTCAGGGGAGCTGGGGGATGTGAGGGCCTTTCTGAAAGGAGAAGCAGAGTTGTACATGGCTCACCTGCGACACTAGGGCATCTGCTGCTTTCTTAGCTGAGGACACCTTTCTTGCTTATTTTCTGTGGCTTCATTGATTGTGCACCCCATGATTAAAAATAACCCAAACCCTCCCTGGACAGGACTCTGTGAGGACTGTTTTGCTCAAAGCAAAACCAGAGACAAACAAACTCTTTCCCTTTCAGGAAGCACTGCTCACAAGCTGCTGAGCAGAGCTCATTCTCACTTCTGTGGTTTTCCTGTCCCACCCCCACAGCTTGCACAAATACAGCAAAGGAGAGAGGAAACATCTGCAAGGTGCTCCTTCCCCTGGCCCCTCCATCCCCTGCCCAAAAGACATGTTAGCACCTGAAAGGAGAAATGTCCTGGCTCATCAACCTGAGAAACATCTTATGCTCCAGTGACTACAAATACATGGGTAGGAGACATCTCATGTGGGGGAGACCGGTACCCTTCTGGGTGTGCATTGAGGGACAGCCTGGGGCACTTGTCCTGTCACTAGAGGTTTTCGTTTGAGAAGCTGAGTCAAGCCTCTGGTGTCCTTATCAAGAGCAGTACCACCACAGAGGATTAAGGTTGGGATTAAAGCACCTTTTTCACATTTAGGTTAAACCACACCTTCTCAACAGATTTATTTTGGGGGTTGTTTTCCCCTCCCATCATGTTCCCATTATTAGCTCTGCACTGGGGACAGTAGAAAGATTCTGGTCGTTGTTAATTGCAACAGAATGGCTTTTCACTTTCGTTCTGAGGACGCTTAGAGTTGTAGAATCATGAAAGTAGGAAAAGACCTTTAAGATGTTCAAGGCCAACAGTTTGCCCTACACCACCTTAACCACTGAACCATCACCCAAAGCACCTCATCTACCTGTTTTTTTGAACACCCTCATGGACAGAGACTGCACCACTTCCCTGGGTAACCTGTTCCAAAGCTCCACCACTCCTTTGGTTAAGAATTTTTTTCTAATATCCCCTGCTGCATCTAAGACCATTTCCTCTCATCCTATCTCTAGTCACCAGTGAGAAGAGGCCAGTGAATGCAGCAGGACCTCCATTAATAGCTTGAGTAGCCAGATGGGTCCACCAGCTGTCTGAAACCTCCCACAAAGGTTCACCCCGGTTTGATGAAATGACTGCATGCCCCTCAAAGTGGTACAGCTGTCACAACCCAGGGGGTCTGTCCATCATTCCCCTGTGTCTCCAGCACCACCCATGGTGCACAGCAGGGTGGGAAGGTTAATTGAAAGTCAAGGGACAAATAACAATCCAAACACTCTCCCTAGGAGTCTGCTCCAGAGTGGCTTTTTCACCAGCATTTGCACTTGTGCCTGCATTGTGCTTGGCAGAACTGGATTGATACCTCTTTTGGGGGATTGCACTTGCATTTGTGCTGCAGAGAGACAGGAACTTCTTTGTTTTGTTGCAGACAAACCAGCAGCACAAGGGAAGAACCTCAAGGCAACAAGCCAGCACGACATTTTTGGAGACCGGGGATCTCTACTAAGACTGCCTCATACTTCAAAAACACCAGCCAAATGTGGGCAAAGGACATGGGGAGTCCAAATCACCCCCAGTCACTGTTCAGAGAAACTTATACATGGTAGTCTGAGGCAGTCTGAGCAGGAAATGATGTTTCATTGTGAATTTGATAACGAGAAGAAACATGGAGTACAAAGTCCTGGGAGTGGCAGAACCCAGAAGTTTTACTTTTTTTTTCTGCTTTTGATTCTCTCCCCCAAACACACGGGTTTTGTGGTTGGTTTAGCTGCCTTCTGAGTGATTGTTCCAATCACCTTCTTGACCATCATGTATTTGGAAATGTTTTCCAGGAGGACTGTCACATTCCCAGGCACTGCAAGGATGCTTTCTGGTCTGACTGGTCTCCTTCATGGAGATGTCTCCATTTCACATCTCCCCAAAGCATTGCTAATATCATAGTATTAAGGCAGCTTAGAAATACTTCTGTCCCAGTATTTCAAAGAAGAAACAGCTCTGGGAAGTAATACTAACAGGCAAGTGCAATGAAAATCCAAATCCACTTCAATTCAAAGACATGACCGTTGTGTCACGAGAGAGATCAGATGGGTCTAGGACAGGACTTTCCTTCTTTGCTTACTTCCCTTCTGTGTCTGTTTCAGGTCAGCTCTGTCACCATCCCAGATATGGAACAGAGGAGAGAGCTCTCGTTTGCTGTGGATGTGCTTACAGCCATCCATCTCTCAGGTAACAACTTCATATGCTGTCCTTCCATTTCTGAGGAAGTAAAGTCTGCATATGATAAGAAGTGCTCAAGCTAAGGGTCATGATCTTCTGAGAAGAACTCATTTTACCTCCAAAAGAGCCACAAGTGCCTTGCCATTCTGCAGTTGAGGAATCCACCCCCTTCCAGCCTGAGTTTCTATTCCTTGGGGGAGATGAGAAAGTCCTAACCCAATCCAGCTCTGCCATATCTACCCTTGTCAGAGCACCAATAGCATTTCTCTGTCTGCATGGGTATTTGTCAGTGGCACAGCTGCTATGCTGCTAATGCCACAGGGTTGGAAAGTGTCAAGGCAGGCTGGGAAGCTGGATGAAATCACAGAATCACTAAATGTCTCTGTACATTATTTTAAGCTTTTTATTTTGCTTTTCCCTTAAAAAAAAAAAAAGCCATGATAATACCACTTCTCTCAGCCCAGCTTCTCCCTCTCTTCTCTTATTTTGGTCTTTCCAATTTCCCCAATGCCCATTTTTCCACAGAGAAAAGGAAAAAAAACAGAAAGTGAGTGTGTGAATGCTCCAAACCAAAATGAATTCAGATATATTTTCTTAAAACTAAACAAACTTTTAGAGAAACTAGGGAATAAACATTAACCATGTTCATGAAATCATTAATTATGCTTTCCTAAGTATTTTTCAAACTGACAATTTCACCAAAAAGTATCATGTGCTTTTTTTGTTTTCATGGTTTGGCATCTTTCTGTGGGATGTACAGTCTCACGGTCTGAAGGTGTTTGAACAGAACATTGGTGCCATTAGTGAATATTCACAAGTTTCAGTTACTCACCATTCTCTGGACCAGGGATAAATGTTTGCCCTTTACACTAGTACATGTTTTGATTTCAGCCAGATGCTCACTCAAGTTTGGTTTCCACAGAAAATTTTGAAGGCACCTTTCCCCTGAATGTAATGGGGGGTTGTTGGCCAGGACAGAGTCCTTCCAGGTCACTTCTCTTCCACAAAGCCACTGGACACCATTGAGGTGCAATGGAAGAAAATCACGGATGGGCATACAGAGGATATCCACACAGACAGGCAGTCTGGTGGCAAACCAGTGCAGAAATACCCTGGGTGAACATCATTGCCAACAGATGGATTCTGCCACTGGGAATGCGTCCCTGACACTGAAGAGTATCCAGCCAGCAGATGAAGGAACATACAGCTGCTGTGTGAAGTCCACGGGCTGGAGTGCTGATACTGCCACTGTGCTTAGCATTGCAAGTTGGAGATTTCATGGGCTAGGTGGGGTATGGGTGAAGGTTTTACAGAGGGAGACCACTGTCCAAAAGTGCACTGTACCCCAATGATTCTCCCCACCCCATATGACCCAATACGTCACTTCCTCACTATAAGCCAGTGGGCCACATGGCACTTGCTTTTCATTGAATGTGATACTTTAATTCTAAGTCACTGAGAGGTCTGTAAGGAGACAAGAACAGTTGAATCCATGTGCCACCACTCAGGAGAGAACCCAGGGATTTGGTAGTCTGACCAGCCCTGTGATGCTTATGGTAGCCCTTGTGGTTTTAGGCAAGAAATCATAGAATCACAGAATGGTAGGGGTTTTAAGGGACCTCTGGAGATCATCTAGTTCAACTTTCCTGCTAAAGCAGGTTCACCTAGAGCAGATTGCACAGGATCATGTACAGGTGGGTTTTGAATGAAGGAGCTTTAAACCTTACATGTCTGAGACAGGCAGGGCTGGGATTTCAGCATGCAGCTTCAAAGGCAGTAATATTTCATGGTGACATAGAGCATGCAGGAGCAACCTGCTAATGCTGTCAAGAGTATGAGGTGAGATCCTGTGAAAGAAGATGTTCTGCTGGCTTCATTCCAAGTCTGAGCCTTGTTGTGGCATGCGTGGGGCTGGTGAGCTGTGTAAGAGTACCTGATAGACATACAAGTACTCAGAATCCCTGACTGTTGTACTGATGTGAATGATTGCCCTGTCTTGACTCTTGCATCTTCTGCACTGTGCTAAGGAGATGTCCTGGGATAC